>NC_071340.1:9433125-10175000 GCF_027744825.2 Synchiropus splendidus | reverse complement strand
ATAATGTGCAGCGCCAGTCTTCTTAGCCCAAGTAAAACAATATCTGACTCCAAAATTTGTGTTTAGACACCTATTTGAGTGCCACTGACCTCATTGCATGCTGGGAGGAAATGGGAGTCCTCAGCTGACTCAATGGATGTCAGGACCTAGATGCAAGGCCTTCATCACATGTCGGACATGTGTGCTGAGAGTCTTCTGTCTCCGCTCAAAAGCTGTGATCATTCGACCTTTGACTTTTAAAAGTCACGCAGAGGACAAAAGCTCAGTGAGCAACTGTCATTTCAAAGACGCACTGAAGTAGAGCGCAGCGCCGGTCCAAATGGTTTTGGGGGAAATGATCCTGGTGTCCTGAAGGTCAAGTCTCAGCCTCAGGACAAAGCAACAAGGAGCATGTGAGGTTTTTGATCAGGACTCGCGCTGGTTTGTAAGACCATTACAATCATGACATCCCAATGCACAGGACTAGCAAACCGAATGATTGGCTTTGAACCGTGCTGTAATCTGCCTGTATAATAATTCCTCTCACTGCGGGAATCTTAAAATTAAGGTAAGAGCAGCTGCAGGAGGAGGGAGGGCGGGCGGTGTGAGGGGAGGGGAGGATTATATTAAATGATACCTCTAGAAAGGATTACAGGGTTTATTGAATGTGTTTCTCTGGCCTTTGGGCTGGGACTGGAGGGAAATGATCAAATTCTACAGATGAAAGGTCTGTGACGTATGACTATTACCTATATGAAAGGAAGATTAAAAGCCAACATGCTCCTATGTAAGCAGATATTTCCGCCCTGCGTGGGGAATATTGATGACATCATGCCATGTCTGACATAAATATAATTTACACACATGGAGGAATGGAACAAATAAATCGTCTTTGAATTGTATAGATTCTGTTTGTAAATGTATTCTGTTCTTTACATATTTGTAAAATGTAATATTTTCACAATATATATGTCAAGAATCTTCCAATACAATAAGTAAACTAAATCTAGTCATTGAAGTCACATGACACCATTGAGGGCCCTGGACACCAAACAACTTCAAGCAACTCACAAATATTTATCCTTTCTCAAACGGCTTGATCTGGCTCATGAATCAGTCTGTTGTGGGACTGGATTTTGTCCGCTTGAGGCCACCGTATTCTGTGACTGCTCCTCGTGGAACAGTGAGCCTGTGTGAATGAGGGTATAATGAAGAAGGAACAGGTTTCTTTCACTGACTGCACAGTTAATTTCCTCACCTGACTAGTGTGTAGTCTCTGTGTGTTGTAGTCTGAAACCTGCACTGCAACGATTCTCTCTCCTGTGCGTAACTCCGCCGCCCCTATTGGCTCAGTGCATGCGCACGTTTTGACCAACCACAAGCGACTTTAAGAGAAATCCGCATTTAAGCTTAGAGGAAGGAATGGACATTGATAGTGGAGGCTTGTATTTGGGCAACGAGAGAGTCCGAGTTAGAAGTGAATGTCGTAAGACAAAAAAGTTTTTGAATCCTTATTTCAATCCTGAGAAAAATATTCAAGTCAGTTGCGAGTTGACAGTTAGCGGCTGACCTGCACCACCAAGAATTTCCTGCCACACAAAATAGTGGTAGGAAATATGATTCATGAGGAGGAAGCAATACTTTCGTCCACCCATGACTTCGAGTCCGTGGATGTCCACTGTTCATGGAAGAAGTTTCTGCCAGTATCCTTCAGTCCTGTGAATCATAGTAAAGTGTAGTGCAGCGATACTACTGTATGAAAGACACATCTTGTTATTGGTTTATCATACAAAAGAATCTGAAATGGACTTTCATCTTCCTCACTGAAGCTAATCTTGAGCCATCAGATTAGGATTAGACGTTGCTTATATTGTGACGTTTTCTGGTTCATTTGGTTCACACAGGTGTTGGAAGTGGTACAGAAGTGGAAAAAGTGAGAAAAATCATGGAGAGAAAGCAAAGCGGCCCAGAGAAGAAAGAGAGGATTTTGCCTGTGAAGTGGGACAAACGCCTGGGGAGTGTCGCAGCTGGAGACTGGAGGCCCACGGTGAGTCTGAGGGAGGAGACTGACACCCTGGAGATGTTCCCCAGCTTAGGTGCTTGGATATAGATTCTCAAATTGTTTTGTGAGTCCGTTTGGAAGCACTAGATCTTTATGGAGGAACCCCATCATGCTGCTCCACCACACCAGCAGCTGGCACTGGAGTGGGGAGGCGTCGAGACCTACAGGATAGGACGATCTGGGTGGTGGCATGTTTCTCTGGCAGGGTGTGTTGATGACTGGACAAGAGCAGACCTCAGCAAAGAGCCGCACACAGACAGAAAACATCCAGCGCTTGTACCAACCAACCATTTTGCTCGTACTGAAATTTTTTATGATGTACAAAGTACTTCAATAATGAATACAATTCACTTTATGCACAATATTGTCATGTGAGAGGTCGCTTAGGTCGTCTGAGTCTTAATGGTGTGTTCAAATGAAAATATTAAAACACATTTTATGCTGAAAACTATGCACATGTTATGACTAAATTGATTTAATTGCATTTTTGAAATGTGTTTTTGTTCCTTCATTTCATTATCACTGCTTCAGCATTATATTTATTTAAAAAAAAACAAGTCTTTATTAACCTCTGAAGCTCATATAAATACATTTCATTGTCATTATATTTACATTATTTTGTTTCACCTCCTTCTTACAATACTATTAAATCGATATTTACAAAACAGAAGCTAAACACTTCTTTGTGTCCATAAATATGAAGCATTAAAATATTTTCCATTGTCTAAATTAAAAAAATTTTTTAAAAGACTAAATGAGAAAATAGGACAAGCATATACTATATAAATATACTATATAAATCTGCTACTTTTCTTCCAAATCACACAATTTTTTTTATTTAAACATTAGATACAAGTTCTAAAGAGAATTATCCCCTTGCATCTACGACACAGTGCATTATCTTTATCTATTTTATTTTTTGAAGATAAGGAGGATGGTAGAAGGTCAACAATAAGAGGAGTAGAATGCCCTGTAATTGCTCACTGGTCTGGCATCATGTGTGCTGAGAACCTGTGGCACAGCACCAAGAGCAGCAGTCCACAACCTGTTTGCTGTCCTCTTTTCTAAAGTCCCGCTTCAGGCATGCGGTAACAGTAGAAGAAGGCAGCTCCGTAGAAGAAAGTCAGGAGCACAACATGACAGACGATCTCTTTAAACCAGGGCAAGTATAAATATTGATAACTGGAAACAAGCAAAGCTCATTCACTTGCACATGTGTTCCTGTCTCCTTCACGGTCTCAGTGCTCTGTCAGTTTTAGGAGAGTCCTAATGAACACACACACGCTGCGTCACAGGAGTCAGAGGAAGTGGTGATGGATTTCCGAAGCCTGGAGGAACATGCCCAGGCACCAACTCCAAAACTCATTACTTTGATAGAAGACAGGCATCATGTATTCAAGGAGAACAACAAACAGAACCGGAGAAAGTAAACAATATTTATTTGCCACTTTTAGAAACATCCTAAAGTGAGACGGAGATGAAGCGTTTTGCTCCGGTGCTCATTTCTATTAGTTATCTGGCCTGCTGTCGGTAACACACCTCCACTTTTCCGACGGCTGACAAACATCCAAAACCGTCTTAGCAGCTCTCTCTTTTTGGCTCCGCCGTTTCCCACAGATCAGCAGTGAAACACTTTGATGGGATAAAGTGTGTGGATGGACACAGAGTGACGACAGGAGTGAGTGATGGAGTGGTACAGTGTTTCATCGCTGGCCAAGCCAGCCTCCACTTTTTTTTTTTTTTATTTTAAGTAGGTTTTGGGAACATTTTGTGACTGTTTCTGACTGACTGACTGACTGAGTGTCAGTGACGATTTCAAGACAGGAATCAAAGCTAACTATTGGAGGGAAACTGACTGGACAGGCGAGTAATAGCACAGAGAAAGTGCAGTGTTGGGTCTGGCAAGGCTGATATGTGACATCAGAGCAGCAGCTACAGTAAGTTCACTCGCGGTGGTTGGTTTAGTGACTGAAAAAAAAATGCAAAGACCAAGATATATAGGGGGGGATTGTGACTAGATAGGGCAGAGAAATGAGTAGACCAAAAGGACAGTTAATGTAGAGGAAGCTTGGGAGGCAAGGTTTGCACACGGATAGGCGAGTTGGACCAACGATGCTACAGATGGAAGAAGAGGGAAACAACCAGTGAGGCTCATGGGTGTAAACAAGGACGACATAACAAGGATGGGTGGTTTTTCAACCCAACAATTTGTTCATATGGTCTTGAATATTTTATCTATTGACCACACGAACGAATTGCCTTGAGACTGGGACCGTTTTTTTTTTTGTTTGTTTGTTTTTAAATCAACTGTTTATTGTTCCAGTTCCAGTATTTTGAAGGCACTTTGGGAAAACTTTAGGACAGCACATTGGCAACCCACGTTCTTCTGCATAAGTGGAACAGTGGAATGAATCAAAAGAAAAGAGAGGACTGCGCGGCCTGCAATGGAAATTCTTTCGAAGTTAAAAAGAATCAAACTTAGCAGATGTTGATTAAATTATTTAGACAGCTTGACTTTAATAGGGACAGGATATTTTTCCACAAAATGAAAGCTGTAAACAGTTGGTCTGTGCGAGTGGCAGCCAGTTTGGCAGCTACTGCTCTTTCTGAGCTTTTTCTGTTTCTTGTTTTGGCTACTTTTGTATTTTTGTCTTGTTTTGTTACTGGTCCCAACATGGACAGTGATACCCTTGTGTCCGGAGACTTTACCCTTTGACCTCGGGCCGTTGTCCACACTCCCGATCACAAGTAGCATTCCATGCTAATTCCATGCTGGTGAAGTGGCCTAGCTGGCCTTTACCCGGTTCTGCGCTAGGAGGAACAGATGGGGAAGTCACGCCGGGGTTTGGTGCCGAATGAAGAGGGGATAACTACACAGACCGACTGTCGTTGCTGGGTCTCTCCCCAGGGACGTCAGAGACAGCAGGGTGATAGACGAGCTCGTAGTGCTGGTCAGAAATCGGTGGGAGAATGTGGCACAATACCAGTCACAGAGCTATGGCTAGTAGCGGATGGGACCATTTCGATGGATGGGTACCAGCTCTTGTTCCAAGGCTTCTGGCGGCACTGGGTAGCACCTGTTATGCGACATGAGGGAGTAGATTTTGTTCTTCCTACTTCTGTTAGGTTGCACAGTGATGGACTCTGACTTAACTCACCGTTCACTGATGGGGATTTTAGATATTTATGCGCATTATAGTTGTATTTGTATTTTTTTTTATTGCATATATTATTAATGTTAATGTTTGTCCTGAATGTTTATATGGTGCCATAACAACCTAAATAACAACCACAGTCTAAACTAATCTGAACAAGAGAGGAAAAAAAAATCAGAAAAAGAGGAACAAAAACAAACAAATGATGGACACTGAGAACGAATGACTGTGACAGCGTTTTTTCCCCAGTTATGACAGAAGTCAATCCTCATGTTCACATGCCCTGTACAGCCAGTTATCTATAAGTGTTGCAGCCAAACTGACGAAATACGGAAGATACTAGTAAAAGGACAACGGCTCAAGTGTTGAGTGCGTAGTCTCAACTTCACAATCTTGTGCTTTGGGTTATAAATACGTTGTAACTAAAAAATGAAAGAGGAAATTATTTTCGCTCAGATGTAGGAAACGCGTGAAGGCTATTCCTCGTTGAGTCACGCTTCCGGGGTCAGAGTCAGTTTACTAGATTATGTCTTTTATTGTTCCGACAATTCGGGAGTGAGTCAGGAATTCAAGACTGACGGCAGAACTCAGACCAACAGGAAGGTCCAGATCAAACTAGGGAGTTGATGCAGTCCTCAGGAAATGCGACCGTGTGATGCGAGTGACTCAGTGGCAGCGACGACGCCAAAGAGATTGCACCAAAACAGAGATGGGGAGCAAAATCTAAATATACACAGAGAACTTATGCCTGACTGTAGCAACACTTTGCAGGACCTGACTCCATTATCAGGTCCTTGGCTGCCTGGAATCACCAATGGGAGTGCAATTAACACAGTGCCACAAACGGCTCAGCGTGTGATGGCAACATTGTTTGTTAGAGAGGAACAGATGAGACCCAAAGTCAAGCTATACCTGCGACTGGCGATGCTGGCCGAGTGACTCATCCTCTCACCTTTGACTGTTGGCCCCACCATCCTCAGAGGAACTGGTCACCAAATTTGAAGACTGAAAACACTCGAGAGCTTGGAACGCCATGTGAATTTGAGCGCTGACGCCTGTTGTGGTGTCACAAAACAGTCTCAGACTGTTTTGGTCAGTCAGCTGGTCATAGGTCACAGAGAAGGCTGATTCTATAGGCATGGGACCCAAGCTGAGGCCTGACCTCTAACTGGCTGGCCCTGAGGAGACAGTCTCAACACCTTGCTACAGGAGGAGACTCTACTGATGATGTGTCTGTGGCCAACATCTTCAGTCCAGCCCTTACACGACTGCCTCAAACAAACTCTGACAGGAGTAAAATCCAAATAAACATGTAGATGAGACAGCAGCCCTGAAGCTCAAACAGCAGCACGACAAGACATAAGACAGCAAGTACATTTAGTGCCACGCTTGAAAAATGCTCTTGCGGGGGGAAATGCACCACAAGAGTTGGCAGGGGATCATTCAGAGACGGTGAGGCACTTTTTGATAAAGAGTTCAATTTGAAGCCATGAATCTTGGCAAGACTTTCTACCCCCTGACAGGCAGTGCAAATGATGTAATAAGCCAGCTTCTCTCTCCAAAAGCCGCCCTGCTTCTCTGCATCTTCCGACATCATCAGCAACGCGCCGAGGGCAGGAGAGAGGAATTAAAACTCCTCTTGTTTATTTGATCTTGTTTGACTCCCTGTCACTGAACACAACATGCTTGAGAGTGAGATACCGCTGTAATTGGAGGACGCGTTTGTTTGTGAGCGCACATAACAATTCTGCATTTTTCTCAGTCCAATAGCTGCCTCAAATCCTCGGATAAGAAAGAAGACTGGCAAACACGCTCTCACATCTGTTAAAAACAAAAAAAAAATCACCTCAGCGATCAACTAGAACTAATCAGCTACAGATGGCCCATTTTGCTGTGATAAACTCCTCTCATTGCTCTGACAGCTGGCATTGAAAAACGTCAGAAGTGGAAACTTTTTCTCCCTTTGCATTGAATCCTAGCGGCGCGCTCAGCATCTTGGGGTGTCAGAACTCAAGAGGGAAAAGGAGAATAGCAACATGATTTCCAATGCAAGAGGAACAGAAGCAAGGCCGACTCTCAAACACACTGATCCCAGAGTGTGGCCCTTCTCTTCTTCTCTGCTCCAACCCTTGTTCAAACTCTCTTTCTCTCTGTTCGTACCTGCAGCAGTTTGGCCATGCTCTGCCTCCAGACTGAAACAAATGCTTTTGACTATCCACCAGGAAGTTGAAATGACTTTTTGTTTCCCACATTCGCTTCAGCTCTGCCCTTTTGATCCATTTGTGTCCCTGTTAGTCTTGGTGGCATGCTTTTCTCTTGTCTTTATGTCCTTAAAGGAGACTCATCTCTCCACCCTTCGGCCTTACTAAACTGTATCCCCTCCATCCGAGACTGGAATCCCAATATGTTTTTAAAGTGCAGCAGAACTTGGACGCCACTGGGTGAAGGAGGTTATTGTATCTGGGATATTCCCTGCAGTTCCACCAACAGACTTAAGTCTCCTTTGTCCTCGCCGCGAGGAAGGCCAAGCCACCAAACCCACCGAGTGAATCTCACTCTGTAGCTCGCCTCCAGCATTTAGGAAGAAAACAACTCGGCAGAAAACACATTAATACTGAGGTTTTCACATGAATCCACAGGGTTTCACAAATAATAGTTTTCATTTCAGGTAACTGAGGAGGAGTCTTCTTTATCTTCCAGAATTAGTCGCTTCTATTCAGTGTGAATGTGCCCCTAAAAGATCAATGACACTGTGTTGGCCTTGGAAGTTCGGAGGGGGAACAAGGCTTGTCCCCAGCAACAGCATCTCTCTAGGGAGTATGGCCACTGGTGCCAGCAATATCAGGTCATGAAAACAAAAAGGAGATACAGTATGTTATCGCTCACCTTGAGTGGAGGTTGAAAGTTTGACTGACTAAACGCAGGCACCGGGTCACATGACTGAGGAATGGAGCAAGACATAAGATGCAATTACCCTTGAATGGAGTTGTATCTGGCCCAGTCAAACACAAATAACACCTCACTTTGGATTAATAGATAAATAAGGTTGATGGAAATGTCGAGTGGATGAGACATGTATCTAAAAAGAGAGGTCCCTGAAGTGCTATTGATCCTGGATGAGGCGTGAAAGAGTGAGATAAACTGCTCTAGTCCCATCTCCAGCTTCATCTAGTGTGTTAATGAATTTCATTTTCCCATTAGGTCAGACAACAAAATCTATAACACACACACACTCATCTGCTGTAGCAAAACCGTCCTCTGGTCGTAACTCTTATCTTCGAAAAAGGAAATGTTTGATGATGACAGATTCATTTCCGCTCAACCCAAAGTTCACCTCATTATCAGCACTTAAGGGGCCATTACATTGACTGATGCGTTTTAGTTGCTGGCAGTCATCGAGAGAGGCTATTCCTCATTTTTGGGACGTTGTGTGGCGCTTGTGTTCTTGTTGTCTCCAGCAGTGATGGACATTTATTGGCTAAAAAGGCTGAAACACTTTGTCTGTTCTGTTATTAAACACTTGCGTCTCCCAGATCATTTTGACAAGAGAGAAAGAGGATCAGGGAGAATTAAAGTAAGTGGGTAGAGTTAAATTATTTCCCAAACATAATGGACTATTTCCATGACATTTGAATATACAAGTACTCTCATAAACAGTAGACTTGGATGGTCATACTTTCCTTGAAAGGAAGTTTTTCACACTGAATCCTCCTGGAAACCGGTAGAGGAGTTTATTGTCTTTGAAAGGATAGGGAAATAAGGAACATCAACATATTCTCACACGTCACATATTGACTGAAACACATATTGTTATACTGGAGTAAAAGTGTATTTTTCCAGGGGAGGGTTCGGATTGCAGGGAGACGTTCGGAAGCTCTCTTTACTGAATTACGCTGGATGTCATTTGCTTTTTATATCGCCATAAATGGCTCTCCTCCTCACTGACGGAAAGTCACTGAGACTGAAATGCATGGCCGTTCGAGGGGCTTTAAATAGAAAGGTTAGACAAGTTCCCAATTGTATCAAAGTAGAACGAACGGAGCACCATCCCATGGCTTACCTTACCTGTTCTACCTCGATCTTCATTTTGCGTGACACACCACCGACAGCATCAGGACATGCTGCCGAAAGTGGAACATGTGCCTCAATTGAAAGCCCAAATCGTCAGCATGCAACGCTGAAAAAGTCCACTTTCTGTACTTACATGTACAGTATTTCGTCATGGGAGTGAGGATGTGTTGGCCAAGATGGCATCGACTGCACACGCACACGTGCCATTAAGTGGATAGATTTTGGTTTCTAGTCCTCGATTCAACCAAACCTCAACAAGACAATGTATTGCTGCTCCTCTCCATTATTCAGAGCGCAGAGGTCGACAGGACATCCTCCAATGTCTTGGTCCATTTGTAGTCAAGTGTGACCCAGTAACAGTTCGATACCATTGAATACAGCACAAGCGTTTTTGTGAGACCATTATACCACATGTAATGCACTTGTACTCCATAGTTTTCTCTCATTGTCAGTGGTTATGTCGGTACAATTGCTTCTTAAAACCACACCTTGTTCTTGGAGCACTTTTTTGAGAATGTCATGGAAAAAAAAATCAGTTAGACCCATAGGAGGCTGACATCCCCTTAGTCAGCACAGAGTGGAGCGAAGACTACTTATTGCACATTGATATGCAGTGACTAGAGTGCATTGCTTTTCCTATTTTCATTCTATTTTTGCTCAGATTCTTATGCTCTGCTTTTGTTTTGTCATTATTTGTGTCTGCTTGAAAAAGGTGCATTCGGTAATCTGTGCCTGCGCACTTGCAAAATAAGCTGCATGAGTTGCTCAATTACGACTTCAACATCTGTTCTCAACACTTGGAAGGACTTTCTTTTCTTACAGGAAATCAGAGAGACTTGACCCATTTAGGATGAAGGATTTACAGGTTACAGGAGAGGAGTGTCTGTCTGCTATAGGTGCTTAAGCATATTTTCTGTGTGTCACTCTTTTCTTATTCATCTGGTGGCAGGGCCAGAAATATAAAAGATGGCCTGGATGAAAAAAATCATATAGAGTTCTACTTCGAAGGCTTGTTTTGAATAGACTCACCTTCATGGTTGGTTTGTATATCATCTGGTAGCTTGATGCACCAAACTGCTGTGAATTGTTTATAATGTTTTCAGCAAGATATCAGGGAAAACAAACCATTCATGTGGTTGTTTGTTAAAATATTGATAAGTTATTCACACTTACTGGCAGCGTTTACAAGAAAGCTGCACTTTTACTGGACGCAAATCAATAAAAGTTGGTGATGATGTGTGGACAATCCATCGTAAAGTGCGGTGAAGATGTTGCTGCTGGACATTTAAAAGACACTTGAACTTTTCTGACATTGAAAGTGGTGATTTCATAGTCTGTTTTATTTGTTTGTTTTGCAGTTTGAGAGGAAAGAGACGATTATTATGCTGAATGTTCTTTAGAAGGCGGATTTTAAAGCTGGAAATATATCTGAGCAGCAAAGGAGAGCGTATCCTCAAGACGGTGACTAAAAAAGGTTTTTATATTCACAATATATAGCGCTGTCTGTCTATCTGCGACTTGGTGAATTGCATTACATAAACGCTTTATTTCGTAGTGAATTAGATCATGCACTAATGACTACGTTGGCGACACTCTGAATTAATAGATAATTACCATCTTTTATCTGGCAATACGCAAATATAGATACATTTCACCTGCAGGTATTACCACAATGTGGAGTCTCCAGGTGTGTTATGACACCAGATCAGACATGGCAGGTCTTTCACGCCGCACAACTGAGTTTGAAAACTGCAGAAACTCAGTTTGTTTTACCCCGACACGACTGCTTCGCTTCTGTTTTCGAGCTCCACCAATGGCGTCAACTGTGGCAGCATCTTGAACCAGGTTATTTAGATTCCTGATGGTAAAGGCCTGTAAGTGACCTATAGTGTTCTTGAACTCTTGGTAGCATATTTTACCTTTTGCCCATGCACTTTTTGTTGTTCCATATCTAATGTATGAATGGACTAACTTCTGTTTTTATTTAGGTTTTATTTTATTCAGTCAGATGCTGCTAGCTTCATCTGGCACCTGGTTGCCTTTTCAACATCTCCAGCCTCCTCTGTGACCCTCACAGCCAAGATCAAGCCGTGGACATCTCAAACATTGGTGTCATTGAAACTCATACGCTTGTCGCTGGTCATACAGCTTAATTCAGTTTGTTAAAGTTTCAGTATCCATTCTCTGACAGACCACTGACCACTCTGAGGTGGTGAGTTTAGGGAATTCACCTATTGACTGTGGTCATTCATTTTGGCGTGGTGTGTAGAGTTTAAATTGGGTCCTGTTTGAGGCAACCTTAGAACCTGGGTCCTTTTAGTGTGGACTTTTTATTGTCCTCCAGTGGTTCCTTGTGTTTTGTGTACTTGTAAACTCTTGGAAACATACCTTCTTGTGGGGACATATTCGCCAGTCCTCACAAGTTGAAGCCTCAATTTGAGGATGAAAACGTCAAAATAACAGGGTCAGGGCTAAGTTTGGTTAGGGGTCCCGATTATGACTGGTTAGGTTTAGGGTGAGTGGCTGGAGAAAGCTTTGCTGCAATAAGTGGTCCCCACAAGGATAGGATACACTCAGAATTGCCTGTATATGATGGAGTTTAATAGACCTCCAATGGTGAAAAGAGTGACCAAAGAACTACAGTGTCCTAGCTACATGTACTGTGCTGAATGTTGTGAAAACCCACTCGCATCTAACCATGTCCAAACATAGAGCTGACATCTTCATATACTATACTTGGATTATTGTCTTTGACCTCAGAAGGATTGTAGAATTTCCAGCATGAGCAGTTGCATCTTTGATACTGTGACTAAAAGGAGGCATTATTCATACTGTGGCATGCAAGAATAACCACAACAGTGCAGCATCCAGGCCTCGCTGACAGCCACACTGCTCAGAGATGTTGTTGTGTACATGTTTGTGGTTAATTTGTCTCCACAGAGGAAAATGTGGATAACACACATGTCTATTTGTGGCTGCACTTGCTGCCCATTTCATGCACAAATGAAGGCTTTTTTTATGTGTCTCTATGTGACACACCCGAAGGGTTTGTTATCTCCGACTGTTGCGCGGAAATGTGTGTTGTATTGTGTTTGTGTTTCATGCATGTGTGGGACGCTCAGTGTGTCACTGACATGGGCGCAGTTGACTAATACTAGAGAGCAGCCGGAGTGGTCCCTATGGCAAAGCATATCCATTAGTCTCTGTCGCAGTCCAGCTGCAGCTCGACATATTGAAGGGATAAGAGCTCGTTGACACTTCATCGTCGGCAAACCGAGTCTCTGAAGGAGGCCAATTAGATACATGCAGTGCTAATGGCAGCCGCGGGCTTATCTTATGATCCCATGACCACGCCATTTAACGCCCAGAGAAAGGGAGTGTACGTTGAGGCGACCGTGGGAACTCATGCGTGGCACATGTACAGCTGCACACTGTCGTACTGTGGACGTAACAGGATCCAGGGATGGGGAGCACTGATAAAACCGATCATTTACATCGATGACGGTGGGATTAACTGGCTTTACATAATCCCTTTCTGGTTCAAGACACGGCCCCGGAAGAGATACAACTCGGGCAATATACTCATTATCCTCCACTGTTCTGAACCCTGGCAGCATTTCACTGAACATGACCGTTTCTCTCTCTGCAGAAGAATTTTGGCGAGGAAATATGGAGCTTTCCAGAGCTGGTGCTGAGGTCGTAATTCATGACCTAGATCCGCTGGTTAGTGACTCGCACTTGGAATTAAAATGTAAAAAGACGTTGATACAGGTGAGTGCCTTCTGCCTGCGTTTCCTTTCTATTGGCTGCTCTTCATACGGTTACATTATGGAAGGAAGGATTATCAGCATCTTCGAATAATGATGATCACTGAAAATATTCTTTTAAATTCTGTCCCTACTGTAAGGTGTGGTTTTGTGGTTCTGACGTCAGACAACTGAGGGGAAAAATCATCAACATGACAAGAGCTAGAAAAGAATGTAAGCATCTGCCAAGCCACTCATTCCCACTTTTGTTGTGATTTAAAAAAAATGTATTGTCACCATACGTTTCATTTATCAATATAATATGACGTATGTGCTGAAACTGTATGTGACGACACACACTGTAGTAGTTTGAACTTGCCTCCACAGAAAGTGATGAAAACAACAACTGTCAAATTTTACTCAAAATTTCTGTCCCATTTGCAACATTTCCTGATTTCAGATCTTATCGAAATCTGTTTTTGAGTTTTTTTTTATACAACTTTGGCTGAGGTGCGTATATAAATAACAATTTGAAATATGGGATTAAGTTATATAAAAGTATAAAAGGAAGAGATAAGCAGATTGCATGAATGATTAAAATATCTCTCATGTGTCTTCAACACTCTCCTGATACACTGTGCTCCACTGAGGATGAACTTTGAACAGGTGGAGATTTACATTGTAACTGTAATTGCTTCAGTCGCTAAGCTGAGCACGGATGAGCTGGAGCCACTTTCTGGCAGCCCAGCAAAAACACACTCGACCTTTCGCATTTGGTCCGTGTCTTTTTTGGCACTGCACATTTTGTCAGTCGACCTCTCCGCTTGACTGTTAAGGGCTTTTTAATGCTGTAGAGGGAGAGTCACATCAGAGGGAAGAGAGAGAGGAGGAGAGTGGAACCACGAGGAGTCTTTGAAGGAAAATGAAATGCTCACTAGACTTGGGGAATTTAAGATATACCGGGCTGGAAATATTGCCATTTTAAGAGAAGCAGTGGCTATAAACAGCCAATTCATTGTCTTACACAGAGACCCACCGCTCGCCATCTTAGCTGCCTGGTTGGTCTTATCCACCCTGCAGGGTGAAATCAGGCCACTGGAGCCTTAGAAGCATGGTTGTCCGACTCGGATTTGGCAAGTGACCCTTTCCATAACTGCTCTTTTCGGCATCGACTCTCTTTTGATTAAAAGAAAGATGAGAGAGGAATGTAATTGAGTGGTAACCTTTAAAGAGACCATTGTGTTGCTTTCATCTGACTCTCTATATCCCTGTTAGGTGAGCGCTGCATGAGTAGTTTTCCTGTGGTCATGATCATAAATGCTGCTGTCAGAATCAGTCTAATCCAGGCTCATCACGCCCCAGCAGATGTGGTCAGGACTGTAATTACATGGGCCCTGATATTACTTCATCGCCTCCCTTTGAGGCGGATGTTGACACCTGAGATAATCCTGTCTAAACCTGGCATCAGTTTCCAGTCAGGTTGAATGACCTTTCCCAATCCAAGTTACAGACTACTGAATGTGTTACGATAAAAATAGTAATAAATAGTTATTACTGTTACTGCCATGAAACATGTGCATTAGAAATGAGTTTCAGAAAATATTTTACAACATTTTTTTAAAATTTATTTTTATTTTTGGTGGGTTACTGTTCTGTTGTGAGGTGGGAAGCTTGCATTCTTTAAGAACTTACTGTCATGGTTCCGGATGAATGGACCCAAGTGCAGGGAGTGTTGGTCGACAGAAGGCACGGGACACGCGATTCATCAACGAATAAACAATACACAGACAGACAAATAACTATAACTAAGGGCGAACAACATGCAGGGACTGGGGAAGAATCTGAAAACACAAGAATTAGAATTAAAAGCCTAAAACTGGGAGAACACAAACACACTCAGAGTTAAGTTCAGAAGGTGGCAATGAACAGAAAGCCCTCGGTGGTGGAGAAACACACACACACACACACACACGAGGAGTAACTATGTCAGAGTTATAAATGAAAAGTGAGACTCTAAACTGCGAGAACATCGGAGTCTTGGACGAGTTTACCTTAACAAAGTGAAAAGCAACCATCTGGCAAACCAGAGAGGAGACAGGAAACGGAAACAGGACCACTGGGTGACAAAATAAAAGCACACGGCAGAAGATACGCAGAGAAAAATACAAAAAGGAAAGGAAAAAAACAAAATGCGGACATGACACTTACGACCATCTCGGCCACTTCATGTTCCTGCTGCAACAGGAGCACATCATCTGCAAAAAGACTGAGAGGAGGTTGGGTATGATGCCAAACTGAAACTCCACCACCATCTGTCTATTCAGAAATATCGCAGCCAGAACCAGGACAGGGGGCGCCACAATGGGGCCGGCACCCGAAACAGCCAGCAGTTTATTTTGGGAGCTATCACTCACAGCAGCCTGGTGATGAAATGGTGGCTTTGATCTGCTGTATAAAGTGAAGAAAATAAGTGCACAATCCGTGCAGAAAACCAAAAATGGAAAGCTAATAGAGGTCACTCATAGCAGTGACCACAGGAGGAATGGGGCCCCCAGCTATTAGCCTGCTGAATGACCCCCTTCTCATTTAATCACTGTTTTGAGTTGTAATTTTATGCATTAGTGATGTTTTTTTGAAAAACCTTTAAGCAGCCATGCCAATGTCAAGCTTTGTTTGGAAGCGTCATTTTGTTTCCTGGTGCGATCAAAGTCACTTTCCATGCATAACAGATCACATGAGGTGTGAACTAATACAGAAGAACATGAATATCCCATGAAGCACAAGGCAACACAAAACAGTTTGGATAATAAATGGCAGCTTAATTTGAGTCAGAGCCGATGCCATGTGCCATTATGAGCATTCCCGATCCCAAATATTCCTCATGTAAACTGCTGACTTGAGACTTTTCTGTAAGTATGTTCATGCCTGCTCATAAATGATTTATGTATGAATTTCTGGTGCCATTTCCATTTCGTTCAGCCAGCTTGTCATGCCGGCGAAATACTGAGGCTTGCTACTCTATTTAAAGGGTGGAAAACGCTAACAAGTGCTGATCCCTGAGTTGGTCCCAGTTGAAACACGTAAGTACATGTTTTATATAGCATGTGTCGGGGTTGTGCCCCTGCCGATATTACATGTTTGATCACATCACGCAAAGAGCCTCTGGAAGAAAGACAAGCTGCGATGGAGAAGAAAGAAGATAAACACAACTAAGCTGTCAATTATCGTGAAGGGAGTTGATAAGGGGGGCGCGGGGGAAAATAGGGTCGCATGCACTCATAATGAGAAATGGCAAAAATGTCAGAGCTGGTTAATGTTTGAAGAACAACAGAGCGCTCGAGGCCGTGCTGGCTGTGGACAAAAACACAGACAGTTTTCTCCTAAAGTTGCTGATGAAAGCAGAGAGCGAAATTTGATCAGTGGCTTCATCTGTGGGGGTGAAGTGAAACAGAAGTGTGATTTAATGGCAAGCTATACATGTATGCACTGATGCAGCCCTGACTAGAAAAGTACTCAGAGAGTGGGGACTTCCACCTAGCCGCTCACTGGATTCACTTCAATCACATTTTTCTGTGAGAGAGTGACACAAACTTTAATTGTTTAGTGATTGGACGGTGAGCAAGAGGAGAGGGTTTATTGTCTCTTTGAATGCTCAAATGCCTTGTGTGTTTGAGTGAATGGCAAAACAACTCCATCAGCTTAACTCCGCTTCTTGTGGGGACCGAAGTCCGGCATGGTCGGTGGCAATTCCGTTCCACTCTGTCTCCCCAATTCCCATTTCCACCCGAAACACCTCTCGTGTTTCATTTTGCTAAATAGAATTACATTGGATATTCTAGCATTTGGAATGTCTATATCTTTCACAGTCAATTATCTTTCACAGGACAGCTCTGTGTGTGGTAGCTATAGCCTCAACAGAGTGTGAAAAATGCTTCAAAATATTGGTGGATCCGGATGGTGATAGACAGACAGCTAACACATATCCTCGCTGATGTTCTAACTGCATACAGACAAACGCAAAGCACCAAAGTTTGATCACTTCAGAGAGCAGTGGGAACAGAAACCCATTAGTATTTCTGATTTATTTTAAAAAATGTATGGTGCATAGAGAATCCGATATCCTCTGAAACAGGTCCTCAGTAGGTGGCAGTGTTGCTCCTGACGGTCAGTTGGCAGATCCAAGTTTTACCCACTTGACCTGATTCTTCACTGGATAGGCTTGGAACCTCAGAAAAGACCTCAAATCTGAGCCCATTGTTCTCAGGAGAAAGAAAATGTCATGCCTATGTTCACAGCATTATCAGCTGCCTGCAACAGAAATGGGCCACTGAGATCATCTCACAGTTCTGTCTAACATGAAAGACTTGACGTGCTGCTGTACTTCACCTCAAAAGGAGCAATTTAAGGATTGGTCTTCATTTGGATATGAAGCCTGTGGGCAGGATGACCTGGACCAGGTCCAGGACCAAGCTAAGGACAAGCAAAGAGATAAACAGTGTATTTGTTGGTAATGTCTTGTATCTGGTTGCTTGTGGGAAAAGGTACGACATAAAGAAAAACGGTTTCTCCACACTGAATCTATAAAAATGACAGAAGAACTACAAATATGTGTTATTTAAAGAAGGCTAATTGAAAAAAGAAAATAAACACGTGCACCCTGAACAACTTCCTATACGACATCCCTCCTTGCTGACTACAACCTCAAATCTAACCATTGTTATGATAAAACGACAAAAACATTTTCAATGACTGTCTCTTGTCTTGGTTGCATCTGTACCAGGAGCAATAATTGGTTAGTCCCGAAGCAACAAAGAAAATCGATTACACACATATATGTCTATCTTTGTGGGGACCGCTCATTGCCTTAATGCTCGTCCCAGCCTCTCACCCTAAACCTCACCATCCAAAACCAATGGCTAACTTTAACCAGTACTATGAATCAAACTTAATCATAATGATAATTTTGACATCTCCATCCTCAATTTGAGGCTTGGATTTGTGGTGCCCCCACAAAGTCAAGAATTGGTGCCCAGAAATAAGGATTTCCGAGGTATTCACACACACGCTCACATGGACACGTGGAATGTTGTTCTGCATGAAGGCTACAAGAGGCAGCATGTCTGTTGAAATGGCCTGTGTGGAGGCACATGTTGCTCCAAAACCTTTATGGATTTTCCAGCATTCATGCCACTTTCTGGTGACCCAGATAGAGGCCACCATCACAACCACTGGCCATCGAGGTTGCTGGCTTTTGAACCATGCACTTAAAAGAATCTATGTGGTGCCTTAACCTCCGCGGCCCTGAGGGCACGACATCCATCAGCTCCAAAAATAGTTTGAAATATAAAGTCATCCTTCCCTTGAAAAGCCAGAGATGGTGCTGTCCATATTCTATGATCGATATCTTGCTCATTCCACTGCTGTGCTGTCTGGAAAAGATAAATGTATTCCTCGATCTGAGCGAGAGGCAACATAAATTTATCCAGTAGCCAGAACAGTCAAACCTCCTGTGGCCCCAAAATGACGGGTACTATTACTGAATAGATTAAAAATATCCCACAAGTTTACCTCCAATCGAAACCACTTTTGCATTTTCGACTCAACCAGCACTGACGCACGTATTGATGTAGGGACACTCTCTCTCTCTCAGAGTGGTGTTTGAGTTGCTCATAACGGCGGATGTAACCTCACATGGACCAGTCACAGTGGTGCGCTACACAGCTGGCCACATCTCTAAAACCTTTACATCAGCTGCCTCCATTTAAAGATGAAACCGGAGTTCAGGAGGGGCAGTCACATCCCGCTGAACTCTTTAGGTTAAGAGCTGAGGGTCATTGATGATTTTTTTTTTTAATTCCCGGGGACTCTAAGCTGACACAGCCACATCACACTAATAGACAATATAGAGAGACATGTTTCAGCCGCGCACTTCACATGTAGCAGAGTGATAAAGGGACGGGACTTCAAATGTGCTCCCCACATTAATATTTCTCTTTTTTTCAGATCTTTGATCACTGCTATCTGGAGAGAAGCAGCGGATCACATGAATGTGCGCATTTGTCTCGATTAGCTCACTTAGATCCTGCGTGGCCCTCAGTCTGAACTCTCTCTTGCGCTGGACGATTTCTCTTCATTCCGGACACAATGTCGCCTGTCCTTTAATTTCATGACACACGAAGAGCCAGCGAGAAGATAAGATATGCCGTTTGACGGTGTATGAATTATGCACCGATCCTCCCAGACCGAATTCGCAGTGAGAGTTAGATTATGCTCACCACATGTCTTTGTTGATGGTTTTGCTTTTGATGCGGAGCTGCTGTCATCTGCCCAACAACACTGTTTATCAATAAAGTTGAGCTGCAAAACCCCGGAGAAATCTCCCGCTCTAATCCACTGCGGCTACGCGGGGATTATCGTAGATGTAGGAACAATACACCGCGCTGATTGCCAAACACGGACACACAGAAAAGACAGGGACTGTCTGTGCTACACTCCCGGTGTGGGAACTTCTGTATCATTTCCTGGTTTATTTACACCTGATATTTAATCCCGCTTCACATCTTATTATTTCTAATGACACTTTATTGTTTCATAATCAATTCATAGCTAATAAACTTTCTTGTTATATAGTGTGCGGATGTATCTATTTTTGTATGAGCTCATTCATGGTCTCTATCTCAAAATGTTTCAGTGTACTACTGTATTTATTAAAGAGGAGCAATGCTCAAGCAATAATAAACAATCTATACATATATATATTGTGAAAAAATGAAGGAGTGTCATTGTCACTGTCTTATTGTTTCACATAATTTCCATTTATCAGCTTCATCAGTATTCTGCTTGCATTAGCCGAATTACAGCAGCAAATTTTATAGAGCCCCTCGCTTATTTTTAAGGTGGAAATTTTCCATGGTTTGCGTCTATTCTTTCGTTTCTCTTTTTGTTTGTTTTTCCACTATATGTGCTAGCCAGCTCATACTCACTTTTTAAGCTTCCCATTGATGCGCTCTGACTCCACCATATCTATGATACAGAGGTTAATTGCTGTATTGTTATTCATAGTGGGACGACTCAATATAAGTTCCGCTTCTTTCATCTCTTGAGTCAAAGACTGGATCGTGCCTTCCATCGATGATTCTCCCCCCCTTTTTTTTTTGCATTATAATCCAGTGTCTCCCAAAGGACCATAAATCCACACCGAATACTTATTCCCTCTCCTCGGACCTTTTGTGTGGGAATGTTAAATGTATCATAAGTAAAAAGTCAGAAGGAGGAGAGAAGTGATCCATGCAATATATGCGGAGTCTGCATTAACATCCAAGAAACAGAATCAGAGAGGAAGATTAAAAAATCCTCTTAAAGGTCGAAGCAACTTGGAGGACATTGGAGAGGAATTTAAAGTTATCATCCAGCAAAGTGAGTCGCAAGATTGCATTACATTGGCCTGTAATGGGGGGGGGGAGTCATTAGGAAGTGTATGCACAGAGAAACTAGATTAAACATTATCAATACACAATAATGTTATATGGATTTTCTCAGTTGGCAGGTGGAGGAGCTACTGCTCCTGGAGTCGATGCCTCTATGGCAAAATGTATTTTGAAACTATGATGAAACTGCAAAGTTCAGCAGATGGCAAAAATGTGCTATAAAAATATTCCACATCACACCAGCTCTAATACACTGCTCTTTCTGGTCCTGTGGCTCCTTCTGGTCCTGTGGCTTCCACACACGAATCCACTCTTCAGTACAGAACCAGCAGCCCACGACCTGGATCAGCTCTCATCACAGTAACTGAGATGAAAAGGAGAAGGTGAGGTGTTCACAAGTTCGCACTGTGCCACTCGACACGTGGTTGTTGACGTGTTAGGCTTTCAATTGAAACACACATGGCAGTACATCATGTAAAAGAAAGGCAGAGGTCCAGGATGGGTTCAGTCCATGGGGTGGCGCTCCATACAGTCTACATCATAAATTGTGTCACTTGCCTGCAGCCAGCACGTCACGTAAAAGAAAGCTAGAGGTTCGGTTCAAGGTTAAGACATGGGTTGGTCCTTCTTACGCTCTGTACCCTCACTTGTGTCACTTGGTATATATAGCAGCTCAAATGACTCAAATGTGTTTCAGCCTGTGGAAACAAGAGGACTTTTGCATCCTTCTGTGATGCTGAAGTCTGCCCTCTGCGTTCAAGCAAATACTACACGTTCCCCAGCACATCTTGTAGTGTTACAGTCAGGACCAACCAACCCAAGACCAAGTTGCGACCATTCAGGTTGGTCTAGTCTTGGTCTGGACCCCCTCAGTGATCTTAGTCTTGCTCTCTCAAAGTGTGGTTTTGTGCCCTGGTCTCGACTCTATCAAGGGTTTGAGGGTCTCAACCAATAACATCCTTTGCCCACAGCCAGCACGTCACGTAAAAGAAAGCTAGAGGTTCGGTTCAAGGTTAAGCCAAGGGTTGGTCCTTCTTACGCTCTGTACCCTCACTTGTGTCACTTGGTATAAATAGCATGGCATCATGCAATGGAGAAGGCTGCCCTCGAGCTCCACCCATGTTATTTGTTTCAATATTTTACTAGCAATTTCAGTTTTGAGTTGCCAGGATAATAATTGTTTGTACCCATAATTTTTTGGTGTGATACCTGGGAATTACTGCCACTTCTGTCCCGGCAGAGAGAGAGAGAAAAAACACCGTGACAATGTTGGATGCTGTGTCTACATATTCAGTGTTTTTATGTCAACATGGTCATGGTTACATTTATAGCGGCTGTTAATAATTAAAGACAAAAAAAATGATGCTTTATTTTTTCAGGGTACATATGTAAATAAACAAGTTACTCGATTAGGTGTAGTCACATACATATCGGTATTGGTATCACTGATACCAGCTCGAATATCACCCAGTATCGGATCGGAAAGGAAATTGGTGGAATCACACATCACTAGCAATAACAGTGGCTTTATGACACCAGCGCAACAGCAGCAATTTCGCAGGACATCAGCACCATTTTCAACACAAACCTGAAATACCAAGTGAAAGCAACCTTAGTTTACAAGGCAACTCTTTGATCTCTCACATTGTTGAGAGAAAGCAAAAAGTTGTGCAGCACAGCTGCAAAGTTCAGGCCTAAACGTCACGGTGAAACGCTTGGTAAAGCAAATCGAATTCTCTCAGCATCTCACAGAGATACAATGCGTTGATGCAGCATCTTATCAAAGGCAAACTAGAGGTGGAGGCAATGCATTTTCCAGCATAATTGCATTTGGCAATATCCATCGGTAATAACCAGCTTAATATGAGGCGCTCGCTATCATTGCGTCAATGGAGTGTGAAACAAATGGGAATTTAAAGCTTCATGTCGCTTGCAAGAAGAGAAACTGCAGGAAACAATGCTGGCGGGGAATATGCTGAGACAGAACAAGGCTTGAGGAACATTTATGGCTGAGAAGGAAGTGTTAAGATTGTAATCCACACATTTGGAAACGCATCTTATGAGTCCCTCAGTCCAAAAACACACAGGCTCATTGATGATTCAGTGCATAGCCGGTGTCTCCAGTGATGTCCGGGGTTGTCTCCGCTGTGAAAACCTAAAAAAGGATATGATCTATAAACAACAGTGTTTTGCACTGATTTATCAAATTGGCAGAAGCAACTGTATATTTAAATGCGAATGAAATCAAAACTGGCATCGAAGACGTGTTTCCTGACCCCCATGTGAAGCGTTACAAAAAGGATTGCTTGTTTTGAGTCGCGTGGCTTTCATGGCTCTCTGTGGACATTTCCATCTGATGAATCCATTGTTTCTATTTGATCCCATCATCATCTGCTCTCTGCTTTTATTTCCTGTTTTCTGGACCCAGATGTGCAGGGTCTCCAATGAAAAGTGTTTTCTTCTCTGCTGTCACAATAAGCAGTTGTTTGCTGAGTGGAATAACAAAGATTGTCGCCATGGATACCCATCCATCCCACGAGCCACGAGTGGCTCTTCCTCATTTCTAAAAGGAGCAATTATCTAATGACATCAAAGCAGAGGGTGGAAAAGAAAAACAAAGCAAGGGAATTGGTCCACAACCATCAGACAGGTGGAGGCGAGGTTCATCTCCTTTTACCTTATTAGTGGCAAACAATCAGTGGGAAGCCTGGCTGGCACGGTTACATGCAATAAAATGACCTGCACAAATGTTCCATTATCATCAAAGAGAGCTGCAGGACGCATGTCCACCACTGGTTTCAGGCATCACCGTGGATGGTGAAGAATGAAAAGCCACACGACAACGTCTACTGTATCACCAAGTCTTTGAATGAAGTCTTCCGTTCAAGTGAGTGCATGTTTTAAAATCTTGAAGTAGACTGACATATCCAGAGGAAAATGCAGGTTGAAAAACATGTTCCTAAGGTGGGAACACACAAGGAACATTTTTAACCGAAGTCTGCAGCTTTAGTCGACACTAGGCAAACAAATGCAGGCTAGAAATTTGAAACATACTCTGGTCTGGCCACTCTTCAAACCCGGCAGCATTTCCACTTTGAATTAATCATAATTTTATTATGCGGAAAAATGAAAAAAGAGATGTCAGAATTCTCACTTTGTAGTCAGAGTTGATTTAGAATTCAGAGATTAAGGTCAGATTCTCTCTTTATAGTCAGACAGCGTTCGAATTCGGAAATTAAAGTCAGAAGACTTTGAAGAGAGAATGCTGACTTCATTTGAAATTCTGAGATTGAAGTCAGAATCCTGTTTTTAAAGTGAGAATTCTTACTTTCAAGTCAGACTTTATTACAATTCTGAGATTAAATTATTTTAAAGGGAGACTTGATTTATAATTCTGAGAAAGTCAGACTTTAAAGTCTGGATTCTGACATCAATAGACTTCTGAGATTCTGACTTTCAAACGAGAATCCTGTCTTAAATCTCAGAACTCTGTCTTTATTTAGAATTCTGACTTTATTTGGAATTCGGAGACTAAAGTCAGAATGTGCACTTTAAACTTTGAAATGACTTAAAGCTCATAATTCTGACATTAATTAGAATGATTTACTAATAATAAATAAAATAATATAAATATAGTATATTTATAATATAAATAAAATAAATAGTATTTCTGGCACCTCTTTACTCTTTACTTGGCCTAATCCTCTTCCATATGACTCATGATGGATAAGTGTGGGGAGAAACACACTCCACATAGGGAGATCACTCATATCTATTATTTATATATTACTATTAGCGTAAAAGTGCCAAACATTAGGTGATTAATAAAACACAGAAATTGATGTCAATTTCAGAAATGTGCAGTTCTGAGAAGGCATCGCACTTTGGGTGCAGAATGTGCTGCTCCTTCTGGTGTGGGGTGGAAAGAGAGCCGCACATACTGCGTCGCTCGCAGTGGCGGAGGCCTCGAGTTTCTTAAGAACTCATTTACTTGTCATGTTACGAGGCGTAAACATGTTCAGTGACACAAACCAGACACGGAAATGATTGGATCCAGTGCGTCCACGGGGGCAGACCCCATCAACGGTAGGAATAATGAACCCCCTGGATCTGAGCAGTAGGTCATTTTCTTTCCCACGTGTGTTTACATGGCACATTTTCATTCACATCAGGCACTTATTTCAGTCAGAGGGATATGTATGGCCGCAGCTGTCAGCACGAGCAGCACATGTCGCAGCTGGTGTTAAAAAAATAGAAATAAAAATCCCTGCTATTTATTATGGGGTGGGATGGGAAATCTTAACAGACCATATCTAGCTACAAAAAAAAACAAATAAATCACATCCATTTTTTAAAATTGTAGTTTAATTATACTTTATAGTAACAAGTGCATAATTGAAGTGATGAAATCAATGAAAAATTTGTATTTTGCATAAGGTATGATTGGTATGTGGGACATTGCAGACATCAGAAATAGCTTTATTGCCATGGTCAGTGGGGATCCCACCAACTAGGAAAGTGCTTTAGAATAACGTGCGGTCAATAAAATAAAATAAAATAAAACATAATAAAATAAAAAGGGCTGATCATAAATTCATCAATCTGACGGCCGAGGGGAAGAAGCTGATAGTCAACTTTCTTGGGACAAATGTCTGATATTTCTACCAAGAAAGTAGGTACAAATATCAACTATCTTGGTACAAATACCAGACATTGCCATTTGTACCAAATGAGAATTCTTCACAAAGACTTCAGATAACATTTTCTCCTTTTTCTATTTTGAAAGTTCATGGAATGGACCGAGGCTTCTACTGCGAGTGCTTGGTCTTGTCAGTCGGCAACATCATGCTCATAATGCTCTTGGGCTCCGGCGCATCGGTGTCAGTATTTGGGTCAGAATCTGTCGCCGTTGTTCTCGGCGAAACATCGCATTAGCCTAACGTCAAATTGTTGCGTGAGCGAATGGGTCCGTCCTTAATTTGAGGAAACCTGCTGGCCCATTATCGGCGCTGACAGGTGGATCCTGATGCTCTCATCATCTTCAGACATCATAACATGCTGATCCCCGGGAGTCTGAGGGCAAATTAACTTGAAATGTTCTTGACATTTTCACTTTGGCATCAGAAATTGATTGCAGCGTTGCCCCCTCAAGGGCTACACTCACATTTTCATATCGCAGGAGTGGAGAAGTCTCAGGAATAATTGATGGGGTGTGTGGCAGGGCAGGTTTATAATAACACATGGATCTTCAGGGGGTGGAAATGAACTGCAAGGATTTTTTCCCCCCTGAAGACTTTGGGTTTTTTTTTGTGAGTCATTTTTACATGTTTGAAAAATGCAGCGGAGCGTGAGAGCAATATTGATCTCAATATTGATTGTATTTTCAGAGTGAAATGTGTCGAATTCACTGGAGGAGGCAGGTTGGGATTAGCAGCTGGAAGACAATAGAGTGTAGAGGACGAAGTGCTGGGGATTCTCTCCCGGGCGCGTGAGATGAGTCACGGAGCAGGACAGAGGAACACTGCACCGAGACAAAGAGATGAAGATGCATTATCCTCCATAAAGGACTTTAATGACCTGCTCTGGATGTTCACAAAACTGATCCGGACCTTCTTTATTGTGCAAGAAACTAATTAGATCCGTGTGAGAACCAAGCTTCTGAAGGGCTCCGTTATATGTTCCATCCTGTCCACTCCATCCATCACAAACCAACCAGCTAAAGACGCCAACACATGAGTGCCAAATAATATCTCACCAAAATAACAATATTTTTCATTCTCTCAAAAAACGAATGAGCTAGAATCGACTCATTAGCTCACGCTGAGTCTGAGACTTTCCAAAAGTGATGTTGGCGAGGGGTGAAGGAATAATGAAAGATGTTGGCGAATCTGACCTGGACTGGGCAGGAAAGGTGCCCTGGGTGAGGGGAGGGAGACTAGTTTCTCTGACATAAACAATTGAGAGTAAAATAGATCCTTTGAAAATACAATGCACATAGCATATTCCCAGCCCATGCAAGGAGACCGCAGGTCTGAATCCATGTGTCGGGCAGCTCCACGAAAACACGACCAGCTTCAGGCAACAGAGCCGCAGCTGTGTGCGTCTTATTAAACCTCACATTTGTATGACAAGTGGTTAAGAAGCCGACTGTGAGTTACAGTGTGCGCATGACATTCGTCGATTACATTTGAAGGGTCCATAACTTTTACTTTACGGTCTGTGTGAAACAGCGGGTTCTGGCTCACAAAGAAACCAGCGGAAACGGCAGTGTTTCTCCAATGGCCAATAAATACACATAAAAGACTGATGGTGGCGTAATTGGCCTGACATCTGCCATGTTTATTATGTTTCTGAGAGGAGAGCACGGAGGAGTGAATATAATGCAACAAGACTTACACGGTGCTGTGTTCGGCTAAATATACATTCAGTAGCAAATGTCCAAAATATAAGATTTCCTGCTTAGATGAGGCAAAAGCAGACATTTACCTGGCCAAACTCAAAAGTGGCCAGTTTAAAATGAATCTAATATTCTAAATATAAAATGCTTCAGAAAATCCTTCCTTATAGTTCTGCAGGTGTCTGCGTTTTATATTACATTATATTATATTATATTATATTATATTATATTATATTATATTATATTATATTATATTATATTATATTATATTATATTATATTATATTATATTATATAACATTACATTATATTATATTATATTACATTACATCATGTCATATTATATTATTTTATATTATATTATATTATATTATATTATATTATATGCCTTGGTGGAATGGGGAAACTTTGGTTGTAACAGGAACATACAAACGTTACATTAAAGACAAACATTAAACATTTAAGCCACAGACAAAGCAACATGACAATAAAGAAAGAAAAACAGAAAAACTTTATCATAACAATGCTCAATGATCAAGTTCCAGACCTGTGCCAGCTCAACTGCTAAGCCCTTGACCATGACTTGAAACTAACAGGGGCGGCACAGTGGGGCTTATCATACAGTACTCTTTTTGAACAGCTTTCTTTCAAGCTCTAGTGTTTCAGTGCTTACAGTACATTAATGAACACTGCTGTTGAGAAGTCCTGCTGGTGTTGTTGAAGCGGAGCTAGAACCAGGCAACAGCTTACTAGTAACAGTGTGTACGCTAACTTCAGAGAAGATTTGATCTGTCGGTGTGCTTATAGCTCAGCCGGGTCTCTGGTTTGGTGCTGACAGAGTCAGAGATCCAGTGTCTCTCTGAGTTTGTGATCTGACTCACACATTGCCTGAGGCGATGTGCTGTGTGGCTGCCTGCTGTGGAGTCAGTCAGAGTAGCAACCAACCACGGCGCGCGTGATGCTTTTACGTTGCATTAGCAATGACTGGATGTTACTCGCAATTTGTTTTATACGTCTCTTGCCATGGATTCTTTCTTTCATTCTGTCCCAATCTGGGTTCTGATGGAGGCTGGTTATCTTGGGGCCAGAGGCAGTGGTCATTGGTCAGACTGTAAAACGCAAACATGAGGCCTCATGTTTCATCCTGTGCACACACTCCCTGATAGAGCCTTCGATTTGGGTCCACGGCTGTCTGTAGCAAATCAAATATTGCAGATGATTTGTCGTTTCTTCCTGTTGTCATTGGCAACGTGACCAGGGAGCAGCTCCATGCACAACAACCGTATGCTCACTTTTTTCCCCGATCACATCCAACGCATGTTAACCTGAGCTTGCTGATGTTGATGACCAATGGGCACAAAAACGCAACAGAAAAACCTTTTCCAAAATAGTCTCCTGAAAACCGGCACTGCTGCCCTGACGCAGTGTTGCGGCCAGTAGAGGTCGCTTTTCCTCGCATCAAGTGAATGAGACCTGAAAATCCAAAAGCTGACATGAAACGCAAGAGTAGAAAGACTTAGTGACTCCCAAATAACCAAACCAAAATCGCAGAATCAAACCACTCAGCCGTATAACACGTCACACCCTTTGAGCTGAGGAAACTTCAACACACGTCACCTAACAATCTGTATGCATTTCCCCATGTGGGCGACAAAAGTCCAATTATTTCATGTTAAGGACCCGTATATCGGCTCTGAGCGGCTGGCTGCAGTTATTACAGGGATTGTGTCGAGAGTGGACAGCTGCTTAGCTCTAATCCTGCTGCTCTTTGATGATAAATCCGTATACATGCACGTATAGGTGCAAAAACCTCTGCCAGAGAGACGCTACTACATATCTGCCGCCTGCTATGCATGAACTCTATTGAGTGAAGTCTTATCTTTTTTCTACATGTTTGTGGTTTGACTGTCATAACACGTTTTGAACATGCCTCATATGGACATATATAAAAGAAATATCTTATATATAAGAAAAAAATATATATATATATTGTCTTTCAGTTGGGTCGACAGTTGTTTGCATCTTTTTTATCTTTATCTTAACAGTATTCCCCGTACTGACCATCATACAAGTTCATCTCTTTGCTGTGTTGTGCATTTGAGATTATAACTGAGGTTCATCATTATTTCGCACCCTCTCCTTTTCTTCAAATGAAAGGTTCGACTCATGTTCACACGCCTGGCAGCACTGCTGTGATAAAGCACCGTGCAGCAGGGAGCAAGACGCTAAGACTTTCAAAGAGTCCAGGGGGACTTTTCCCTGAGTGTCCTATATATTTAAAGAACGCACAGTTCTCCGTATGACGTCCCTACACTTTCACATGCGTTACAGCATTTATAATTTAAAGCCTTTTTTCTGCTTTTAATGACTGTAAATAAACACAAATAACTCCCCCATAGCTAGGTGAGGTTCGACTGTCCACCATAGAATGAATCCATATTTATATCTGCAGTTTTCTTCATGTGCTTCACTGTGGTTTGAACGATGACGCACGTTACAGTGTCTTCATGTCCAACAGGTTTTGAATAAATCCAGCGCCTGCTCAATATTGTATATCAAAGCATGCACGCCCACGGACACGCAGCACCACAGTCCATGTATAGCACCTGACATCTCCCATCTATAAAGCACAAACCCCATACAATATCTCCATGGCCTCTTTTTCATTACTCCCTCGCCTACGTCATTCTTCCTCCTCTTCTGCCTCCTTGACTTTCCCTTTCCCAACAATTTTAGATCACTTTCATACACACTTGGCTGCCGTTGCGTCTAATATTGCGCTTCTCTCCGCAGGATTGAGAGAGAAACGGGGGAGTTTGGTGGGCGGTGATCTCAGACGGAAGCAGGAACAAACGTGCCGTGCTTCTTATTCAGTCGGGACACGACACCAGAAACAGTATTGACTGTCAGGTTGCTGCAAAGCCAGCACGAGTACTCAACAACGTCACGTTCAGTTCTGGATTTGTCATGGTGAGCGCTGTAACTGCACAGCAACACGGTTCTTGTTTCAAATCCAGCTCAGATCAAGTATGACTCTTCATCCTGGGCCTGCGTGGACGTCCTACAGGACTCCGTGTATGATCCAAATACAACAGGGGGGATCTATTTTTCAGAGGCGTGAATGTGAGTTGTCTATTTCTGCCAGTCCTGCAGAGGCCTGTGAGACGACCAAAGGGGCTGAAGGGGGTTAAGCTTTTGTTCTTACTTCTCATGGGCCTACTTCCTCGACCATTTCACGCTACGGACACCAGTCAAAACTCTAAACTGTGAACACAAACAAACTGAACTTGAGTCTTCAGCTGAGTCCCAATTCTTCCTTGGTCTCGACCAATAAGTCTCCCAATTCTTCGTTGCCCGCGGGGAAGGGTTAAGGGGTAAGCGTGACATACCCCTCGGAAACAAGCTTTTCAGGACTTGAAACTTTGCACTTGAAACCTAGGGGTAAGATGAGATGCCCACGAAGCGTTGTGACCGTGACGTCGGACGAAGCGAGTGGGCAACACAGAGCACAAGTGTGAGTGTTAACACAGTGACGTATAACACGGAACCATCTTGTTTTGTAATATTAATAACACTACAAGACAGGACATTTGCTGGTCGGCTCCTTGTGTTTACATGAATGTCGGTATATAAAAACACGAAGCAGACTAGTGATGATTACGCTGGAGCATTAGCTTTGACGCTAGCGTCCGTTACAATTACATCGGTTATTTCACATGAAAAACATTCATCTTTTGGCTGATAGTCCTTGATAATGAACTGTCCTACCTTCCACACGGTCGTCCGGCAGCTGACACAGTTCAGTGTCCGCTAATTCCTGAGGTAAACACAACGCAAAACTACTTTTGGACGCCATTTGTTCAACAAAGTACATTCGCGTTCCTCTGTTCCGTTGAATCTTTATGTTCAGGTCTTTGCTGTTTGGTCTATTCCAGGAAACTATAGTGGGACAGTTGGGACTGGAAGAAAAGGTGACAGCCCAACAAGCTGGAAAATGTAAAACAAAATTACAAGGTCTGTTGTATTTATGAACATTAAAACATGCCGTCTCATTGAAAACAACGCTGAATGTCAACCAAATCATTATAAATCTTGCATTAATACGAATATCATATCATAATTTTCATGTGTCTCTGTTCTTTTGGAACTTGAATCTGCCTTTGTAAGAGCCGTGCATCATGAGATGGAACCTCAACACACTGACAGCTTCTTCCCCTGCATGGAAAGACAATAAACTGGTCCTGTTATGGATTAATCACTGTTGTAATGAAGATATCATTAGGTTATTTATTTATTTTATTTTATTATTTTTTTTTGCACATCAGTTTTGTTTACAGTTTTTTGTGTGCTCTTGTTTACAGTTGTGCTTGTGTGCCTTATTAATGTGTTAATGTTTACAGTAATCTTTATATCTATGTTAAATTGTAATCTGTAACTGTTTTCTGCTCGTGTTATGGTTGTATTAATACACATTTTTACTTTTCATGAATGCATATATTGAACAAAAATAATAAACAATGCACCAGTTGAATATTCCTCACTGCTTCTGCCGACGTCACATTCAGTCAGCAGCAACAGTTGATGACGTTGCAAGTGTCTGGGGGTGTCCCATTTCTTCGTGGAATATTTTCACCCCTGGCCCTTGACACTTGTTTTTGAGGGGAAGAGGAAGGTGGGAGAATTGGGACGCAGCCTAAAGCAGACAGGATATTTTGCCTCGAGCAACTCAGCTTAAGATGCAGGAAGTGAAACAACTTAGCTTAACACGCCACAACGCTCTGGTTTTCTGTGCATGGCAGGGAATGCGGTTCACCAAACAAGATGTCATCGTAGACTGAGTTATCGTAGAATGGGTTGCTCTCTCCAGATCTGCCCACACTGCCCCCCGCTGGCCAGAGTGAGCACGTAGTTGATAGGACCCAGCTGCGATGGCGAGGTGTGAAGTATGCACAGGGGAGGGGCTTATGGATGCTTTCAAACTCAAGGCCAGGGGGACACATCCAATTCTGCGAAGTCATTCCACGAGGCCGACAAGAGCATTAAACACTAGTAGCTTACAATTCAGCTTCTAATCTAAAGTTCACCCAAAGCTATCTCTCCTCCTATGCCAATTGTTGGGGATCACAAAAGTCAGAAAAGGGTATTCGATGAAAGAGTGTGGCCGTAAGTTCAAAGAATCATTTATGCTAAATTTAGCCTCTGTGAATCGATACCAATATCACAATATGATGTTATGAACTATGGAATTTCAATACTTTCACCCCACAAATTTTGGCACCTTGGTTGGGTTGGTGACGTCCCATGACTTGAGGTTTGGTGAGTGAGCAAAAGATTGTTTCTATAAATGGATATAAGTGTCTGAACATGGACCTGCTGGATGGGATGAGAAGCTTAGTCATCCAGTAGAGGCTCAGAGTAGAGCCCCATCAAGTATTTTTGAATAGTTGTTGAGAAATGGACAGAGATTTTGTGCCTTTGGGTCCGAGCTACTCTCTCCAAACCATGCATTACACCGCACGGCAGGTCTCACTAATGGACGGACAGGGAGAGACAGGCAACATGGGAAATCCAGGCTGTAGAAGGAGAGGAAGTCGATCATTAACATTTGTACGAAGATATGAAGTTTGATGGCAAGGTGGAGGAACTGTCTTGCTCCGTCCACCCCCTGATGGAAAATGCCGATGGCAAAAGGAGAAGAGCCCAGTAACCATGTCACGTTTGAAGCCCTAAGACTAAAAACACATCAAGAACACGGTGTTATTCTTTACTTGTGATGCAGCCTGGTGCTGTAAAAACATGGAGCATTTTCTCTCTCCTCGCCGAATGTTTGAAGCTAAATCAAAGACAAGTAGAGAGGAGATCACACAGAGATCGTAAAGTGCTGCCAAGCCCTGTCCGCTCTACATATCAAAACTTTTGAAATTATCAAGCTGAAAATACGCTGCATCTGTAGCCTCTTTCATTGTTGGCACGGCTCTTATTTGCAAAAGGCAGGTCACCTAGTTTGATACAACTTGTTTGGGCAGTCAGTTGCCTTGGGAGAGGGTCAAACCCCTACGACCCTGAGGGCAAATGAGAAAATGGATGAAGAGTTAAACTAAATATATAGATATCTGTACTATGATTATGAAAATGATAACCAACAAAACCACCAAAAAGCAAGTCGGTCCCCACGGTGTGACCTCTATCACCATATTAATAGCCCAGGTTACCATTATAATGCTACTAAAAATGATAGCAGTGAAGTATCAGTAGAAGGCAGTAGAAGGTTGAGCTGTCCTACAGTATAAGCTTATCTAACGCCTTCAAGATTTTCCACAAAATATTTGCTCCATGCGTAAATGATCAGCACATGTTCATGTGGAGCAGTTCCTATAGCAGCTGACACTAAATCATTTAACCAATATAAATGCTTCCAGCTGACTCAATTGAATCCGATTTTTCTTCTTCCTCGCAGGACACCTCCCAGATTTCACAGACTATCAAAGTCCTGTCGACCGCAACAGAGATTTAACCCAGAAAAAAGTGTGGAGTGGAGGCTGGAACCAATGATGGAGGAAACCTCCTGCATTATGTTTTTAAATCCTGTAGTTCGACTGTTGGGTGGATGAGAGGATTAAAATGAGGTGAATATAATGAATATGTGAGCCATTTTTATTTTGTTCATGAACATGATTTAAATGCTTCAGTCATTGACGTGTGTGATCCATTGAAAGTGGAAGGATCTCACATGCACAGTTCATGTCTTTGTTTGAGTAGCGCTTTAAGCAAGGCAGCCATTTCACAAACTTAAACTTGCTATAGTTTAAGTTTGTTTTTTTTAGTTAAATAAATTAAGTTTAATTTTACTTTCGCATGAATACAGGATGCATTTGTTGTATTCAGTTGTAGTAAGTCTAACTACATTTAGAAAATGAAAAAAAAAAAGAAACTCTAAATAAATATAAAATAGTATAAATGCTGTGGTACGTTTTATGGCTCCACAATGTTGGCTCTTTTGTTTGTAAAGGTTACCAACCCCGTTCTAAATAAAACTTTTGATACCATGACAAGAGAGGGAAATATCAGATGTTCTTGAGGAATACAGTCACTTGGGTAGCAAACAAATGTGGGAAAAACATGTACGCCTCACGGAGGAGGCTGCGGGAACATCCTGCTAGTTCAGGCGTTGTGCCAGCGACAAAATAGCTGACCATAGATGGACCAGAGTCATTTTGCTTGTGTTGAGAAAACAAGGCTAAATGTGATGTCTGACACCAAGGGTCATCCCAAAAATAAACAGTATAAAAAGCTTCTGTGAACATTTGCTTGTTGATGTGACGCCTGGGATCTGTTGAGATGTGTATCTCGAGGGACCGTGACGCATTAGGTCAGCAACACGGAAATCACACAGACAGCTGAGGTGCAGAAGTTAGGAGTCAAAATTAGGGAGGTCAGATGGACACGTGGAGAGTGTTGGACGAAGAATACCGGAGAAGGAAATGCCAGGAAAAAGAGAAGGGGAAGACATCCAGAGTGATGGGAAATGAGGGACAGGTGTGACTAGATCTAGACAGGTTAAGATGGAGCAGGCTGACTTGCTGTGGCAACTCCTGATGGGAAATACCAGAAAAAGAAGAAGAAGGCTGTTGAAAATGCCCAAAACAACTGGACTTTTGCCTTTCAGTCGATACAGAAATAAGAACTTTATGTATCACCCTCACAGTGTTATTGCTTCACACACATATAACACCCGAGTTATTGCAGCAATTAATAGTACAAAATACTCTGGAGGGAACAGTGAACACAAATCATAGCATTAAAGTTTAATTCCCGCTATCGATCATTTGGGCTCTGTTCCGGACAAAGTTCATCGATTGAAATTAAAATTTTATTTTTAAGCTCCACAGACGAGCACTAACTACGGTAATATTCAGGGGCATTTTCTACAGTCTGAAAAGATAGAATTGATGTCCATGATGCTCTGTGCTGTCACCGGGTCACCGGGTCGGGCTACAGCCCAGGACGACCTCCAATATCATCTGAGAACAGTTTCAACTAGGACACTGTTCTGAAGTCAGAGGAGTTTGTTATGCAGAGGAGGGGTAACAAACATTTGTATAGGGCTTTTATTTTACTGTAATACACTAACTTTTAACTATTCAGAACAGCTTTTCTTGCAGCATGCGTGTCAAACCCGACAACCAGGGGCCACATTTGGACCAGGGAGGAAAAGTAAAACATTTCTTCATCCGTTCATGTTTCAGTCAATTTAGCCAAGGATGTGATGTTTTTTTCTGCGTTCATCTGTAACACCTTCGACACATTCTCACGCCTGCGGCGTCACATATCGTCTGTCATGGCAGGCTGTGTTGCACGTTGATGCATTTGGCCTCAGTTGAATCACGATTCCCCTCCCGCTGGTTGAGTCACGATGTGGCGCTTCTTATGGTTTCACTCTTGAAATTTAGTTTCATGTTATTTTGCATATGTAGAACACTGTTCAACACCATGAGTGACGCTCATGGCCACATAAGGTACATAACGCCAATCTCTCTTTCTGAACATGGTTGGGAAATACTGTATTTTTCCCTCCATGTTGCATTCTGCGTCATCGTCATGCAACATTGGATGCAAAATCTGTCAATAGTCAGTTTGTGACGTCTTAAAACGGGTTGTTTTAAAGTTGCTCATTCACATCTAAGAACTGCTGCTCACGCGCTGTTCATTCAGAACCAGCTTCAAGACTGAAAAACTGACTTTATAAAACGAAAGCACGACCAAATCTCTGAAACACAAAAACAAAGGTTAGAAGTATTGACTCCTCAGGAATATAGCAAAGATATAGTGCTGACTCATCAGTTTTGCCGTGTGCCAAAACACTTCTGGAACCACGTTTTACTACTTTTACGCCCCACAATAGAGCTGGTGTTGGAGCAGCAGTTTCTGCTCCCACCAGTCAAGACCTCACATCTTAACCCATCAGCTGCCTGCAGACAGTACTCAGTTGACCTTCCACCCCTGTCAGGGCTCAGTTTGCCCCTCCTCTTGTAGACTGCGTTTCTACAAAGTCCTGTGGAATGAGTTTCTCAGTGGAGGCGTGCGCTGTCTCAGTGCTTTTCTAGTTTATTTAGTTTTCATGGTTTATATATTGCTTCCACTTATGGCCCTTTCTTCCCGTGGTCTCCACCTGTCTTTTATTTAAAGGGCGATTAGCCTTTTGATCGACGTCGCTTCACAACAGCGTGTTTCTGTCAGGGATGAAGAATGCATCCGTCCTCCGTAATACGTCACCTGAGAGTGTGCGTGTGTCAAGACACAGCCGCACGCTGTTATCGTCCACCGGTGCAGCTGCCAAATCCTCTAAACACTTCACGTACAATAGATTAATTCACTGGGAGATTTCAAGTGGCAGGAACTTTCCAGACGCCACAGGTGGCAAACTACTCACTTCTTTTTTTTTTTTAGCTGTCAGCCATCATTATTCAAACTTTAGTGCCGCTCATAATCACATCGTAACTTTACATCAGCATTTATTACCATTCTCAATCCCTAAATTGCCCGGCATGCGCAGCCTTGGAGGAACGTGCTTCTCTTTAAAATCCAATTATGTCTGCTAGTTATCATTTTTGTGGCTAAGCCAATTTGGAAATGGACAGAGGCCATTGGGAGGATCGCTGATGTCTGCAGGCACACACCAATGGTTCCCGAGCGTGTGCGTGTTTATCAGGTGGCCACAGCCAAACGTCAGCGCTCGCCCACCACCCGCTCCTGCAGCTGCATGTGTGCTTGGATTGATTGTGATCAATAACCAGTCGACCCATGGTCCCTGCGTCGCTGCTGAATTATAACTGTCAGTGTGTGGCTGTGTGGGAGCGGGTGGAAGAGATTGGGAATGGGGGGGAGGGCAGTGGGTGGGGGGTTCGAGGTGGACAGGCCTGTTAGGATCGTTCTCCTGTGACAGAGCAATCGCTCTCATCCTCTCTGCACTCAAAGTCAACTCATTGCGCTCTCATTTCACACTTGATGGCCAATGGAAAGTGGGAAGGAGGAGGAGCAGGGGGAAGCGAGGGAAGCATGGAGAAAAGATGCGTTTGGACAGTGAAGGCAGCTCCAGCGTCTGCCTCCACCTCAGACCCCGTCGTTTCAGCTTTCAGTTTTGTGGAGCAAAGTCGCGCATGGTCGACTGAGCACCTCACTGTATCTCTTAGCGGGGAGTCCAGTCAATGTCTTGACCTGTATCCATGATCTTTTGCCCCCTGACAAATGCCTGAGACCATGAATGAAGACAAGAACCTGTTCAGAAGTGGACAGCTTTTAGCTCAGCTCTTTCTCCAACAGAACAAACTGATGCTATCTGACTCTGCAGGATCCCCTCACTCGTAGTAGTCATACTTAACGTGTAAGTATAATTCCGAACCTCACATACATTTACATTCATTTATCACCAAAAATAAAGGTCAATCAAGAATGGGACATTTTTTAATCCAAGTCGTCGCCTGTAAATGATGCATCTATATTAACAAGGAAGCCTGTGCTTCGTTTGAATTCTTATAGGTCAATTTTAGCATCTCTCGCTCCCTCATATAGTGACAATCTTCACATGGACTTTTGTGTCCAAGGTTGATGCAGACATTAATGTTCCCTTCGCATGTTGGCGGGACAATGTAATGAAATGCTGAGATGAAATGTAAAAATATTGGATGAGGCAAGGATGAGGTTCACAGAGCAGAGCCATATGAACCTGGCCGAGGGCATCAGCTTGTTTTCAGAAGTGGTGGGAACAATGGTTAGACTGGTGTTTACTACAGACCAGGCATCTGTGACGCAGCATTGTTGCATGTTTTAAGTGAGATAATTCTTTTTAACTTTATTCTTTCTCATGAATCCTTCTCTGGTGAGACTTTTTTCTGTCCACTTCTGGCCACCGTACATCTGCCTAAGCTGATCAGGCTGAAATAAATCAGAATCACGTGTCTTTCAAGTCTATTGTGCACCTATCTCAAGTATCAGGTTTTTCAGTACCACTGAAAATAACCAAGGTAACAGTGGCTACCAGGATTTGTGTGTGATGGGGGCAAAGGACAACCTCCCCTAAACTGATGCCTGTGAACCGCGCTATAGAGTCCACCTCATAACACGTGTTTTTCCATCCATCCACAGTCGGTTTTGACTGGTTCCTGCATAAAAATGTGGACTGGTTTTTATGGTTCACATAAAAAACAGAACATGATATTATCATTATTTAACCTCTAATATGTGGTATGACCTGCAGGCTCTGTAATGTTCCTACCCCACAAAAACTTGACATTTGACATTACAATTCAGTGAGTGGTGACCACCTTAAAAATGGCAACAAATGATCCTGCTGTAGTCCACTGAGAGCAGCGTATGAAGCAGCCGTGTGATTATTTTTCAGCTCACATTCATCTATGCTGTAAACACAATTGAGTGGCAGCAGCTGTGACAACTGACGTTCAGCTTAGAGATCAGGCCCGATGACACAGTGGCACTGGCTTAAAATCATCGTGGCTGATGGTGACACTTCATGATGCCAATGAACTGTGAGAAAGTAAACTTGAAGCTTTCCCATTATTTCAGTATCTAAGAGAAACTGCTTTTGCCACAGATTTCCCTGAGCACCACACAAGAGTGGAGTCCCTTAACTTCGCCGACCTCCAGCAGCTGAACTTGAAGATAAAGCAGTGTTAACGTGTTATAACTGACCGCTCCCTACTCTATCACTCGCTACTGAAACAGGGCTGTGAAGGAGGAGGAGGGCCCAGCAGGGGGCCGAGGATGGATGCGACTGGAGAACAGAAGTCAGGGCTGTTGAAACTATGGCAACAGGCAATTAAAGGGACGGTCCAACCATCAACCTTGGGTGGGGTCTGTGGAAGATGAAGATCATGAAGTTACCATCACAAGAAGTAGTAGAACGTTAACAGAGGAGGACAAGACGTGCATGTTGGAGGCGTTCTTCTCATGAAATTGTAGTGAAAGTGAAGGATGGTCTAGTCACGGATGCCTGCGTCTGTGACGTGGATATTATGACAAATAATATCACCTCGAAAGTTTGGGGCACCACCTGAAATATAGTTTCCAGGAGACTATTAAGCTCTCTTGATTAACACTTAATTAATTAATTAACGGTGGTAACTTAATTAATTATTAGCGTAATCACTCTATTTATCTGAAGTCACTACTCGTGATGTAATGTCCTTTACTGATCAGAGGCTCTTAGATTGATTATAATACACTCCAAAGTAACGTGATCAAGACCAACGTAATTTTAGAGATTTATTTAGGAATAAAAGAACAGAAAGAAACAGGAAAGATGCAAAGGAGAATGAGATGATCCCGACAATGTGATGGAAGCGTAAACCAGTTATGAATCAATGTCAATACCGTATCAGACACGTGTGTAACTGATGGGAAAGTTCAGACTTTCGTCGCAGACGGGGTGATCGTAGCTGGCAGAGAACGGCGTAAGATCGAAGGCGTAGCTTTATCTCGTGCCAGGTGATTCACCGGTCTGGACAACCTTCTAGAGTGGTCGCCTTAATGACACACTCCAGGTAGCGGAAGGTTGTTGGAAGTTGGACTCGCGCACTCGTCACGGCTGCCGGCTGTGATCACGTGGTGTGACTGGGCCGTTCCTGAAGGAAGCTGTGGCTTGGCAGACCGCTGGAGGACGAGGGCGATGTGCAACTTTGAAAAAAGTTCCTCAATCACTCTCACACTTGGATGGGCAGCGAGTGGAACGCTTCAAGGGTGGAGGAGAAGCAAGAGTCTTTGCAGGAAACTTGAGCAGGAACCGTCGAGGAAGTTGGTTGTAGTTGGTTGTAAGAGGTGAAGTATCCAGAGGAAGCGGCAGAAGAAGGGGGAAGAGGGCAACCGAGGGACAGAGGGGAACAGAGCAGAGAGGGGAACAGAGGGCGGAACTGAGAGGAGCACAGAGGGGCTGAACAGAGAGGCTGAACCTCTGTAAACTGGGTCTTTTAAATTCTCATGAAGAGTCTCCTTGTCCAGTTTTGATTGGTTGAAGGAGTTCCATCACATATTTCTGATTGGACGAGGATTTCCGAGCCTGGCCTTCCTCCTCCTCCTCCAAAAGGGGTCGTAAATTCCAGTCTTGAGATGGGAGATTTTGATCCCCCCCACTACCAGAGTTTTATTTGACAATAAAACATTACCTGAGTTGTAAAGTTGCTCACAATCTGTCAAAACTTTCCCATCTCAATTCAAGCATTCAAACGACACCAAACATGACCATTCTAGCACATTGTCTTCTTATAATGATCAACATAACAATCAACCATTCATGTCAAGTTTAACATCACATGTTCAGGGCATCTGGTTTGCTGGAACATCCTGTGGAAACCATGGGTTAAGTGGGAAACAAAAGTCCTTTTTTTCAGAAATACACATTAAGACACATTCACATACAAGTCTGTCTTTGTTCATCTGGAACCTGGAGAAGGGGGAGTTGTGTGTGTCCCCCACCAAACAGGGTTCATGAGTTGGTCAGGGTTTTTTCCTCTTACGGCACAGCATCCTGGACTGTTGCTCTAGTCTCTCCCCCCTTTGACCATTCCAATGATTTATGGTCCTTATCGGAGGGTTCAGAAACCTCTGAGCTGCCAAAGGCATGGTGGGAACTCAAGGAGATGTCTCCGAGTTGAAGTTACAAATTCCAGAAACGTTCACCAGGTCCATGCTTGAATCTCTGGAGAAGGAATCACTACAAAATGGCATCTGTGAAGTCATATATGACTGAAGGGGAATCTCTTTACATACCAATGTTTCAAGTCAAATGAAAAACAACCATCACTCTCTCATTGAAACACACATTGAGTGACACAGCTCTTGTGTTGGACCCAGCGTGTTCGTGACCATACTGAGAGAGAGAAGGCAGGGGACCCAACAGTCTGACAGGGGGTATCAGACATTAAAACTTCAAGGAGTCTGAGGATTTAATATGACACGCTTTGCTCCCAATTCACAAAAGACTCTTCCCATTTAAGCACAATAAGAGGGCGTCAGGTGACCTGGCTCATATGTCTGGTCGCAGTTTTAGAGGTGTGATTTCGTCTGAAGCACTGTGAAAAAGGCTTTGTTATCTGAAGCCTATAATAGACGAGGGCTGGGTGGATCATTTCTTGCCAAGAAAAACTCAATTTTTCTCACGTTTGAAAGCAGGAGAAAAACTTCTGGTGGTTATTATCACAATGAGCTTGACAATGAGCAATGATTTTTGATGACAGCGCCAATGTAGGAGATGCTGATCTGACCGTTTATGATAATTAAATGACATTCAGAAAGGAGGACTCCCATATAGAAAATGAAGCACACAGTCATGAACCACGCTGCTGTGAGGCTTTTCTGACGAGTCAGGTCCATGTGTTGCAGTAAATTAACAAAGAAAAAGAAAATTGTTCATGACGAACTGATGCTGCAGACTCCTTCATTTCTGAAAAGGCCATTTTTGTCACTTCCTTTAATGCCACAAATGTCACTATTCTGGCCATTTTTTTTCCTTCCATAAATCTTTAATTCCACTTTCCTGCTGGTCCTAATGACTTGAACCCCATTAGTGCAAATTAATTAGAGAAAATGGGTGTAAATTTTAATACTTAATTCGAGTGTTGCAGGAATTAAAGCTTTTTCTTTGAGAGGGGACGAGACAAGGGAAAGTTTTTTTTTAAAGATTAAAAGATTGTTAAAGAAAAAGACTGTCCCTTTCTTGAAATGAAGCACTTATAGGTTCAAATACACTGACCACTGACCACTGGAGAAAATACAACCCTGAAGGGGGACACATTCACAACAATGACTCCACCGATTATCATAACTCCTGCAAGATTGTACAAAGAGAATCCTTATGTCTTGGGTGTGTTATGAGTGAGTTTGTCCTGATAATCGCTCGGACAACGTTTGAGTCCAACAAACATAAATGTTGAACATGGTCAGCATTTACCACCAAAAGTCTTCAGAGCCCACTGCGTCCGAACAGAACTGTGACGTGCAATGGAACCCAGCCATCAAGAAGTAAATCTCTCTCCAGTCTGCAGCTGTCCTCAGCCGGTCCGTCCCTTCATATGACCGGGCAGCGAACTTCAGTGCCACGAGCAGCAGATCTGTGTCTTTCAGTTACCATGAAATCGGTTTCATATTCTTCCGTAACAAAAAACAAAACACCAACCATCCGATGCACTTTCATGCTGGTGGTTTTACTTCACTTTATCACCTGAGATCTCACAACATTTCGGGCTTCAGGAACTCTGGTGAGGCAGAAGGTTTGATGATCGCGATGATCGGTCACACCACCGACATGACGATCAGAGGCAGACTTTGTGTCTTCAAGTGTGGGGTCTAGCTAAAGTGAGGGCGATTGTGTTTGGCATCCACATGCAGCCACACACCTGACATGGTAAAAATAAAAATGAAAGCGTGCGCATGGCTTAGTAAATGGTGGGAATGAAATACAGTGGAACCTCGGTTCTCGACCACAATCTGTTCCAGACAGCTGTTCGAGAAGTGAATTGTTCGAAATCTGAATCGATTTTTCCCATTACAATGAATGGAAAAAGAAATAATGCGTTCCAAGCCTTAAAATAGTCTTTTGTAGGAGTGAATGTAGAGTGTCTGCTGCAGGTGCGCTGTTCCTCTATGTGTGTGGCCACTGCATGTGGGAGGGGTTGCCGAGTGAGTGACGTCTCTCCAGAAGTGAAGAGGTGCCCGGTGCGTGTCCAGCTCTGAATGTGCGCTTCTGTGCAGTTTGGCTGTGACAAAGTCATAAACCAAGTAACGCTCTGTCCCAGACTCGCCTCATCCCTGTCCCAGCTCCAACAGGACATCAAACCCTGGAGTGAGCGCTCCAGCCTCGGAGGTGTGGAGAGCGAGCACCTCCCCTGTGACACTCTACCACGGTCCAGTGCGGAGACAGGAAAGGTTTTACACCTCAATATGAAGAAAAAACAGTCAGTAAATGTAGCTAACGGGACACGTCTGCATACAGAGGCTGCGTTATACACAATAACAAAGCGCGTCGTGGGTCAGCTGATCGGTTCGCGCAGGTCATGTTTTTTCCGGCTTTTTTCGGGGGCATTCGAGTTCTGGATTTTCGTTCGAAATCCGAAGCAAAAAAATCTTGAAATTTTTGTTCGAACTCCAATTTGTTCGAATTCCGGGACGTTCGAAAGCTGCCATGCTCATGAAACAAGTAAAACATGTGCACGAAATGTGTGGCACAACCACTGGCCTCTGCATTAGCACATGAGGTTGTGCCTATGTACTAAATAATAAATGTACTTTTGTACAAACATTGGTGTTCTTTCTGTTATATACATTGTTATCCTTCATGTCTAATAACACATGCCTGTTTTGTTACACCTAACTGTCTTGCCCAGGGTTCAGCAGCGTGTTGCCAGTGGGCACAATAGAAGCAGCTGACAGAACTGTTGAAAAATATATTTTGAAAAATTAGAAAAGATTTTTTGTTTCCTTAACTAATCATTAATATAATCAGTGCATCGGAGGAATATAATTTATGGTCCATAATAATAATAGTAAGTATAATAACAATCCACAATATTCTGTTTTTCTAGCAGCAGACAGAGTTTTGGAGCAAATGGAATGAATTGATCACAGATCAGTGAGCATATTTGACACATTTCGTTTTCATTTTTATTTTTTACTATGTCAGGTCTGGTGCTCCGTATGAAAACCAGGTCAGGAAATCGACATGAGCCATGAATGTACATCCGACGTCACAATAGAATTGAAGCCGACCAAACACACTCCAAGCTCGGGGCCTCGCAGAATGACACCGCAGCCACAGATCCAGCCCTTTGGAAGCCATTTAAAAACCATTTAAAGTTTCGATTATCTCGCATGAGCTGACCACCATTGATGAAATAAAGCCACAGGAAAAATTCAACGAAAAGGCCTTGGATGGCATCATGAAATCCAACATCGAAATAAGTGCTATCATTTGTTTCCCCTCTTTTGCCGCCTCGGCCCTTCTTTGGCTTGATGCTAATGCGGGCTGACTGAAATGCCAGCAGCTGCGTGTAGAGCAATCGCGACGTTTCAGATCAGTAATTCCATTGGCTCATCCACGGAATGGGAGGGAAGAGTTGACATGGCAAGTCTCCTCATGCGCTGCAGTCTTTTAATTACATTAAACGCCGCCGTTTCTGAGGATGAAGAATGAAGATTTAATGGTGCTAGAACAGATCATGTGTCCAGCGAGCTCCTCTCCCGCTGTGGCACATGTGTGTTGCCAGGGTCGCAGTGGAAGGAAACACAGTGTATTAAAAATTAAAGGCCACAGCAGGAGCGCAGCTCCATCAAGGAAACTCTGATGGTAAATGATGAATGAGGCTTCGCTGCTGAATGGTATCTGGGCTAATAGTGTCAACAGATCGACTCATCTCTCCTCATTTGTTTCATGATTCAATTGGTCTATCTTCATTATAACATTTTTTAATATTCTTTATTTAGTTAAGCTCGGCACTTAAGTATCATTTATTTTTTTGTTTTTTTTTCAGTGAGTAAATTTACATAATGTAACTTATTCAGGCCTTCTGAAGATTGAACTGTCACGTTCGCCATCTCCGGGTCACACCGAGTTCAGGCGGTGCCAGTGTTTTGATTCATATTGTTTGGGTCACACTGTCTCTTTTCATCAAAAGGAATATGACAGGAGTTAAACTCGATGGATGGATGGATGGATGGATGGAGAAGAAAGCAGAGGAGACACCTGATGAATTAAAAATGAACCAATCTTGCTTTTGGAAAACTGTTTTTATTTTTGCCTGTTTTGCATCCAAAGACCTTCCAGGACCCCTCGGTCCTGCTGGTTCCGGTCGAGTGGCTTTGTCTGAAGTGAACAAGAGGATTCTTTCAGGAAGGTCAGAGAAGCCTCGGGAAGAGTTTGATATTAGAGAAAACACAGAGCTCCATGAATTGTGAATTTAATATCATAGATGAGCAAAGATTTTGCTTAGTTATTTGGTAATACAGGACATACATCTGTGATGAGACGTTGGCTGTTTTGACCACTGTACTAATAAATACATAAATAAATTGAGAAGCAGCGAAATCTGGCGACAGATTACCATACATGTCATAGGTGTTGGTGTTTGCCTCATTCCAGTCGCTCTGGGAGAGACTTGCACCCACATTTCTGAATCTCGGTTGTACTGTACTTTCATTTATAAAAAGAATGTGTGAAGCGCTGCGCTCCAGAAAAACATGCCATTTCAGGTGAATGTTAGAAGTGAATTACAGAGGCTAACACACTTGCTGTTGTTGGAATCCCACATGCCGGGACAGTTTTAAACATGGGATAAACTACCCAGGTCAACTGCATAACAGGCCAAATTTTGAACATTGTCCAATGGAAAACATGTATGGAGTCAAAAAAAGAAGCAACAATATCAGACTAAGTTATTTGAATCTAATTAGAACATTAGAAACAACTCTGCTTGTTGTCTTATGTCTTAATATACTTTTAAATACAAGTGACTTGCAGTTCGTCAAATCCCTTTCCATCTGCTTCGTTTCAGTTTTTGGGAGATTTGGCATCATAACCGTGTTACTTTAGGACCTCTGTTGCCAGACGACAGGCGGGACTATCACCCGACTGGGTCACAGCATCAACCCTGCTGTATGTACTAAAGGCTCTTAGCAGTGTAATGACTCTGCCAGACTCTGCTCATCGACCAGGGAACCTATGGCTCGCGAGCCAGGTGTGGCTCATTTCAAGATTGTATCTGGCTCGCAGATAAACCAAAATGTTCTCACTTGTTTGAATCTATCCACCAATTTTTCACAGCTCATGTCTAGTTCAGGGCTGCAATTGTCCATTATTTTAAATTGGATGCGACTGGCCTACGTTGGCCGTTGCTGTGTAAACAGGGACACGCCCCCTTTTGAATCACTCTGCTCGGCCATTAGCTCACAGCTAACCCTTCGACAAATCGTACAATTTGCCTTTGTGGAGAGAGCAGGTTCTGCAATGACAAAGTTGCATCGATGAAACTGTCAAATGTAAAGCGGCACTTCGACACGTGCCATGTTACCTTTGCATCAAAACACCCTGCGGGAGACAGCAGAAAGAAAGAGCTACTGAGCATGGCGCAGGCTAGCTAGCAGCAACTCCGCGTGTGGACCCGGCGAGGTGACTATAACTCCGCTAGCTTTACTGGGTCTTTAGCAATAGTGAGGAATGGAAAACCATTCAGCGATGGCAAGTATGCTAAAGCGTTCATGCTGGATGTGGCCAATGAACTGTTTGATGTCCTTCCGAACAAAGACAAGATAATCAAACGGATACATGTCTCTGTCTGCAAGAACTGTTCATGATCGTGATGGCAAACAAAGTGGAGAAAACGCAAGTGAAGGACATAGATGCAGCACCGTTCTTCTCCCTGGCTTTGGATGAGTCAACAGATGCTGGTCATTCGTGTGATCAACTTTGTTGCCCGAGCCTTAAATGATTGCCAGTTTAATACAGTGCTGGATGAAGTGGGTCGATCCAAACCAGAACCTCCCGTCACAGGAACAACTTCTTCCCCTCAGCTGCCAGACTTTGTGATCAGTTGTTATTTTATTTTATTTTATTTTGACTGCACTTTATTCCAAAACACTTTCCTAGTTGGTGGAATCCCCACTGACCATGGAAATAAATTGGATTCTAAAATATTATATAATGATCGCCAGTTTAAAACACTGCTGGATGAAGTTGGAAATAACTATCCTGCTCTGCTTTTGCACAGCAATGTGCGTTGGTTGTCTAGAGGGAAGGTGCTTAGCGGCTTTGCAGCTTGCCTGAACAAAATCCGGACTTTCCTTGAAATGAAAGGCATTGAGCATCCTGAACCTACCGAAACTGAGTGGCTCTTCGCAGATATGACTGAACATCTGAACCAGCTCTACGTGAAAATGCAAGGCATTGGAAATACAGTGTTATCCCTTCAACAAGCTGTGTTTGCTTTTGAAAACAAGCTTGATCTCTTCATTATGGATCTAGAAACTGGTTGTTTAGTACATTTTGAAAAACTGAGCCAGTTTAAAGATGCATGCACAGCAAGTGAGCCTATTCAAAACTTTGATTTCCACCAGCAACGTGAGCACACTCGTCTTTTTAAGTTCGTCACCCATCTGAACAAGTGTTCACTGAACACGGCCGACCTGAGTTACATACCTGGTGTCTCCATCAGAGATTTTGAAGCAGAAGTGGTTGACTTGAAGGCCTCAGAGAAGTTCAAGTCACTGAATGAAGATTTGGAAAAAAAGAGTTGGCTATAAAGCACATGTGGACAGAAATGAAAAAAACTTCAACCCGAAGACCAGCTGATTCACAAAACTTGGAACGTGCTTCCTGTCACATACCACACACTGCAGCGTGTGAGTATTGCTGTATTGACCATGTTTGGATCCACATATGCATGTGAGCAGCCATTCTCACGTCTTAAAAACATCAAGTCCAACCCACGATCACGTTTAACGGATAAAAGTCTCAACGCTTGCATGAAGCTTAACCTCACCAAGTACCAACCAGACTACAAAGAGCACAGGAACTCGCATTAATGGTGAGTATTATAACAACATTATTGAAAAGAATAAATTCAGAGGCTTATTATACTGACATTTAGTTGAATTTACTTTTAAAATATGTGGCTCTCACTGAAACAAATATTTTGCTTTCATGGCTCTCTTAGTCAAAAAGGTTCCCAAGCCCTGTCAAAGACCATGAGTTTGGCACGTGCTGCATCCGTTTTCATCACTTCCTTTAACAAAGACAAAAGAATTATTGGTAACACTTTACATCGTACATAAACTGTAAATAAGCCAATTACTCACTTATTAACGGTTAATAATGAGTTATTACCATGACAGGTAACTTTCACTGACCATTCCTGGGCAAAATATAGTCAATTAGGATTAATTACTGGTATGATATGTTGTAAATACGCATATAAATAAGCAGTTTATTTATTGTAATATATGAAAAAAAAAAAAAAAAAAAAAAAAAAAGGGTCTACGGTCGATCCACACCAGAACCTCCCGTCACAGGAACAGGTTTATTTTATTTTATTTTTTATTTTTTGACAGCACTTTATTCCAAAGCACTTTGCTAGTTGGTGCGATCCCCACTGACCATGGCTATAAATTAGATGATATAATATTATATTACATTTTTCATGGAAATGTTTGGCGCTCAGTTTCATACTCACTGTCTGACTTATTTAGGCTTATTCTCTACAACACTCCGACTATATCCACACACATACAGGTGGACCAGGAACATAGGATTTCAGGGTTCCAGGGTTTCTTGGTCTAGAGGGATCTGAGGCGCCTTCCAGATGGGTGTCTCCAAGTGCGGAGAGAGAGAAGTCCTGCATGATGCTCTCTGCTCTCACCCAAGCGCTGGACTTAAGGGCAGAGGGCCTCAGGGACTCATCTTCATCCGGGATGAAGCTCATGATGGTGGTGTCATAGACAGGCCTCAGGAGGGCCACATCCCTCTGGGGTACATGATGTAGCGTGTCTGAGGTGAACCATCCCGCCTGACCCGCTGGCTCCTGTTAGTCAGGAGCCTGTAGATCCACTTGTAGATCCAGTGAGCTGAGGATGTAAGGGAGCGTCGTGTTGCAAGTCAAGGACAATCCAAGGATGCAGTGGAGTGGGTTCACAGTGTCACAGAAAGCACTGAAGAGATTCATCAGTATTCGTTCAGATAAAATACCACGCCAACCAGTCTAATTTCACTGTGAAATGCCTCTGGAGTGGGCTGAATTATTGAGGAGCATGAGAACGGTGTCACCAAAATGGCTCAGAAACTAGCGGTGTTGGGTTTATTGCTGCTGAATGGCTCATAGATTCTGTTTATGAACACAGCAGTCAGTGGACAACATCCACTGGAATAGTTGCAGATGAAAGGATGCTGTAGAAACTGGACAGGCAGAATGTAAAGAGAGAAAGCCAATAAACACATCGATTTTACGCCAAGGAATTTCCGTGTTTTCCTTTTGTTGTTTGTGTTTACACTGACAGTCACAACAGCAGAACCCTCATGCATCGACCACACACACACACACACACACACACACACACACACATACAGTACATATATCTCCACACCTTCTCTTCCCAACACTGAAGGTAAATCAGAAAAAAGTAGAATGTGAGACCTTGAAATCTATCATTTCTCCGTGTCGCACAATGGACACACAGTCCAGGCCTGGACTGTGATCCCTCCTTTATTGGCCATTGAAGACTAAATGAAGTGTGTGTCCCTCCCAGTGACACAAGGATGTAGCGATGCAACGTGGTAATTACATCATGTAATTCCTGGAACGTCGCCTTCTAACAATCTAATTAATGACTCCCCTTTAACAGGCCTTTAGTGCTGGCGACTCAATAGTCGCTGCAGGAGCAATAACCAGGCAACAGTCCACGCACATGGGGGAACGTTCCATGATTTCCGGGCGGATATTGAGCTTCAAAGTGCCACTCAATGTTCATACGCAACAGACAGGGTTGGGGTTTTTTCTAAATGCAGTTCATCGGCAACAGTATATATATATATGAGAGGAACAGAAAGAGTGCGATGATGTAAAAAAAAAAAAAAGATTGAATACTAAATCCTTAAATTACATCAAAAGAGAGTTTGAACTCAGACGTGATGAAATCCCATTTCTTATTTTTGTTTCTTTTTTTAATCATTGCCTTTTTTTCTCGTAACAGATATTTTATTATTACAATTTTATTGAGTTGAATGTCACATTAGACACAACACAACATGATTATTTTTTACTTAAATCGTCGAGAAGGATTTATCTGAAGCTAGTTTTGTTTTAGATTGAAGTGCTGAGGATTACTAATAATAATGGTGTATAATAATCACTAACTTATTGATTAATAAACATGATGTATAGAGGTCGCTTCATATTTCATCTGAAAGCAGGCAATCAATCCATGAACATTGTGTATTTGCCATCATAAAAGTGAATGTTTCACTGCGACTGAGAGGCACAGTGAGGGTGCGGTATCACACGTATGCAGTGGGTTGCTGTGGTGGTCAGTATATTATATATATATGAGTATAATATGCTGATAATTGCTGTTATTTGCGAGTCAAAAATATCTTTCTATGAAAACTTGGTGGGTGTTTTCTCCTTTAATCATTGTAATTAAGCACCTTTTGCAATGGCAACAACCACAGTCATTTGCTGTCGGGACACTTGCCGTTGGTAGCTAGGAACCTTTTTTCTGATTGGTTCCGTCCTAAAAACTTTTTTTTTTGTCTCTCAGCAGTTTTTCCTCTCTTTTCCTTTCTTGTGGGCTGTTGACAAAGATACAGCAGCAGGGAAGGCAGGTGAGGCATTGCCTCCCCCCTCTAGGGAATAAAACAAAATAAAATAAAATAAAATAAAATAAAATAAAATACTTTTTTTGGGACATCTGTAGTGCAGGGATACTTCCAGGTTCTGTCGTTCAGTCGTACCGCTGTCTCTCTGTATATGTTGCCATCATATTAGTCACAAGAACAAACTATGTCCTACACGTAACTATTTAAGTGCAGCTATTAGTTTCTGTGATTATTTTCATAATATCTTTGTTATTATTTTAGTGTGTTTTGTGAGTCACAGTTTGTATGAGTAAAGAATATTTTTAGCTGTAATGAGACACGAACCTCACCACTGGTCACTATTATACAGGATTCCATTTTCTTTCAATAAAAAGTCACACAACTATCCTACTCACATTTCTGAATCGGACAGGGCACATCCTCCTGACCACTCAATTCTGTTGTGATGGGCCGATGTTGAGTCAGACGTTACACTTCGTTCAAGTCAATGTGAACAAAGCAAAAGTTGTGTTATGTATTTTCCACCCTGAATATATAACTATATTTCCATAACAATAGTTAGGGCTCCTGCGAGGGGGTGGGAGGGTCCCATCCCGGTGTGTAGAGCCGACGAGATGAACCAGGTTTTTCCAGAGCTATCGGTCTTGTGCCAGCTGCTCCGCCTCTTCCACAGTAACTCCGTGTTGTCGGAGATCACCTGCACTGACATCGAGCCGTTGGATGCACATGCGGGCTTGAAGCACCTCATTGAAGAATCCGCTGCAGCCACCTGATGTTTTCGATGGTACTGAGAGCCCTGCTATTAAAGGCATCTATTCTTGTCTTGTTTTTGTATTTATTACCATCATAAGTAGTGGAAGATCTCCTGAAATGAAAATATCTTGGTAGCTATGGAGGAAGAAAAAGAAATTCAAATGCCCACATCTGGTATAGGCAGTGTGTCTTTTTATTTATGTATTTATATTTTCATTGTATTTCCGTATTCATTTTGGGACGTGAAGTGCGTTGCTGTTTAGTTCCATCGTGACACCGTCGCTTCACAGCATTTCGAGGCGGGATTTTTCCAGTGATTAAACACTAAAATGGCTAGTGATAATGTTTATGAGTCAGTGAGTATGCCACAAGAAACAGATGCTCTCTAAACTGCAGAGTGCGCGGAGTGATGTGTGTGTGTGTGTGTGTAAATGTTGACATAATTTTGCTTCCCACTAGCTCCTGCAAATTGCATTTCCAACACGGTTCATGCCCATAGAAATACCAGCAGCGGTATTGACCTGTGAGGATTAATACAGCCACAAGTACCGGGAGGAAAAGTGTATCTTTTGGGGAAAACAAGTGATTAGTGGTAAGACCACCCGAGTGCTTTCATCTCCACAACCCAGCAGAGAGCATCGTCCCAGACACCGAAATAAAAGTCAGAGATGAGAGGCGGAGGAAGGGCGGCGAGGGCAAGAGGTGGGTGGCCGTCGGAGTGCGACTTCCGAAGACTGAAAGAGAAGGTGGACTGGCTTCAAACAGCAGGTCAGATCTTTGTTCTGTGCCTCAAGAGCTCCCACTCAGCTGCACCTTCACACGTCAATTGATCACGTGCTTCTGAAGCAAAAGACTAAATCAGAGATCTATTAGAGAGGCCTCGGAAAGTACCTTCAAACTGCATCATCAATAAACAGGACTTGGTGAGGACGAGATTTCTTGTTGAGAGATAGAGAGGGAACGGCGAGGGATGCAGATCGGAGCGGATGACTCCCGGAGCCGGTGCTTTTAGCGAAAGAGTGCAATAATTTTCTAAAACACGGAGGATGACAGGGTGCAGCTTCAAAACCCTGCTCTTTGATCCGCAACTTCTGTGAAGTTTATTGTTTGATATTTTATTGTTTTACCTGCCTCCTGAACAGATTTGCATGAACAAAGGAAAAATAGATTCAAAACCATTTCATGCAAATCTCAATCAGCCAGTTCGCATGTGCCTCGCTTCAAACGCGCCCGTTCAACATGAGTCATATATGCAGATGACGAAATCACCGAGTGACAAAAAAACACCGCAGCTCTACAATCAGGTTCACCGCCGCGCACTTAATGAGCGCACCAGGGCTCATCTGCATGGCCCTCCATGTTTTCATGGTGCAGGAAGCGGTAAACAAGCAAAGATATGCGCAGCAAACACAACACTTTTGATAAGTGAATGGCGCAGAAAGGACCCTTCCTTTTTACTTTATTTACCAACATCTCCGGGGTGTCAACACTGCATCTAATTCAGGCGCAAGAATGTGTTTCAGATGGATCACTCTTTCTGGAGAAAATACTGTAAATCACCCGAAGAGATCAGTGACAAGAGAAGCGCAGGGACGGACTCCATAATGCCTGTGATATATGGATCTGCTTTTCCGCTAAGTCGCTCTTATCGGGTCCCACAGTGTCACAGGAAAACCAACACGATTTATCAAGCTGACAAGACTTGCATTGTCCTGCCGAAGCAGCCTCACCCCAGAACTTGCATGGAATCTGAATTTTGTCACGGGAGTGGTCCGGCCAGTGGTTCAAACAGATCGAGCGCCAACTGTATTCCCACTTCATCTTTTCATTCAGGCTTGTATTACGAAGAGTCTCTGCTTCTACTGTGTGGAGCTTCTTGTGTTCCATGTTTGCTGGTCATTGGTTCTGAAACCTCGCAGCATGCAGGTGATTCAAGTCCAGATGAGGATGGGGTCGAGCCTTGATCCTTCCAGTGTGAGGTTTGTATGTTTTCCCAGTGTGGGTTCCCTTCCCACGGTCCCAAAAGCAACAAAGGATGGGCTTATGGGGCTTCACGAAACAATGTCCTCATTTTCAGAACCCACTAGAAGCCACTATCTGCTCTAAAATCTTTGGATCTTTGGAACAGCACCATCTACTGACCACTAAAAATGAGGACACTGTTTCATGAAGCCCCACCAGCCCATCACTACAAGCGACATACAGATGTCTGGTGGGTGTGTATGTGCATGGTGGAGACTGGTGCTACAACAGGCTCAAATTACATTGAACTGGAAAAACACCTGCACAGACCTCTGCCAATAAACAATGAAATAAAACGTAGTTGCCTGACCAAGAATTTAACCCCAGCCATGGCAGAAACAAAGCTGAATTCTATCCACTACCAGGGGAGTACATGTTGAGTCCTGAACGCCTGAGTTGATGGTCAAAAATGATCCGGATCCCTCCCAAAATTGACAGATAGACAAACCTCTTAGAAATTAATCCTCCTGTCATGACCATTACATAACATGCTGTTCAAATTGCCCATGAATTTCAAGCCCCCCCTCAGACTCATAGAAGACATGGACGCGCAGGTGAGAGACAGTGAGAGTTGACTGACAGGTGGAGCCCATGAAACCACAAAACTAACCATGAAATACCAATGCATGACACATTGATGTGTTTTATTGACATTCAACCATGTGTGGAGTTGTTTGTTGCACAGTCAAGCAACAAGTTTATTCACCTGCCTGACAAATTTTGACAGACTTGCATGAAGTACAAGAGGCATCCATGAAGGTTAAAAAAATCTCAGCTTGTGTTTAAACTGTACAATGTTCCAAAGCGTGCGGCAGCGCCGTAATCACTCAGAAGCAATGGGAACAGATGTTTTAATCCATGCAGCAGGTGGAAAACAGCAGCGCTCAGCAGTTGGCTTGAGGATAGCTGCCACCAAGGCGCTCACTCAGGACATGTGGCTGTGCCTTGTGGATGCTGACGATTCCGGAAAGGCTGTCAGGGCCAGTGGTTAATAATCCAAGGATCACCAGCGAGGTCGTGCTGGTGAATCTGCTGGTGCCAGGCAAGCAGAGTCTCAAGGGAACAGGTGGGGCTCACTGCTGAGGCCCGCAGAAATAGAGCTGAGACACTTCTCCCAACAGCTCGGCCTTGGACACCAAGTGGACAGCAACCCAAAAGACACCACAGAAGTGGTGAAAAATGGTCTGGCAGAAAACAGCAGTTGCGCCGCCACAGCGCTCACTTGAGTGTCTGTGGAGGGAGCTAAAGCTCAAACCTGTAAGTGATGGATGGGAGACACTAGTGGAGTAAGTGCCATCATAGTCAGTCTATGCTTTCTTTATTGAGAAGGATGTGAATCGTGTTGGATATTCACGTTCTTGTATATCGTCTTGTTATATTCTGGAAGGTATATATGGCATTTGCAGTCAAGACAGGACTTGTTCAATGTGTGTTGAGGGCAGTAGTAGCCAGGTGTGTGAATACATTTGGGCTTGACCCTGGATTTGGTTTGCCACACTCTCCACACATACAGAGGTGAATAAATGACTCTTAAAGCAGTGATTCTTAACCATAGGGCCGGGGCCCATCTTTGGGCCGCATGTGCCACCTAGAGGGCCACTAGAAGTTTTTTTTTTTTGGGCTGTGAGGGCAGCGAGGCGCTGAGTTTAAATACATTTGCTACATATGGTGGCAGCAGTGTGTCACTGAATTGACTTGACAGCTGCAAATCTGTGATAGTTAACAACTATGGAGGAGTTCATGAAAGGAAAAAAATGACAAAGAAAGTGATGTCACCAACCTCCAAGAGTAAAAACTGTTCAAGAAAGCACCTGTTTATTATATTATTTTATTGCGATACTTTCATATAAACTTTATTGATGCCTTGGAGTTTAAATAAAATATATTATTTTATTTTATGATATTTAGACATGGTTTTATTATGTTTACTTTTATTCCATTTTAGTTTTGGTTTCTTCATGTGTAAGTAGATTAAATATGGTTGTTGATCTCAAATGAAATCTAGAGTAATGAATCAGTTCTATTACTTGAATGGGCCCCGGGTCCATTTGTTCTGGGAATGGAACTAGAAAAACACCTACTTTGTTCTCTGACTTCCACCGAACAATATTAATCCAAAGTAAACCAAGACTATGTCCTATGTGGGACGCACCCTTGCTGCGCTTTGTTCAAGAGTAGTGCATGCTAAATGGAACAGTATGAGCAATAATGAATCAACAGCTACCAGTCGTGACCTAATGACTCAGTAACGTGTTCATAATCACGTAGTTATTGCCCCTGACTCTTCCTGTCCGTCAGACAGTGAGGAGAAAGTGTCGTGAAACAGCCACGTAATTTCCTTTTGCAAAGCTACCCATTGATTATTGGAGGAGAGTCATGGATCTGGGGCTAATAAACAGCCTTAATAACTCTGAATCGCGCTGGAGAGAGGGATTATAACTCCAAACGGACAAGCGAGGGAGGAAATAAAAGGTAGAGCTCAATGCAGTGGGAGTCCTGCCAGTAGCTCCGTAATTCAGTGGCTGTCCAGTCACAGAGCGGGAGAGCAAACGTGTCATTGCTCAAGCATGTGTTTTGTAGGAAGTGCGGTCTGCAACTGCAATGACGTCTATTGGCTTGCAGTCAAGACAAATGCAGGGTGTTTTGGATGGAAGACTGTGGCATCACGTTCTAATGGACTTTGGGAAGTCAATATTAGTTTTTAGATCCAACCATCCAATGGTGTTGCTGGAGTTTCTTGTCCACAAAAGTATACCATCATCTCACAGTCGGCAAACGGCAAGTTTATATATGGCCATATCCAAGGTTCTGCCTCGCCTCCTGCGCTTCTCTCTGTACATTTGCCACTGTTCCCCTGTGGCTTCTGAATCTCGGACCTCATCCATAAATATAAAGAATCCACACGTCATTATGATTTCCTTCATCGCAGCTCGGCCAAGTCTCCTTCCCCTCACCCAACATCAGCCTTCATCCACTCCTCACACATCTCTGGATTGGTCCTTATATGGAAAAAAATCATCATCTTCCTGTGAGGGAGGACAGAGTCAGAGTCCGCCACCTTACAGGCGACACACATGAACTATGGTCAAGTGGACTGTGTCCAATTGACCCGATCATCAGCTGTCATCGCTGCCTCACCTCTTATGCTACTTGGTATATGTAGCACCTTTCATGACCGTGAGCTTCATTCACTGTAGTCAACAAGTACAGAGTGAGGCCTTTCACGCGGACAAGGTGTTGGAATCGGTGCTGTTCTGGATGTTCTGGGTGTATTCTATGGAAAACGGCATACTAGTGTAAGTGAAACTTAAGTGGGGGGGCTGTAAAAAGTGTGGCGGAAATAAACAACACACCGGTAAAGTCCCAGCAATATTTTGAAAATGTGGGATGCTGAGTTTACGTGTGTATATGCGATTCATTTTACATGACTGTTGTCTGGAAAAAACTGAAAAACTGAGTTCATGTCGCCGTCTCACTCCAGAGCAAAAAAGTATATATAAAGTATATATTTAACCTTATTTCCAGTACTTCCTCAACATTTAGTTAACACAGAATACGACACAGCCATGCACACAAATACATTTTACTGAGTTCCGGCAGTCCACTTTTTTTTTTTTTTTTTTCCAGTTTAAAAACGTACCGGATGGTTTAAAATTACATTCTGGATCCGGAAGTGAAAGGGCTCACTGTGAGTGAGGCAAATGATCACATGGTGCTCTCTCTCTCGCTATATATATCATTTTTCAATGTATAGGCTGTGTGTGTGCAGGTGATGGATTGGGTCACCAATAATAAATGACTGCAGGTTCCTGGGTCCAGGGGGAATGGACGAGCCGTGTCACTGTGTCCATCTGGAAAGTTCCAGAAAGTGTCCATCACTGTTTAAAATCAAAGGGGAGGGTGCAAACTGAGCTTCTTTTTCTTGCCATCTTTCACAGTCTTGATATGATTTCTTCACCAGCATCATGAGAAACACTGCAGTCCATCATTCAAGTAACCGTTTACCGCCTGCAGGAGGAGGACGTCCTGTGATGCACATCTGCTCGCCGTCAACTCTCAGGATACATTGGACACAAAAGTCAGAATAGTCAATATCTGACTGCTCAGGTGTGAGAATGTGTCGCCCTCTCTTGATCGTCCTACTAACCACCTGTCGAATGTTGTTTTCCTCGTCTTCCCTTATTCAGTACCTTCTGACCCAGTTAGCACACTGGCCTCGGCTCCTCTTCAGTGTATCGCAGAAAAAAAGACCAAGGAGAGTTTTGGTGGCAGTGTAGTTAGGGCCCATGAAAGGTGTGCTGAGGGGAGGTATTTGAACATCGGACGACAGAATGGCTGAGGACAGTGAGTTGGTAGAAAATGTGAGCGAGGAATGCCGTCTGAAGGTCAACACTGAGAAGGCCAACGTGGTCCAGTCAGATTCCTGGAGTAGATAATGTTGAGATCATTTTTAATTGTATTTAAAAGGCTCTTGCCACGGCAAAACTATTTGCTCTGCTTCAATGTACAGTACTCTTTCAGTGAGGGAGAACCAAGAAAGGCATTCACCAGAAACGCCGATACCATCAGGTCTGTCAGTGAGACAGGAATGATTCACGGTATCGAAAGCCTTGGCTCCATCACTAAAACGCTCTTCACATCACACACACATTTGAAGGAAAATCATGTGTGTAAAAGCAGGAACAGGAAGGAAAAAAAGAAGAAGATGAATCACAAGAAGGACTGACAAACATCCACGCCAGATGTTTGGATCTCAGCATGGGAGCGTGCACACAATCATCCGGCAAAAGACACAGAAGGGAAGCGGCAGAATGACTGACAGCTTTGGCTCTGGCATTGACCCATGCCGCAAATCATTGCACGCCTTCTTCACAAACCTCCACAGGGGCATTCATCCAAACCTCCACCACCCTGGTCCCAGAACGCCGGCTCCAACATTAAACCTGTCTGCTGGAGTTCCTGCCGCACCACAGCCTAATGGAATCAACGGGGATCGATGGCAGTCATGTGTGAAGGCGCATAGCGCTTCCTCGCCACCGAAGGCAAATTTTGGGGAAGGAAGGCGTTCGATTAACTAATAAAACGTCAGAGAGGGTTTCAACTTCGCCTGTCATCTTGGCTCTGAGTCTGACAAGCGAGTTACATAACGTGGGAGCTCCCTGAATTAACGGCTGGGGTAAAGAAAGGTCTTACATCTTATCTTACAGACAAAACGGGAGCCTGAGGAGGAGAACTTCAACGGGTAATGGGCATCAAAATGGAAGCTCGCGTTGCCACTCGCGCTTCTCCTGTCTTAAATCACAGCTTTTTTGAAGTAAACCTCAGATTAGATTATAAACCAATAAAAAAATAGAGTGAACTTCTGGTGTTGTGAACTAAAACACAGACATCAGTTTGAGATTTGAGTAAATTAAATTAAATTAAATTAGAGGTGGAGCACATTCCTTTAAGTCTACAAAACAATACATGACTGAAATTCTTAAAATGTGTGAATGACGGAACCTCATGAATGTTGCTGCATGTTGTAATGCACTGTTCCAGCTACAGGGGGCGCTAGGTGAGGGACAGCAGGTACAGGTCAGCAGAACAGCCAGTCATGCCACACTCACTCAGATGTTTAGAATCGCCAGTTAACCTAGTGTTTTTGAACTGAAGGAGGAAATCAGAGTTTCCAAAAACCCAAAATAATGGGGATGATTGATATGGAGGAAGGCCGATCCAGGGTCCACAGTTTAAATGTTAGAAATCTCACTTCCCAAACATTTAAAATGGCCATGTTGATGCTCTGTAAAACCGACAAACCAGTGAGGTCGAGAACCATCAAACCATCAAACACGTGTGGCATCCGACACCTGTGCTTGCACCAATCCATTCAGGTCAGATGGAAAAACTTGCAATGCACTCAGGACCAAATCAGAGCTCCATTACTCAAACACAATCATATTTTCTCCTTCACATAAAGGATGACACAGCAGGTGTGAAAATAATGAAAATAAAGAAAATCCTTCCCTCAACATTTATTTCAAGCAAAACACAAACTAAAGTTTTAACAGTAAAACATCACTTAGCATTGTTTTAAGTTGTCATACGTGAACGTTCCTCTCATATAACACCTTATAAATGCAATATGATGTCTTATGAATGAACCAATAATGCATTACAGATGAGACCTTAATATAATGTGTGACCATTTTTATTTTCTCGTCCATATCACGGCACCATTATCCAGCGGAAGATCTTGTATTCTACGACCACTTGAAGTTGCAGCTGATGTTAGAGATGAACAAATGGTCAGATCACGAACTGAAATGACATTTCACGAAGCGGCAGATGAGTTAAGCATCTGATGTGGGACCACATGTTAACCAGCAGGTGGGGGAGAGGACTGGGCATCTGGTCGGTGGTAGAACCCAAGTTAACCGTGACCTTCCGACTCAATGATTGACACCTCCCTCATTGTGGTTAGCGTTACTCTTATTGGCTATCCATGGCGCCACATTCATGTTGTCATGGGTCAGATTTACAACAGAGACGTGACAGACATGAACACACTGTCTTTTAGTTAGATTGATCCATAAATCCAGAAACAAGTCCGGGTCTGTGGACTGGGCCAAGACATTCTCAGGCGTCACATGTCGATTATTGTCAAGTGACCTCTTGTTTCTACTTGTTTCTATCGATGACTATGAAGTCATTCTGCGGCACATGTCGAGGGACAGGTGTTGAATAGGCTGCGTGGAGGGGGTGACGATCGCAAGCTCTCATTCCTGTTAGCTGTGTGTGTCATGAGTTAAACGCAGGATCATATGAGGTACTGTATGTAACCATAGCACCAACTCTTCGGGTCCACCATTACCTCATCCAGCGTGTTCTGTAGTGTGAAGTTCTTGCCAATAGTACATGTTACACATGTTACATACATGTAATATCGACTAGCCGTGATTTCTCTATTTTGCTACGATACTGTGGGTTTAAAATATAAAAAGATGATACAAAAGGCTGTAGAAAGTCGGATGACGCTGGCTAGCTTTAGCTGCCGATCAATGGCAAGCAGGAAATGACGCTGGTGTGCTGGTCTGCCACCGCTTTACATGCAGAACAAGCGTGGGGAATTGAGATTGTTCATTTAATGATATTATCTGTGCCTGTGGGGACCAATTTGACTCCCTTGAAAGCTTAATGCATCAACACTGAAGCCTGACTTGAAAATAAATCACGTGCCTGAGGTGTGAGAATGTTCATCAGAAAGCACATCTGAAAATATCTCAATCTTAGCGATTTTAGATGATGTGACTAACATAGTCGTGTACAAGTCCAGGGATGCCAAAGTGGACCACACCAGGGGCCCAATTTTGGATGGACATCCATAACTTCCACTGCGAGCTGGAACATAGATCTCAACAGGGTGTTTTTATGAGAGGCTAATTTTAGTGCGACCAAAGACGGATCCCGAGCTTTCGAGGGTTGGCGGCACAAGCTTTTTTTGCATAGTCATTTCTGGATTGGTCATTGCTTTTATGAATAAAATGTAGATGACTCATGAAATCCATTAAAAGTAGTCAAAGCAAAAGGAGTTGCTGCTGAGAAGAGCGCTATTACGCTGCTCTGTGTGAGGGATCACCAGACGCACCACTCCACAGAGGCACTAGAGCGGAACAAGACCAAAGTTTTCTACCTTTTTCCGCCCCACTCGTGACAGAAGCCAGGAATCCAACCACGTGGCGAGTTACCCTTGCTTTTTAGGGGGTACAGGGAGTAACTGAGAGGGCGACTCGTATCTGCCACAGCAAGCAGAAGCTCCTTAGAAGGTGAACTTGACACCTAAGGGCCTTTCAAATGCATTACATAGCTTTTGGGATGTCCTACCCAAGTTTGAGCAGATGATGTGAAACAAATGTCCGGCATAAATATGACATCCTGACTTTATGTGCTGCATTCGACGGCTCTGTGTGTAGCGCAACACACACACACACACACACACACACACACACACACACACACACACACACACACACACACACACACACACACGGCCCTATAGCTGATTCATCACCTTAGATTGATATTGAGTCGCTCGCACCTGAATGGAATTTTTTAATGTATAGGCTGTGTGTGTGTGTTTGTGCGGCTGATGGATTGGGTCAGCGATAATAAACGACTGCAGGTTCCTGGGGCCAGTGGAGACAGACGAGCCGCGTCACCGTGTTTATCTGGAAAGTTCCAGAAAGTGTCCATTACTGTTTAAAATCGAAGGGGAGGGCTGAAGCTGAGCTGCTCTTTCTTGCCATCGTTCACTCTCTTGGTATGATTTAGGAGAGTCTATTCTTCACCAGCGTCATGAGAAACACAGCAGTCCATCATTCGGAGAACTGCACACAACTCCGCCAGCATGGACGAGGTGCATAAAGTAAGTGTTTACCGCCGGCAGGTGTCCGGACTCGGCCTGTGATGTACAGCTGCTCGCCATCATCTATCAGACGTATGGAACAACATTTTAGTCTGCAATTACAGCAGGAGAGACTGATAGGGGGCGGCTGGTCCATCCGGCCCTGGATGCCAGTCAGATGGCGGCGCCGGATTCGCACACTAAAGGACACACAGCGTGGAGAAAGGAACTATATGACGCTCTATTAAAATCCCTTGAGAGAAAATGGAAACAGACTAACTAGGTAAACCTTGCTAAACTTTGCTAGTGGGAGGCCTGTTAGACTCCTGCATATCACGCTGCATTTGGCAAACACTTAAAGCCGCCCGCATTTCCTTCAGGCAGTCGTCGATCCACTTTCAAGGACAAATCAACCAACAAGTGAATTAAGATTACAGAGCAAAGCCAATATTGATCTCCTTATTTGAAGTGGGACTTAAAGCGCTCCTCAGACAATAACGTCGCCCACTGAAATGCAGCGGCAGGTTTAAATGCTGAACTGTTATCGCTCCCCGGTGATAAGGCAGGAATGCAAGGACCCGACAACAAATAAGCACCTGCGCTATCTGATATTACGGTAATCCTTTAAATTCAGTTCCCCTCCTGCAGAGGAGCCGCAACGCTGTTTGTTTGGCATTTGTCTGCTGAACGCACCGCGACATTCAAGCAGCTCTGATGAACCTAAATCACCAAGTCTATCGCCGGGGAAGTTAGAAAGGAAAGTGGGAAATGATGCCTGTAAATCATTTTCAAAGCCAGCTTCCCAAAACATTCTGTGATGCATCAGAAATAACTGCAGTCATCCTTTCTAAATATCAGGACGCATAAAGATCTATCCTACCAGAGGTACACATAGATTTATTGTTATTATTATTGTTGTTGTTGTTTTTCTACAATTTAAAAAATAAAAATAAAAATAAAAATAAAAATAAAAATAAAAATAAAAATAAAAATAAAAATAAAAATAAAAATAAAAATAACAAATTATTTGGTGTGTACTTGAGATAACAAAATTCCGGCAAGAAATTTCGATGGTGCTCACCCATCAATTTTGGTGAGGTCGGCCTGCAGAGCGTTACTAGTTTGTGATGGACTTCCTCTGCGTGCATCAAGACACAATGTTGACTGATAGTGAGAGGACAGGTACAGCTACACTGTGAGGTTAAGTCGCTTCCTCATGGCTTATACAGGAAAGTGAGTCAATCTCTGCTTTCCAACATTTGAGTTTGTGTAGTGGGCCTGAAAAGGCAGATTCTTGGGTCAAAAGAAGTGTTTCCAAGTTCACATTTTCAAAGGCCAGGCAGGTGTCTAGATGTTGACATTTGTGTTGTTCAGGAGTCACATATCCTCCTTCAGTTATCAAGGTAAAATCTGTGCTTTGGTATTGAGACTGCACATCGGTAGTTTCTTTAACCCATCATCAACTGGCAGTTTCTATCGAGGGAGCCAAAGAACCAGTGAATAAAAGACCAAAAAATGTGCAAGCAAGCAAACAAAGGTAGCACACTGGGCTAAGTATGACTAAAGTGGATGAGAGCTTAGAACCTTCTTGCTCAGAGGCAGCGGTACAAAGTGCTGACTCAGGATTCCCCGCTTTGGTTTGTACTTCACGGTGAGCCAATAAACAAACCAAAAAGCGATGAGCACTGCAGCCCCACAGTAAGAAGATTGCCGGTTTAAATCCAGCTCGGGGCTCCTGAGTTCCTTTTGGGGAGTCTTAATGTTCTCTGGCCACTGAAACTGTCTGTCAATGCCGTACACTCAAGTCTCACATTTGAAACAAATGAAAAGAAACAGATTATGAGAATTCATTTCTCACTCACAGCGGCGTATTAGGCTGGAATATCACTGAGAATCGAGAAAGCCTTATGAAATCAAACAGCCCATATTCATTACCTGAGAAAAGCGGCCGTTTATCCCGGCTTTAATATACCCGGTGCCCAGGGATAATTTGAAATCACTATTCTCATTCCACGGAACAAGGGATTATTGCCCAAGAAAAAAACTCCAGCAGCAGAAGCACCAAACACCAGCTATTTGGAAATCTCCATGTGTGCATGTGAGCCTCACATATCTTGACAACCTCGGGTTCTAGATAAGCTTAAACACGCACTCTCTCTCTCTCTCTCACACACACGCAAACACACAGACAGAAGATTTGACTTCACCCTCCCTTGGAAATCCTTATGAGTAATAGGTTGGTAATTACATTTGTTCATTCACTCCCTAACTTGCTCAGGAGGAGGGAATGTGTCTGAATCACAAGATCACACTTGGATTGAATGGACTTTTGTTGAGGTCTTCAAAAGCAAGGACAGCAGCTCTGCACGGTCACCGATGGCAAACCTTGTTTCCAAGCCTCAAGGTCTAGACTAAACATGTTTGTCATCAGAGGGAAGGCGCAATACATGAGGGATGTTTTTGTTGTAGGTCTGTGTTTCCATAAAATGTATTCTAGAAAGGCACATGAGCCAAGCTGAATTCCCAAATGTCCCAAGTTGTGTGAGTGAGAGTCGCGCATTCACAGGTTAACTGACTTTACATTGTCAAACTGTGGGAGGTGTTTGTCCATATGTGCCTTGAGATGGATGGCCAACCAGTCTATGGCATCTCAGGTAAAGTCTGGAAAGTATGGAGACAAAGTCAGGGAAGTGTGGACACGTGGTGAGGTAAAGAAATATTGAGGTTCATGGTTATCTTCCTCTCCAGCCATGAACAGCAGGTAGTAGGATGATCACGACAGGTTCATAATGAAAGCATTTCTCCACCTTTGTGAAAGTAAATATGGAAGGATAAAAGTCACTCAATATCTTTAGGCCTCACATATTGTGTTTACCTTCATCGATGCGCTAAAATGTGTACAGGGTTGGTGACAGAAAACCTCTCCCACGACAATGTCAAACGGATTGTCCTGAAAAGAGCCACTTACACATCGCCACAGATGCTCCCGCTGAGGACGACATGCTGAGGAGCAATTCAAACACATCTGGTTGGGGATTAAACTCTTCATCCCCGTGTGTCTGTGTGGTTTTTAAGTCCTATGTAATATCATACGTGCCCCAGGGAGCAGTCAGCGTTTCAATGTCACCATGTATCTGTTGCCAGTGTCCTTGGGTGATTCAACAAGATACACAACAGAGTAGCGCAGAATCACAACCAACTAGCACTTCAGTAAATAAGAATTTGATTAAACTTGAGTGGAATAATAAATAAATATTTTCTCTCCATGTGTCATATGGAGTTGACTCTTTATCTTCAAGTGGATCTTCATAAAGTGTGAGAGAAGAAAACAATGTAAAATCGCAATGGTGCCTATACAAGTGGAAGTTGTTGCTCTTTTTTTTAAGTTTGGTCTGCTGTTTATTTTTATCTTGTTTTTGGATGAGCTCAACTCACCATGGACAGTGACACCATTGCGGCATCATGCCGTTTTTCGCACGCTGGATCACAGTTAGCATGACATGCTAACATGAACTATTTGACACCTTGCCAGTGAGAATGTGCTGGTTTCCACATTACAAATCAAACCATCCACATCCATATTCCAGGACACTATTTTTTTCTCACATTTGAGAGCAGTCAATTCTAGCATTTATCAGGCAGGCGAACGCATAATAGCAATAAGACCCGAGGAGCTGCAGAATAATGGATGGATAAGTGGAAATTAGGCAAATACTTCCAGCATTTGTGGAGAGAGATTGATGTTCGCCAGTGTGAAAGGCCCCCTTAAAGGGCTGAGGAGAGCCGAGAGACAGCCTCAATTCTGAAATTCTGCCCCTCGATTCCTGGATGTTCGTACCAAAACCCACCATCTTGAGAGGCCTTGTAATTGTCTGTAGCTGATTGCACTAGATACCTGAGAGTGAGCAACTGCTGCTGACCTTCCACACTGTGTGCTGTCAGACGCCATGTAGCACAGGAGAACAAACAAAGCAGGAAGCCTGGAGGACCTCATCCGTTCACAAGGATTGTTTAAAGCAGCTTCACTGTGTGAAACAAGCTGAATCTCCATATAATTTACTTCAGTCGCACACAGAAATCCCTCCGGATTGACTTTGTGTTTTCACCCATACACGAGCTGTTTCTAACCACTGACGTTGTTTATGAATCGCCGACGATAATCGGAGCTCTGACGCTGAAGCGGTTCCACTTTTAATGGTCTCACCTCCGATCAGAGCTCAGCCCTCCTTCATCTGCCTCTGCAAATAGTGGAGCGGAGATTCGCAGGTGGTGAACTCCCCACTAACAACTTCCCATGCCGTCCTGCCCTCGCACCGCCGCCTGCTGTCAAAACATTTCACATCTCCCCACCATCGGACCCGGAGCACGCAGGAGGGAGAGGGGGGCAAAGGTGTGATGGTGGATTCATTCACCGGCAATGAAATCGGAGAGAATTCTCACAGCTGCTAATTGGATGGTGAAAAGGCTCAGAGGTCTCTTTGTGTGGCGCGATCGCGCGCAGTAATTCTCCAAACATGTCGCACACACGCGGTGGGTGTTCATGAGGAGAATGAGCTTAAAATGAAATGGTGTCCTGGTGAATATGACACCATTATTGCTGTAGTCCCTGCACACTGTTGTCATATGCAGATTTAACAATCAGCCCACATGGGTTCAAATAAAACAGCGGCGCTGCTGTTCCCATCAGCCGACAAACCCAAAGAAAGGAGGGGAAGAGAAAATTGAAAATGAAAGTCGAGTGATAACATCATGTGTGACTATGAAATTACACTGTAAAAATGCACCGATAATGTCGGTTTGTTGCGTTTTATTTCATTTAAACCACAGATTAAACCAAGATTCTCAATGTGTCGAATGGATTTTAAAATCTACTTTCAATTCTTAGGGGACAAGAAATGGACGGAAAAGACGAGAAAAATAATCATACTCAGTTGCATCATGACGAACAAAAAACAATACACAAGTCACACAACAATGTCAGTTTTATAGTTTTGCTCTGACTCCGGGAGGGCCACATGAATACAGTCAAAGGGCCACATTTGGCCCCCAGGCTGCACTTTGCCCAGGTCTGGCCTACTCCATCTGAGCCTATCTGGTCACTCCGATCCTCTTCATGTCCTCTTTTGTCACGTCCTTGAACCTCAGTGCTTGTACTCTTATTATTATATCTGGTTCCTTTATTTTCTAGCATTCTTCCTCCAACATCTCTCAAACTCAAGGCCAAATCTGGCCCACCAAATCTTTTCGTATGACCCATGGTCATTGTCGCTTCAAAGGGAACAAAGATGGAAAGCGGATGTGTGTTTGAGCGTAAAAGAGAGAACCACAGTGTCTCCTGTGCTATGGCGGTTTTAGGTGCAGGCGAACTGGGCGCCTGCTGCCTCTCAACCCAGGAGCTAGATCTGTAGAGGTCTAGCAGGGGTCTCAAACCTTCAGCCGCTAGGATGCAGTTTTGTGGTCCACCGCTAAATCCAAAGTCAGAAAACACTGGAGAGTTGAATTATATTATTGAACTTAAAATCAAGGTGCAGACACCTTGGAATGTAGCTAGCGTGGTTCAACTGTTTCTTTTCCATTCATGGTTTCCATATCTTTTGTGACAGGGGACAATGGAAAACAAATAGATTTTGATCTTCCTATATAGGGGCAAAAAACCCTCACACTCCCAACCTCACTCTGGGGGGCCCCTCAGTCATTCGAGTTTGGGACCAGTGGTTTAGCCGGGCTGGGTGACCGGGCTCGGACTGGGTGATCGCCGCCTGCACGAGCCTCTGATGTGCCCCCGAAGTAAACAGAGGAGTGTGAACTCCTCAGGGAGAAATGAAGACGCGCATTAAATGGAACATGACTGCATATCTGGGATCACTCACCCGAATACAGCACAACCCTGCTGTGTGAATATCAAGCATTGCTCCACCTCACGCAGCCAACATTAGACTTTAGTCAAGTTTATTTGAATCCAGAAACTTGTTGAAGGTAGCTCTCCTCCTCTATGTTGATGGCGACACTGTTGGACCCGCACTCTGTCTCCTTCTGCCTGCCGCTCAAGGTTCTTCTTCTGGTGACAGTTGACCGTGCGATGCAGTCGGGCTACTCATGAAAATATGGTGCTGGCACTCTGGACTCTTGCTCTGTCGCCGTCCTCACACGAGCAAACGCACTCTTCCAGGATTTGGCCCGAGTCATGGCGACCTGGGTTGTGGACGGGAGCTGCTGTAAAAGCACAGCTGCTTCCGCGTGAGTCTGGAGTTATCTAGAAGGAGGCGGTTCGGCTCATCAATCAAGCCTCCCACGAGGTCCTTTTACACTAGTTGATGCTGAAGAAGTAACAGTGACAGATGCTGCCGCGGGAAAACAATTATCCTGGGCCCTAATGAATTATTGTTAGAGGCAGCACATTACGCATTAAATCGAGTCATTAGTTTCGGTCGCAACTTCGCTGTCCATTTCCTGACAAGTCTATAACTCTTGGCTGCGACCTGGCAGCTCTAAACAACCTTGGGAGGTTAAGTGGATCCGATCGACGTGAAGGACGTGAAGCGCAGCCGAGATGGTCTCACAAATGCTGCGGATTTCATCATCTGGCTCTCACCAACGTTCAAACGGGAGGTTGGTTTCTCCTGGCCTTTCATCTCAGCCATCATGACGGACGGATGCTCCATTAAATGGAGACAAAGTCAGCATCACACAACAAAGCTGCAGGCTTCAGTTTACACAAACTTTTATCCTCCTATTGTTTGACTTAAATCCCGGCATTCATTAGTGGCTCCTCTTCACTGTTATTGACGTTCTGGAGTGATGAATGTGTGATAAAAAAAACTTTCCTTTTTGCACAAAGGAGGCAAACCAGAGGCACTTGAATATAACATGTTTTATGAGGGTCTAAGAATTCGCTGATTCCTTTTTTCATCTCATTCCAATTGTGCTACTGAAGGCTGCAACTCATTGTGGAATAGAGGCCTTTGATGGTAATGTTTGGTTTGTTGTGAGAGAAGCAGAGAAGGACTCTCGCAGGGAAACCACCAAACATGTCCGACTGAGGTAAACAATAGTGCTGTACTGTCGACAAGCAAAGCAGCCTGTGACAATGAGTGTGTTCAAAGAATACAACGATAGTAGTAGCCATTTTAAAGATCCCAGCTTTCCATGGCGGCTCCATGACTGGTCCATGACCAGTCCTTTTATGGACCTCTGTAGGGCCCCAGTGAATATTTACATGCCGGTATATATGACATGCTTAGACAGAAAATGAGTGACATCAAACTCAACACACTATGTGATCCGCTTAGAGGAGATGAGTCTCTTGAGTGAGCAGTGGAAACAGTGTGAGGAGATGAAGTAGAGAGAGTTGGAGAGACTGGACTGGAGAATCCTCTAAAATAAACACACACAAGACGGCGATTTCACACGGATAAAAACGTTATCCACCAGGTGCCACCAGCGTGGAACATACAGCAAGTAGAGGCTACTGAAGGAGGGGAGCTGGCTCAAGTTTAAGACCCGGTTTCTTTCATTTTCCTGCAAAAGACGGGCGTCAAAATGAGTGTCTACGCTGAGCAGACTTGGCGGTTTTAGGCACCGGGCGGCATTATAGGTGTCGCTTTTATTTTTCTGTGCTGCGCCAGCGCTACTGCTGCACGCAACTTGCAACTTGAGACAGTAGAACTGGAGAAAGAGAAGGGGGCGGCATGAGTGCTACGAGGTTTCAGAGCCTCCGAGTCGCAGATGGGGGGGGCAGACAGAGATCTTCCTAACAGCGCAAAATGACACAACACGTCAGATTACCCAGTCGCTCATACGTGTTATCAATACAAAACAATATTTGTTTTCTGAATTGTGCAATGTGGCTGATAAAAAGAAGCAATAAACTAGTTCATTTTTTTTCTAATTCAGTTTGGTGTATGTTTGCATTTGTGATGACCATGTTCTACCATTCCAAGCTTGTTTAGTCCTTTTTCACGAACTCCAAACACATGAGGAGTCTATTTTGAGTCAAGCCCCGACTATCTCTCCTCGTGAAACATGTTTTAATAAAAACCTTGTTGTCCGCTGAGAAATACTGATGGCTGTTGGCGACACAAAAGCATTTCAATTACTGTGTTGATTCAGAAGAAACAGAGGAAGTATTTACTTCCACTTCCTCACATCACCAATAACAAATCTCAAGCGTTATTTATTCTTTGCCACGATTATGAAAAGCTCCGTCTGATCCTTATAGTCACTCTAATCCGCACCTGTGTGTTTGGTTTGGTTAAATTTAATCCGAATGAGTCAGTTTGTTGCAGTACCTTAGATCGCACTTCCATAAGTACTGCAGCCTCTTCAAGTTCCGGCTGAGCTGCCGCCAGCTCCCCAGCACCCTGGTTGACCAGTCTTCATCCCTCTCAATAATTTGTTGTCTAGACATTCCAGCCTGAGTCACAAATTGACTTGTAGTGAGGGGAAAGTGTGTGTGTGTGTGAGAGAGAGTTGAGAGAGAGAGAGTGTGTGGGGCGGTGGGCTTGTTTATCCAACTTTGTGAAGACTCATTCTTGACAAAACACTATCTGTGTGAGGACCGTATTATTTTGTGGGGACATTTACCTGGACCCCATGATGTTAAGCCTCAATTTGAAGACTTAAAAAAATGAGGTAACTATTATTGGCTTTAAGTTTGCATCAGAGTCCTGGTTAAGTTTAGCTGCTTGTTTTGGATGGTTAGGTTTAGGGTGAGAGGCTGGGGAAAGTATCTAAGTCAGTGGGAAACCTAAGAATGTCCCCACAAGGATAGAAATACAAGTGACTGTGTGTGAGAGTGTGTGTGTGTTCCTTGTATAGCTATACTTGTGGAAACACACCTACAGTACTTCTGAAGACATTTTGCTTTGTGGGGACCTTCTGGACTCCTCAAATTTAAGCCTCAATTTGAGGACTAAAACTTCAAAATAACTGGGTTATTTTGGGGTATATATATATATATATATATATATATATATATATATATATATATCGGATATAGATCGGGTGTACGTTTGGTTGAGACTCCTGGTTAAGGTTAGCCATGTGTTTTAGATGGTTGGGTTTAAGGTGAGAGGCTGGGGAAAGGGTTATGGCAATGAGAGGTCCCCACAAAATAGCAATACAAACGTGCGTCATGTTCCGAAGACAACAGTGCACTACGTATGCATGAACAGTTCATTGCACTCATGAATACTGATGATCAACCTCTTGACACTTTTCATCCAAACTGTTCTGAAAACGTATGAATCCTTTGTTTCTCTAAATGTGGATGGCTGAGAGTGAGATAAAGACATATCCGTGTGCCTGACTGTGCATGTGTTAGTTTGCTATCTGTCGCATGGCTTCATGTGTGAGTCATGAGTGTGTCTGAAGGTTGAATGTATGCACGTCCATGTTGCACGTCCTTTAGCTGAGCTGGCTGTACACGCTGTGATGAGACAGCTCATCTGGTCTGGTTAGCCGTGGGACAGAGTTCAGGTCAGTCAGGTACAAGATTGTCTTTCCCCCGCTCTGGTTCAATCAGGCTGCAGCCAGGAAGAGTGTGATGACTATGCACTCCATGTTTCATGTGTCTTGACTTTGGACTGGCTTGTCTGAGGAGGTACATGTGAGTCTGTCCATTCTTTTCTTGTGTACAATAGGAATCACACACCTGACTTTTGGCTCATGACTGTTTCTACTCTCATGCAGAACTATGATCCGAGCGTTTTCATCCAACATCGATGCACCTCCAGGTGAGACACGCAGAGATGGAACGTGATGGAGGGCAAAGACAGATGATTTCACTGGTGCAGATCACACTCAGTTGTTCAAACAAAATCCAGCGACTATAACATTCAGGTTATTAGCATGACTTGTAAGGATGATAACGTGCTCTGAAGTCTTGATTTGGGCGGCTGCTAGCAGTTCCACCGAGGCGCAGCGACAGGTGACGGATGCCGACTGCAGTTCTGAAGTTCAAGAAGTCGGCGGAGTGTTCACCAGTCCGGGGGAGAGCGACTCGCTGATGGTGTTTGACTTGAAAAGCTGGGGATCGTGATCATGTTGAGCGAGGTGTTTCTCTTTCGTAGCCAATTCTTTGAGATAACAACCACCTGAGGGAAATTCCCACCAGGGTATAAACATGAGCAGGGAGTCAAACCAAGGCTTTGAGTTACAAGTCTTTGGCCGCCTGTCCAAACATGGGAAATGTTTCGCCCTGTGTGTATCCATGATAACTGCAATACACCTCTGCATCACGCTGCTTATCCGATCCCACACTTGTGATGAGGAGATTACAGTGGACGTGGATGACCGTGAGTTTGCATTGGTTCTCAACTTCATCATCGAGGTGACAGATTTGGGATTCTGTTTCCTCATATTTGCGTACAGTTCCATGCTCCTTCACTCCGCCTCCAGCTTGAATGGCTCATGACCTGGTTCTGCTCCCTCTGATGGTAAAGGTTTGATTTGTTGGTACAGGGTTTGGATCTGGGCTGGGTCGATGTCATGGGGTGTTCAAGCACCAGCCCCTTGTCCCTTCAAGGGAAAGTGCCCATTTTGCAGTGCTCTGATGTTAAAATGAACCACAGTAACGCTACAGACTCACAGAGTTTTGATACGTTTTATGGTCAGATATTCTGGGATAATTGTATATTTTATTTGGATATTAAGAAGCATACAATGTGGCCTAGTTATTCAGTGTGATATTTTTAATTTGTACTCATCCTGTCAATTAAAGTAACAGCAAAATGCAGTACATTTTGAAACAGAAAGCAAATTCTAAACATTGTTGGAAACACACCTCCTGTGTACCGCGCGTCTCCAGACTCCAGAGAATGTCTACCAAGAATCCGACAAGTTATATCTGAGAAATGTATTCCCTGACAGAGGAGGCTAATACATCAGCAGAAACTATCTGAGGTCTTGACCCTTTATATACAAAAGTTCTCCACGTGGGTTCCGTCCTCGTCTGATTGGTCCACAGTCGTTGCCGGTCGCTGGCTCCCTCGTAACCATGGCAACGAACACACATTCAATGACACATTTGACTGTGGCGAGAACCTGGTAGGTGAATTTAGCTATCGGCACTAAACATGCTTGTGCAGGGTCCGAATCAACTGGACTTGAACTCAATAGTCAGGCCCAGCTTCTGCGCCTTATTTGAATCCTTTGTCATGGAGTCGACGATTTACTGAAACTCTATTAAGTAAATGAAATAGCAATGTTGACAACTGCAACCAATTTTCCCATAATCTAATCCTTATTGATGGTTCCTCTCTGAAGCTCTTAAGCTGAGCTTCAGCTCCGATGAGTACCAGGTGACACGAGTGGCCGGCTGCCCGTCCGTCGCATCAGAAGCTCCGTCAAGTCCTGACCTCCTGCTCCACATTCACCTTGCACATAAAACAGAGAATGAGGCGTAAGAGGACATTTAAGGTTTGTAGCGCTGATGAGGTGCGGCCGCCATCCTTTTAGCCACAAGTCTTATCTCCTCTTTATGGCTGCAGCTTATCAACGATCCCTTCCCAGACATTACGGCAGGGGATCAAGGAGATTCCTGTTTTCCATGCTCCGAAAATTATCATAACTTGGACAATGTGATAAGAGAGGTGCATGGAAACGTCTCTTCTGAGGGTAAAACGACGCACAGTCACTGAATTTGGTTAGAAACAATTCAATTGGTCAGTCGAGGAATGAGTGAGGGATGGACCTGCCTGACCAGAACATCTCATCTCTCTCTGGGGTCACTAACTGAAACTGTCAGTGTTAACGCAACCATCTCATTGTGCAGCTGCTAACCTGAAAACAGATTCAGGTAGACTCCATTCCTGTTCTCTCTCCATTCCTCTTCACTATTTCCACCACAGACTTCAGCTATCGGTCAGAGACTTGCCACAGAGTTCTCAGACGACTCTGCCATAGTTGGATCTGTCAGCAAGGGTGAGGAGACTGAGTACAGGGTTGTCTGTGGTGGAGAACTTTGTTGCTTGGTGTGAGCTGAACCATCTGAAGCTCAATGTGGCAAAGTCCAAAGAGCTGGTGGTGGACCTAAGGAGGACCAAGTCTCCTGTGACCCACCCGGGAGGTCAATGTTGATATGGTCGAGGACAATAAATATCTTGGGGTCCTCATAGACAATAAACTGGACTGGGCTCGGAACACTGAGGCCCACTGAGGTCCACTGAGGTCAGAGTCGTATCTTCTTCCTGAGGAGGCTCGGGTCCTTCAACGTCTGCTGGACAATGCTGAGGATGTTTTATGAGTCGATGGTGTCTAGTGCAATTCTGTTCGCTGTGGTTTGCTGGAGCAGCAGATTAACGGTGGTGGACACGAACAGACTCAACACACTCAAAGCTGGTGATGGTGGTGGGGGTGAAACTGGACTCATTGGAGACGGTTATGGAGAGAAGGATGCTCCTGAAACTAAGGAGCATCCTGGACAACATCACCCACCTCCTCCATCAGCTCCTGGTCCAATACAGAAGCACACAGACCAACAGACTGAGACTACCTAACTCAAAGACTGAGCGCCACAGGAGGTCCTTTCTCCCTGTGGCAATAAAAACGTACAATTCATCCCTGAAAAAATTTAAATGAAGGATCGCTTGGCATGTTTTTCTGTCCTTGAATCTGCATTTTCTTGCACATTGTTTCTAAGATCTTTTGCATAGCTTTCTGCACTTCATAATATTATTTCTTTTTCATTTTATTGTGATATATTGTGTACAGAGCATGTTAGGAACATAATTTCCCTTGGGATTAATAAAGTTTTGTGATTCTGATTCTCGGCTCTTGGCGTCTCAGGTCCAGACTACGCAGCTCCCTCCCAGCTGGCCCTTCTGCCGTCAGCACCACATGACCTGCCCAGACCTGACATCCACGCAGGTCTAATCCGTGCTATGAATGTAGGCACATGCTATTAGCAAGATCATTTGACGCACCGTGTTGCCATGACGCTCTGTTTTGGTGCCAACGCCAGCCTGAACAGGCTGCACACAGGCGTCTGAACACGGTTTGATATGGCTGGGTGTGATGAGTGACATATTTGATGATGCTAATATCGCGTTTCAAAAGCTTCAGGAAAATTCACACTACAAGGGGTCGTTCTATCCTCCTCCAGATGAACCCTTTAGTTCAGCACCAAAAAGTGAACTAACTAACTTGGGAACACCACCCACTTTTGTTTGTGCCGCTCCAAATTTAAATCAAGCCCATTATTATTATTGTAACTGGCTCGGATCAACTCACGAGCTCACAGACATGTAATGCAATGTTTGGCCTGATCCCTGGCGGACATCCAGTCGAGTCGAGGCTTCGCTAATGCTGCGCGATACAGCAGCAAGGCAACGGAGAGCCGGAGAAGGACATAAAGTCAATGAAGGTTTCTGTTTTCATAAACACAACATGAGATAAAATCAATCCCGTGGCAGATGCAGAAAGATGAGAAGCATGGCCATTGGACAGTTTGTCCAAAGAAATGAGAGTCTGAAGGTCCCTGCCGTACATCAGCCTGTTGGCAAACTCTCAGAAAAACTATCCTCTGAGAAACTTTATCAGTGACTTGCTCCGGAAATTCCACAGAGTGGAGTTGAGTGTTTGCAGAACAAGAGGGAGGGAGCCGGCAGATGGGCACCATCACTGATCAGCAGGCAAGTGGTGGAGTCGCGAACAGCGGATTAATAAATCAGCGTATAAGAAATGAAAAAAGTTTGAAGGGTACACCAGGTTTTCAGGAGGAAATGTCACCCCAAGTGTAAAGAATGGCCCATCAGAGCAAAGGGAGGGTTTGAATAAATCCCGGAGTGTCGAACGCAAGGCCAGGGGAACAAATTCAGACCGCTCAGTCTTTTCACGTTCCTTGCAAGATCTTAAAACAACATGACTGGATTAAATTCCACAGCATTTAAAAGTGCACCTACGAAGTCAACATCAGAGATGGAGAGGAATTCAATGAAAGTGCGTCTGGAAAACCCAATGTTATTGAACTTAAGACGAATGCAGGACTCTAAGAACAGACTCTTCATTGCGTATGAATTGTGTTCGCAACAACTCAGGAGAGGACCTTCTGGCTGAGTTGGCCTTGTGATGGAGGTAGCGACCCAAACACCAGCAAGATGTGCCCGAGACTTTAGCTGCTCAAAACCAAAGCAAGGTGAAGGGTTTTGGCCTTTGCCATGTGACATCAGACAAGAGTGATTCCTCACCAAGTTTCTTTACCATTTCACACATTCATGACCTCCTGTATTTTAGTGGTCAGAACCAGCATGAGACGACTGAGGATCAAACAACACACCAACGTCGGTGTGAGTCATCATTTTTTAGTGATCAAAACCAGTTGCGAAGAAATGAGGAGACAGGAAAAGAGCACAATGAGCAGCACTTTACAACCCAGATGGGCTGTCACGTCGTGTTAGGCTGGAGGATGTTAAATATTAACAGGGCTGCGGCCACCTAGCATTAACCCAGACTGACAGTTCAGTCAATACCTTACTGTGCGCAGTGAAAGCCGGGGAATGTCCTCATTTGAGTACAGTTGACCACAGCGGTCGGTGTCCGGCTCCATTGTGGGGAAAACAAAAAAAAATAGAATCATGGTGGTTTCCAGTTGACAGAAATAAAAGATCATCGATGTTTTCCCAGGAGTGTGTGTCAATGGATTCTGGAGTCCCTGGGGTCAGCGGCCCACCTGCCCCGTCTCCACTGCAGATCAATATCATGCGCAGGACCTAACAGCTGGGGTGAAGCACTTTGACACAAGATTTCGACTCTTTTCATCAAAAACAAAGCTAAATAAATAAATAAATCTAAGCAATAAAGTACAAGGCCAGGTGATTCTGGAGTTAATGTTTTAAGACACAGATATACACAAACGTGGGCCTCTTTGTTTAAGTCCTCCCTGTACACCCTGATCCGAAGCAGAACTAAAATCCCTCGGGCAGGTAGGTCCAGTGAACCCTGAAGCACAGGATCCATGTGCAGGCTTATTGCGATCCGCTCGGGATCCAGGTTTTAATTATGTGCATCCTCATCCACAGAAGAAATGGAGGTCCACACAGGATCAATTGACACTGACCGGCCCGTATTGGCATCGAATCACATGTAATTACAGCTTCACTCACTGGCTCCAGGACCAGACAAGAGAGTTTGGTGAAGGCGGCCAACAATCTCTTCTGCTGATCTGTACGCTTGTGGTGACCCGACTTCTGTGGCTGGTGGTTAGACACAATTGTGGCTGTGTTGGCTCAAGACAGAAGGACAAAGAGGAAGTTAAGATCATGCATGGGAGCAGCCCAGTCTTCCTGTTTGTGTAGCGTGATAGTCAAGACCACCAAACCCAAGACCCAAGTCTTCTAGTCAAAAAGGCACACACATTCTTTTACGTTTACATGTATTATTCATTTTACTGTTGGTCTGTGGCCGCCCCGCACTCTCCACTGGGAGTCATGTTTCTCAGGCCAGTTACAACCATCGTTCACCAGCATCTCTGAAGAGCAGTGAGATGGTCTGACTTGCTCTTCTGACACCACTTCTCACCATCCTGTGAGCCTCTTATGAACAGGTTTGAATGGACTGATTCCTACTGGCCTCCAGTCAACACGCTGGCACCCAGCTGCAACCGACTCGGGAGCGGCCCAACAAGATGAGAGGGCTGAAACTATATGACACTATTCTGGGCATTTCAAGATAATAAAACAGCTCGGTGGAAATAACCTGATTGTTATTGAACATCCTCTATATCAGTGTTTTTCAACCTTTTCCAAGCCACAACACCCTTGGTTCATTGAAAAAATCCCGAGGCACACCACCAAAGGAACCTCGGCTAAAGCACTTGTGCTTAAAGTCCTATAGAAAATCCCTGTTCATTTGTGAAAAACTGTGGCTACTGACACTCGGTTTTTATTTTGCAGAAACACATTTCTGCAAATGTATTTGTTTCAAATGTGTCCAGAAAGGGGCGGGCAATATGGCAAAAATATATCATGATTCATCTATGTAATTACTTGCTTTAAATAACTGTTTGGATTTCATCACTTCTCTTTTGCAGGATTTTGTTGTAGTTTTGAGTTTCCAGACAAAACCTGAACATTCTTTGCCTGAACTTGCTTCATAACAACAATGATTCTTTCTCTCTTCACATTTTGGAGCGCATTTATTTTGTTGTGCATTTAGCTTTTCGCCAACTTTTAAACCACAAGGCAAACTTTGACAGTTTTGAAGTGAGATGTCACGTTAGCTCTTTGGCGTCGTGGGTCCGACAAGGATCACTGCCTCCATGGTTCTGTGGTGAAAGTGTGTGGTCAAGTTAGAGGCGCATCAGGTTTTAAAACAGCTGGATGTTGCACATGTGAGCAGCTTCTTCAGCGCTGCTTTGACTGACGGACAGATCAGCGCATCAACACACTGCAGCTCAACAGTACTGTGTATAGAAAGAATGTCAGCGAATCCATATGATCTCCTCACGTTGGTTGCTCCTCAACACCTTCTTATTGTCATGATTTAATGTCATCAAATCTATCATATCTATCTCCAGACACATGAGGAGAAACTGGATCATTTTCCCACCGCACACCAGTATCCCGGTTGAACAACACTGCTCTAGATGCCCTTTGTCCCAGCGCAGGTGTCTGAGCGCGTGCCTGCGTGACACTGTTCATGCTTGTTGTCGGTGCATGTGAATTTAAGAAAGACCAATCACAATGGGTCATCGCCACAAACCCATCCTGGCTCGGGTGAATGGTCAATAACTGCTACTTTGTTGTCACCCACCAGGAGTAATGCAACATCTGGACACCTTTCCATTGACTTGGGTTCGGACAATGGAAGTCCCACAAGCACCTGGAAGTCCAATTATTCAGTGAAATCCAAGTAATTGCTGTGACCACGCGGCAGCTGGTGCCAGGAGGTTTGACTTTTTTGTCCAATTTCCTTCAAGTCTTTAGTCCCAAAATGTCAGGTTTCATCAGTGGAGGTTAGGTCCACATCAGCAGGCACATCAAGTACAGTTCATTCATTTGGTTTACAAGATCCCAATGATCAGGAAACAACTGTGAGTGGAGAAAAGGTCATGAATGGAGGGTGATGAATTCCAGTCGGGGAGCGAGGTTGTGTTTCCTCCTGTGCTAAAGTAACTGTTGTGTGTGTCACATCATATATAACAGCGTTTTTCAACGGGAGTGCTGCCGAACACTAGTGTGCCGTGGAAAAATGATCCAATGTCGCCTCATTTGTCCGGAGATAGAGGTAATTTAATGATGACATTAAACCATGACAATAATATGTTTAGGAGCATCCAACGTGAGGAGATCACATGGATTCGCTGACATTCTTTCTATACACTCGACTGTAGAGCTGCAGTGTGTTGATGCGCTGATCTGTCCGTCAGTCAAAGCAGCGCTGCTGTGGTGCATGGCGCTCCTCCTCCACACACTCACAGTGAAGAAGCTTCTCACATGCACAACCTACTGCTGTTTTAGAACCTGATGCGCCTCTAACTTGACCACACACTTTCATCACAGAACCACGGAGGGAGGGAGGAATCCTTGTCAGACCGGAGACGCCAAAGACTGTCTGCACACCAGAACTAACAGAGCTAATGTGACGTCTCACTTCAAAACTTTATTGATACTTGTGGACTGTCAAAGTTTGCTTCGTGGTTTAAAAGTTGGCGAAAAGCTAAATGCACCACAAAATAAATGCGCTCCAAAATGTGAAGAGAGAAAGAATCATTGTTGTTATGAAGCAAGTTCAGGCAAAGAATGCTAAAGGTTTTGTCTGGAAACTCAAAACTACAACAAAATCCTGCAAAAGAGAAGTGATGAAATCCAAACAGTTATTTAAAGCAAGTAAATACATAGATGAATCATGATATATTTTGCCATATTGCCCGCCCCTTTCTGGACACATTTCAAAACACATCCATGTCATGGTCTGGGGTTAGATCTGATTACTGGGCAGCTGGGATGAAATTATGGCAGCATGTGAACCACAGGCCTTGAGTTAATCCTACGTCAACAAACTGTAAACAAACAGCACAAGAACATTTGGCCTTAATACTGCATTTTATTGAAGGCTTTGGGGGGGAAAAGCAAAATAAATTCCTCCATGTCAACAGAAAATCTAAATGACCAACGGAAACATCTTGTCTTATCAACACGAGTGTAGAAATGATCCACGATCAAGAAAATGAGGGTAAAATGGGCAAGGCAAAGCTGAAAGCATAAGGCTGTAATTCTGACTAAAATTCCTTCCACACTATCTCAAAAAAGCCACAAAGGTAAGATGGAGAACATAAAACAGTCAGAAGGAGCATCAGTTTCTCTGGACCAGTATGACATTTTTTTCTTTGCTTTTTTTCTTTTTTTAAGACTTGAGGATCTCATAAACCGTCTCGACACTTTCAACCATCATGACTTGACACATACTGTACCGAAAATAATCCTCCTGTCCAACATCAGTCCACAGTTCCTCTCTGCGAGTACAACTTGTTAAAAAAAAAAAAAAAAGGAGGTTGGTAGAATCAACTAATTGTGACCAAATGAAGACCTGACTAAGACATGAACACGCTCCAAAGACCCGACGTCAGAAAAGAAAAGAAAATCTACTATCTCTATCTTTCTATTATTTTTGGTTATTAAAGTGCTCTGAAATGCCATCAATTATTAGCAGCAATATGATAAAACATATAAATGCAGTTCAGAACACCATCATCTTAAAAAAAAAAAAGAAAGAAAAAATATACACAAAGTTCTTCACAGAACAAAATGCAGTAGTTAACTTATGATGTTGAAAAACGAACAAAACTAAAGTCAAATATTTCCATGCAGGAATATCATCCATGTTATTTACATACAAAAATTACATTTCTTTTTGTCTCTTTTAAGAATAGATTTTTGTAAACACTGATGGTTCGAGGTCTGTTGATCGTTCATTTAATATTCCAATGTTTCTTTAAAATCCACCCACAACAAAAAATATATGAGAACGAAATGGCACATTTGTCACCAAATTTGCATGATGAGTGCTGCGCTCACGGGCCGCAGTGATCAGTGCATGTTCAAATTTATTTTTTATTTTTTTCAATTTTGGCACTGATTCCCACATGGGAGCACAGATTATCAGCCAGGTTATTTATCTTTTATGATAATTCATCCATAAATGACCTTTCTTTTCCTCCATTTCTGTCCACTGCTGGAGCAAAAACTAAAGAAATACTGTATACTCAAATGGACATCATGTTACCAAGTGATGGTGTTGATGCACCGTAAGAAAACCATCTGTGACAAAATACACAAAAGCAGCTCTTCGCAAAATAAACCAAAGCCATTAATACCTTTTGAGTGTATTTTTTTTCTTCATTTGAATGATTGAATGGTGAATGAACGAAGGATCAACAGACCTTTTAGGTCCTTCAGAACTCCTTTTATCCACATTGCTTCTGCTACAGTCTCTTTGTAGTGACATTAGAAAATAGTCCTTGCCTCCTGCAGCTGGCGCTGCGAGCCACTTCACGCCCCGCTTTAAATACTCCACCGACGGTAAACCACAGAATTAGAAGAGACTACAGGGGACAAGTGGAAGCTCGGCGACGATGTTCTCACATCGGTGGTGGGGGGGTCAGGTGACGGTTAAGGCAAGATGACCATGGGGGGAGGGCAGGGTGTAAGGGGGGGGGGTCCACACAGATATTTGTCATTAAAATGAGGTGAGACTGGGCAAAAATGTGAGGAAGTGAAGGATTGAGGTGGCTTCCTCAAAAGCCTTGCATGAACTCCTGGAGCTGCCTGACCAGCTCCGTGTCCACTGTCTCCATGAGGACCCCGAAGCCCTGGTCCCCCAGAAGGGCCTGCTGGGCTTTCAGCTTCTCGTAGACGAACTGATGCAGGGACACACTGTGGACCGGGTCTTCCAGGGCCAGCTGGAGAGAAGAAGAAGAGGAAGACGCACATTACAAAGAGGCAGGTGGAGAACGTGGAACACAGCGTCTATGAATGCAGCCTACATGGTGATCAGAATTTAGGACGCTTCAACTCTAGTCAGCCAGCAGAACAGCTGCTGCCATTATTTAAAACGTTAAGAAAATCAACCTGCGCTATAACATTCTGAAAGCTTAGGATGGTGCTGTTAGTTAGCGGTATACTCTGGGTGAAGAGAGTCTCAAGGGTGGAAGGAAAAGCAGGATAAGTTCAAGGTTAAGCAGCACCTCTACAATCATGTTCCAAATTCAGATCTTGTGCAGCTCATATATTGACTGCTCCGATGGCCTGTTCATAAGCGCGCCGCGGAGAAATCCATCGCTTGGGTCGATAATTTCCACGTCATTGAAACGTGCCGATAAAATTATCGATCTTTTCCTCCTGCTTTTAATGGTTATGGAAGCTAACGATGTTAAGTTGACAGCAGAGTCACAGTCTCTCCGCATTAGCCGTTTTCCTACTACGAGTCATGACATTTCCTCAGGCGTCTGATCAACCATCAAGACAGTCGATATGATCCACAAAGCAAATTAAGGAGAAATAGATTTTTAAATCCTGGTTGATCATTTATTCAATACACAAACGCACAATCGTTGGGTGTTCGGGACTAAATGATGTGCAACGGAGCAGCAAATGCTTCGAGGATAATTGATTTAAGGGAGTTTGATTTGGAGCGGTAATGCCAAGTTTGAATTTTTTGGTTCATTTTCTTTTGCGGGAGGGTGTAAATTAAATTCAAAATGCCATGAAGTACTTCAATATTATGACTACATCACCTCAGCTGCTTGTGAAACCTCCACACGCAGTCGCAGTCAACAAGTTCATCAAATACAAACAAAAGTTGGTTTTTCCAGAGTCATATTATTTCATGTATAGAGTGCAAAGGCTATTTTTGTCGTAATGTATGGACAAACATTGGTTTATTTTTTTGTGTTATGTTTCTCACTGGTAAATGTGAAGTGTTAGTAGTGTCAAGGTGAACAAAGGAAGAAGAGGAGGACAACCATGAAGGTTTAATGATGAGCTGAAGGAGGACAAGAGGAGGTGACCTGGAGGACGATCCACACAGGTGAAGGTGGAGCATGCAGATCATATACAAGTAACATCCGACTTACGACTGGGATCGGTTCCGACCAACCGGTCGTAAGTCAGATTGAAAGTCGAATGCCATTCAAAATAGCCGACATGAGGGTTATAGTTACTACTGTAGTGGTAGATGGTTGTGTGAGAGTGAGATGCTGGGATACTGTGCTGCCGGAACTGTTGTACACGTTGCCGGGCTGCCAGACATTGAATGAATGAGAGAGAAGGGGGAGAAAAAAAACCAAAACAAACAAAAAAAAACATCTGCTGGCTAGGGTTGGGTGATATGGACAAAAAAAGGAATCATGATAAATGTTGTAATTTTGGCGATAACCATAATTATCACGATAAATCCATTTTCATTCCATTCCATGTGTTGTACACACTAAACTGTTTCATGATGAAAATGATTACTCCAGCATCATTATTTGTTTATGTCTAAATATACTAGTTAACCAAGTGTAGAGATGAGAAATTCAAGGTTTCCTGTCTCTCGTAGAACCTGGCCGTTTTATTTAGGGGTTAAATTGAGCCGTCTGTCTACTGTATCTCAATAAATGATCAGTCATATTCTACTCTCAAAATCATAAAACAAACTGTCAGTCCTTTCTCTTGTGTGATGAAAAACATTTTCACAATTTTCTCTCCTAAAATTGTTGTTTTTCTTTGCCTCATTAAATATTTCACAAATACTTAATAATAAAATAAAAATACTGAACGTTTTAGAATTTGTTGATGGTCCCTAACTGATGCCGGGTCGTAGCATTAGCGCTGCCTGTGTGAGTGCGTTTGCGATCAGTGAACCGTAATCGGGAACGCAGAAGCCGCCGCCAATACTGGAGCGGAGCTCCGTCCAATATCCAACTATTTTCACCACGGTGTTTCGCAGAGGTGGCAGCGCAGCGGGAGACCTGCATGTGTTGTTATGAACCAAGGCAGACGACGGCATCAGAGAACCTATGAGGACCACTCCAGAGACTCAGAGTTGACCAGTGTCACTATCAAAGGTTCCCTGTGTTAAAAATAAGTTAAAAACTACGATCGTGAACCAAGGTCCACCACACTCTCCTCAACTGTCAAACACCGCAGAGCTGGAGAGTGCGGCGCGCCACCGCGGTCTCATCATGTTCACGTGTGCAAGTCCAATGCAGCAAGTGTGTCACTTTGAATTTATCATGAGATGCAGAATTGTCATCGTGGAGATTGTGTTTGGCGGTATGTCGCCAAACACTAAATTATCGCCCATCCCTACTGCTGGCCGTGGTCATAAGTACGGGTGGACCTAAGTCGAGCAGGTCGCAAGTCGGATGTTACTTGCATAGTATCCACTAAATGCCGAAAATTTTTCATTGCACTGAGGGACGCTGTGGCTTATACAGTCGATGTTGCCCTCTTAAGGCCATTTATGCTCCCTTTATGTTTATGTACTATCAAACAGTGTTACCGTCTCTAATCACATGCTTCCAGGTTTTCAGTGCGTTGGTATTGCGGTATATATATATATATATCCACCCGGGGGAGCAGCCCACAGCCAAAGGTTTATGACAACAATAACATTGTGACTGTGGACGAAGGATTGAGGAAATGGAAGCAGTAGTTAGTGAGGCTGTTAAACATATTGCGACTGGAGGTCACGTCTGCCATCGTCTTCGTGTCTCAATAGAGCCGCGTATCAGGTGGTAACAGCAACACTGCCCCCACAGCGTGCAGTGGAACTACTCCTTTTGACCTGCTTGGTCCGTAAACTTCGTGGAAACATGCGGGAATACGGACAAAGTGAATGCAGTGCATGGACCGAAGGCTCCGTCTGCAGGTACCGTTGAGCATAAATGGACATTTAAGGAGGTTTCATTCACAGCATATGACTGGGTGATCGATAAGAAGCAACAATCTAGTTGTTCAACATCTTGAACGGTGATTGGCTCAGTATAAAAGAAGTAAAAATGAGCCTCCACTCTTCTGCATCTCGCTTTGCTCAGTTCACGTGCCATGGTTTGTTGTGGCTTTGCTCTGCAGTGTGGTTGTGCATTTTAAATAGTAGGACAGGTAAACATTCCCCAGCCATGTGACACGCTGCTCTAGATTGACACGCAGCTGCTCTCTGCTACAAAGGGATGAGGGCGGATGGTGAAACTCCATACTTCGCTTCCACTCCCCTCCGTGAGCACAGCGAGAATGAAAGGCCGTCTTGAAATACTCTGGCGAGCGTGCGGGATAAACACTTGAGAAAGATCTTCACCACCAGTAAATCATCACGACTGAAAACCCGACAGGAAGAGAAGAGCTTTCTTGATGTCACCTTCAAGCAGCGATCAAATGGCGTGGATACTGGGTGATTAAATAGGAGAACACGAAGGCTCCGTAATCAGCCAGAGGAATTTGGTGTGTTCATTCAACAGATAATTAGGACTTTGAAGAGAGCGTTCACGTGAATCAGCGAGCCTTTGAAGCTACCTCCTGAGGCTGCAGGAACTTCCTCCTTTATGAATATGCAGCCTTTGAGCGCTCAATTGCATGGTGTTCATGCATGTTTACAGTGACCTCATAGCCTGGGGCACGATGGTGCTTATAACTAAACAGCTTCTCTTGTCAATTCAAACCATAAACATACCAAGAAATCCCAGAAAATTCAGTCAATTTTGTCGCACATGCGCAAAGGATTGCAGTTGCAAAACAAAACAATGACAAAAACGAAAAAAGAATGTAGAAAATGCTGGAGAAAAGAAGACGGGGAGCGATGACTTCACTTCTTATTTCACATTGTTTTGTTTTTAATTCCTGTAAGAGGAGACACTTCTCTTGTTACATGTGACTCCATACGGGCCGGTTCATTCACTTTCCATTTAAGGGAAACAGTAAAAACCCAACAGTGATATCATGCTGCAGAGAATGCAAACTCCACCTTCAGGGTAGGGGGGAAACATCCAGGACACATAAGCAGCCAGCCACTGACAACTGAGACTGTCGTAGTATACTTTCGTAGAATAACTGTACAGCTATCTGTAGTTGTACCTGCAACTGTTTTCCAAAGTGAAAACAGGATTTGAATGTGTTTTTATGAAATTACTCTGAATTGAAGATAAACTTTACATCTAATTTCCATTTTAACTTGTATGTTGGCAGTCATTCCCTATTCCTTACTTAGAGGCCTCAGCTAATACGCTCATTCTCATGAGAGGCAGACAATTACGTGTGGAAAATGCTCCTTAAGTACATGGGATGTAGTAATGGCAGCTCTTGCTCTGCCGCGCTCATTAGTTCTTTGCCATTTAAGTGTAATCACACTACACAACAGCGGCTGACGTGGCACGGCCGACTGGGATGGTTGTCATGTGACCAGCATAATTGAGAAAGGGCCAACGCACCGTCCAAGACCTTGTGTCACCCACATGTAAACAGGCGTTGCTGTGTGTGTTTGTGAGGACAGGCACTGTGAGAGTGAAACAGTGTCTCATTTATCTGCTTCTGCTCATTTGTTGTGACTTTGAAAAGAACAGCTGAATAAGCCACAGGAAATGCTTTTTGACGTGTTATTTGAGCGACATCCCGTCACATAATCCACAGATTCAGCAGCCTCACTGATGCCCGCAGTGATTTTCAACTGAGCTCCAAACTTTTGTAATTCTATATGATGAGAAGGGACAGTTTTATCCAGCAGGAAATTGCAAACTGGTAATTCTGTTGGCATTGGAAGAACAATGTCTCCACATCACGACATACGCCACGACACATATAAGTGTCTTGCTTTTAATATGATCAATAATATTACGTCCATTATGGTCGGAATGGTGCCATTTAAATATGATACATTACATTGGAGTTATTATAATTATCATTCTTATTGTTGCCATTCTTACCTTTCTATCGTGCGGTTTTCAAGAAATCATTCAGCTGATTTCCGCACTGACAATATTTTGCATAATTACACAATTACAGCCGCCCACTGTCAGGTAATTGTTTAATTCTAAACTAGACACAGGTGCAGAATCTGCTTCACATTAACTGTATGGTATGTGGCCATCGCCTAAACTCTGTACGAATTGATGCATTCACAAAAAACTTCACCTCCTCAGTGGGTAACAACGATAGCAACGGGGCAGAAAACAGCCAATCCAACTACGGTAGCAAGTGTCAGCCTCCGACAAACTGGGTGGCGCTACATATTGGTGCACTATTGCTAAATGTGGCATCTCCATGACGACCTCCTGCCACTAGTCAACAGTGGTCCAGCTTCAGCAGCTTCAGCAGCTTCAGCCTTGTTTCTCATGTTACTCAGCTAAGAATTGAAACAGGACAGCTCAGGTTTGCGCTTCAGGGAAAACGGTGTACCTTTTGGGATATGACTGACCCACGGACATTTTAACTGTAAACAGGAGGAAAAAAACATGAATTACCCCAGAAGGAGAAAGGCAGACGTATGTTCCAATCTGCCTCATTTATTACTCTTTTTTAATGAAGATTTTTGACCACTTGACTTTGACTGACTCCTTAAATAGCCGGAACCCCCCCCCCCCACCACAGAACACAGCTAAGTCAGACAGTTTGCTCTATTCTCTGTATATACACTGACAATGTGGGGCTGGACGAGCACCATCTCATCTGACTGCTCAGCCAGTCAATGCGGCACCGATCCGCACACGGATTAAAGTCTCTTAGTGCTCCCTGTGAGCAGACCAGGAAAGTGGTTTCAAACAAACTGCATTAGGACAACAAGTGATTTCCGCAGCCACAAAGTTCTAGAGCAAACAAATTAACAATTACAACCAGACAGATAATGATTTTAACCCTCTGACCTGTGCTCTTTAATCTCCATCGTTCACCGCAGCACTCCATTTCCTTTCACTGCCCCCCCCCCCAAAATACGGGCTGCTCCATTGAGTGGAAAAGCACATTAAGACGAGGACATTAAAGGAAACTGAGCCGGGCTGGCAATCGCTAACTGGAGTTAATGATGCAACTATGTGCACGCTCATATTCTGTCCTGCCTGATTTCCGAGCACACACGCAAACACCGTATTTACGTGGGAGCAGTGGACTCACTTCGGCGTGATGTAATGAGCTGCGAGACTTTATGATGTATTGAAGTGTAAAATAAGAGCTGCAGAGTATTGAGTGAATTACACAGCAGGCAGCAGATGCTCATTCCATCAGTTAAATTCTGACACATTATCAGAAGGCCTTGCCAGCCAACTCCCTCAGTGGCTCAAGCTAGTCTCTCAGGTTTTCCTCGGAATCCCACTGTTCTTAACAAGGCATGCAAGATTAAAAATGTATAATGATGCACTGCTGCGCTACTGTACAACTAGTGCTGGCGGACACAAAGATACCAAATCCTATTGATATGCAGCTCCTCGAATGGACAGAGAATCAATGCAACTGATTATTTGTTTTGGTGGACAACAATAATGCAACAGCGAGAAGAGGAATGGTGAAGGAGTGGGCCTGTAGGACATCACATTGTCCTGTTCCTCTTCCCATTTGTCTCAGAATGAAACAGAAAAATCATTTGGTATTAAATATTTATCAAATATTTTGCATTTCAGATTCATTTGATCCATATATCATTAACTTAGCTTAATCCAGCTTCACACTGGTCAGAGAAAGGATATTAACCTAACAATGAACGGAACAAGCACCATACTGAAGTTACAATGTTGGACGCAACAAAGCTATATTGATCATCTTTAATATGAAAGAGTTGCTAAGTTGAAGCACATTAGCATGCCAATGAATTGAGTAACATATACACAACTTTCTACTTGTACTCACATGTGCATGCTGATCAGAGTAAAGAGAAAGACTAAACTAACTCATGAGCTAACCACTGATCTGATCAAAGCCTGGTGACAAAGCTGCGATACGTGTTTGGGTCTGATAAAACTCACTGAAAGATTGAGGCATTGAAATATTTCTAAGACTGGAATATTGAACCAAGGTCTGTCAGATTCTCTCACCACTGATTTATTTGACGTCAGCATTTGTGGGCTATGCAGGCTAGAGAGGAGTTTCCAGGGATGATGATGTCTGTGGTTGATATAGTGATTTGTACACAGAGTAATGAGGAGAATAGCGGTGGCGGCATGAGCAGGGGCAATGAAGGTCACTAGAGGTGGTAAAAACAAATGAGTATTTGAAGAGGGGTTAAGAGGAGAGTGCAGGCGGGGTAGGAAGCAGAGCAAGAAGATGATGATACTGAGGCTGATGCTGATAGGAGGCGAAGTGAGACAAAAGACAATTTAGGGGCCATGGAGGTCCAACTCCAAGGGTTTCTGGAGAAGTGTCACGTTTAAAACAACTCAACCAACCACTCGACATAAATCTGATGCAGACCACCTCTGTATTTAGTTTTTGAGGTCCAATATCAAAATGATTCAGGTGCCTTCACATATTTTAATGTGGTTTCAGATGTCTGATACGTATCCAGTTGCTAACTCAGTGAAGTGACCGAGGGCTAATGAGGCCACCTCCTGCCAGATGACTCTCTTTGTTTACATGCTCCATCATGATTCCTGCTGTCCCAAAAGATTACCTGTTCAACCAAAGGTCATGTTTTCCTACTGGAGGTGAGGTCAGCTCATTTTTTTCAGAATGGAGTATTTGTTTTTTTAATGATTTGGGCAGCATGTGACTGTGAGGTCAATGCTGAGGGGCAACAGAGGCGTAATTCAATCTATTGCTTCCTTAAATTTATGTCTCTGCTGGTGTAAGGTCTGAGCCAGTGGCCTGACACAGAATGAACCATTTCTTTGAGTATTGCACCGGAGGGGAAAATGTTCTATAGAAATTAATCTCTGGTGCCTAGCAAGACAAGATAAAGCGTCTTTAGGGTCAGCAGGATGGAAGACCAACATTTTTTAACGTCTAAAAAAATACCACTGGGAATGTTGGGGAGGTTCAAAAAAAGTAATGACCTACACCTTTGCAAGACCAGACTTTTGTGCTCCAGAAACTTTGTTGAAAACCTCTGCATCCCATTTACTCATGAACATGAGTGAGGTTGGCATTTCATTGTTTGATTTGCCTGAGCCTAATAATGAACAGGACGTTGCATGAGAAGAACTAGTATAATTTGCATAAGGTGAATTGTCCACTTGAAAGCGCCAATAAAGACTTGATCCACGGGTGTGTGACAAACAGATAAAGACGATAGGCAGGTGTTGTACGAGATGATTTGTGACCAAGAAGAGAAAAACTGGCATGTGGTGAAGTGCAGCTACAACATCACACTATCAGATGAGAAAATATGGGGAAAATCTGCATGATGATACAGCTAGTAGCACATGAGATTGAAAATAAAACTACTATCTTCATCAAAGTAGAAACCAGAGGGAAGATGAGTAGAGGCCTGCGAGGGGTAAAGATGAGGAATAAAAAGCAGATGGGACAAGGGAATAGGTAGGAAACCTTCTTGCGGCTCGGGCTCACAGATGAAATTGCAATAGTTTTCGAATCTTTGACAAAATTGAAGATAAATGGGAGTCACAGAGGAACGGCAGAACCGATTAGGAGAAAGTGTAGAGGCCTGTGGATGTTGCTGATGAGGAGAAGACGAGGGAAAAAATAAGAAAGAATAAACAGAAATTAATGCGCAGTGTGCAGACAGTGCTCAGGTGAAAAGAGAATGTTCAATATTCTATTCATTTGGAGGTTTGGATTGTTTTATGCTCACTAATATTAATGAATCAAAATGAAAAGTCCAGCACACGTTTAATTCCCAGGAGTTTTTTTTTCCCACAGTGTTTTCAATCTTGCTGCCGGTCATTTTTCACATCTCCAAAAGAGTATGAAATAAAACAGCCAAACTACTTTTCCAAACGCGTCAAAACTCTTCTCGTTGTAATTCTTCTGTGAGTTTTTTTTTTTTTTTACCTAAAGCACCACTGCAGCAAGTTCCCCAAAGACAGCCAAACACTACTGAACAATACCAAAGAACATGTTTTTCACAGGGAAAGGGAAAAGTTGTTGAAACTCGGAATGACAATCGCAAACTATTTTTTTCCTGATGGCTGTTAAGGAAAACTTGAACATTTGTGTTAACATAGGAGCATTTAAGAATAGGCATGTCTCCACAAGGGCGAATTGTTTCAACCCATCCTCACTAATATACTGACATTGGGAAAGTGGACTTTTGCGTCCTACACTGAAGACAAAGGCAGCGTTCATGTTGTATGGTATGTTGATGCATTAGCATTTCAACTGAGTAAAAATGACAACAATGACATATGACCAACAATAAAAATCTTAATTCCTGTTAATTCAGTTAAGTCTCAAGCCACTAGCCAACTCGTTCATGACATACCAATTCAACATGAATGAACAGCCGAACATTCAAGAGACAAAAACAAAAAAAAACAAACAGCAAGGCGGATTACTGACCAAGTTAACATCAATAGACGCTAAGTAGATCAGTATTATTTGTTCCTCCATCTTCAGGCCAACAAGGCCAAACTACACACAATGTTCCCACCAGAATTGATTTACTGCGTGTGATGAGATGTGAGAAGTTTCCCTTGCATTATGAGACACTTTGAACATGAGCCAGCTTGTTTTCCAAGCATGTCCAACTGGGTGGTGCAGGTCAGTCTAGGACACACAGGGAAAGGTTGAGTGTCTCACTTGGCCTGAGAATGGTTCGGTAGTCTCCCACAGGAACTGGAGGAGGTTTCTGATTCTGAGGAGAGGGAAGACTGATGACGGTTGCCATTGAAATCTGACCAAAGCTATGAAAAGTATATGATTGAAAGTTTGTTAACATCAGCTGCAAAGTTGGGCTTTTTCATACAGAAGCCCTGCACTTTAACAGAGCACTATCTAGGACCCTGGAAAGAATCCAAACTACTGCAGCCAATCTTACCACATAAAGGCTGCACTTCTGGCAACATGCAATGGATACCATTAGATGAATAAGGTCTGTGATGAGTCAGTCTCAAGGAAAGACTGTTGGAGTAGGAGGAGAGCAGCAGGAAAGTATCGGTGAGACAAGTTATGTAGCAGCGCAACTGCAGATACGTCAGCGACAAGTGCACTTGTGGTTCAAATCCAGAAATTACATTATGAGTAAGCAGTTCAACAGCTTAGTGACTTATGATTTAGAGTCTGACAGAAACTAGTTGCATGAAAGATGTCGACCGCAGAAGTGCTTTTTGGTCACTACAAAGAATACCAAACACAACTAAGTGCTCCATAGTGACAGCAAGGCAGTTCTGCAGCCCTTCAGGCTGCGCCGGCAGATCCCCACTGGCCACATGTGCCGCTTAACATCCATTTATAGAAAATAATCCCATCATCTCTGGCTTTTCAAACCTAAATGCATGCAGATGAGGATTTACACAACTGCAGGTCCCTGGGAGGAGAAAATATATTCAAGGCGCGGTGTCCCTGCAGGTGCCCAGCTCCTCAAATCTGCTGTCAGAAACACATTACAGTGGCCCTAAGATTATTAGCCACCAGTGCTGCAGCAGTGTTAATAGAGTTTTTTTTTTTCCTTTGACTCATCATTTTATCATGTGCCGCTTTTGAGTGATAAAGCGTGATTAACGGTGTTCACATTTGAAGCAAGGTTGGTGTCTAATTTTGCAGGATGCGATGTCAATAGGTGGAACCATGACTTTGTTTCATCATGGACTGTCAGAAATGCCTTCCTGGCCTTCCATCTTATATAAATGGATCTTCGTTATCTTCCAAGGAGCTAGCTTAAATTCATCCAGGCTAATGCAGATGCATGATTTCCACTGGTCCAAATGAGCTTTCTCTGATAAAAAAAAAAAAAAAAATCAACCTGGAGGAAATTGGTTTCAATTTAATTAAAATCACAAACACCATAAAGGCAGCACATTCCTTGCAAAGCTTCTCAATTAAAAGTCGGATCACAATTTGTTATCTCAATGAGGTATAATTTCTCCACTCTGGTTAACAGCCACTTCTTTGAGCTGCTCTATTTAGACGTACAGTGAAGAGAAGGATTTGCTAGTGGGCACGGTCTTGACTTGCTTCTTGGTCAAACATCACAAACAGTGAAACTCCTGTAACCAATATATCTCCATAGATGTAACGCACACTATCATTTTCAACCAAGCTAATTTCTGCATTGAGCAGATCTGATATTTCACCCGTACTGACACGTCTGCTCAATTCAATTTCATGCCACAGCAAATAAAAGCCATCAAGAGTGAAGCAGTTAGAGGAGAATATATAACATAATAAAAACCTCAATATTTAGACAGTTATTACGATGTGATTTGATCAAGGATATTGTTTTTTAGAGTGATGCTACAGCTCAATAGTCATCAGGCTGAAAAATATGCAAAAAGGATTTTAAAGATATTGAGATTTATCTCCTTGGAAAGGCCTATTGTCTTGTTGGGGTATGATAATGTGCACAGTATTTACCTTGCCAACCCATTTTTCAATCCAAATCATAATATGTGTGTGTCAGACGAGAAAACTCATTCTCCTAATGCACCAGTAGACCTGGTTTCTTGAGTCAGCACCAGTAGGGTTTCTTATCTAAAAATGAGAGTCACTCTAGTGCATGGAAATTAACCTGTGCTGCCACTAATAATGTACCATATCTTACAGGCATGTGATCGTGAGTCCACTGCAGTCTATCATGAGGCTCTGACAGACTGCTGGTCGATGACATCTCAGGAACCCATCACATTCCTGGGTCACACTAGTCTGTTTCGTGAGCCCATTTGAAATTGGACAGGTTTATTTTCTAATCTATGATCACATTACTAGTAAGTCTAAAGTCTGGCGTTGATCCAAAAAAGTGTCTCCTCCCTGCCTAAGCCTGTTTATAGAGCCTTTAAAAACGAACACAATTCAGTGTTGCAGGGACCAAGATAGAGGTGAAATATTTCATCAATTAAGGGAAGAAAAAGAGAATGAATAAATGTCAGAAGCGACATTAAGGAGTGAGAGATTGCCTCTCCTCCTCTAGGTTCCTTGACTTAGAGGGAAGATTAGAGCTTGACTGCCATCATTTTTCCACTAAATGAGGCGGCACAAAGTATAATATCCTAATTAGTATTGTACTTGGGGGCGTAAAAGTGTGAGCCCTCTCGAAGTCGCCGACATAGGTTATAGTGGTGCCTTCCAGGTTTCACATACATGTTGGGGGGAGAAGTGAAATGTAAGCACGCGCAGAGCTGAGTGGGTCTGGAACCAGTATTTAAAGGGGTTGGAAGAAAACACAATAAATGAGTACAGGACTGGAAACACTGACACGGGTTGCAGTTGCAGGTCTAGTTCTGCAACTGCAAGATCTAGTTACCTAAAAAAAAAAAAAATATATATATATATAAATATATATATATTTCAAAGCTAAAGCAGCACCAATTATTCTGCCACTTGACATACACTTTTTGTAAAAACAAAACATGTTTTTTTTTTTGTAAGTAGCCAAAAGCAAAAGTGCAGCTCACTGGTGTGATGGCTGCCGACGACCTCTACTTCTCTATGCCAACCAGGAAAACTGGGCTTATTATGCTTTAAATAGAACGGCACCACTACTCTAAATATCGCCACAAAAAACAGTTAAAAGAACCACCTTGTCACACGGACTCAAAAGCAGTGCCTTGGAGAGTCATACAAGCCATGACTCGATGATAAAATAGTTAAGTAAGACTGTTAATAGAAGTGCTAGTTAGCTTCAGTTTAATACGTCAACAACCTTAGTCTGTCTTCTCCCCACCATCTTTTTTGGCGCTAGCTCATTGTGCTAATATGCTGACACCTGGCGGTACCTCTCTCCTCGACAGCCATTCATCATGTGAAGTACATCCTGCTTTTCCCTGTGCTCAATTAGTATGAAAAATTACCTTGGTGTTCTTCTCAGCATTACAGGGTATAAACACTGCCTCGTGCCCAGTTAAAACAACAGGATCCCTCTTATGATATCAGAAAAAAATGTGTTTACAAATCAAATATTCACTGCGGCAGTAACACCTTGTGTGACATTCACTAGAACGACTAATTGAAGTTACTCATTCGGGCCTGAGAGCGACAAGCTGGGTCAAACAGTGTTTAGTAACAACTGGTGTCCCATCTGGTGGACAAAGTCAAATAGTTGCATTTGAAGCCAGGGACTTTGGCTGGCTGAGTGCACACAGCAAATGAGGACCTGGGTCATTGGCACATGCCGAGATGCAGTCAGGCCCTTCGTAGCTCACCAGGCAGAGTCAAACAGAGATATGTCCAGTCAATGTTTGCTAAAGGAGAGTGAGAAGTCTGGGATTGTATGAGGAAGACTAATCCAGTGACCATATAACAAACACAGGTCAAGGTCAAGGCCCAAGGGCGTAATAAAAGTACTTTTATTTGAGCCACAACAGCATATAATCTGTATCCACAGAGAGACGCCTTTTCCTATTCAATCCTTTTACACGCTAGTTTTTAAAAAAGTGCTAAAATGGAGCCGCTTCTTGCTTCCATGCAAATCACATTCCAGGCCAGTAGGTGTCGTTGTAATGCCTAATGAATGATTGAGCACAATGCTACATTTAAATATCAACTTAAACTTGGAAACAGAGACATTCATGTGGATTGACGTCAAGAGTTTCTCATATTATTTACAGGTGCCTAAGCAGATATGCTACGTGCTCTGCCAACACTGGTGAGGGAATAAACTGAATAATAATTCCATGAGCTTTTGTTTACTACTAGTATCAGAGTTTTAATAAAACAGACAATAAGTCGCCTCAGAGTGCAAGTTGCAGCAGTCAGACCTGCATCACAAGAAAGTGCCAAGCAACATTTAAGAATGAGTAATTATATATTTTAATAAATACAACTTGCACCGGAGTATAAGTTGCAGTACCAGTGAAACTGCAGAAAATACAGTAATCTGGAGACTTTCAAAACATTGATGACTTTGTCACAACAAAAAAGACAAGTTTTCAGACTCTAATTTTTTGTGGATTGGAATAAGAAAGTTAAAATTGACATCATTCAGAGCAAAATTTCAAAATAATTCAACCATTTGACAGGAAAAGCAGCAAAGACTGAAGGGAATTATCAATGATTTCTTGGAATGTGGCCACTAACCAAACCTATTCATGAGACTCTGCCATAAAACTATGCAATTTAGTTCAGAAATAAAATTACCGTTTTGGATTTTATCGATGCGCTAACATTTTCAATTGAGATCAGACTGGTCTTTCTCAAGCTTTCAAAGAACAAGTCTTGCCAAAGCAGATTGAGAGGGAGTACCATCATTGCGTATTACAACCACTGAAAACATGTCCCAAATGTGTGCCAGGTTTGAGATCAGAAAGGACATGCATGCTGGTCCTGGTGTAAATGTCGCCCAAAAGGAAGCTGTGCTTCAAGTGACAGTCATCTGTTGCCAAATGGGCCAGAATGCCATCTGACTTAACCTTTTGAGTTGGGCTGATGAAATTAATGATGGCAACCGTGGCATTTTACTGACCGCTTTCCCATTAATTCCTTAAAACAAGTCTTAAGAACTCTTAAATGACATTTAATGGTGAAGGATACGGCGAGAGCACACCAAAGAAACGGCAAAGGTGAAGCGTGATAAACGGATTTTGGAGGAATCAGCACAACAATCCCAAAGCCTTTAAATTAAAGCTTTGCTTTATTGTAGCGAAACCATGGAGCAGACTAAAAACTGCAATGTTCAGAGAACATCATAAGAAGAGATTAGATACTATATTTCCCTCCCTCATCAACAACTTGCCCTTTTGCCTTTTAATTAGGAAACACTTTGCCAGAGGATTAGAAATTATCTGTTATTGCAGTTTTTATTGAGACGCACATGTACCCAGCTTAAGGAGAAATACGGAATATGCTTACCAGTCACGTGGCTCAGCTCAAGATTTTATCTACCTGCATTCTAATAAATATTTACCAAGAGCAAATGGCTGCCCCAGGACAGATGTTATCAGAGCTCAAAACAAATGGAGGGGCGATGAACGTAACCGTAATGAATACAGAGACGGCAGGGAGGTGATAGTGCGTCTTGTGTTGATGATTTAAATAGCTATCTCCAACTCCAGCGGAAGGCAATAACATGAGATGGTCACAGTCGAGCGCAGGAAAATAACGCTGACAGAATTTGTCTGACAATTAGGTTAGTTTATTTTCAGATTTTATTTGATTTCTTTCATAATATCGATCAACAAAAAAGGATCTGTGAGTGCACTGGTTGATTTATAAAATGACTATGGGACAGGGCTGCACAATCACTTGACAAAAAGTGACAAAAATGGAGGACATAGCAAGAACTAATGAAATAAATACATTAGAAGAGAGTACAATAATGCGCCTTTCTACTTCTCCCTACATTTTGTATTAGCATGACCACTTAACCTGTGAAAATAAATGTGGCAGCTATAATTGAGATCATGGCTACAGTTCATTTGACTGTGCAGCCCTAATTTTGGGCGAAACATATCGGCTTCTGTCCATGACAGTTGGATAAGGTTTGCGAAATCATACACACTAACGATCAAGGTTCCCCTGGAAGGTCTTCAATCCACAAATAAGTGTGACATTTTCGCCTCCATGTGTGAAAGATCTATGTGTTAAAATACCACCATACCAGCAGTGACATTTCCAGCTGTCTAATTCGGATCCACTTTGCTGATCAGCCAAGCATTCTTGAACATTCTTCAACATTTGCTTTGATTTGGTCAAATTATAGCTGAAGAAATTTGGTTCGAGGAAATGCCAGGGACTGATTGCAACTGACATGATGTTGCTGTTCATCAAATGAACGAAAATATTGTTCAAAATACTGTTGTAGCAAAACAGTAGTCAAAGTGATTAGTCCAATATCTAAACGTCTAAAGCCATCAGCTACACTACATGTCTACCTTCCACAGAAGAGAAAATATTAAAATCTAAATGTTTTTTTGGCATGTAAATGAGGGATACAGCTGAGGCTGGGCAGCCAAATTGGTTTAATGGCGTCACAGGAAAGGTGAGTCATCTTTCAAACTGGTACATGAGGAGGAAACAACCAATACAATTTGCTTTGGAAATTCTGAAAAGCTGACAGAATCTTGACTGCACTGTTTTGCACAGTCGGACAATTATTTGTCGCTAAATGACGCAACTGGTTCAGTGGTCACGAGCGCACATGAATTCGTCACCTGACAACTCACATCATCATCTCTTCAATTCCTCTGCACAAATAAGGCTGCTAAAAGATTCGCACTATTCCCTCATGCAGGAAACGGAAAGCAACAAAAGACAAACACACAGGCCTCTTTTGATGCCAAGAACAGAGGTTGTGGATTACGTACAGATTTTAAATATTGGGGAAAACTGGTGATGGAATTCCAGCTACAAGTATCGATAAAGAGGATTTAAAAAAAAAAACAGTCGGATGTGCCACTGGTTGAATGGCTCATCAATATTCTCTTGATCTATATAAACAGACCACACCATAATTCCAGGAGTCCTTAGGTGTCTTTTCAAATTATATTGGACCCCAAAAAAACACTCTGAAAAGTATACATTGGAGAATGTAAAAAAAAAAAAAGCCTATTGAAAATGATTGGTTCAGCAGGAGCTTAAATCTTGTTCTCCCCAACCATGCAAAGGGATAGGTTATACTATGGCTGGGCCATATGGTCTCAGAGACATGAACATCATATTGAGGTGTTCAACATATGCATGAGTCAAGAATACAAGATTGGTCCCCTAAGGCCACATGCCGCTCAGCCACCAGTGACATTGGCTCTGACACATGCTGGAGTCATCAATAAGATAATAATACTAGTAACTGTAGAAATAAAATGATTATAAGGTCATTTTTTTTCAATGTGAAGACAAAGTTTATGCCCATCTTATTCAAGAAAAAAGAAGAGCTCCATTGACTGCCAAGCAAAATATATTGATTGTTTCTTCTCTTCATAGTTGCAGGTTGGAAACTGACTCCAAAACATTTGGAATTAGAAAGCGTTCGTCAAAGCGTTCATCATGCGCCAAGCACACAGGTTACAGGAAATCATAGCGGACTTAAACAGAGCCAGACATATCAGGATGAAGTGTGCCCCATAAGAAGAGACTGGTTTTTAGTACCCTCTCAACCAAGTCTTTGATCTGGCTCATCTTTCTCCCCGTTTGATGCTGTCCTTGTCAATGAACAGGAATCAAATGATGCATTATGTACCGCGGCCTGAAATACAACATCAGTTAGCCTCGGCTATTTGCCCGTAACGCTCAGATCAAAGTGATGGACTCTGACAAATTTTAAGACAAGATAAAAGAAAGAGTAAGCGTCTTCTAAATCCAAAAAAACAACCCCCCTCTCTGTTGACGCATGGTAGAGAGTGAGGGGAATTTAGGAAAAAGTAGAACACGACAGGAGGGTCGACAGACTCTTTATTTCCACTGGGACGTGAATCTAACAGCTGCCTTCTTGACAGTTTATAAATAGAATGATAGATGAACAGTGGAGACCACTGAAAAGTACTTTTCTAAAGATTTTAAAAAGTCTGTAATTTGAAATTAACATTAAATGAAGTATGAAAACTAATTTACAGTTGAGTACTGTTGATATTTGCATCCATGTATTTTAGACGTCCGAGCGTGTCACCCTCGTAAGATTGGCCTGACAAAGGGAATAGCAGAGACTGACACATGCATCAAAGAAATATATTGAAGGTGGCAGCCCCACAAAACAGCAATCACTCAACAACCTATTTTACATAACTTGCCAATGCTACACAGACAGGTTGAACACAATGATGAATATTGTCAATGAAGATGGTTTAGTTTCATAAATGTAAAACGCTTCACTGGCCGACCACTAACATCTTGAGTCTCACTGCATTACAGAATAAACTGAAGACCAATACAATTTTTTGGAACAGTTCATGAGGTACATTTTTAATGCTTTACAGGATTAGAAATGACCACATTTTAACTAGTCTATTTCATTCAAATATAAATGACAAAAACCAGTGGCATATTAAGATTTTGCTTTTACAGCAACAGCACTTTTGAGGGTGACTTAAGGTAAAGACATTAAACCATTAAATTGAGAAAAAATCCAGATCACAGTTAGCTAGTATTTATGATTCAAAATCTGAACCTAAAAATGTATTTTAAACATAATGCTTACACTTATAGGATTTGACAAACATTAAATCCTTATACAAGATCCGTTTTATCACATCAATAAAAGTTTCATTTTCTTTCACTGAGCGCTGACAGTAAGGTGGTCAGAAATTCTTGGATAACATTCAGTTAATGAGTGCTGTATAAAAATAACTGCCATGCTTTAGATTGGAGAATATATATTCACCATTGATAAACTAATAACTTGCCTATTCACTCTTAATAATCAGTAATTGTGGTGTTGTTTGGAGTGAAATTTCAATCCAGGTGAGTCAAAATCAGCCTTAACAAAACACAAAGTTTTACCTTATTTTCCGTACAACAAGTGGCAGTTTATCAGAGCTTCAGTGGACCTGCGACTCATACTGGGTTCCGACTTGTATTCATTACATGGCTGCAACTAACTGACTAGTAACCGACATTAACAATTAGTCGGCATATGGCGTATAACGGCAAAATGTTGGACTGCAACATTGTAAATAGTAACTAATAATAAAAAAAATGCTTGTTAAAGGTTAAGTTATGTTTTGTAACGTCATATTAGAATTTAATTGCTCAAAGTGTAGGGTGAACACATTTGAATGGTCCCCTACTTGCAAGATTTTGGGTCATGAGCCATTTCTCTTCTCAATTTGTCCACAGTGATGACGTCACAACTAGTTGACTCATGAGCCTGTTTGCGACAAATTTTATCGTTGATGATAGTTGACAAGTCGATTAGTTGACTAGCTGTAGTGCTAATATACATATATAAGATATACCCATCAGATATAAGATATCATTTCATGTTGTTAAATGTGATTTCACATGACTGATGTGATCGGAGTAAAAATCATCCATGGCGCGCCTCAATAATGTGGATTCTGTTCCACTGCCACAGACAAGGCTGTTCTCCATGTCAGAAAGCTTGAATGATCACACATGGTGAAGTGAAAAACACAGCATGAGTCATAGAAATGCAACAGAATTATGGTGGTTTTTGGTGTCTTTAAATGGAAACGAAATCCAGAGAGAAACAACAAAACGACAAAATGACAGGGACAGTACTCGTGGAACCAAAGTTCATGAACAACCTGGACATCTGAAGGCACACAGTGGATATGAGTAGCTACAGATGACAGATATTTATTTACTTCTCAAGATTAAAAGCTAGTATTTTATTGTCATCAGTGTAATAGATGTCGATAGCCTTTGCTTCCCTCTTTGTCAGTCAGTGCGCTTCTAGGGTATGTTCTGTTCCACATCAAGTCGGTAGTGAATACAAATGTATTTGTGAAAGGATCTCTGGTGTTAACGCTTCATGCAACAGATTTTGTAAAATAACTTTCCATCCAACTTTAATCCATTGCGACTGAATATTCATGGCGATATGTGTTGTCTAATCAAAATTGTAACCAAAAACACAAATAAACATTTTGGAAAAGATTCAAAAATGAATAAATATCAAGCATTATCAAAATATTATAAAATAAAATTTAAATAAGAAGACTGAAACCTGGGTCACCCTACCTGCAGACCTTTCAGCTGTGAGGCTTCAGCACGGATTTCCTTTCTAACTTAGCATATTCAGTTTCGGTTAAAATTTTAACAAGTTCCTGGAGACCCTGTGTTGTCACCAGCCTTCAGACCCAAAGGCCTTGTACAACGGCACACACTGTGTTGCCAACCATGATTGGCATTACAGCTAATGCCCATCAGTCCAACACAATCGGCAACAGCAAAAACACCTTACCTATAAATATATTATTAAGATTAACTTCTGAGCCAAACATGATTCCCAACTCTGTGGAGCTTCATATATTTGCCCTTAACAGTCTGGCACCTTCTTGCACATATCTGATACAGACATTGAGCAGAGGAGCGAAGTGTGACTTTAAAAGTCTCTGCTTCTTCATTCCCAAGGGCAACAAGTCAAGGCCTGGCCTGAAGTGATAAGTGCATTGGGATAACGCATACAAACACCTCAACACAAGGGAGAGGAAAAATAAGGAAAATGGACACGACAGCATTTGCTAGGTGGAACAGCAATTGAGTTACATGGACAAAATAAAATATTTACACATCGCCGGTACATTGGGTACAAACTGTTGTGTGAGAGAAAAGTTTAGGAACTTACTTTTTTCCTTTTACTTGGCATAGTGAGAGATGTGTTCCCCACCTTCCCAAGGTAACGTCAGAAAACAGATTCAATGTCATGTTTAATTGTTTAAATTTGGGGGTTATTTTCAATGACAACATGTCCTCAGAAGGTGTAACAGTAGCATCTTTAAAATGTTTTAAATAAGAGTTTTTCTGACAGTGCTCCGATTTTCCATTTATATAACAAAGAAAAGTGAAGTCAATGCTTGTCCTTGATTTCATATTTGGTTTTCTTTTGGCTTTGACTACGCAAGACTGCATCAGGAAAAAGAAATAATAGAGACTTTGTCTTGTCAGCGGGCAATGTATTATTCAGGCTGCTGTTAGTTGAATGGTTACGCCGGGATGAAAACCAAGTGCTGATTTAAAAATGACTAAAATAGTAACAAAAAATTCCATTTAGGGTTTCAGATGGTTGCTTCCTCAAGTGAAACAGTAATAAGAACATACAACTTTTAAAGTCCTTGTGCTTGAAGCGCATCACAGTCAATTGACCTCCACTTGATGTGCAGTTACCCGTATGAATTGTGAAATGACCCTGACACTCATCACACTGCATTTCTAGTCTGGAATTGCATCTCCAATCAAGGCTGCCAGGCTCTCAGACTGAACTGCCGCTGCACAAACCACAAAACCAGCACAAAGAACTGCGCAAACAATTTGTATTTGCTTCTGTTGCACTCACCATTTTTTTCCTCTTGTCCTGCTCAGTCGGTGGCTCCTCATCATCACTCAGCTTGGGCTCCTCAAAATGGCTCATCAGCATGCAGCTGCAAAAACAATGATATTACACTCCACTGTAATAACCAGACGCAAACCTACACCGTAGACGACAATTTGGGAAAAGGTAATAAGGGCTGCCCTAATGCAGCTGTATCCGCTGGCGCCTTCGCACACTGAGCAGTGATGTATTCACAGGGCTTTGTCTTCCATAGCTGAAAACTCTGCCTCTGAGATTTGATTTGACAGAGCTCATTCCTTACTGTATGGATTTGTATAGGAGGCTCATCAACTGTGAGACTGAAACCGAGAACCAGAGCATGATCCCCGACACAATAACAACAATGCTAAATGAATTCATATGTACATACACAACTTTGAGCTTCAGTAAAATAAATAATAAATAAAATAATCTTGTCCAATAACTTTGGGTACTGTAGTAGTGGAATTTCACTCAGAACTAATAAGCCAATGACATTTTCTTCTATCACGAATACTCAGGACATTGAAGACCATTAAAGCGTATTATTTCCGTCCATGATGCGTTTTTGGAGGAAAGTTGTCCTCAGTCTTTCTCAGGATCTTCTCTCTTCTGCTAAGTGGGGAAAACCTTTAAAGGTAAGAGGAGAAAAGCTACAGAGCTCTTGACCCTCTTCAGTAATGGCTTCTTAACCTTCCACATTTCCCTCTTGTCAGATCTCTAAATCTATTACCACTGGTGATGCAAAGAAGACACTCAATAACCTTACATTTCATCAGCTTGACAGCAATCATACTGAGAAACTTAACCTCAGAAATACAGGTTGTAATCCGCAGTGAAGACACTGGAGGCGTTGGTACATCAACTGCAAAATGCTTTTAATCGAATGAAACTGTTGATTTTTTTTTGCAGTCAAAAATAATATTTGTCGGTGATACGCTTTTACTGCAGTAATAGTAAAGATGCCTCCCACTGTTAGCGAGTTCAACAAAACAAAAACAAAAAAACAAAAACAAAAAAATGAACGATTGTTCATGCTGATTCTTTCAATCAGAAGGGAGCAAACTTCTGAAGCAATGGTTATGAGTTGGCCATTAAGGAGTACAGGGAGTCAAAATACTTATAAAAGACAAATTAATAATAAATAAATAACAATAGAAACAGCGATTATGTCCGTTGTTATATCTTAAACGTGCAACTATAAACACAGAAAACTGTATCAGTGATACCACTTTTTTTGCAGACAGAGTACAAGTACTGACAATTGAGTACTGCCAAACTGTAAAACCAGTGCGGCCAAAGTCTCTAACTACTTATGTCATTATTGAGCATTTTGTTGAATTAAACAGGTTTAAAAAAACGATAATGAAAAAAAAAAAAAAACCTCCACCATCGCAAGTCGTTTCTCACAGCGCAGCTGAGCTGATCAAAGATGATGATACGTCTGCAACCTCACTGGGGCAGACCGATAGGTGGATCTCTATTATCGTGATGCACCGGATTAAAAAGTTGTGGCCGATTCCAAAGAAAATTTTAAATACTTAGCCGAATACCGAATTACCAATGTGTTTAACATTTTTACTTAAAAAAAATTGTATAATAAAAATAAAAATAAAATTGAATAATAAAATAATAATAGCAATTATAATATGTATACTATATAAAATAAATACATGTTGGAATTCCACACTGTGAGACAAATAAAGGCAATCTAAATAGTCGAGAACATATTTACGTATAGAAAGTTAATGTTAAGATGAGATTTTTGAAATTATTTTTATGTTTCACTTTGCCTTTCAAATAATAACCATCAAATTAACACAATTTCTTCCTATATAATATACTGACCAAAAGACGCTTCCAACTTGCTGTGCACAACAAAGAAATGTGATATCAAATGAGGGTCGGAAAGTCATAATCACTTGCATTTGTGTCGAACCACTCCTGTTTGGTCACCAGCCGACCAGGCAGTCAACCGTGGAGTTGGTGGCGTCACCGTTGAGGTGGAGGATTGTGTTTCATTTAGATTTTCATGGCGCTTTGAAAATGGTGGAATGAGTTACCAGAATTTCGACAAAGTCATCTCGCAAAGTTCATTTCCCCTCCGCTGCGCATTTTTGTATTGAAAAAAAGACTATTCTATTATGTTGCGCTAGATTAGAAGCGAAAATCATCGCTCAGACTGCGCTGCACGAAGTTTGATCGCGCCACATGCCACTATTTGGCTTCGGTGACTCTTTCCCACCAAAGCCCAATGTTGCCTTATTTTCACTGTTCGACCGATTATATTCGACCGCACGAATGTGCGGTGCTTCCCGACTGACTCTTCATGGCTGACTTCCAGTCTGAACGATCCTTGGTGCTGCACAGAGCTCCGTAAAAATAGAATTGTCCATTAGCTAGGGAACACTGTAGTAGATATTGGGTGCAGTCATGAGCAAGTACTTGACAGGTTCAAGTACAGCGAAATACACCAGCATCGAGAACCAATGCTGGTATCAGTATCTGGACATCCCTTGTTTATATGAAAGACCAACTGTAGCTTATGTTTTAATACTTGTTGGATGGATAGATGGCAGACAGAGGGATGAAAAAATAAACAAACAGATGGATGGATGACTAGACACATAGACGGTGCGTAGATGGATTGATAAATGGATTATTTGCTTTAAATAAATGACAACCAGAACGTGCTGACTAAGTAAAAATCACTCACTCTTTGTAGGTTCCGGTTTCCGAATCTTCAGTCATTACATCATGTAGCGCTTCGACGCAGATGTTAATGATGCCACAGAACTTATCCTGGATAACACTGAAAACAGAGCAAGAACATCATCATCATCATCATCAATAATAATGAAAATGGACTGGTTTGCAACATGTGGATAAAATGGCAATATATTTTAAAAAGTCAACTTAAACATGAACAATATTATAAAACAATCATATAATTGACACAAGTAGCACTTCTCAATTATGTACAAATTGTGTCAATATATATACAATAACGCATAGCTCAAGAAAAACACGAAGCTCTCTGTCGGTCTCAGTGAGAGTAAAAAGAGGAGAAAAAAATGAGTGCCAAGAGATGAAATCTGTCGGCTTGGGCTGTGAAGCATCAAACGCACTGTCATTTCAAGTACTTGCTAGCTAAACCGCAGGCAAGAAAGTTCACTGAGCATGAAGCGTGCCACACTAAACATGACACAATAGTCAGCTGCAGCCAAGAGCTTATGCAATGTGAGGCAATATTCCAGGAAATTCTGAAGCTATGCGTCATTAAAGAAAATAGTTTAAAAAAAAATGGCAGATACAGAGGGCTTCTGGAAGGGAAATCGGTGCAACAAGTTTGCAAAAATATACAATTTTGATCTTTAGTATTTTATGATTATGTAATTCACAAGGCACCGGCGGCAAGGATGGGCTTCAGTACTCTCAAGACTACAAGCTTAGAGCAGTGTTTTTCAACCTTTTTCAAGGCACGGCAAACTTCCTTCATTGAAAAAATCCCGAGGCACACCACCAACGGTACCTTGGCCAATTGTGCTCAGTCAAAAGTCCTGTATAAAATCTCTTTTAATTTGTGAAAAATTGTACCTACTGACACTCAGCTGTTTTGGCATGTTATTTGCTGAAAGAAATTGTAGAAAATGTATTGGGCAATATTGCAAAATATATCACGATTCATGTATCTACTTAAAATAACTGTTTCGTTTATATCACAATGTCTTTGCGACAACTTTGCCTCTGCTTGCCTCATAACAACAATTCTTTCTCTCTAGTTTTAAGCCAATTTTTAAACCACGAAACAGACTTTGACAGTCTACGAGTGTCAAAGTTTTGAAGGGAGACATCACGTAGGCGTTAATTCTGTTAGCTCTGCGGTGCAGACAGCCTTTGGCATTGTGGGTCCACCAAGGAACAACCCATCATTCTGTTGTGAAGATGTGTGGTCACGTTAGAGGCGCATCAGGTTTAAAAACATTTGACCGGCTTCTTTGCTGTGAGTGTGTGAGGGAAGAGGAGCATTGCGCGCAACAGTGTGTGTGTGTGTGTGTGTATACTGTATAGAAAGAATGTGACCGAATCTATGTGAAACTGGATCTTTTCCCACGGCATACCTCATAGTCTCGGCGTCACACCGGTTGAAAAACACTAAACTAGAGGAACGCTTTACCTAAGTTCTCATGTCATGCCCTTGTTTATCTTGCAATACTACTCAAATGTTTGTATCGTCCGAAAAGAACAAAAGACAACAATAAAATAACAGACAGAAGCAGATTAAAGGCCAGTGCTTTGTCTCCCTGAGCAAAGTTGGAGGAGTTAGTCATTCAAGTAATTAGGCAAATAACTGGAGGGAGCGCACGCCTAAAAGCTATAATAATTGAATTTTCTGACGAGACTATCCAGGGGACATAAACCAAGTCCCTGGGTATTTTTTAATAGTATAATTTGACAAATAGTTCCCAGAGCCGCATGGGTAAACAGTGTCATTTTGGTAGTTGGATCCAAGCTTCATATTAGAAGTCCCTTATCAGCCATGTAAACATGTCTCTTAATTCTAATTCTATGCACCTCTGTGCCTCCACAGTGATGAGTTTCCAATGGCTGGCTGGCTCTGCTAGCGCGTACCTGCCATCAGCAGGAACATGATTTGTGCGCTGGCAGTCTGTGCACATAGTAGTCACGGTAAACAATCCTTTATCAGAGCAGTCTCCGCACTGCCCTCCGTCTATAAACAAAGCAGACTGAAGGACAGTGACCTGTGAAGGCTGCACGCAACCTGGAATTTTCACTGAGCACTTTCCTATGTTGTTTTGATTACCGATGCTCTTGCATTACATGGTCGGGATTTGCAATGAATATTTCACTCTGCTTAGGCTAGTGCACTTCACATTTATATCACAATCACACGGGGAAAATATTCCATTTGACATGTGTGCACTCATCATACAGAGCCCACAAACAAAGAAATAAACAGCCACAATAAAAATTTTAAAAGGCAATTCCATTTCGAAAGCTGAATCAATAAACACAAGTGACTCAGAGCCATCGATGGCCGTGTATGCCATGCCATCACACTTGTTTCCACCACGTTTTATAGACCCCTGTTCCGGATCTACACTGGCTTTGAGGCTGATGAATGGTTTGCATCTTGTATCCCTTCTATTTACTCTCATGACGTCTTCTCTATGGTAGACTCAGAGTGAGATCCACATATGCTACCTGGAGTGTTCCTCACTTGAGAGTATGTTGTGATAGGATTTTTCTTTCGCAATCATGCACCACGATTGTCTTCCGTGGACGCCCAGGCCTTTTTGACTTCCCATGTTGACCAGGACCAGACTGTACCAAAGCGTTGCTTTGGTCACTCATCCTCAGAATGTTCTGTTACACCTCCACCAAGAGTTCCTTTGACCGCATGTTATGTATTCACAGCAACAGCATCCAAAGGGAAACGTCACACCAGAAATCAACTCCAGACCTTTTACCTACTTAATTGATAAGGAAGAGACCATGCAGCCTTGTTTTTTTTGTTTTTGGAGCCTTGTGAGTCAACTGTCCGATTACTTTTGGTCCCTTGAAAAAGTGAGTATGTATGGAAGAGCAGTAATTTCTAAACCTTTGCTCCAATTTGGATGTGGATAATTTGACATTACAGTGGAGAGTCCGCAGTTTAAGCCCATATTCCTTGTATAATGCTATCCTGAATATGTTAAAAATATATGTTAAAAAAGAGAGAACCTGACTGTATTTAAAGTGCTAGAATAATTTAACATCAATGAAAAAGATCACTATATATAAAAGGAACATATAATTCTAGCCACAATAACTGGATCACAAAACAAACAGTGCTAAGTAATGTGAAAATCTTCGGAGGCTAAGAAATTAAAGTGAAGGGCAAAAGTTCACTGGCGTATAATGAGGTCCATGTTCATTACAGAGCAAACGGATCTGATGCAAAGTAAAGTGGCAGGAAACCTGTACTGGTATCAAAGCCATGATGAAAATGTTGATGAAAAATCTAAATAAAAATTTCATGTATAGAAATCCTCAGGATCAGACAATGGTGGTAATTACTGACCGACTTGACTGTTACACAAAAGCTAATTATATAAAGTATCTAAACATCTCAAAGCATTTGCACTATAACTACTTTCTATGGCAAAAACACTACAATCCCAAATCTCAGGGAGATCCAAAGAAAGACAAATCCCTTGGCTGAAAAATGCACACACACACACAAAGTACTGTTCCAGCAGTATTTTCCAATATTGCGCAGCTCATATGATACCAATCTCATATCTGTTACCTCGGCACAGTCAACACCTTCCTCTCTCATATTTTGTCTTGTTGGAAATCCCTCTTGTCCAGATACTATCTTGTTTTCTCGCAGACATATGGCCAAAACACAGATAAGAGAAACCAATAGTAACTTCCTGCAAACTGGCAGTGACCTCGACAAGACACAGAAGTGAGTTTAATAACACTAAACATGCCAATATTTGGGGTGACCTACTGAGATTAATTTAACAATTCACAAATACAGCTTTGTCTTGGCATGATAGTTAACCACGTCATGGTTGAGACTAGGGCCATGCACAGTTCACAGACAGCCACTCTCATTCACACTTATCGACATACAGTACCTCTTAAAAATATAAATGAACCTCACCATGGTACTTTATACCCACGCCGGCACAGAAAGAATATAGAAACAATACTGGCCACAAGGTTACCCAGACGACTTGGACCAATCTGTGATAACATTCTCCAGACAAAAAGGTTTGCCCCAAAACCTCAACCAGACCGACCCTAGATTTGAACCTGGGCTCTTCTTGCTGTGAGCAAGCATCACCTGTGCCCTTTATATTCATTATTAGCAACAATAACAACAACAAAAAATTCAAACAACAAAACATCAACTGAGTTGATTAAAAAAGTGAAGAATGTGTGGGCCCTTCACTTGTCGTTTATTTCCAGAATCCCATCTGCACGTAATTGAACGGCGAGTTTACCTGTTGTCAGATGGGAGCAGAGACAACAGAGCCAATGAAGACAGCTTCCTCCGCTCCGGCTGAGTGATGTTGTCCATGCGGTCTACCCACATCTCAATCACACTGCCCAACAGCTGGTCAGCCTGATAGGAAAAGTGAAGGGAAAGCAAAAGCAACTTTGAAAAACACCTCAGGTAACAGTTTTTTTTATGTCAGAATTTAAACAAATATATATTCTTGCAGTTTACAAGCAGCATGAGATAAGCTAAATTCCTATGTCGCAATATTACATAAAGCACAAAGAGTAAGAAATGTGAATGGTCACACAAATATCTATAATGTGAGTGTAATATTTAAGCTAAATAATATATCAAACAATCGACAACGACATCTACCACTTATCGGTCATAAAATACATCCGAAAACATCCTAGACCTCCATGCATGAATAAGCGCTATATTTATTCACTGGGATGGGAGTAAAATCAAGTTTCACACCAAAGGTGATCTCAGTCTGCAGTTCAATTTGCAATTCTATGGCTCATTACTTGATCTGCCTGGTTCACGAGTTCCTGTGTGAGAGGTAACTCGTGGTAATGTCTTTGAAAGAGAGTCCAAAAGACATTGCTGATGAGACAGTCCTGAAGGACAGACATCAATTCTTACCTCCTGGCTGCATTCAGAGGCAATTTGTGTGAGCAGGGAGGAGAAGAAGCTGGAGTTCTGGAGCAGGACACGTCCCATGATACCAAGGTAGGTGGACATCACCACTGGGTATCGCTGAAGCAAGAAAAACAAAATAAAGGACAAAAACTAAAAAGCTGCAAGATGCCACTCTACAACAATTGTGTGACAATGGCTCTGATGACGGCGGCAAAATCCTGGTAAGAGCCTGTAACCTTTAGTTGTGCTGACAAATCAATGCATATTCATATTTCGGATCAATATGATGTACTGAGTGGCAGCTAAAGACGAGACAGAGAGAAGAATTGGAACTTCCCAGAAAGAGACTGCAACTCTTGCATTAATTGACTTCCTGCTCTAAATCAGCATATGACGACGAGGTACAATATCAGAATACGCTTTTAGAAACACATTCAAAAGCAAAAAACAGAAGCTGTTCTTTTGGTCCTGTTTTGGACATCAAGGCTTATTTGATGATAAAGAACATTCAAATAAATATCCCCAGTAGAAGTAGGATATGCCAATAACAGTCTGGTCATCAGGACCCATCTGGCACCAACACCACAGCCTTGACCTTAAACCCCAGTGGACAAAATGCAGCTTTCTCTTTTTAGGTCATAACCCACCATTTCCTTTTTATTGCCTCCGTCCAAGACTCACTCACCTCAACTCTCTAATGATGTTCAGGTGAAGCTGACCACTAAGAGTCAATCAAAGACAAAAATAGAAGCCACTCTGCTGACACTTTCTGCCACCCATGCTTCATTCATGACGCTGCCAAGGCCATAGATAGTTTGTTGTCCGCGTTTCCTTTTGCCATGATTCAGCAGACTGATATCATATATTGGTTTCAAAATGATTCGTAACTTGACAGCATGTGCTACTGGGCTGCACAACCTTAATTACAATTTTGGCTGCCATTTTCAAATTAAACTGATTGTCTGCAATACATTTATAGGACTATACAATGCAACTAAACTTGGATCTTTGAACTAAATCTGGACACCAGTAAATTTCAAACCTACTCTTTCATGTCTGATCTGTATGACTGTACAGTTGCACCAAAGTTTCAGAGCACAGCAGCATCTGGCCAACACCTCACCATCACCAAAGTTATTATAGTCAATGAAAGGTAGAACTGTACATAAATCATTTTCATTAACTGAAAAAAATAAAGAGCTTTTCATAAAATGATAACTAGCTAAAACTGCATTGTCTGTTTATAAAACTTATCAGACGGAACTAAATCGTTTTAAGATGATTTAAAATCTATTAATTTTCGCACGGATGGTTTCACGACAGCAGTCGGCCGGGTGCGGCATGTCAAGTCTGTGACCGCTGACTAGCGCAATAGTGGTAGTTGGGCAAAAGCGTCATCTCTCTAAACTGAATGCATTTTTTTTTTTACATGGTGTCTTTAGTTGAGTTTTTATTCCTGACTATTTTTGAGTTATTTCCATTTTCAATCTTGTTCTTATACCACGAAGTGAAGGAAAAAAAAACAAAAAACTAAAACTTACACAAACAACATTCAAAACTGAAAATCCCAAACTATGATAACCCTGTCAATCACGACATGTAACCTGCCCCAGTCTGAAGACGGCAAACATGTTGGTGGCTGCTAGGAAGTGGACATAAATCCTGGCACATTCCACATTTCTGTGGTCCACAATAATATCATTTTAATAATGTTTGAGAGTCATTCAAAAGACACTTTGTCAACGCTGGTAAAAATACTGGGGTTAAGTGCCTTGCTTTGGGACATGATGATACAAACGCATCAAGGGCTAGGATCAAACTGGAAAACTCCAAGCAATGAAAATGTTTTCCTCCGCATCATGATAAAGGGTCATTAATAATCATCATTAAGATTTTGGTGATAACTATGTGGCACTAGCGTGACCACTGCTAATAAGCCAATAACGATAATTCATATTTAACACCAAAAATATAGAAACACCACTGGGAACTCACTTGGCAAGCTATAAACCTATATAAAAGCTATAAATATATAAAAAGTTATGTGGAGGCAGAACTTACCTCACCGTTCATGATTCCCCTGAAGACAGCGGGAAGCAGAGGCTGAAACATGTGGGCTCCCAGTATGGGACTAACCTTTAAAGCTATCTCTACCACCTGTGGAGACAGAGAGATGGATGAATGGAAGATGCGAGACCAGTCTAAGAGGACCACGAGTCATCACAAGTAGAAACAAAATACACACTGAAGCTTTAAACTTTTGAAGAGAGCCAGAACTGCTGGGGAGAATGGCAGATGTGGTTGAAAAACACTTTGAAAGATGACAGCCACAACTGTTTAAGAATCAGAAATAGTCTTTTTGAGGGTTCCAGGAAATGAAAATGTAATTTTTACGCCTGGATCAATAACGACTTGGAAAGCATCCATGAGGAATGACCTCATGGTAGACCGACCTGTTTCATCATGCCCATGTGAGCAGCTCCTGTGACAGGTTTATTGTTGCTATATTTGCTCTGAAGAAACTCAGGATTAAAGGAGATACATGAAGCAATATAAATGGTATTAACTCAGAAGGTGTGACAATTCTTCAACAATCAATCATTATAAAGGCCATGGGTTAATAAAATGATATATATATCCAAATCTCCACTCACCAATGCCAGGCCACCCAATATTGATTTCTTATTTTGAAAAGGTTAAGGATTACTAGCACAGGTGCTGAACACTTTTCGCACCAAGGAAGGTGAGAAAAACAGCCAGTTTACTTGAAGCTGAAACAAGTGATTTTCAACTTTAAAAAAGGAGAGAGAGAAGCTGTTGCCATAACTTGTTAGGGTTAGCCTCTTGGGGCTACTCATCGACACCAAGCGCATGATCTGATTTTGAAATTAGCACATCTCCTGAAAACGTCAAGGTGTGAGCTTTTCAGCACTAAAGTGATCTATAAACATGCACGTAATCACCGTTTGAGCGCTGTTTTAACGACTGTTATTATGTTTTAGTTTGTAATGAAATAGAGAATAGTGGAGCACTATTATAACCAGATTTATTTGAAAAATAAACAAAAACAAAAAAATTTTGGAATTTGTTCCAAAATTTAAAGAATTTGAATTGTTTGTCTTTCTTAACATTTCTGTCTGTTACAGTTAAATGCAATAAAAAAAAATACACTCCTCCATTGTGATTTTCTACTGTCCAGACATTAAGTTGGACAAACCGATTGCTTGAAAAGATGATGAAAAATATGTTATACCTTAAGCACCTGTACTTGTCCTTCATTCGTGATGTCTTTCAGCAGGTCACAGAACGACCTACAGAGCGACTCGGCAAAGTTCTGGACACAAAGAATCAGTTGTTAAGACGCATTGACGCGAGCATCATTTTTGTGTTACCATTTACCTGCAGGAACTCAGTAGCAGACAAATAAATGTAAGCGTTGATGATCTGGAAACATGTCCTCAGGTTCTCCGAGCTCATCTCTAAAAGACATAAATACAGATGGGAACTTCAGAGCGCAATAGGAAGACAAACGAGTTAATGTAGTGGCTCTGCTTTTACAGCAAAAACCTTGGCGTTTATTTACTTTAACATACTAAGTAATAAAGTCTCCACACAACCACAGAAACTCCAGATTGCTCATTAACACAAAATTTACAGTCCTCGCTTGTCTGTTGAAGCGACAGAACAGTTAAGTCAAGTACAGGTTTGTCCACACGAACCCAGGAGCTGCAGCTTTATTGTTTCCCTCATCTTTCCTTGAATTAGTTTGTTAAAAAAATGCTGTGTAATGCAGTGTTAGACACAGGTGGGGAAGAATACAACAACTTCAAGTGCAACAGAGGGAGAGGACTGCTAAGCCATGTAAGTTATTCCAAACCGCTCGTGCACTTGAACTTAATGATAATTGGTTTTCTCCTGATCCTCATTCAAAAATGCGTGTCGACGCAACCAGAAGTAAAAGTTACCTCATATAATCCTGCAGGAAAAATGCATGGATCGCAACAAGCGAGTACCCACAGAAATGCATGCACAGGAGTAATAAATAATGCAGTGTGAAAATGTAACCCTGGTTTTACAACAGAAGAGGCTACAGCTTGACCACGGGTAAATCGGCACTTTCTAATCAGCATATGAGGCTTCTTAGCACTTGACAATCAGCGTTCCCGCCACTGTGTCACCAAATCAATCTCAACTTCAAGTGAGCTCATAATTTAAGACCAGTACACAAAAATCTGGAGCACAGAGGAAAACAAGCCACGAAGAAAAACAAAGGTGTGAAAACTCAGAGGCGAGGAAATGTTGAAACTGCCTGTCTGCATTGCTTTCAAGTCAACTCATATTTAGCTTTCCCTCCTTGACTAGCAAACTGTTCGTGCCCAAACTGATTCCAGATTTTATCGCTCAAAGCGACCATTGCTGACCTTTATTTCGGACCCCGATGATTTTTCCAATGTTTTTATTTGATGAGATCAGCTCAAATACGTAAGCACTGATGATGTTATTCAAGCAAAAAAAATCATCATGGGGTTCTTCTCATCAGCCAAGAATTTTTGCAATACATGTGGGGTGACACGCTGGCTCTTTGACTCGCCAAGGAAAAAAATAAAAAATAAAAAATAAAATGATATATATATATATATATATATATTTTTTTTTTTTGTGTCCACTGATCACACTGATGCACAAGACACGTCACAGGTAGGATGATAACAACAACAACAAGCATGGAGGAATCCCTGAAAGCAGGGAGGTTTTTCGCTACACAATGGTCAGGGTTTCCATTACTCTGAATGTACTTGAAATTCTTACAAAATCGAAATTCTTATCCAAATATTTTCAAGACATGACAAGAACTTTAGTTTAAATAAGGTGATATAAAAACTTGAATATAGTCGCCATCCTGATTTATTGAGCTATTGTCAAACTTATGCAAAATAAACAATATTTTGTTGTTTAAATGTACGTATGGCTCCATCATTTGATTCAGTAATATACCAAATTCATTCATTCATTTGAAAAATGTGGCTTCTGGCAAATATTCTTATACGATTAAACTGTGATTAATTGAGATTATTAATCACAAATTCTCCAATGAATTAGATTATTAAGAAAAAAATGTATATTTTTTTCTTTATTTTTAGGAGAGTAGATAGTGAACTTTACTTTTCCACCCTAGCTTCTGTTCCTCAGATACTGACATGTTCGAGCACATGAAAGGTGCTCAGATTGATCAACTAATTCATATTTACCATATACAATATTCTAACTTAAAAGCCACATGTAGTCCCACCCATGTGCTGGATGGCTATTTCAAAATCTAAAGAGGAATCCAGAGGCAGGAGGCAGAGAATTCAACGTAAAGCTTGACGTATAGACTCGGGGTGAAGGCATTTAGCTCTAATTAAACTGTTCCTCATTTGGACTGACATGGTCTTGATCAGAGAGTGTGAGGTGAGCCGTGTTCAAGGTGTTCCGTGACGGATGCTGAGGTTCACACAGGTGCAATGTCTGTTTAGATCAGCACTATATTTCCTCTAACCATCTGCCAGCAACTCTTGAGGTCGTAAAAATAATTGAAGGTTCCCATCTGTTAACATTCGAGGAACCTAATGCATACTAGAGACCTATTTAGCCAGCAGACTGAATAAATATCTGCCTCTCCAAAGGCAGACAGGAGGCATTAGGAACAAACACAGGCAGTAAATAAATACGCGAGCGGATGGATGGGTAAGGAAACGGAACATAAACCTGATGAAAACTCACAGATGAAGTTAAATCGAGCAGAATGGGATTGCATTTGCAGGAAGTATTTCAGTTGTTACAAACACATTGAATCAGAATGCATGGACATCCACATTGACAACATAGCACTGAAACTGCTCTGTGGAAAAATGACAAACCACAGGCGCAAAGCACCTTGGTTGGTCCTGAGACTGACGGGAGAACTCACTCTTCAAGCTAATACGAAGTCAAACTTGCGAGGAGAATGCGAACGGTCATCCTGTACCAGTGTAATGAATACTTCATCACAAGACAGACATGTTGTGTTAGCATAAGAATCAAAATTTGAAAGTTGAACATCTTTGAATGTGTTTTGTTTTTTTTCATCAAGTAGACAGAAATCCCATTAGTGAATAGCAGATATTCACAAAGAGAAGCTTTTGTAATCAGTCTATTCTAAATGTGACCAAGCCTCCAGTGACAATTAAATTTCCTATTTTGCATGTCAATAGATTCCACTGTTTCATAATTGCCATTGACAGGGGTGTCCAAAATATTTTTGAAAGAGGCAAAAATTCACGTCATTTTTAATGAAAATTCCACTACAAATAGAACACTTGCTTTTGAATGATACAAATGAAGGCCAAAGATTCCAACAAAAATAAATCCAATTAAGCAAGTAAATATTCTGAGCAATAATCATGTAAAAACAAGAAAAGTTTGAAAAAGGAATAAAAAAGTTTCACAGAATTGATAGGGTGTTTAAATGGCTCCCGCTAACTGGCTGAGCTTTCTTGATTTGCTGCTTTTCATTCACACTGAACACATGGATAATCCTGCGGTACTATTGCAATAGAGCTACATTCACGGCAAAACTCATATATTGATACAGGACTGCTCCAACACACCTGTGCTTTGAGGCACAGAATTCATACTAATGAAAGAACATTTTGAGCAGTTTCCACGAACCGAAAGTGGAAAAATATTCATTTCAATGGGCAACTACTGAGAGTGTATGGCATTGTCTGCCCTGAATGATGCATCAAACCTTCACTGCATTATCACAGCTCTAATGGATATAAATCCTTTCACATGTCCCTGGACTAATAAACTGGGAAAAACTTCACTGCAGCAAATGTTTTCCAGTGCCGCGGAAAGGACAGGCCATTATTCTAAAGGAACAAAGCAAAGGCAACACATTTCTCAACCGCAGGTGAACAAGGACACATGGTGTCATGAGACAAGAACAGCGTGACAGCTCCGCACTACTGCAGCGAAGGAACATGAATAATAATAGCTGTTTGCAATGTCTTTGAGGTAGCTACTTGTAGCCGTTGATACACAAATTGGTTAAAAAACTGTACTTTCTTAGCAAAGGTTAGAGAGCATTTACCGCTGCCTGCTTGTTTTTGTTCCATTTGTTTTCACAAAGTAATTAGCAAAGACCCCAGGTAAGTGATTTATTTACCCCACAGGAAAAGTTGAAACAAGGTTTATCTTGCAACAAGGGCACTGTTGGCGCATTTCTACTTAAAAGTTAGAAGGTTGGGCATTTTATATTTCTTTTTTAACTGTGATACATATCAACGAAGAACTCAGAGCTTATTTTGCATATGAAAGGTTGAATTTTCAGCTGCTCATATTTCAGGCTGTTTAATGTGCTTCATGGAGGTCAAGGTTGATGTAAAAATAGAGGCATCATCTGGGCACTTCAGTTTCTTCTCACTGTTTGATACCAAATTAAGTTGTTTGGGCCAGGAGAAGTTGCATTAGCAGTGCATTGTCAGAAAGACAGAAAGGCAGACAACCAGTTACATTCCCAGCAAATAACTTTGATTATTTATCATTATTAGTTTGACTCAGAAGAACATCTGGTAGTGTGGAACTTTGCTCTAAGCTTGAATTACACTACAGACCTTTAAACAGTGAACACGCCAGGCTGACTCTTTACCAAGTCTAGAAGTTGAGTGTTGGTCTTCATAAGAACTGCTTTCTTTGGTAAAAACATAAAAAATAACCTCCATCACATTGGAACCAATCTGAATAGCACTTACTGGACGGAAGCAGGAGATTGAGAATTCTCCGGTTCTAACCATTTGAACCTGACTTGATGTGATCAAAAGCATTTAACTCACAGTTAGCAGTTAACAAAGGCCATTGACATAGAAAATGGGATGAAGAAATATTTGTTGTGCTGGGTTTTTTACGGAACACCCAAATTAATGGAGAACATATTAATAATGAATGGCATGTGCAGTAGTTTTATTCTATTTCCTTTCCAGGGAAGGCAGAAAGTCAGACTTCAACAATTTTACTTGCATCGGAAAGAATATCAAAAATGCACACAGGGTCTGTCTAAAATATATACTTTCCATAGCCTCATTGAAACATGCCTTCCAGGTTCACAGAAGTCACCCACAATGGCTCGTCTTAATCACTGACTTGGGAATACCCTCATTTCCTGAATAGCCAGCCATCTTTCAAAATCCTTGCAGTGCCCTCACCGGACACTATAGAATTTGCCCAGCCGTCTTGTCATGTACTAGTCCATGATCAAGTCACACACAGAGACAGAGACCCAGACTTCTCTATTCTCCCACTGTCCATCAGATGAGCCTCTGATTGTGCTCCACCAATTTCTACCTGACGCATAGCTACTGAATAGATGCATTTATGACCTATCCTGCGCAAATATCCACATATCCAATGTGTCACAGCAAAGACATAGCTGATGGAGATGAGAATGGTTGAGTATCAGCTGCAGCGCAACACAGTGCAGATGAGGAGCAATGGAGGATAGGAGAAAATACAGGTTATCCCAGGGAATGTGACCCCACCAACATCATGAACACAGGTGAAAGTGAGAGTGTGGAGCAATTTCCTTTGTGCTCAAGCTCACTTTCCTCTCAGCCACACTACACTGCGCAAATCCTCAAATATGACAACAATTATAAAGGTAAATGGTGTAATTGTGTAATCGTAATTGTGTAATTACCAGATAAAGCACAGCAAGTTCTTTCCAAAATGATGCCAGTCATCGTAATAGATGAAAAGAATGATATTGTTAATGAACAGAACAATGTAATACATCACATTTATGAATACAATTGATGCTTTTTTTTTTTTTTTTTTTTTTTTTACAACCCTGGAGACTTTCTTCGAATCATATGACGGCATGCATTTAAGGCACATTTCAAAGAGCCCTTTTGTGGTCTTACAGACATTAAAACGGCAGTGACTAGACAGAGAATGACTCCACACTTAATAGAGTCCCATTACGAGCGTCCAAATTCAAGTATGGTTTGCGTCAAAATTACTTTATGCATGTAAGGTGGTGAATACAGGCCTGTGACTGCTTTCCAATTTCGGTGCTTTGATAATGTTGCCATCACAACCACTGTCATTACTGGGCCCACTGATAAGCTGTGCACCTACTCCAGCAATATCCTCTGAGGCAGAGTTTTGTGTGAATATCAATACAAGAGGAGAGAGAGTAACAAGTTTCCAGACAAAAAGTGTTTCAATTCTCATTTCGGGCTTGACGTTGGTCCAGCAGATGAGGGCACCGAGGCCTGGATTTGATAAAACTTTCATCATCGCTCCCCGTTTATTAGAAAATGATTTTGACCATAATACATTTGTATTCATGAGTACTGTATGAGCAATTTGGCAGAAAAACACTGCAACAGAAAGCAAAGCTTGCCTATTTACACACAAATATAAAATTCAATGTGTCATCGATATCATCAGCTCAGCACCATCAGCTCCCACCGACAATGGCAAGTAACAAGAACTTGAGCATGCAACTCGGCCATTTTTAAACTAAAATTTCTCCAGGAGTTTCATCCTGCAAAGGGGGACATGGATTAAGTATATCTCCCAAACTGCATCAGACAAGATGTTTCAGCAAGCCTTTACAAACTCCCTGGGTTCCTTTCTAAGAGACAAGAAAATGCCATGTTCTACTTCATATTTGGGTAGTTAGCAAAAATAGACTCATACCAGATTGTCAGGCGTGAAGTCACAAAGCTATTATCAACACCCTATATTAAAGCCCCCAAACCTCCCAGTCAATGTGTATCTTGTACTGTTATCTGTAACAGTACACTCTCCGGGGAAAGGTGATTCATATAACAATTAATCATTACTGCACGACGCAGATGGTGATTTGGATGGTTGGTCTTTCAAGTGCAGTAATAGTCTTTTGTACTGAGGTAGTCGGCACCTCCCTGTATTGCCTTGTTTGTGCTTTGTGGCTGCGATTGGAAGTTCATCCTTCAATTGTTTCGATGGATATTCATTGCAAATCATTTATATCATGTATAAGTGTGTTCTTAACAAAGTGTGTGTAACTCACACACACCAGGATACATTTAGCCACACCATTCAATGCGTTACTGAAAAGACAAATATCCATGAGCATGAAACCCAAAACGCCAGGGGCCCTTTTGGCCCATGCAAAGACCAGGACATTCAAAGTCAGCAAAAGCTGATCATAATATAAAAAACCATTGTTTTTTCTGACCTGTGCAGCTGAGTCATGTCTGAATTCCTGCAAGAGGGATCAATTAAATAGACTCTCACATTTCTCATCTGACTACAATAGGATGACTTGCTGCAGCTTGCTGCTTCAGAAATCATCTCCATTATCCAAACCTTTGAGCAATCGAGCCGACATACATTTCAATGCCTGGATGGCCACTCTTTGATCTACATTAATGAGAAGATATTGAAGTTATCTACACAATCCGTGTCAACAGTGATGTTGAGGACCACATTTTTAGTCTGGTTTATCACTGCTTACATTTTAAACGGATCATTACTGCAAGGGTGGCATGCATCCTCTTTGCAACCAACTTGGAGACAGGAAAGAAATCAGATTCCCACTGCTAGAAATGCAACTGTCACTTTTAGATGCAAATATAGTTAATTAGTAAGGGTGGAAATGGGACATGTAATTCAGATTGCAGAGTTTCGCTACAAGGCATTCGGCCCGGTCCACAGGCAGAGAAATCCTAGTACACACTAAACGGAAGTGTTTCCTTAAACGGAAAGACAGATACTCTAGACAGATACTGTAAATGGATGGATAGATAGATAGATCCTCCTCTCTAAAACAGCTTCCACAGAGTCCACCTTCCTCCCCAACACAGACGCACACTTTCTGATCAGTCTGTCCAGACGATTCCCGTCACCTGTGGTCCTACTGCCACCACCCCAGACAATCACGGAAGAACACAGCACTGGCCACAACAGACTGATAGAAAATGTACAGCATATCACTACAGACCTCAAAAGATCTGAGCCTACTCCAGCATTGATGTTGTGGAAAAATGCAATAATCCGTACTAGTTCCAGGAAGTGTGAATGTGAGCAAGTTTCAACCGAAAGAGACATTGGCAAATGTAATAATAATGGCGACTCCCTTCACAACACTGCTTGGCATCGACTCCAAAAATAAAGAAAAGACAGAGTTAGTCTTCATCATAAGATTAATTCTGTTACTCACACAGCATACACGTAGATATGTGTCCTTGAGAGAACAGAGTCAGTGATTGCCGACTGCACTGCTGGTCGAACAATCTACCCAAGTCAAGGTTCTTGACATTCTAATTAGGGAATTTGCTGCTCCAGTTTAGTGGTGATGGAACGAGCCTCTTTATCAGGAAGACCAGGCCACATACCTGGCATGCTGGAAGTCCAGAGCAAGCCAGCCTCTTTCAATGGACCACATCCCCAGACAGCTCACGCTCAAAATAAATGAACCAGCGGATGCTGTGATGATAACCAGTTACACAAGCCAAAAGAGAAACTTCGAAGGAAAGATGATTTATTCAGCGTTACATCTTTCTGTGTTGATGTTGCCTGTTTGTTGTAGAATAATTTCATGTTTAACTGTATTCATTTCTACATTTTAATAGACCACAGCGTTATAAAGTGTGCATTTAACAAGGATACTACAATAAACAGTACACTATTATTGACTGCTCTGTAGAAAATCTCAGCCCTACATAGTGACAGAGACTTATGGGAACAGGAGGAGATGGAACCTCCCATTTCACCTCGTCTGTCGAGGTACAAATAATTCTTGCTTCCCCTATAATTCCATTTAATTAAACACTGTTTTGAAAAAAAAAATCTACTAAGTTAAATGTTGCCGTCTCTCCCGAATGACAATTCTGCCGTTCCTCCACAACTGCCGCGCTCATCCACACTCTAGTCACATCCAGCTTAGATTAATGTTCCTCATTCTTTTCTATTCTCCTTCACAATCTCATTTATAAACTCCAACGCAGCTGCACAGGTTACCACTTGAACGAAATCAGCTCAGTACATCACTCTGAGTCTCCTTCAACAACTATGCTCTGAGCTGATTGAATTCCCATCACCAAGAAAAGTAGCTTTCTCACCTCCAAAGCTTTGAGGTTTTCTAAGCAACAAACCATTGGCCAGCGATCAGATTTTATCTTATAATGTGTTGTGAGGTACGAGTGAGCTTGTAAACACAATTAGGCCATGGATGCAACAACATCCGGCCACCATCAAGTGTCCAATTCATGTGGTTACCTCTGAGTGGAAGGGTCCCATTCATGTTTTATTTTGTGCAGATATTTTGCCATGACTTCTAGGAAAGTGCTGAAGAATCGGATGACGTCCACTGAATTGATTAACTCATAGAAAAGCATGAGTGAGCTGTGCATGTAATCATGCTGATGCAGGTTTGGTTGACAGAGAAACAGCTAGCAGGAGAAACAATGAGCTCGCGTAGCATTAGCAAGAAGGAACGGCACTAAACTGCCACACCATGACACAGCATGATAGTCGTTTAACCTTTCTATAAATGTATAAATGGATTTTTCATCTTTAAATCCTCACAGTTCCAATGACATGTAACCATCGTATCAAAATAAACGCAGCAAAGCCTTCAGAATCGTCACCTTTTTCCCCCAATAGCTAAACATGTAAATTGCATGAACAGGGCTTTATGTACGGTGGCATGGGGCCAGATATCCAGCTTTACAGCAAGTCACCGACCTCGCTGACCCTGACTGCGCTGGGTTCCGATCCCCACCAGAATTGGAGTGGAGCTTGTGCAATCATTTTCCCATTCGTTCGATCACATGAGGATTGCCACATAACCAATATATGTTAAGTTCTCTGCAATACTGAATTATAATAAGTTTGACTATGAATAATACACGAGGCACATGACAAATTCAGGTTTAAGTGTAACATTTTTAGCCAATGTGGTAAGACTGCCCAACCTAAGTGGGCTCAGAAGCAGCATTCTATTTGGGGGGATGGAAGACATGTCAGATGATTTTAATGGGGAAAATTCATCTTCAAGTAGTGGCCTCACAGCAAGTCCACTAAAAGACTGGGAAGTTTATGAACACTGTAAATTCAACGATGACTTAAAACAAAGCAAACTTTATGTCTTTGGAATATCACCTCGTATTGAGAGTGAACTTTTTTTAAAAGCCACAAAAGGTCAATTAATTCTGCCACTCAACAGAAAGGTCTCATCCTATGGTGAAACCAAACTTTCTTTTCATCACAATGAAGCTTTGTTTGGCACCCCAATAACCTCAACCTGTCCATTACTCAAACTTCACTGCTTTTCACCTTTTTGTTCAAAATGATTTATGACATTAAACTTTTAGCAAGTAACTCCAAGAAAAGAGAAAATGACAGGCCTTTCATTTCGAGAGCCTTGAAGGCTCTAGTTGGCCCTTCAGGTTCCAATACTCTTCATATTGGATACATTCTCTCGATATGTGTAGAAGCACCAAATCAATACTGTTCCTCATCACACTCAAGGCCACCTGCGGACATGCACACTTGCACACCATAATGTACCAGTGTCCCAGGATCATGATAAATCACCCAGCCAGTTCAATTATATCTACCAGCAGTCTCTGCTGATGACTAGAGCCGCGGTTGTGTCCAGGATTTTTCTGGCTTTGGGTTGTCTGCAAAGCCAAAAACCACAATCTTGTCGCACTACTGTACTGTGAACAAAGCAGACCATAATTGCGTTCAAAACTGTGGAGTGTATGGCTTTTTCTTCGACAAAACTAATACAATGGAATAGACTGTAGCAGCCTCGCAGACGCACAAACATAAAACACTGCTTTGTGAGCTGCAATTTGCCCCGAAGTCAAATGAAGCGTGAAAGAATCATTGTGGTTCTCTTTCTTCTCTTGTCGCATGAAACAGACAAGGGAAACTCATGCACGAGAAAATCAAATTATACATACAAACATACACACATCAATCAAAATAACCCCCATGTGTGCTCACCCAGCAAAGGAGACATGTTCTGAAAAATCCGTAGCAGCTCTGGGGTGATGGCTGGGCAATTCTCCAACGTCACCAGCCTACATGACGGGAAACAGATGAAAGGGCGGAAGAATGAAGAGTGATGAGTAAAAATGGAACTAGCTCAAGAGATACCAGGTACCCAAGAATGAGAGCAGTAACAGTGACAAAGGGAAATCAAGTTTGTTAGTATTTCACTCGTGAAATATCACAACAGGAATCCACTCAGCGTATGCATTGCACACTCTTGTGAACTTATTAAACCTCTTTTAAAAAACAGCAGGGCCAGTCTCAGACACCCTCATTTGAAGGAGTACATTTAAATGAAAATACAGCGACAAATTTAATTCATGAGGACTTGCTACTAATCTCCTCTTAGCATGCAAAAACATTCTTTCAAGTAATTTATTCAACAGGACCTTTTAATGAGCTTTAGCCTAATTTCAGTGCGAGCGGATATAAAGGGAATGAATCTCACAAAAACATTTGGCATTAGAAGGATGGTAACAAGAATCTAGTAATTTATGGCAGTTCATTAAAGTTGTTTTGGGGTAGAGTCCATCGATACTGCTTTTCCTTGAATTGAGAATCCTCTGATGCTGCATTTTACCACATATCTAAAGAGCTATTAAAACTTGAAAAAGGGAAGAATTGATGCCATAAATGTGACTAAAACACAGTCACATCTTATTCGTACCATAGCTCAAGTCCATCTTCCAGCAGGTAAACGTGTGGCGGCTGAGACACATCGGTGCTGAGCTGAATGACAGGAAGAAGGAAAGGGTACAGGTTCTTGCTTTCTGCTCCGAGCCCCTGCAAGAGCACACAAACACATGACAATCTCTTTCAAGTAGAAGAAAGAAGTTCAAAAGTGCCTGTGATGAGACCGATTACATAGAAACCGTCAGAGTGAGTGGTTTCGCAGAATATTTATTTACAAACAGTTCCTCTTTTTTTTTTAAATAAGAAAAGTGAAGAGGAGAGTGCAGGTAGGGCGGAAGAAGTGGAGCGACACGAGTGACCTTTGACATCAAAGAAGCAGATATAGTGAGAGGGAAAGAAGTCAAAAATGATAAATGGTTTAGAGCAGGGGAGTCAAATTGATCCACAAAAGAGCCGGAGTGTGGCCCTTGGAGGACTGGTTGGACACCCCAAATTAGACGGAGGCAGTGACCACATTTCTATGCACAGAATGCTCATATGAAGGCAATCGCCTGTCCGATGGGTGCCATTATCGTCACGTACACGCAGTGATGGGTGGATAATGTCACTGGAAAAACGATGGGTGACCTCGAGTTTTCCTAGTTCCAGACATGAAATCGAAAGAGCAACATTCCAACAGTGCAGTCCACGAAGTGAAGAAGCCTGGGATTCATGTATCCGAGCAATAGTTCGACGAAATCACCCGACAAGAGCAAAAACTGACAGTTGCAACAAAATAAAATAACTGAGAGTTTTCTCATTTTCTCTTTATTGCATGGATGACTGTACGACTGTAAATATCATTACTTTGGTGTTGGCTGGATCACACTGAACCACGATTAATATACAGTACATAGTAAGAGACCAGTAGGTAGAGAGTCAGAGACACAGAGCCCGATCTGGTTCAATTTAAATAATCAGGGAAGTTTCCCTAGCAAGCAACATTATTAATGCTGTGATGTTAATGTCATTTCAAAAACCAGTAAATCATGTTATCCATCCTTTGAGAACAAAAGACCAAAAACTGATATGAAGGTGGATGAAGGCCAAATTCACACAATAGCACCACGTCCATCAACAACACTTCTGAGAGCAGGTTAGCCTCTTCAGCACAGACATATTTTGGAGTAAATAGTTGAATGTCAACAGTGTGTGGGCTGGCCTGTCTCATCCTCAGACACAAATCCAGAGTCCTGACGCACAAAGACAAGCAGAAGCAATCACTGGGCAAGTGGATCTAATCAGACATTCTACTCCTCAAACTATTTTATATTCAGTCCATAGAATATCCGAACATTTCAGCTGCAAATGCTCAAGATGAAGTGTTGAATTATTAAAAGTCAAAGAAGACAAAGAAGAGCAGCATCTCCGGAAAATGCAAACATAACAAGGCAAAGATGAGAGAGATCCAGTGACATACTAGTCTCAAAGAATTGCTTTCAGAGCTGAAGGCTGGCAACATCTCTGGCCAACATACCGGGTATAATCCAACTTCATCTTGAAAGATCACTTCAATTTCCCTCATGCTTACCTTCGAACTCCTTTGACAGTTATGAAAATGTAACTGTATTAAACTTTGCCTTCTAAGCTCCACTGTCGCTTTCAGTTTATTTCGCAACAATAGAATCGGCTTACAATGTGTAAACATCGATCAATAACTAAATACCAAAATGTAACTATAGAGCTGACCGGAATATACACCACAAAAAATGTACCATGAAAAAATCACTTTGCACACATATAAGCCGCACTGGTTTATTAGCCGCAGGTGCAGCAGTACAGTCTATGTCATAGAAAGACTGGTCACTTCCGTCAACTGGCTTAAAACTGCACATGGATATGTAATATCACTTCTGAACTAGAACACACAAACAAAAACACACCACAATTTACGATCATTCATAAAATGCAGATTTGGTTCTGTGAATTTTTCGCGATGTGATATGAAACTGCAAATTTAGAAACTTTCCAGTTGAAGCTGAAAAGACACTTCACTTACCCAGTATTTGCAGCCATGCAAAATCATGACTTTTGTCAGATGGCTGACTCAGCCAGTGAATTAAAATCGGCTCAAGCACTCGCAGAAGTGAGTTAACAAATTCAAATTCACATTGCCAGCAGAAATGACCGCCAATTTAGCAACTCTGTAAGCAATGACACCACAAGGGGCCATGGAAACACAGTGACACATGCGTATTAGAGTTCCAGAGGTTATCCATTGTACCTGCACCAGTTGGATTAAAGTTGTAAGTATGGCACATCGCAGCATGTTGTGTTCCTCTGATTGCTTCCACAGCAGAGGTAGGTATTGAACCAGGCAGCCAACGTACGGCCGAATCTGAAGCAGAGAAATAGAAAAAAATAAATGGAAAATGAAGAAACCTCAGAAAGGAACAGGACTGTGGGTAATAGAATGACAGATCTCAGGAAGTGTTTTTAATGCGCTACAGCACGAGGTGAGGGATGGAGAAAGAAAAGCGACGCTTCCAGGGAAAGTGGATTCAAGTCAAACCAAGTAAGACATTGAACACAGGAATAGAAATGCTGTTACAAATAAAACGAAATGAAATGCGGACCAATCTTGTGACAATTAAAATAAAACACAACCTGGACGCTTTTTTTCCAAGCTGTTCAATTGTCAATAAGACTGACTATCATTTTGATTTTATTCTAGAATAATATTGTCATACTGTGTTCAAACTGCACATTGTGTGTTTTTGATACATACCATAAATCCTGGACTATAGAAGGCACTGGACTATTAGCTGCAATTTAAGAAGGAAAATAGATCTTGATCATACATAAGCAGCACTAGTCTATAAGACGCAGCTGCAGTGGTGGTGTGTGCAAATGAAGCATGGCTAAAATAAGATTCCTCAAAGATGAGCTGTTGAATAGCAAGACTGGAACACAGCAAACTTGGTTGGTCATGACCTCCCAGGTCTGTTTTTTATGGAGCTTCAAGTTGGTATTGAATTACATTTTGAGCAAACACATACTCAACCCTCTTGCGGACCTCATAAAATGAGATGATGAGCAGGACTAAACTCCCACGTCTTAAGTTTGAGCCACTCGTTTGATGTAGAAGGGATAAGAATCCAACCCCATAAATGGTAAAAGAAGGGAAGAAAATTTGATTACATTAAATCTGGATTTGCTCATGCTTTCTTACGAGTTATACATGAGTTGTGTTGAAATGCACAATAAATACACATTCAACCACACACTAAAAAAGTGTATTTAGCAGAAAATGTGATAAAGACAAACTTGCATACGATCGTTCTGGAGAGACTGGCAGCAGCAAAGATTAAATCTTATCGGGTGCTGCTTTCATTTTAACTGAAGATGAACCCATGGTCCTTGTACATTGTACAACACACTGTTTCATAGCTCCAAATTCTTTAGTGAGAAGGGCAAGAATATTTATATTTTGACAGAGAGAGAAGAGGGGAGACAAAGCCAGTCCGACAGTTCAAGAGGATAGAAGTCATTTCTGTGACAGTTTAGAGTGAACAGAAAGGTGCTTAAAAGGCTGAGAACAGCATATGGGGAAGGTCAGTTTCCAGCTTTGACGGTTTAACCAATTAGCACAGGCTTTTGGACACAGAAAGAGAATCAAAAAGACACAGCGAGGAAAAAAGAAGGATAAGAAAAGGACACCAGCGCAACAGCTGCCACAGGCCTCGGGATGAACACGAGTGTGTCGGGAATTGTTGCTTCAGAGCAGTGTCAGAAAGTGCAGAATCCTTCATGCATCGCCACAGTATGGGGGCAGATGGTTGTTGTAGTTTACTTGCACAGCGACAGATGTTAAGTGTCTGTGTTTGAATGCTGACAGCTTCGCATGGCACCTGTGAAGTTGGTAGCGATTACACACTGCATATTTGTGTGTAGGTGTGTGTAACACTTAACAACTGATTAGCATCAGTGTTCATAAAAAAGTTTGAGTACCTTTTTCTGACCATGTAACATTGCATCGCTTCCCAATCTGCACAACCCTAAAACGGGGATTTATTGTGCATTTACCATTATCGAGCTAAACAAGACCAATAACCGTGATATTGATTTTGAGGTCACATCGACCAGCACAACTATGAATTTAAGTTTTAGCAACGAAACAAAGTGGCATCCATTGTACAGTACATATGGCTTTACCTGTGTGTGAACAAATTCAATGTTCACAATGAATATGAATACGGTATCATGTTCTTAAAAAATGAAATTGAACCTAAGCAGTTTTACTGTCCAAATCTCACCTGAATGTGAACTCTCTCGATCACGCAGGAGATCACATGGAGAACTTGCATTTTTGTGTCACACTCCGTCACCTGCTGCAGCAGCTGGAACAGCAGTCCGAAGATGGACTCGAGGTACTGTTGGAGCGACACCATCATCAATACTACTCACACTACTCCTCAACTCAGGGCCGTTTTACAATGTTTTCCGTTTTACAATGAACAATAAAGAAAAGAGAAATTTAAAACTTACAGGAAGAAACTGCTCGGTCCGGAACTCAAAGTCATCAACAGGTGAGGTCGGGTTAAGGAATATATAAAAGCACATCAACATAGTAAAATGCGTATGATTAAAATGAGACCAACAGATACATTCATACCATCACCATGAGAAGGATATTCAGTTTAAGAGTGGTCGCCGTTTCAATCCGCACCTGCACAGGAAGAGAAAGTCACTCAAAATATCCCACAGCATTGGTGAAACCAGCGAGTAACTAGCTGCCAACATTTGTCAGTAATAAATAAAGCTAGAGCGCAGCCACACTTTGACTTTTGCAATGTAATCAGGCAGCATTAGAGTGGGGTCGGAAATATAGCTCTGGGAAAAGGTGATTCAGTGCAGGAGAGGCAATTGAAAAAGCTAAAGGAGTCAAGAGGAAGTGAAAGACGGAGAACTCAATTACACTTGGACTCAACATTTTCACAACAAATTAAACATGCTCAAGGCATTAAAGGCAGCAAGTGAGAGTGTTTGAGTATGTTGCATCATCAGTCATGTTGAGTACTAATGTATAAAACATAGGTCTCAAAATAGATGTACACAGAAATCTCCTATTTACTTGGGGTGCATACAGTGTATTAATAACATTAACATCAAACCATTACGTCACACTTATCATGGGAAAGTCAAAAGAAATTATTACAGAGGGACTTAAGCACAAGTCTGATTCAGCCTCAAGTACAATTTCAAGAGGCTTATAGGTGCCATCTTCTTCTGTCCACATGTACAGTACGGACATAATAACACCATGAGAATGTTCAACCCTCACAGCACTAGGCTGCGACCCAGAAAGGAATGTGTTTCCATGACAAACATCAACCCAAACACGGCATCATGTTTAGTGGTTGTTCTGCTGCAGAGGGGACTGGTGCACTTCACAAAAGAGACGGGCATCACATGGAAAAAAAATGATATACAATAAATGTCACAGCAACATCTCAAGCAAAAGCTCGACTTCCTGTGCTCGAGTATAATAACGTCATTGTTTATGTTCTCAAATCAAATTCAAATTCAGATTTGGGGCATTGAATTATTAGATATGGTAAACACACACACAAAATGATTTGACGTGAACTCATGAACTTGTGGATATAACAGATGGAATGTTTTTTGTGTTAATCTCTGCCACAGTGGAACACAACCTGAGAGGATGACTGTGAATGTGTATTTTTAAATGCTACATGGGCTGTTACATTCCAGAAAAAAATCCATCAGGACAAACTGTTTACAAGATGTCACAGTTGTCAACGAAGGCTTAGCTGCACCTTTTTGGACACAAATCTCCCCCAGAAATGCAAAATCACGCCCCCCCCCCCTCCTACGAAAGAGCTGAATTTTGCTAAGGAATGTGGAATCAGCAAGGAGAGTCAGCAGGAATAGAAGGCAACTTGGAGCCTGGCCTCTTTTTTTCAATCCAGAACTCGCTTCATTATTCTACGTCACAGTAAATTGTGGGATGAGAAGCGTCACAGTCCCATTTATCATCCTGAAGAGAATTTGAAATCAATGTGATGTAATTAACGTAATTCTTGCAAGACCTTTTGGGTTTGAATACTTCAGCATGCAGCTGTAAAGCTGTACTGAGCCTGAAGACAAGGCTTTTGTTCACCCTTTGTTCTGAGTCTTGACTACGCATATGAAGTCTGGATCGATACCCGCCACAGTCGCAAGCATCTGAAACGTGCTTGCTTTTACAAGATATTAAATTTAAGACGGAGCTAGTGAACCATGAGAGACCTGGAACAGTGCAGTCGCCACTTCAGAAAGGTTAATTGGTCAAGACAGTGATTTAGCACACTGAAGGTTTTTCATCAATCCAGTTAGTGTATTATTCATGATATTTATGCTTCTGTGTTGCCATCATTATCTCCCTGAGAGAATAGCACATTCCTGCTGAGGACCGTCCATAGGACTGTTGTGTTGGCAATTTGCCTCTGCATGGATATAAATGTGTGTAATTCTAATCTTATCTTAGGAGAACTTGACACAATTTTTCTCCTTAAAAAAAGCCAGCATGGCAAACATTCAGACATTGATATGACAATATAATTATTGAATAAAATAAAAATGATAGTCAGTCTGGTGGGGAGGGAGGGAGGTGGGAGCTTTTACCCGTTCATCTTAAGGTGACTGGCTACTAGGGATGGGCGATATGGACAAAAAAATTAACGACAATTATCACGATAAACACATTTACATTCTATTCCACGTGTTGGACACATGGAATTATAATGAAACTTATTAGTGGAGTTTGTCTCCAAAATCATTATTTGTTTATGTTGAAAAATAATAGTTAACCAAGTGTAGAGATGAGAAATTCAGTGTTTCACGTCTCTCATAGAACCCACTCCTGTCTGACAGACTGCTTTGCCAGTTTTATTTTGGGGTTAAATTGAGCCATCTGTCAGTTTACTTTAACTACGGACCAGTCTGGACACATCTCCGAGATTCTATTGAAGACATATTAGAAATAATGTGAATCAACAATCATTTAGTCATATTCTATTGTCGAAATCATTGTACGGACTGTCTGTCCTTTGTCTTGGGTGAAGAAAAACCTTTTCACAATTCTATCTCTTAAAATGGTTGTTTTTCATTGACTTATTGAAGATTTCACTTATACTATGACCGTCTTAGCATTTGTTGATTTGTTAAATGATGCCAAGTTGTACCATGAGCGCTGCCTGTGAGAGTGTGTCTGTGATCAGCGAAGCCTGATCGGGGACGCAGAAGAGGACACCGGCACCAATACCGGTGCGGAGCTCCGTCCAATATCCAACTATCTTCACCACGGTGTTTCGCAGAGACGCCATTGAAGCGGGAGACCTGCATGTGTTGATATGAACCTATGAGGACCACTCCTTTTAATAAAATAAACACGGATCCAAAGACTCGGAGTCGACCAGTGTCATTATCAAAGGTTATCTGTACTAAAAATAAGTTGAAAACTACAATCGTCCACCAGACTCTTCACGATCGCCACACACCGGTGTCTGCTGCCAAACGCCATGGATCTGGAGAGGGTGGCATGCCATCATGCCATTGTCTCGTTGCGTTCATGTATGCAAGTCCAATGCAGCGAGGGTGTCGCGCATTTATGAAATTTATCGTGAGATGCAGAATTGTCATTAGATTGTTTTTGGTGGTATATCGTGTATACGAGTTATGGCCCATCCCTACTGGCCACTACTCACTAGAACACGGACAGCCAGTTATGACAGATTGGCGAACAACTTGGAGTTTCTCTGCAAACAACATGTTGCAGATTGATCACCTTTTTTTGCAAAACAGTCTGAGGAAAGAGCTTTCAAGCAATTCATTACATCACACTGCAAACAGTTGTAAATCAGCGGCAAGGACAGACTTTTTGAGTAAAGTTACGGGCCAAAATCAAGACGCATCAGTTGTCTGTGGAATTCCCCAGGAAGGACAAGAGTTGAGTTGGAGATAGAGTTACAGTGGTTTGGACACATGGAGAGGAGAGACAGGGGACATGCAGAGATGGAGGTACCATGGACAGTAAGAAGAGGACGACAATCAATGACCTTCATGCATGCAAAGGAATACATGAAGAGGATAGATGGGTCCAGAGAGGATGGAGATGGGAAAATGTAAGACTGAGATGGGGAAAGGTTGCCAAAGTAATCCACACAATTTCATATGTCAAATTACCAGCATTTATCCTACAAAACCAGAGCAGAAGAGGTCAAGGCATTAACATCCTGCTGGAGCAAAAAAAACAAAAAACAACTGAAATCGAGACTTATGTTTATAAAGGTTATTAGGCAAGTCCAGCTACCCAAAAAAGGATGGTATGAGGGACTTTGTTTTCTTGTGAACGACTTGTAAAGGACTTCAAATACTTCCCCTAGTAATCTCAGCGCTCAGATTAAAAACAATGATGAATGTGAATTGGACTCTCTTCATCCAAGAGATAAGACAGTGAGGGTTGGAGTGGTGTCCCAGATTTAAATAGAAAATGTCATTTTCTTAATATCTACATAGCTGCAGGGTTCTCCCTAGCTACGCTCCCTATGCTGGGATTTCACCCACAATGCCAGGATCTTCAGATGTTTTTGTCAACATGAAGCATTCCTTTACCGTCTGCAGAGCAGGACTACACCTCTTAAGGAAGACCATGGGAGCTGTGCTCTGTTGTCTGTCCGTCCGCTACTCAACCTCCACCATTTAGGTTGCCCAAATGTGACGCAAAAGTAAGCCTCTTTCGGGCAACCTTGAAGTCATGGTAAAGAAGTGAGCAGACAAGTTATTATGATGCAGTGAATTGCAGCAAAGCATACATCTTACTTTCTAACCGCAGTAGAGCTAATATGGTTTCAAATTAGCGGTGAAGGCTTGTCAATGAGATGTATTATTAAGCCCTGGCTGGAGGAGAAAAAAAAAAAATCACATCTCTCCCTTCATGCCAAGACGATAAACTCCATGACGAGTTTCTGGTAGATAAATGACGCAGCAAGTGCACATTGTCATGAACAAAGTATGATTAAAGGAGTGGTGCATAAATGAATACTCGCCATAAACGTATGAAGAACTGGAGCTTCCAAGCGAGTATAATCTATAGACAGATTAAATTATATATCATTTTAAACTGCCATTTCACGACAGCCCTTGTGGAGAACTGTTACAATTAATAAGACAGGGTAGACCGAAGCATTACGGATCCCAGCTGGTTACCACTTGTAATACAGATTACATTTAATCATTCATTCTTTTTCCCTCACTGGTGTCACAGTAGGCTGCAGCCCACCACAGCTACTTAAGACGAGAGGCCGCGGACACCCAGGGCACAGGTGAGCACATGCAGACCAACAACCACTTTTTAGTTTCTTTTTCTTTTTCATTGAATTTGCTTTGTTGATAGTTTAATGGAAGTACACTACTACTGTATATACAGTACATTTGTAGAGGCAGAAAATTAGAAAAGTCTGTAGGTTACTTGTGTCCAACTCCAGCCTTGAGAGCCAAATATTGGCTCTCAAGGCTGGAGTAGGACATATAAAGACCACTACGCAAGCTCCAATGAATATCGATACAGAGATCCACAAAGACATTCAAACTTGCCGGTGCTTTCTGGCAAACAAAGATTAAAAATTCTACATATTCATGAGGACACCTTCATAAACTAGATGTAAAAGAATTTAATGAAAGATTGACTGTGCTTTTGAGTTTTATGAAAAAGTGCCTCTTGACTGGGAGTCCTTTGTAAACCAAAAAATTCACATTTAAATTAGCCTACAGCAGACTTAGGCAAAGCGCGGACAGTGGGCCAAATGTGGCCCTTTGACTGTATTTATGTAGCCTTCCTGGAGTCAGAGTAAAAGTATAAAACTGACATTGTTGTCGTCTCTGACATTTTTGTCTTGGGTATGGTTCATTATGATGCAAGTGAAACATAACTTTTCCATTTGGTTATTTTTCTAAATTGTTGGCAATTTTGTCCCTTTTGTCATGGTTATTTCAAAACAAAATCAAATTTTTAAAGCATAATTTCATAATCACACTTGATGTCATCACTTGATTTTTATTTTTCATTTTGTCTTAACCTCCTTTCTTTGGGTTTGACGGCCCCCTTCAACGGTCACAATATACAACCAGGCCCATTAGGAAATTTAATTGCCCACCCCTGGACTACAGGATGCATATCGGTAGGTGGTCCAACTCTGCAATAGATGCTACAGATCACTAGCATACAACCATGAAAAGAATCTATATATTTAGACTGTCTCGGAACGTCTTATTCTAGTCTTCCTCAACTTGTGAAATGTGATAAGGAGAAGGCTCAATGAAATAATGTCAACGTAACTTCCTCTCTGATATTGCTCTTACATGGCAGTGCAGCCACTGGGCTACTGACTGAGACGGTCGTAAGAGCAAATCAATAAGTCTCGACGCTGTAGAAAAACTGAAATGTCAAAGATAAATATAACTGTTAACTTTATGGGGCCTTTGGAGCAACGAGGACCACAGGACACTAAGAGGTATTGATAACCTATTGGGCCAATTGAATGAAGACAGCACACTTTATTTGCTCATTAGAAGAAGATGATCAATAATTCATGCCCAAAAGTCTCTAATTAGCCGTGACAATATTGATCAGATGCCCTAACATTATTGGCCAGCTGGTTAGTTCGCAATTATAAGGAGAGGACAAACTCCTACATCATAGAAAAAAAGTTAGGTATTTCACTTGTTCTATTTTTTGCAGTGGAACTTTAGAGTGAAATGTTAGCCTGAAAAACTTTGCACAAGAAAAGCAAACTAAGAAACTAATTATTTTGTGTATTACTATCCATTTGGGATGCAACAGCGAGATCACAGGTTTAAAGTAACAAGATTAATAAGCAGTTTTATGACCGGGTTCAAATCTCTATTAAACTTTCAGGACAGGATCGATAGCTGGAAGGACACGAGTGGGTAGATGTAATTCCAATTTGTTGCTGTTCACAGGACCGCTTCATAACTACAGCCAAAAGTGGCTCGATACATTCGATCAGTAAGATGAGGTATCAAAATGCACCAGACACAGCAAAAACTAGAGCCGCAGCACAGGTTTCACTGAGTTATTAAAGAGGGGTTAAAAATAGGGCTTTGACACAACAGCGCTAAAAAAAGTTCAAATAGCACTGACCCCAATTGGAGCTTCATCTGCATCAGAAGCAGATAGGGCCTAACCGTAAATGTATTTCAGTACAACAAACAAGTTTCAGGTCAAATTCGAGGGCTCTTTCAAACACTTCAGGGAACAAAATCTTTGGTCGAATTTGTCATGAGAATAATTCCCCACATAATAGCAACGGCTGACAATAAACTGCAGAGGAAAAGACCATTTTGTCAGAGTTAAGCATGTTATATGATAGTGGTAATAGTATTCTCAAACACCAGATGTGTCAGATTTTGAGAGGGGAATGGACAAAGTGTTAACGTTATAAGCTACACTTCACCACATGTTGACAAAAACAGCTGAAACCACTGGGGATTTGACCCCTATGGTGCTAAAGCACTGGGGAGTTCATCTTCCACGTGTTTCCTTCCCTAATGGGGGTGTATCCAGGTTGGCGAGAGGCCACCATGCAGGTCAACAGTCCAGCATTGTGCAAATCTCAACAGACAATCCACCAAGCACACTTGTAGATCTTTTGGCGGTATCAATTAACCTCCAAATATTTTTGGAACTTTGGGAGGAAAGCTCTGTGTCTGGCAGTACCCCATGCAAATTCAGGAGAACACAGAGTTGCCTCAACCTGGATTCCAACTACAGCTACACCATTCACTTTACTCTACAAAACTAGACACTAAAGAATGAAATTTCCATCCTGAAAGTGATGAACAGGTTTTTCTTATCTTATCATACATAAGGCCATATCAATCAAGAGTCATCCCATGGGTGGATTTCCTCTTTTATTGCAGCAACCAATAACAATTTTCATTCTTTATCACGCTGTGCTGTGATGGAAAGATAATAAGCATCAAAATGAGCCGTATGTGTCGTGGTCCGGGTCGGAAGTTGCAAGATGACATCCCTTTCTCTCACATGTACTTAACCTAATAGACTGGCATCACCTTTGGCCTATCTGGATGGTTTCAATTATGACATAATCTCTATTAATTCAAAGGCATTTTCCGTGAACTTATTCCAAAGCCTTTTGCGGCCATACAAATGGAATACAACCACTGGGTTGTGTCAGCGTGTTACACTGAGGTATGATTGCTTAGTAAATAATGCACATAATTCAAACATCATCAATCAGATACACAATGAATGAGGAAAGAAATGTCATTTTAGAAACTTGTGAGGCAGAATGTCTTCAAAACAACAGCATATGGCGTTTCAGAAGTTAACTCACCACCAAGTCTGGATCCTGCATCAGACTGAGGATGACCTCGTAGAGAACAGGTCTAAGATCTGACTTAAACTTGACAGAGATCCACTGTCCAATGAGCCAGATCACTCTTCTTCGGATCAGCTTGTACCTAAAAAACACAAGGTTAGTATCAGTCAACGTGCTTGCTAAAAAAAAGAATCATTTGCCAGGCTTCTGAATGAAAAAGACAAGAAAATATTTCCAAAAGATAACTTGCTTATATAATGTCACAAGCAGCCTAGACTGAGCCAACACTGTGCAACATGCAGTGAATGACATTCAGTATACTAGCTGGGGTTGAAGCAAATTAAAATGAACTGTGGGTTTTATTAGATTCTGATATGAAATTATACACATAGTGTCAAGTCCCACAACCCGGCAGTCGGCTCCGATGATAATTAAAAACTCAATCGAGAGAGAAACAAGTCTCCTCCGGCATCTGACCTTATTTGCACCCAGACCTCGAGTGTGATGAGGGAACCAAGCAAATGAGATGATAAAAGACCATTGTTGGGTTCTCGTCAGATGTCTTCAAAAGACGAGGACACAGCACAAACCTTGAACAAGGTCGTCACAACTAGAGAGGTTAATTTTGATTCATCAGTTACAAAGGAGGAGCACCTTATGATGCACTGTGATCAACGAACACCCAAACCAATTACATGGTTGATCAAAATGTGCAACCCACCCACTCTTTGTTTTCATGGTTTATTAGAATAATATTGATGAGCACATTTTACTTATTTATTTTTTTACATTTTGGACTGAGCCATGCTATGCTGAACCAGATGCACAAAACCCAAATTAAAACACGCCACCATTTCCCTGCATTGCGAGCCAGGCACAAAAGAAATGACAAAAATATCTCCATTACAGTGTGTCAAGGAAAGTAAACAAACAGCTCCTTCTGGCTCTTCAGATATGGCAGGGTGCGATATTAAGGGCATCGGAGACTGTATTCAAGCCGAAAGGTTGCAGTGGGTTGTTTTGCGAGTTCATGCACAAGATAATTCACTCTCATCTCTGAACCCGCGGACCTGGTGATTCATCACAAGGCAGGAACTTAATATTAGCAGCAATAACGAGATTTTTTTCCCCTTCACAACTAGCTTGCGCATTCTTAGCCATGAAAGGTAATAAAATGCTCATGATTTCATATTACAAGCAAACCATGTAAGGGCTGGGGCAATATGCATTTGTCCCACTTTGATATTTCCACAATTGTATCCTGATTCTGGTTTATTCATTTAAAATACATTATAACATAAATTCACACCACAGTCTCCCAGAGACATTTGGTCAGAGTGGTTGAATTGGTGCATTTATAAAGGATATTATTAATGTTTATGTTTAATAACAAGATGCGGCCACAGCTTCTGAGAGTACTATTCTGGGAGCTAAATTGTTTCAGCGATTGAAAGGCTGCGTTATCACAGATGAATGTGCAGATGGTAATTACATTGGAAAATAGTTGGCGTTTGAAAATAAAAATTTGTCACGAGTATTAAACTTGAATGTTTGATGGCTGCTCAGTTGAGCAGGAGACGTGCTTGAGTTTGCGTTGGCAACCGTTTACCAGCAAAAGCATATGACACTGTGCCTTGCCACCGCCATAATGTGGAGATTCTGGGCAGAAATATCAATATTTAATAATGTCATGAAAAAATTGCAATATATTTGAGAATCTTCCAGAAACATTTTTTTTATGGGAATCCCACGATTACTTCTGTCGTGAACTTAGTTTAGAGGCACGATATGTCACCGATAAGTTATTCAACAGATGCTGTATTCATACAGAAAGAAGAGACCATCTCACACAGAAGGCAGATTTTCATCAGATTTTCCTGAGTAAAACAACCAGATAATGATGAAAAAAATGATGAATGATATGGCAACATTGGCAGTATCATTAGGATTGATTTATGAAAATATTTGTACGCATTAGATGTCCAAGTTTAACACCTCCCAGAAGCAAACAAATTGAATTCCCACTCCAAGAGGGGTAAATGGTGAGTATGTACATTAAAAAACACATCCTACAGGACTTTTTATGAACTGGCAAGCACATTGTTGTTCCAGCTATGAACATGACAGCTGGACCACCAGCGGTAGGATGATCTTCACATGACTCTTAGAATTCAGTTTTAATTCTAGCATTTACCATGCTAATCCGCCATTATGTTTTGATGGAGCACATTATTCAAATATAGACAAGCAACAGGGGAAACACTTGATTCAAGAGAGACACCTGATGGATCGACATTGGGCACATTATTCTAGGTGACAGAACGTATTGGACATGTGAGCAACATCAAATAAACATCATAAAGAACAAAAAAACAAACAGTGAATGCCACATGAGGATACACAAGTTCAAACTTGAAGAGGCTTATTGGCACAAGGCGTGCCTGAAATAGGGACATCAAAACACTTGCACTCAGACGTCAGCAAAGACCCCGGTGGCTGATCTTTAGAGTGCTGCTGGCTTTTTAGCTCGATTGCTGTGGAAGGGCATTTCTTTGTTCTTTACTTCACTCTCACAAGCTCCAGCTGGTCTGTCTCATCATTTCAAATACATCATACATATCTGACTGCCTGGAACACACAGCCTCAAGAAAAAACCCACTCAGGAAACACACCTGTGCTGTTCCTATTAAAACAATAATGTATTCGATAAAAACTTATAAGTAATAATAATAACTGTAGCTTTTTTCATTGTACCAGTTCAAAATCGCAAGACAGGCCACTGCGACGCAAGACAAAAAAATATAGCGGTATATTGCTCTCACCAATAAGATTTTTCAAAAAACACTGCTGTAAAAGCCCTGGGGAGTCTAGGAGCTGAAAGCAGCTACTGGTCTTGAAAAAGTTCTTCCATTTTGTCCTCAGAGAGTCATATTATGTTCAATTTGGGCTGAGACTGTCTCACAAAGAGTGTGACTCGGAACTGAGGTAAATATTATGAGCGTAGTGGTGTTTCGGAGTACGAAAATAAGTTGAGCCATTTGACAAGGCACTTGCATTGGTTGTTTTCCCAAGCCGTGTTGGTTTCACACGAGGAGACCATTTCTGTCTCGCTATTTTATGAGCTTTAAAGCTGGAACAAGCCTTACTTTGCTCGTAAGACTGTTTTGCAGTTGTGGGGGTTGGGTATGAAACAAAAAAGTAACCATGGGAACTTGAACACACCGTCATGGTGAGGAATCTGATTGTGACAAGTGCAACCTACATTTATGTTAAAAGAATTGCACTTTAAATTACTGTCTAAATAAAAACAGTGATTATCATGTTTGAAGAGGATGATGAAATAAAAGTGAAAGTATTACCTGTTGTGGCTGACTTGTAGCTCCCCAAGAAGCTGATTCTTGAACCACTGGTCAAAGTCCACGTTGTCAAAAAGCTCATAGGCTGCAAGTCCAACTGCATTGTACACTGCAGAAAAAGAGGCAGCATTAAATGGATGAAATAAAAATTGTAAAAAAAATTATGTCGAGCCCTTCAGGCAAAATATTGCGTACAGACATTAGATTAGATGGCCTTTATCAATTTAGCGCGTAGGTTAAGAACTTGTGTAAAGTGTATTGTTTTGATACACATAATCTCAGAAAAAAAGATAAGTAAAAAATAAAAGTAAAATTCAGTGCCTCTGTGTGGACAACTGACAACTTAATTAAAATTATGATGTCACATTAAAACAAGTCAGTTAAAACACAAGTTTAATATTTTGAGGACACGTTCTGAAACGGTAATTGCCAAGCTACTCAGATCTAATTGAATTTCATGCAGAGCACACGCTGACCAATGTTGACGGAGTATGAAGCGGTTCACCTCAGATCGGATAAAAGCACTCAGTGACTAACATGCGTCCTTCACTACCTCTTGTCCCTCAGCCGTTTTACTGCCTCAGGAACATCGCAACTCTGGCAACTGATGCAAGTCGTCCTCCATTACAAAGCAAAGCGCTCTTCATCAAACTCAGAAATGAGCTAACTCATAATTTACACTCAATCGGCTCTTGGGATCCAAACAATAATCTGAATTCCATAACATATACAAGTATTTGACGCATGTCCGTACACAACACTTTAATTGATTGAATTGAGAATTTATATCTCATGATCACAAGTCATCAAGATCATTTTTAATGTTTTCCCATATCCCTCAGGGGACTCCGCACGGCAGCAAAAGCCCACGTAAATAGAAAAGAATTACGATAGAAAATGATTACTAAATGTGACATCAGGCCCAGAGCCCCAGAGGGGGCAGCTCAAATGTTTCTCGTTGCCTGCGGGCCACACAGTACTCCACAGTGCCATTGTTATATTTTCAGACTGCAAACCGCTTTCAAAGCTCATTAAAAAAAGATCCATTTGACTACTAAACTTTGCTGACAGAACAAAGGCATTTGCAGCAGAAATATTTGAGGTTGACTTGTTTCCTAAAGCTGGCTTCAGGCTGGCAACCTCTCGTCCCACGTAGCTAAGGTGTGCCTCCGTGTGCCATGACCTTGTTCAGGGAAGACAATGGCTGAATGTGATGTATAATAGTGCAGACTGATTCACCCTATATGATGTTGTTAAAATCCCTAGAATATGGAAGGGACTCACTTTTTTTCAGTAACTATTGTTCGCCGTTTATGACACACTAAACCTCAAAGAAACACTATCCAACTGCTTTCATATCAAGTAGCCAATGGCCTAATTTAAATACCGGCAACACCACATCAGATCAAAGCAATTTGTCGTGCTACTCAAAGATCTTGTTTGTGCACTTGCATCTGGAAGTACAGCCACCCTGATTTCATGCAGTGCCAGTTAAGGCTTTGAGATATTTAAATTAGACGATCTTCAGCTTCCTTTCTGTGATCGTCATAGAAACTGAACAAAGCCTCCTTTGGCACAGTTTGAATCATTTGTCAAGGTGTCTTAAATTATGATGGCTAGATGATGAAATTATAGTGGAGTTGAATGAGCTAAAATACTTCACTTTTCTTGCAGACTTTGAGATTTGATGCCACATTATTCTAACCAGCCACAACAAAATTTCATTGTATTTCAGCATTTCCCATCAAGTTTCTGCACAGAAGGTCATCCTCCTCTACCACAATCACACCTATCTTCTTCACGGCTTCTGATCCAACTTTCCTTTGCAAACAGTCTTTTCCACCATATCTCCAGTACCATCTGAACATTTAACGTTATCACTAAATATACCAGAATATTAGCCGCACCCACGAAATCTAAGAAGGAAAAATCACTTCTAGCGACCCTCTAGTTCAAGTTTTGAAAACAGGGTCCAGCATCGAGACTGACTCATGAAACAATCTCGGCAATGTTCTGAACTTGAATCATCATTATTTACATTTAAAGTGCTCAAAAAGCGCTGTTTTCACTCTCCAGTAGATTGTCTCTGTTGGCGTAAATTGAGCGCTTTAAAGGTAAATAAAATGGCCGTGATGTCATCCATCTGATGTGACAAGGCTCAATATTTTTGCCAGCATGGCGCTCTTTATACTGTAAAAACTAGGGATGCTCCAAGAGACAGAGAGAGCACTCAGTGGAAGAAGATGTCTTCACCCTCTTTAATGAAAGTTCCCACTCTGGACGTTTTCAGATTCAGGTGGCCAAAGAACGCTGCATCTGACACAGGTAAAACAGCAGCTGATTCGGTCGCGGTTGATTCCGTCTTCCTTCAACGACACCAGAAAAAGGCTGGTCATCTGGCCCGGTGAAATGAATGATTATTTCTTGGGCAATATGCTTCGTGTTCCGAAAGTCACGAGTGACTGCTAGTTCCTGAAGTTTCACCTTCATGAGCACCAGAAAACTGTCTGTGCTTCATCAAGTTTTAAATATCGTCTTGAATTCGTGGTGATGACGCCTTTTAACGTGTATGTGCTGCAGGATGCAAACATTACATGACAGACTGAAAAAAACCTCGGCAGTAGACATACCGTTGCCAAGTGAGCGGCGAGTCGGCAGGGAGCGAGCGAGCACTGGACGCATCACAAACCGCGGGCGGTGCTTCAGAGCGCAGGCTGTCACATGTGATCGGATTTTGTGATCGGCAATGACAGGCAGTGATCAGCATTCACAGATCTCGCCGATCGATTAGAGCATCCCTCGTAAAAATCCATATATTAGCCACATCACTGTATAAGCCGCAGGGTTCAGAAAAAGTTGCGGCTTATAGTCCGGAAAATACAGTACTTGTTTCTATTCTCATCTTTCCTAGCCACCCTCACTGAAAACCTTCACCTCTGCCACTTCAAAGTCATTTCTCTCAGACTAGGGGTTTCAAACAGATCCACAAAGGGGCCGCAGTGGTTGCAGGTTTTAGTTCCAACTAAACAAGCAGGCACAGTTTAACCAATAAGATGTCAGCTGAAAAAAGCAGCATCAGAGTGATAAGATAACAGTCTTTAGGCACCTGACTGGTGAAAAGGTGATTGGCTGGAACAAACACTTGGCGTGAGACCTCTGTTCAGACCAAACCAGGCAGTCGTCTCCACACTTCGTACATTGCCTCCACATTCTTCTTCACCTCCCTTCCTCTGTATCCATTAATCAGTTTTCATCACCTCCACTTCCTGCAGCTTCAATCTTCCTCCTATCTCCCTCTTATACACATATAGTTTGGAGCAGACTGATCTTTGCAGACGTATCACAGCTCCAATTCTTTGCTCAGTTATCATTGAGTATTACAGAGAAGAGACTAGTGAGGGTGATGAACAACATAAAAGGCTGGACAAAAATGGAGGGGGAGAGCTACACATATCTAACACTTCGAATTAGATTTTACTTGAGCCTCCGCTGTGCTTGACGTGACACATATGTATATTTATTCTGAATTATTTTTTATGTATATTTCAAGCATAACAAGCACGTAAGCAGCACGTGGCTGAAAACCATTTACTTATATTCTGAAAGCTGCATCTAAGAGATGAAAGTCACAAGGCAGACAAGCACAGACTTGATAAGCCCCAAGTCCCGAATAATGAATCCAATGGCACAAACAGCCATAATCGACTAAAAGAAGTGGAACAATGTAGGCTGAAATCAAATATGGATGTTATCAAAGACACATAAATAGCATGTAGAACAAACAGCATTGAAAAAAAAGACTCCAAGGGCTAGATACATTAAAGACAAATAAAAAGCAGTACAATCACTGTCACTGCACTGTTGTTAGCACAACAATGATTCACTCTGAACTGCAACTGGTGCGATAAAACAGCCCTTGCTGCTCTTCAGCCAGCAGAATCCAAATGATCAGCTGCACTCACACTATAACTTCATCATCATTTTGTGTCTGCTGTTTCACCAACACTGTCAAACACTGCTGAGATCTCAACAGGGATCCGACGTTAACGGAGCCCATCTTCCCAGGCAATCTCAAGTGTCTGTGATTTAGTTGTGCATGCCATAAAACCACTCTGAGTCGAAGCCCTGAGCTGCCAAACCCTTATAAATACTCCATGGAGGATAGGAGAGATGGGGAAAAGAGTTGTTTAGAGGACAGGAAGGGAGAGGAAAACAACATTTGCAGTGAAATAAGTGGACAATGAGACTGCAGAACTAGGCTGAATATTGATTGAAGCAGGGTGAGGCGAGATGAAAACATAACTCTTTGCATCTTAAATAATGCACCAGTGAATGTTTTGGCCATTTTTTACTTGTTCTTTCGGTTTAAGACTTCACTTTCTTAAACAACAGGGATACATCCATTGCATATAGACAGTTAAATGTTGAGAGGCTGAAACAAGAGAATTTCAGTGCATCAGTGAGTATGTTGCTTTTGAATTGAGTTGCAATTTATTTTTGTAGCATTATGATTTGGCATGCTTTTTTGGGGTATGAGGTTGCTTTCTACATACATTGAACAACATCTGAAAAAATCAACACCTAAACCTTCCCTGGAAACCAGGCCTCCATATTATAAGACATATTTATGTAACTCCTGAAGAAAGAAAAAAAAACTGTAATCACTGTAAAATATTGACTATAAAAATATTGAATTTGAATAGCAAAAATCACTCAGGCCCACGAAAAAGGTCAGTCTTGACTTAAGTTTTGGGTTAATGTTGTATTGCTACAATATTGCTGTTGTACTTCAGGTGTACATTAATAGCTTAGATTGTCTAATTTATGTTTTGAATTCAAAACATGTTTCAGGTGAAAAAATACACTTTATATTTTCTAACACAGTAAAGCCATTTCCAATATTCTAGAGCACATTCATAATCGAAACGAAATAGATTGATTCAGAACCTGAAAAATGAAATATGGCCATGATACAAACCACTTGTTCTAAACTGACAACAGTGTAACATATATTATCAAAGTCCAACCATACAGTGAAATGACAACAGTCTATTCTGAGGAAGTCATCTACAGAACTGAATAGCAGCAAAAGAGCAAATATTTCCCTGCTATCTAAAAGGAATGTGCACAGGTCAGGGGTCACACCAGCCTGTGATTAAAGGGAAATGGATTCACACAGTTATGTATTCATGAGGTCTCTGTGAAGATGAAGCCATCTTCAGTGGACTGTTCCTGTCAGTTATGAATTATAAACGTGTGAAACACATGCCTGCTGTCCATGACTGTCATATGTAGCAGACGCATGAGTCATTTATTTTGCATCTGGAGGCTGGTATATCGAGCAAATGTTTACGTATTATGACGCAAGAAGTGGAAAAACATCTAGATGATGACGACAGTTCACCAGTGCGACTCACCAGCATCTTTCATCAGCAGCTGTACGGGATCTTCCACATTGGTCGGTCCTGCACAGAAAGAGTAATTCATGTGGGAGTTTAGACATTGTATACGTCAGTTGCTGTTTTGTGTGCAGGAAAACGGCTTTACCATCTCTTCACAGACAATTCACCTGTTCCATGTCTTAGCTGGGGTTGTATACGAAATCAATAACCAACTCACTTCAACCATACAATTATCCAATCTGGCATGTTCCTTGTCACAGTGGAGCCCTTTTAACTCTTGTCAATTGGAATTGAAAGCAGTTGGGGAGATGAGCTGGAAGAAAACCCTGTAATTCGCCCTTTGGAGAGCAAAGACGCGCAGCATCGAGCGGCACGACAGGAGCAACGATATAGACCGGTTCCATCAGGAGACCAGAAGCATGTGTACTTGAGCATGTGACTACAGAGTTGAAAGTGGTTATTGAGATGCAGCTCGTCACATTGAAACCTCAAGTTTCTGACAAGCATATAGATTGCATGTAACATATTTGGAACTGCTGAAGGCAACATGAAACAGCACGCATGCCTTGCTACTCCCATAAAATATTTAAAGGAGTATGCAGTAGAAGGAAAAGGGCAGAGAAGTGCACGAGAAGCATTCATGCATTTTAGTTTAACAGTTTCTGCGCTGACTTAAAAAAAAAAAGAAAAACTCAATTGGAAGGATGGATGTTTGGCGGTGAGCTTGTGCTGTAATGGCTTCACACACTGCATTATGTTCTCAATGTTTTCTGTGGCCTGAGCCTTCGATGCACAGGTGGGCGATTACATTTCTTCCCATTCATCAGAGTGTGTGAGAGCAAAATACGCTTTTGACCAAAAGGAACTTGTGGTGAGAAAGAAATGCACATTAAAAATGCATCGGACATTTTAGGAAAATTTTAAAAAATCATGTCACTAAAAGAAAAAAAACACTCATCGGTTTGTCACACTATCTTTGAGGGCTCTGGTAAGTGACATAATGCTCTACCCAACCTCTCATCCTAAACTTAACTGTCCAAAACAAGGGGCTAAACCTAACTTGGATTGTAAACCAAATGTAATTATAAAATGACCTAAGGGTCCCACATGGAGATGTTCCCTGAAATTGAAGCTCACTGCGATAAATACTCACTAAACACACACACACATACATACACACAGACACTAAATAAAGAACGGCATTAATTCAAAGAAGATATCAGTCACCTTGGAGATTCTGGACCATTTCCAGAAGCACGGGAGTCAGAGTCTGGCTGTAGTTGTGGAAGATGTCCAGGAACAGCACTTCTGTGCACGGCTACAATGAAAGGGAAAGGCAAACATTAGCATTGTGCAGAGAAAAAAAATCTACACTTTAATAATACTATTTAATATCATCACATCGTCTGATCGAAGTGTATAAATGAATACACAGGGAAAAACATTGCAACACTTTGTTCAGTATAAGGCTGAATTGACAGTAGATGTGCAGCTCCTTAGAATAAACCAGCAAAAGGCTATAATAATAAACCAACAATGCTTATAACCACATCATTAGAGTTCAAATGCTGTATAGCATACTATCGAAGAGTGAAGGTCCATGTTCCAAGAAGTAAGAACAACAAAGCTCACTTCTGCTTCTTCACTGCTACCAGTCGGAAGTTTGAGTGCAATTATCAATAGAAGTTTAAATAAACATCTGTTCCTGTAAGAGTGAGTACTTGTGGATTAACTAAACGCTGACCACACGAGGGAACTGCAGTCTAACTAGACCTGTTCTGTGGCAGTAGTATGGACGGGAATGATAACGGAGTAGGGACCGTAAAAGATGACCGAGTCTGCCTTCAGTGGCACTTAAAAAAAAACTTCTCAGGCAGGCAAATTGAAGTGGAAAGAAGACATGGCTTTAAAAAAGAAAAAGGGAATGCGATTGTTTACAGACCACAGAAAGTGCAACAATTCAGCAAAGTTGTTCAAATGTTATCTTGCTGTTCCATCCACCGACACCCACAGCGAGAAGACTTTTCTCCAGCTTGAAATACAATGACGTGACAGCAGGCGAGCCTTCATTCAGCCCACATTTTTTTTACAAATGCACACCAGTATCAAAAAGCTTTGCAATATGAATCTCGCCAAGTGTTTCTTAAATTATGGCAAACTTTCATTTAATTTTTGCCAGTGAACGTAAATCACATCTAGAATAATGAGACGAAGCTGGAAGAAGTTCTGAGCATATTAATTTGATGCAAGTAATCTTCCTTTCTACACAAAATGTAACAATTTTATAGCAGAAAGATTAAAGCTATAAAAATTGTTGTTAATCATGATAAAATACTGATTAGTATCTTGTTAAGCGGCACTATAGTTGACCCACGAATATATATATAATATATCCTGCCATCCAGGATATAGCAGATGATCGCTGCTTATCCAAGACACAAAGGATCATCGCGGACTCTACTCATCCCCACTATGCACTGTTTTCCCTCCTGCCATTCGGCAGACGGTTCCGTAGCATCCGATGCAGAACCACCAGATTCAGGAATAGTTTCGTTCCTGGTGCTGTCCGGCTGCTGAACGTTAGACAGTAGCTGCAATACTGTTCATTTGTTTATTTGTACATCTTCTTGACTAGTACTTATCTAATATTTATATATTTTTGGACATATTGTTTTGTTTTTGGAAACCGGAGGCATCAGACCGAAATTTTGTTGCCATAATATAGTGATATGTTTTTGTACAATGACAATAAAGAAAGTCTAAGTCTAAATTAGCAAGCGCACCTAATATTTTCTTCGAGATTTCACCAGCTGAACAAATGCGGTGAAGGGTCAAAAATCTTCCTCCGGCAGTGAACTGAATAACTACCAACTACAAACTGTACTAGTGTTTAGTTTTGGTGTTTCCTTACCCGCAGGCTGTATTTCCAAGAGTCGCCACCGGTTTCCTCCACAGCTGCAAGGTCAAAAAAAAGACAGTAATCAAGATCCAAAAGGCTTCACACTCTGACATAACGAACAAGTCTTGACACTAATCTGGGCACATTAAATTGTCATTAGCTATAAGGCACCAGCAGGGCCTGTGCTGTGATTTATAGAGGTCTTGCTGTCTTTGACGCTGAGCACAGTTCACAGCTAATAGCTAGAACAGCAGGCATTGGGATTAATGGTGAGCTGCGTTTATAATGATGGAGGAAAAGTTAAGATCAATGTAGAATGTGTGTCAACACATTTTTCAAGGTGAGATAAAAGATAGGAAACAAGTTAAACAATAATGTTAAGTTTAACAATAATTTATACAGACATTCATTTTTCACTGAGAGGATAGAACGTTTCAAGAAAAGTGACTTGCCTATTAAAACCCCTGAAACACAACCAACCCCTCTTGTGAGCCAAGCATTTTATCTGAAATTATTAGCATTCTACAAACTGAAGACATCTTTGCTAATTCCGGATTCATTATGTTTTCCCAATTTGCACCATCACCAAAGTCTAGACTTTCCAATCAGGAGATGTAATGACGCATATACCAAAGCTCTCTGGGTCCTCTTCCCACATTGCCAGCTCTTCCTCTGTGAGAAGGAAATAGTGTGAGACGAGTCGGCGGCCAATCTCTGTCAGTGTGGGGTGTGTGAAGAATGCAGTCTTGATCTTGTGAGCCTCCAGGCTCTCAGGTTTACTGTCTGAAAAAAAAAGAATAAAATAATTAATGGCAAAAAAGACATAAAGACATAATGCACTCTACCTTATAACTATGTCATTAACCTTATTCAACATATTAGTGAAATTAATGATTTGAGAGAAGAAATATTTCAGCCTGAATTAACAATCTGATAAAGAAGCCTATAACCTTCCTCCTTGAAAAGCTCAGCCACCTTCTTCTTTCAAAGAGTGAAGCTACTGTGAGAGAGGAAGTGAAGTACAAGTACTCCACAAGTCAGACCAAAAAGCCAGACAAACAAATTGAGATAGACAGGTGAAGGTGTAAAAAATAAATAACACTTGGCTTTACAAACTAACAATTCCTTTGGAGAGATCTGTTGAAAAACATCAAAGACCGCGCAGGAGCTGCATGAACAGGAGAGGAGCTGCGCTCTGTGGCTAATGACGTCCCTGACGCCTCTGACAGCTTAAAATGAACATGAACCATGTTGAGATGCAATGACCCTGGTGACTTTGCAGTTTTTTGTTTTTTTTTAAACAAACAGCCAGGACAACAATCCAGAGGATAAACACCAAATCCCACAAAAATATGTGCGAATAAATAAACTAGAAAAGCACAGAGAAAGCGCAGACCTCCATATAGATACAGTAATTTAACTTCATCAAAACACAGTTTACAAGCGATATGTTATCATTAATGTATGTATTTTTCTGGTGTCTTTGTTTCTACAGTTTTCACTGTTTTGTGCTTTAGGGATGTCACTAACTAACTAACTAAGTCTTTAATGCTAGCATGCTACCAACAAAGAACATTTCCCCATTGTGGGAAGAATGAAGGCAATCCTTTACTCATCATCATCATTATTATTACTATAATTATTGTTATTATTATTTCAGCGAGTCCTCCCTTAATGACACGAAGAAAGTCAGAAGCAGCTTCTGAATAATGACTCACCTGTTGCATAATGAGATTTAGGGATATCAAGAAATCAAACTGGAGTGGGCTAGTGATGGAAGCTGCTGGAGGGTTGACAGAACCAAACACCACATACACATACTCTCTCTCACTCTCTCGAGTCAACACACTTTTAATACTATTCAAATGTGCAGTCAACCTTTGGCTCTTAAGACCAGCCTCAATGTTTCTTGTTAACACCCAACATTCTGTCAATATTGCTGAGAACACATGTCTCACCTTCAATGTTCTTGCACGGCTTGTAGGCTTCATTCTTCACAATCATCTTGATGAGGTTCATGCACTGGACGATGAAACGTTCAAAGGTTACTCCCTCTCCAGCGGGTGTGAACACGTAGCTGACAGCAAACTCCAAAGACCGCTGGATGAGGGGTATAAATGCGCAGGGATGGTGCTCCAAGAAATCCAGCAGCTGCATGGTTGGGAGAAGAATACAAAAATGGGAAGATTGGACTGTGCAGAAGAACAAAATCAAACAAAAATGATTTGAAGAGTAAAAGCTGTAACACAACGACTCACAGTTTTAGTGTAGAGTATGATGGTTTTCTCAAGTTTCTCCCGACAAGGACTTTCAAGACTAACTTGTCGACCTATAAATTAAATAAAACAGAGTTGTTATTGACCCAATGAACTATAAGGAAAACAGCAGCAATTTTGACACCATCTTTGTGCATTCCCCATCAAGGTCTTCAACAGCAAGACATCATCCTCCACCTTAACCTGACCATCCTCCGCAGTCACACCGGTTCACCTCATGTCCCTCTTTACTGTGGTCTGCTTCGCCTTTTTTTCCCTAACATTCTACGTCCAACAAGTCTCTTCTAAATAAATTCACCTCACAGTACCTTTATCAAATAACAGTGGTAAGAGCTGAACAAAACAGCATTGCTCCAATATTTATCATGGCTGTTTCCTTTTCTCGTTGAACGAACAATCACTACTCGTGCAGGTCCAATTGATTTTCTATGACAGGACGTTGATTAAAAAGGAAAATGGCTCCACCGTTGCTCTCACCACCACCTTTCATATTTGTACTGTGTTGATGTAGTGTACATTTTATTGATTCGGTGTTGATTCTTTACCACCTTGTTTAGAGTGGCAAACAGGCTCATAAGAGCATCTGACAAACAAAACATTTACACGTGAATGGCTGACACGTCTTCCCTGAACGCTGATAACGGCTGTTTATGCTCTCAATGTGACGAGTCAGGTGGGCTCAGTTGGAGGACAAACGTCCGGCCAGACATTTGTGAAAGGAGAGCGTGTCCTAAACACGGGGGGGAATATGGCTGATCTTATCAAAGTCTGCATCTGTACTTGATCCCAACTGTGAGCTTATGAGCTCTACCGCTTTGTAAAGAAGAAGCAGACTGGAATGCAGGTAGATTTGGCCGAAGATATTGAGCTCAGTCACAGTCTGTAATTGACAAATTGACTTTCAATATTGCATTAAGCTTGGGCCAGGCTTGAAAGTTGAAACAAGATACATAAACACACTCCTGGGACTGACATGTTTGCAAAGCTTATATCTAAATCCAAAGCATCTTTGCAACTCACTTTGGGTCATGATCCACAAGTTAAGAACCAACAGAGAGCCAGTCATGTTGCAAACAGCCCCACACCATAACGCCCCTCCAGTGAAGATTGTACTTGGCGTAATGCAGTCAGACAAGTACTGTTTTCCTGGCAACTGCCAAGCCCACACTTGTCCACCAGATTGCTGGAGAACTCCGCAACACGTCTCCACTGCTCTAGAGTCCTGTGGTGGAGTGTGTAGCTTGGATGCAGTGCTCGGCCACACTGTTCTCGAACTAATCTGAAAGCCACATGAAGTTTGAAGCTCCGTAGCCATTGACTCTGGGGAAAGTTGGGGACAACTGTGCACCTCAGCATCCACTGACCCCGATCTGTCAGTTTATGTGGCCTACCACTTCGCTGTTGAGTTGCTGTCCTTCCCAAACACTCCCACGCTTCCAGCAGACTGTTGAATATTAAGGAGCCAGGAAATTTCACGACTGGATTGGTTGCACAGGTGGCATCCTATCACAGTTCCACACCGGAATTCACTGAGCCCATTCTTTCACAAATAGTAGTAAAACCAGCCTGCATGCCCAGGGGCTTGATTTTATACACCTGGGGCCATGGAAGTGACTACCTGATTTTCATTATATGAGTGAGCGAATACTAGACATAATTTGCTTCCAATTTGGCAAAAAAAAAGCCAATCTTAACTGAAGGAAAGCAAAACAAAATATTTTATTCATACTTACAGCACTCCAGAAACTGCTTTAGTCTTTCGAAAACTGCATTAAGAAACCCCTGAAAAGAAGAAGAAAAGTCCTCTATTATTCATAATCGTCACCATCAGGGGCTGTGGTTTAAAATGAGTGTACACAACCTTTGATCTCAGCAACAACAAAGTGCCTACTACACCATAAGAAAGAGAAGCCTGGCACACAAAGACTTGGCATGACAAATTAAATGATAGATGGAGACACAATCTGTGCAGATCTGCATTAGTGTTCAGTCATGAGGTCAACAGCGATACCATTAATCACACCTGAGCTTGGCCAGCAACCATGTCTGCAAGATAAGAGTTTAGATATAAAGGTCACACAGAGCACAAAAGAAATGGGACAGGGTGAGTGACAAGGCACATCATGTGAAGATAAACAAGCAGAAATGATTTTCATGACAAAAGGAAAAAGATTCAAGAGAAGATAAATGCCTCAGCTGAAGAATAATGTTAAATTGCATAATGGGAATCAAAATGTGTTTCCAGTGCAAGACGCTGTTATGAAAGAAAGACGAGTGTCTGTCAATGAACACCTTCAAGCGGGGAGAAGAAGGGAGTTGAGAGCAGTGAGGTGCATCACAATGGTTTTACTCAATTACACAACCGAGTTCAATCAAGCGTTTGACTATTTTTTTAAACCACAGCTAGCAGAAATAAACAGCACCCAGTTGAAGAAAGCAGAGGATGGCAAGAAGGCGGTGGATACAACAAATGATCAATAAATTCAAACAACTCAATGATGTTGAATTTTAAATCTTCCGACAATTAATGGTTGTCTGGTCTTATCTTGACCCTGGCCTCATCTCATTTTTTTAAACTGTACGTTCACATTAAAAAAAGAGTCAAAAGAGTCTTCATCATGGCTCCAGAAAAACAAAGCTTATCTTCAAAACCTACAGATTTCTATACGTGTTCATTTGAAATATCAAAAGTACAGATAGTGCTACAGAATGTGACTCCTTGGGAAAAGTTCCTGCCATGCTCTAGACCATGTAATTTATCACTAGACAGCTTGACACAGGTTATTTAATCCAGGAACAGCTCTGTTTTCCTCTGTTGCACTGTAATAGAGTTTCCTAATGACAATTCAGACCCACGATTTTACTGAAAGAATGTTTTATTGCACCTTAATATAGTACACAACACAACTGATTTGTGTATTTATAAAAAAAATAAAATAATATTTTTATTTATAATAGGGATGCAACGAACATTTGGTGCCCAGATATATTGGGCTGGACAGTGAGAAAAAGGCAACATTCAGCTTTGGCGGCGAAGAGTCACCCCATTCTAGAAGCGCCATGAAAAATCTGGCAATACAATCCTCCACTTTCAGCGGTTACAGCACAGGCTCCACAACAAGCCGAACAGGAGCGGTTCAACACAACCTTGCGATGGTTTCCTCTTTATTTGATCATTTCTTTTCTCTGATCATTTCTTTGTTGACCATGCCGTCTGACCATGCTTTAGCACGGACGGTTCCAACAAGGCGACGCTTCAGAGCAATGTGTGAGCCAAAGTCTCCATACAGTGTTCAAGTTATCGGTGGTGGAGGATTACAGTTTATTCTTTCATCTAAACATTAACATTCTTTGACAGACGTGTGTCAATATGTTCTGTCAATATAAAAAAAATAAATCACATGGATATCGGATAGTCTGTATTATTCGGTATTTGTCCAAGCATTATAATTTTCTTCAGTTTCAGCCACAAATGTTATATTTGTTGCATCCCTAATACATACAAAATAATATCAACTCGGCAGCAAGGTAGCAAGATAAAAGATAATGTGTTCCATGTTGTCTTTTAAAGCTACTTTTCAAATCCAAACTGAGTCTGAAGTCTGGTCCTGCTGTTAAGTAGAAAGGTGAGTCCAAAACAGAAACCGCTATCTGCTACTGATGAGCAAAAAAAAAAGCAACTTCTAAGTGTCGGAACTCTCACCATACATACATCTCACCATGAAATATTAACACTAAAACCATTATGCCTGCTTGCTGAACTGGAATAACCAGCTCAAGGCAAATGACTTTTTAATGTTCGTTTTTCAACCATTACACAACCTTTTGGGGTCCCAGCTAAAAGTGGCGTCATTAGTACCATAACAGAACATATAATTGTCTGTACGTCATGAAACGTCCTTGGAATCACAAAGTTGACGGAACCAGGTGAGGGTGAGTGAGCGAGAACAAATAAATACATTAAAATAGACAGGAGGGACAAAGTCAGACAGCCAGAGCAAAGCGCTGCAGGCAAGAGCGATTAATGACCGTCTATGACCTTGTGCTGGAAGAAAATGACATGTCACAAAAAAGTTATAATTTCAGCATGATTCAATGGGCTCTTTCAACGTATTCCATAACGGTGCAAATGTTGAGTTGTTTTGTTGTGGCAGTTTACTCACTACAGGCTTGTTGTTTTCTATTTTATAGCATCATTTGTATTCCTGAACAGCAGCTGCCTAACCTATCAGTTGAAGTAACACTGACCAACCTACATTTCAAATATGTACCACTTGAATTTGTTTTGTGATGCTACGAGAGTGAGCGTATTGAATTTTGCTGATCAGATGAAGTTGTATTTGCATTGCATCAGTCTTGGATTTAACCCTTCAGGCTTTGAATGCCCATTTTTCAATGAAACAATCCACTTTAATATTACTATTTCAAAAGGTATTAGCTTGAAAACAGTTAAAAGAAGACAAGATCTTCAGTGTGTCCCAAAAGTTCAGGATGGAAGCAACTTCACTCATTTAATTGGTATATATGACATCACCAGGCGCGAACTTGTTGAACTGCATAACTTTGACTGACGTTTATCTCACTAATAGTGATACACGTCCTCATTTCTCAAGCAACAATGATGGTAGGTGAGCATCAATGTTGTCGTTTACAACGGGACCTTGTCTTCTTCAACCGCTATTTCCACATTTTTTTTCACGAAGTCCCTCCATCAGTGTTTTGACTGTGCCTCCAGTATACAGGCTCACTGTTACTACCCACTGAAATAGCACTGTTTCTGTACCTCACTCTTGGTTTCTGTTTTCAGATTGAAGTTGCATGTGTACGCCATCTCCTTGTGTAAAGTACTAACTAACTACATCAAATTTGCAGCTTGCCTTATTTAATTGTTGCAATAATACCTGTCGCAACTTTGGTGCCCAAAGGGTTAATATATATATGACCGTCAACATGCAACATTCTCAGTAGGAAATTTGTTTTCCCATGCTTGACAACCTAGTTCAGTGTGATCAAGTGCGGTCGGTCAAGTCAGCAGTCTGAGCATCTCGGGCTCTAGTAGGTCTGCCATTTCAGGGTGCAACGCCACACCTTAAATCAGAATGATCCTCTATTAAAGATGAAATCTCACGCAATGAAACATATTAAAACCAAGGGGAAATGTCAAAACAAGTTCAGTCTGTGTAAATGTCAAAACTTGGCTTCACTGCTTAACTGGACGCTTCCCATTTTGGTTTTATTTATTCATTTGAGGAGGTTTCAAAAAATCCTGGCGGAAATCCTGCATTTTAAGGTTGTATTTTTTAAAAAACCGGTTGATGCTCAAGTCTATCTCGAGTGTTTCTATCATTCAACACAATTTTTCATTTCATTTTATGATTGTTTCTAATGTATTACTTGATCAAGTCTATCATTTATAAATTCATATTGAGACAACAATGGAAACACTAACAGCAAAGTTGCATTGACGATTAATTTATTCAGTTTACTCACAATGCTTATTATTGCTGATTTTTAGTAGTTTAATATTTTAGCGATGGAACACAAGTTAACACAAGTATTTCTGGTAGGAAAAGAATTACTAAACTTTTTTGACTAAAACTTTTTTGACAAAAACTTGATAAAAAATAGACTAAATTGTTGATGACTTGTTGATGAACTGTTGTGACTTTTAGTCAATTAAAACCCAAAAAAAAAATATGTGAATGACTAAATGTGAAAATGACAAAAAATTTAGGCAAAAGACTAAATTGAAAAATGGGCAACAAAATTAACGCTACAGTGTAAAGTGTGATTCAATGTATGCTCCCTGTTGGAGGGATCCTTTGTGCTATATGTAAAGGCAAAAACCAGTCTAGACGGGGGAAAGAAACCAAAGCCCCGTGAGTTGAAGTTTTGGGGTTTGAGGTGCCCCTCAACACTGCGACCACAGGGTGGGTTTATACTTTTTCTCATGTGCTGCATTGCTTTGTTCCTTTCTCCGATTTAAGTTAATGGCGATTGTCCTTGTACATTGCCCCCCCCATTTTCCCCAACTCCTTCAGCCCGAGTTCTTTTAGTCATGACCATCACAAGCTGTTTTCCACAGACTTACCATCACCTCCATATTCTGCTGCGGCTCTAGGAAACCATGGACCGTCAACTTGCGAAGCACTGCAAACAAAAAAAAAAAAGGTTATATGCACATGAGGTTCATAACCTCAGAAGTTGTACAAGTGAATGCAATTAGCAATTCATCTGTGGCATCAATTTTGGCACTGCTTGAGAAAGCTATGGTGTGAGAGTTAAATGTGCAATGCCAAGACCTGCTAATTTAGTTACCTTTCAGGGAGAGCAGTGTCCTCTCCAGTGAGCTGAGGGCTGCAGACTCATCTCTAACGCAGATCTGCTGGAGGAAGCATTCCGTGTGGTGGCTCCACAGGGAACACGCAAAGCTGTAAATGCCTGATGCCAGCTGCCAACACACGCACACACATGAAACATTATAGTCAATCACACGTAGATGCAATTATTCTGGCTGGATGCTTAATTTCAAAGACACATTTAAGGTCGACCAGGTAGAAAAGCATGCAATACTCTATCGCACAGTAATGTAAGATAGTGATGTCATATATACTGATGTCATGAGATCTCTCTCTCGCACGCACGCACGCGCACGCACGCACGCACGCACGCACGCACGCACGCACGCACGCACACACACACACACACACACACACACACACACGAGACAGGTGGGGTGAACATAGCCGCTCACAGTGTTTGGATGATGGGGCCTACAGACTAATAGCTCAGGAAAATCACTCGTCTGTTGAGGGAACATATTGAGATGCTTAATCATCCATTAAAACAACTAGCGAGACAATTTGAGAAGAACAAGGAACATGGATTTTATCTTCTCCAAATCAGGGGTCTTTTTTAGCATTCAAAAAAGAATAGGCACCGGTTGAACATAAATGAAAACTCTGAAGAAGATGAGGATAGTTTACAGACTGACCTCTAGGCAGCATTAACTCTCCAATGAATCTGTGTGATCCACTCACTTTTCACACTGCATCAATATTTTTACTGGTCATTGAATCTAAACACTGGGTCACCTTTTCATTAAAATCTTTTTGGTTATTGATGTATGTATTTTTGGTCATGTTGGTCTGTTGGGGGGCTGGTAATTACACTAAGGATGCTCCGATTGATCGGTCACCGATCATGATCGCCGACTTCAGCGTGATCGGTGAATGCCGATCACTACATGCCATTGCCAACAACCGATCAAGTGTGACAACCGGCGCACTGATGAAGCAGCCGCTGGTTGTGATGCGTCCACTCCACCATCCCTGCTGCTCACTCCGCAGCAGTATGTCTGTGTGGAGCTTCTTTGGATCTGTCATGTAAAGTTTGTATCCTGCAACACATGCAGAGGAAAATGTTGGGCAGGGAAGCGCGCTGTTAGTGCGGCTGACGCTTAACCACACCCATCGGTCCAAGCGTGACTTTTGGAACGCTACGCAAATTGCCCATGAAATAATTATTAATTTTGCTGAGCTAGATGACCAGGTCAGTCGGAAACGACCAAATCCGTCGACGTTTGGGAGTCAGGCTACCAGCGGCCAGTATGTGAATATTTCACGGACATAGGAAAGTCTCAAGCCATTCACGTCTCACGTCAAATTAATCCTGTCCTTTTTACAGAATAGTTGCTGTATTCAACGAGGTTTTTCTACTTTTTGTCTCCTTGAAGAGGCATATAAAAACATATCTGAATTAAAATGATTATATGGTTCATTTTCCCACATGTATCCAGAAGATTACAAATTCATTGTCAATCCATGTGATCGGTATCAGTGATCAGCACTCTGGCTGATCCGTATTGGTGATCGGCAGCAGTGAGGTCAACTGATGAGATGAGAGTGGATAAATGGAAGCTACTGTCACCTGCTGTCCCTGATTGAAATGATTCGTATCTCCAGAATTACTGAAACCACCTTTTTGGAGTTGAATCCATGAATTTTTCGGGCTTCAAGACTGATTTTTTTCTTTCTAGACACACCACTGAGTTCAAAATGAAGTTACGGATGTGTAACTGGGATGGCTTCATAGATGTCAGTTTGAGCTTGCGACCTGTGACATCATCAGAGGCCGAGACGTTATAATTACAGTCAATTACAGTAATTACAGAGTTTACTTGAGATACATTTTATGGTGCCCTAACACTTCAGTTAGACTCGTGAAAGATCTGAGCACTCAGTATTATTGACAAATAGTTATTTTTCGCCCTATAATTTGATGATTTTTAAGGATTTGAAATATCATTGATAGCACTGAGCTCAAAAGGACAGCAGGCGGCAGTAGCTCCCATTTGTCCATCACCAAGGAGGTCACGTGATGAGAACACACACAAACACAAATAAACCAACATGCTACTCCAGCGCTGGTTTCTGAACCAGTAGCATGCCGGTGTGAAAGGCCTCACATTGCTTTTATACTGTTCTTCAAGTATGGTCCTAGTCTGATTCAATGTTTTCAAATCCACACACACTCAAGTAGATGTGCACAGGAAATCTGCTATTCTTCTTCGTGGGGACCTTTACCTGGTCCCCACCCGTCAAAACCTCAATTTGAGGATGAAGACTTTAAGGTGACAAGGTGATTATAATTGGGTTTAAATTTGGTAGGGATATAGAGGGATAGCAATACAAATGTGTGTGTGTGTGTGTGTGTGTGCGTGCGTCAGTAGTTCATGAATGAATTTTTGTGCACATTTGAGTACAAGCATGATGTCTCCATTTGTCACAATTGCAGAGAGAAGGGTGACGAAATTCAGTACAGGCGAACAACGTCCTCCATCTGCAAGCTAATTCCATATTCCGACGGGTGAACACATAAGCAGAGAAGTGTGGTTCACTTTGTTTCACAGTTCATTTGTGAAAGCCTATCAAATGAGTCGCCTTTGCCATCATCGGCCAACAGCACTGCTTATCACATCTGTATTCATCCCGGCCGCACAAACGCGCAAAACAAAACGAGACAAAAGATGAACTGAAACCATTTCATTGGAGCACAGACAAACGAGAGCACTAGAGAATTTCTTTACTTCAGACAAAATATCTGGCGTGTTGTTGAAAGCTGTTACCATCCTCAGACAATCTGTTTTTCCCTTATAACAGGTGGTGGCACAGCACAATGTAGACTGGGTTATCAGATTAGTTTGCCAAATTAGGGTTACCGTCAGACAAAATGTGATTCTACGTACACGATAAGAAGCACACGGATCAGTAAAGAGCCAAACTTTATTGACACAGCTTTGGTCCACAGAGGGAGAGATTCAGCAAACCAAACCATGACAACCAGGAGTCTAACAGGACACATACTCGGAACGTAGTCTTTAGCCCAGCTGGTGTTAAAGTGTGGTAGTACCAAACTTTGACCACAGGCAGCATGGTAGCCAGAACAAATCAACAGTTGGAGCTGGAAGAACCCACGTGTGGTGTCCCCTGAGTCAGACTCCGATGCATTTAGCTCGCAATCCAGTGAGTGATTTTTGTGAAGCGTTCATCGAGGCATGATCTGATGATGTAGCTGTTGACATTTGAAGGCTCGCAACCGGCCGTAACATGTGTCTGGTTCAGGAACTGGATCACGCAGGTCATTTCCAGATTAAAGTGGGAAAAAAAAGAGGCCCCCGTTTCAACTGCTCTCACACCGTAGGAATCTTGTTAGTTTAGAACCACCACTCCCCAGAGTATTTGTTCACTTGGACGGAAGACTGACATCACAACCTGAAACATGCTAAAATCAGAATAAATTTTCAGATTTACAAAAAAAAAGTGTTGGCTGAAGGTTGCAGCATTATTCTTATTGATCTTTTGTTTGTTTTTACAAATTTATTTTGGATGGCCTATTAAAATAATCACTTTGATGCTATACTTTTGAGGAATATACAGGTATTCTAAATGTTGATAGTACTGAGTGTCCCATGTTGAACCGAACTGAAGCTTACCGTGACCACAACTTAGCATTTGAGGCATTCAGGTTTGGGAAATTGTCCCCAGAGTGCAGGAACTGGTAGACTATGCTAGACTAGACTATGTAATAAAGATTGTTTTGGGAATCACGTGAGAACCATGATCCATATTTTCAACTAATGAAAAGGGAGACAGTTAGAAAAGCTTGAGAACCAATTTAATTGAGTTGATAGTTGCGTTGCATATCCAACACTAATATACTGTATACTAGACCAGTGATTCTTAACCATAGGGCAGGAGCCCTTTGTTGGGACGCTAAAAGTTTTTTTTTTGTTTCTTTGTTTCTTTGTTTTACACCAGGCGTGTTCAAACTGTTCCAGAAAGGGCCACAGTGGGCGCAGGTTTTCGTTCCTACTCATCAAGCACACAAAGTTAAACCAATCAGGTGTCGGCCGCAACAACCAGCACCAGACTGAGAGTCAACAGTCTCAAGATCATTACCTGGGTTGGTTCAAAAACCTGCACCCACTGCGGCCCTTGAGGACCAGTTTGGACACCCTTGTTTTACACAATTGGACCATGAGGGCCGCGAGATGTTCAGTTTTCAGACATTAGCCACATATGGTGGCAGTAGTGTGCCACTGAATTGACTTGACAGCTGCAAATCTGTGACAGTTAACAACTATGGAGAAGTTCTTGAAAAGAAACAATGATTAAAAAAAAGTGAAGTCGTCACCCCCCAACAGTAAATACTGTTTATGAAAGCACCTGTCAAAGTAGTTTTGAAATGAGAACATTTAGAACATATTATGGTCATACTTTCATTTACACTTTACTTATATTTACTTATAGTCATTTTTAATTTATATTTAAAAATGGTTTTATGATATTTAGTTTATTCAGAATTTAATTCAGTTTTTGAAACAGTTTGCATCAAGTGTATTTCTGCTCTCTTTTTTCTTTAGTAAATTTGTTCAATATGACATGCACCTGGTGATGACAAATACCTTTGCGATGATCACATGGTATCGTGTTATTTCACAAGGTTTTGGTTTGTTTTTGTGTAAGTTGATTAAATACGGTTGTTGATCACCAAAATCACTTCTATTGAATGGGCCCCAGCTCCATTTTTCTGGGAAAGGTGGGCCCCAAGGTCAAAAAGGTTAAGAAACCCTGCACTAGACTATGTGTAAGATAACATATTGACTAAACATATAACAAGTAAAAGCTCCAAACTGGCTTTTCACATCATTGATGAGGAGCATAGAGAAGTTCTCGACCAGTGCCCATCCATGAATCTGCCATCTGCTCTTTAACGTCAGGGCCAATGTCATCCAGTTGGATCAGAAGCTAGATATCAAAATTGATTGTAAGCTGACGTTAATTGTTGATCTTTAACATCCATTTCACATTTGACTAATCCTCCAAGGCCTGTTGAATAATACAGTTTCCTTCCAAGTATGCAAATAAACCCAGCTCAATCAGCTTGTTAGATGGAACAGCAGGCACTCACAGAAGTTCTGAAACAAAACTACAGGGATTAAATGACACGACACACATGTCTGTGCCACTTAAAATAGCAGTAGGACACGGATAGACAAGTAAATAAGAAAGACAGTTGTTGCAGCATAAGCAGAAAAGTAGAAACAGGCTAGGGCAAGCATTCATCTTCATTGAGACAACGAAAAACAACTGTGCATAATGAAGTCATAGCTTCACATGTGTTAAAAGCTACGCTGATTCAGTCTATATGTCTCCTCAAGCATTGTCAGCTGTAGGAAACAACTCGGGCTGCACTGATCAGAAATGTCAGTGTCATAAATCATGGCACATAAACACACTAGTATAAAGGTTACCGTCATTATGAGCTCAATAGAAAGAATATAATCGGCACTGCTTCAACTGCACCATGGGGGGGTTCGTGTTGCTTGCAATGATGACACATTTTAGGCATCTAATTTGTGTTTGCCAAGGCCAAAAGATCCTAAAAGTTCTTTTTTAGATTTTTATTTCAGATACAAATCTCGTTGAAAGTCCGAAAAATATTCAACTAGGGGAAGATAATGAAACAAAGACTTCTTGGAATGAAACTAGATTGACAGACACTTGAGTGTTGAGGACTTGACTGGGGATACTGGACAATGCAGGATTTAAAAGTCATGTACATATGAGTTTGTTCCAATCAAATCTCTGTAATTGTAAAGCTGAAACCCTGAGCTTTGCTGCCACACAGGTGGCCAGTCACAAGCAAAGCAAGTGGGTGAAAACATCACACTGTTGTTTGATTTTTCCATATATGAAGGGGCTGAGAGGGCTTTCGGCAGCACATTCAGGCAACCACTGCCCACACTCGCCTTTTGTTTGGATCCTCTCACTCCTGTTAACCATGTCAGCCTGTCCTCTTCCGTCCTAATGCTCGCAAATAGCACAGACTGACGGCCCAGACAGACTTTGGTATGTGCTCAGGTTTGCTGCGCATCAAGTGCGGTGAGAACATTGTTCTACACAAGCAATCCCTTCGTCATACAGCCATGGACGAGAAAATAGATTCCCAAACATGTCAATCAGAATCATGCCTGTAAACAGCCATGCATTCACTGACACGAACAAATCAGGTTTGTGTGGAAAGGCAGCTTAACAGCCCCAGCTACAGTCAACAAAAGGTACTGCAGAGAATAAACCCTCTCAATGGACAGGACAGCTTGCATAGAAAAACAGAAAAAAGGGATTTTGCGAGTACCATCTTTGAATCCAAAGAAATAGGTTATCATCTACGTGTCATCTCTACGATGCAAGTTCTGCAGAAGACAACCGATTTGTCTTTTAGCAAACGCTTATGAAAAATCATCATCATCTCACATTCCTACGGCCGTTAAAATCAAAGGCGACATTTCAGCTTAGCAGAGCAAGCACTCAGCAAAATATGGCAGAGTGGAAGTCAGCTGACTGAACTGGTGCAGAGGCAAAAGATGAACAAAGTCAACTCACATCTTGGAAAAGCCGTCTGTCTGGAGCCAGTCTCTTGGATGAAAGGGTTTTGGTGACGTGGTAGAAAGTCAACAGCGCTCTGTGCTGCTGCAGGCCATCTTGACCCTTGACAGATTCTAGCAGAATGGGGATGAGCTCTGGCCACTGCCTGGGGCAGTCCAGGCGGGCAACCTTGGCAATGAGAACTGCAATCTGGGTCGCTATCTGTTGGAACAAAAACACGGGTATTATTTTATGGGGACAGGAGAGGAACAAAAAAAAAACAGCAAAGATGCCATTAAAATTCCACACGCAACAAAGACCACGAGCACTAACTCTGCATCAAATGGTTCAATTTTGAAAAATAGTAAAGTTGCAGGATTAATGTCATGATTTCAATTCAGATAGTCAAGTAATTTATAAAATGACTCAATCAATACATTAATGACAACATAATACCATATACATTTGTCAGTATTTGTTTTATTTTATTGTTTTATTTTCCCAATTTAAAGCGTATTCCCTTGGTTCTGAGGTCGAGAAGGAAGCCTACAGGTTTGATGGACATACAGAACAGATGCACTACATTGCCTCTCTTCTTGCTTTCAGTCAATCATTGTCTTCAGCTCATCCTGACTCGCCATTGTACAGGCACACGCACAACACAGACACAACTTGGGACAAGTCGGATTCAAACCACTGAACCTTTATTTATTAATGGCAAATATAAATATAACTTCAATTTAGCGCACACCGCACTTGCTGCGCCTCATTTGGGACGCTGATCTGACAAAAACAGGCGTGTGATCTAAAATGGAATTCACTGATGTCCCTAGACAGCATGACAGTCAGTAATGTTCAAGGATTCCTCTGAGAACACCTGCCAAGCGCTAAATGACGGGCCTTCTACCCTCCACATCTAACCACACGTGTGTCTGTCACACACCAGTCGTTTCCTGCCAAGGCAAAGCTCAAGAATTCCTCCAAGACCTATAAAGTGGCTATAAAAGGTATAGAGCCACAATGAAGCACCCATACATCAAGTGACTTACCATCCTCCCCTTCAAATCTATACTACACAACAGCGATTCATTTATCTTCAAAGGATGGAGTTTTTGTGTTGTATATCCATGGGGAGAAAACAAAAGGTTTGTTGCTCAAGGAAATGTGCCGACTTAAATGTGCTCCTTTAAACCATGCATCTCAAGTCAATTGTGAGCAAAGAACTGTTTAATATAACCTGTCCATGAAATAGACACATTTTAAACTCCGGAAACATCCGTCTCGTATAAAACGTAAGCTTGTACAAGGATCAGTACTTCTTTATTGGATTGCTGTCAGCAAGAGCACAATGGAATATGAAAAGTCCAGACCTACAAAGTAAAAGCATTTTGATCTGTGATTGAACTTCAGCGAGAAACCTGAGGAAAGTCCTCACTCGACATTTGCGCAGCGTACTGTTGGAAAAAATGGGAGTTCAGTTCATTTTGTTAGGCGGCATATTACATATTGGGACTGCGCTGAGGGGCACTCAAACCAGAAGACAGAGGGTTAGCAGAGGGAAAAAAGCCTTCGTGGGAAAACTACTAAAGTTAACAGGGGCAAAATAAAGAAAAAGGACATTTTTACAGAGATTTTATTTTAAATCCTACATGGAAATTACTTAAAGATTTTCAACAGAAATCAATAAAAAATACACAAAATAAAGGCAACGGGTGCAAGGATGGTGCAATCAACAGAGCATTTAACTTTCAGAAGGAATCAACTCACACAATCAAATGTTGCACTCAAGTCATGAATAATATGAGAAAATGACCACGGGCAAAACACACAAATACAATACGTCACAACTTCTTTTTACAAATGTGCAGGGTTTTTTTTCCTTCTATATTTATTTTGGTGGACAAGACACACTCACATACAGGTCAAGTATAACGGGTTGAAAGAATTGAGTATGGAAATGAACATATCACTGTCATTGTAGGTTACTATGACAGTAAAATATTAACATTTAGATAAGGATGAATAATAATAAGAATGTACTAAATAAGTCCCAAAAATGATACAAGCAGACAACACAAACAAATATCTGATCATAAACTGAACGTTGTGACAAATACTTTAATGTGATCAGTTTTATAGCTTCTCTATAGTTAATAATTTGTGTTCACACTCATTATCCCAAAACTGAAATCGATGAGGCAGACACTAAAAACAATTTCAGTACTCTGGCTATTATTTTAGCATTCATTTTTATAAAATGCAGTAAGGCCATTTTACACAAGTGTATTTACAAATAGAATTTGTTCTGGTTGCTGGTCAAAATAACTTGGTACAGCAGGGACCTTCGTTGTCATCCTCAATAAAAATTGGGGAGTGTAATAGCACAAAAAGTGGCTTCATTCAGTCAAACATCAATAAACAAAGAGGCAATGATCGTTTCTCTCCAGTAATTTTAATCAGTCTGGCATCAGTGAAGATGTAATTATAGCAGATGAGACTGACTACTGACCTGATTGACTGGCTCATTGAAGTTTGTGATGAGACCGGCCCGCAGTGATGTCTTCTCCTCCTCAGATAAGGCACTGTAAATAAACCAAGCAGAGAAGAAAAGGGCACCCAGAATGAGCGGGGTTAGCAGCTTCAATTTGAAACTTCAGCACTGTGACAACAAACTTCGGCCAAGCATCAAAGTGTCTTTACCAACTGATGCACGAAATATGTTTGAAGAACTGTGCTCGGATGAACTCAGGCGACACAGAACTTGAGCGAGGACAGACAACAGAAAAACACAGCACAGGCAGACAAGGTAAGAGTATAGAAAGAGAAATCACACCACAACGCAATCACAGAATGCTCTTATCAGAGTTTACATTAAAAAACAACCATTCAATTTGGTTTGACTTTTGAAAAGGATATGAAAAATGAAATGCCATCACTCAATTATTAATAAAGACAAAAACAATAATTATCTTAACAAAACAGAATGAATATACAGTAAGTCCAGTGCTTAGACCTCAGCACTTTCATAATTTTACAGCAAATCTGTATCATTCCAATGACTGGATGCAAAGAAAATGTGCCTACACAAGCGTATCAAAGGCAGATGTTGCACTCAATGTGTGCTTTTGGAACATTTTTACATGTTCCTATTTGATGCAAATTAGCATCAGGCAGTTACTTAATAAAATAACTACAACTGGAACCATACATTGACACAGAGAGCATGATGGGAAATGAATTCAATTTCATATGAAGCCCATCGAAGTTACATTGTTCACAAACCAGTGGACTTCACCGAGCAAAATGAGGGCTGCCTCAGTGAAAGCAAGGAACAACCTGGACCAGAAGCAGTGCAGCAGTAATGATTCAAAACCTTTAGGAACATAATGGAAAAAGGAGTAGTGTGTGATGTTGTGCCTATGATGCAATGTGTGTGTATATGGGCAATTTGCAGCAATAAGTGCATCATAAGCTATTTATCTAACTATCGATCTATCAATCACGTCTTTATCATATAGCACATAAAAAACTAAGTTTTTCTTTTTAAATCTCTAAGTAACAAAACCAGTGGTGGGAACAGTGACAGTCGAACCAGCACGCAGGTGGGACCACAAGCATGACATTATTATGTTACACCAATAGAAATACTTTTTTTGAAGCCAAGACAGGGAATGTAAGTGGTGTACTGATTAATACAATCATGTTATGAGAAAGAAAAAAAAAAAAACCTTTTCCATTACCTCTTCATGATCTTGCCTAATCTAACCATAACTGGTATCTCAAATTTGCATCATACCCAAACTTCGGGGGATAACGCAACAGCTTCATTTTGTGTGCTACATACCAAAAAATATTTAGTTTTGTTGGTTTTAAATACTTGCTTATATATTTGGGTGGAGAAGCTTTGGATATTTTTAAAATAGAAAGCAGACTTAAAAAGCTTTACGATACAAAAAATTAAAATAAAATAGCATGAAACAACCCGTAAGCATAAGTGCAAAAAGGTCGAAATCTGAAATTGTTTATTTTCATTTTCAATCCACAAATAAGTCTTGGCAATAAAGGTGATGCCAAACAAGGTAGCAAGAGATGAAAAGTATTTTCAAATGAATGTCGACTGTCTTTTAGCGGGTGGAAATCAGTGGATGATTACCAAAGACACAGGGAAAAACAACTCAGGAGGAACTGTCCTCGATTTCTTTCAAATGTGCAGGTGATGGAAGTCGGTGGTGCCGCCCCCCGTTCGTTTAATTTGTTATTAAATCCAGTTCCAGCAGAGCATTGACATCTTGTTTTTAGCTGAGTTACATTAGTCAATCATCTAACACAGGGGTGGGAACCCATGGCTCGCTCCTCTGACAACTGCATCTGGCTCTGAGCACAGTGCTGACTCAGGATAGCAATTTCAATGACTTGAGTCTAGTTGATCCTTCTAGTTTGGCCAAGATTGATATTCCGTGCAATTGAGTGGCATGGAAGGTCCCATCAAAATCAAGATTAGTTCAGGTGACTTCCCATGATGCACCTTTCACGACGAGATGTTTGGCAAGAGGGATGAGGTAGCAACTACATTAAAGAGGCAAAATGTGCTATTTTCATCCATGTATTCCAACTCCAATTCTTCCCACTTCTCTTCAGTTTCTGGTGCACAGAAGTGCTCAGCTGACCGGCTGTGGCGGCGGAGCCATATTGTAGCAACCAACAACTTAATCATTAGATGGCACTGTCGACTAGTGTCATTTCTTTCCTAAACTGTCCAAAGAGGACAGGACACAAGGAGAGGATTAGGTCTTCTAAGGATAGTTGAGCCACGTGAGGCAAAAAAAAAATCTGCTCTCTCCACCAGCTAACATTTTATATAACGTCCACATAAGTAAGGACAGAAAAAAACTCAGCAAGCAGTCCCAACCACAAGCTACCATTTCAATTACTTTGATAGTATCCATTTAAAAAGAACAAGAAAAAATAGACACTGATTATGGACTTGAGTCAGATCAACGAATCAGAGAGGCTGTAGATGCAATAATTGAGTATGGATATGAGGAGAAAAGTGGCTACACAGGTAGTTAAGAAAAATAACTGTTAATCAAAGTTGCGAACCACTACACACGGCAAACATGAAGTTACCCTCACGTTATGCAATGTGACCTTATGGAGATAAATACATAAACACACAATGCAGATGTACTGATGGACAATAGTGAGGGTATTGAGACTCGTGTGGTTTCATTTTGCTTTGATTCATGTGTTTTAAGACAAAGATGATTTTACGCTGTCGGTAGAACGCCAACACTTAAATGCAATGCTGGACTCCCGCAATAATTCACTGGCTTCTAAAGGCTCAGCACAAGCAAGCAATAATTCAATAGTATTGGGAATGTGTGCAAATACAACATACAACATTCGTCAGGAGCAAAAAGTATATTCAGAAAGTCAAGTTCACATCTACAGGGAGAGAGGGAAGACCTTTGCAGCAAGGGCCTGAGGCTTTGTAAACATTGGAGAATATCAGATCAGCGTCGATCCTGACAGTTTCTGACAAACACCTTTGCTTTTTTTTCTGACACTGATCACTGAGTCAGAAAACTTGAGGCTTGGAGTCAATGAATACAGGAAGCAAGTTCAAACAATACAAATTTTGATCATTACAATAAAGCTTAACAACCAGAAGTGGCAGCTCAAATAGCTTAAACACATGATGTTGAGTAATTTTTGTCAACATTTTGTTTGCATGGTCAAGTGATGATGAACCTGTTGGCACAGTAATGGAAATAGAGATAAAAGAGATTACCAGTCAATACAAGTACTTTTACTGTGATGTGTCCATTCAAATGTGCACACCTTTGTTTCTGAGCGAGAGCTAAACCTCACAAGCTGAATGACAATAAAAAAGTGAGTCATAAAAAGTTGCACTATTCTCAAAACTCAAGTGCTGAGCCACACATTATCCAGCGCTTATAGAAATGACACAAGCCTACGGGACGGGTAATCCTATAAGTCAAAAACCAAAAGCCTTGCAGAGCACTCTAACAAATGAAGTTGGGTTTATTGTCAAGAGCACTGAATGAGCACTTTGGATGAATATACAACTGCGGGAAGAAAGACGGCAAAGCCGAAGGATACAGAGAGGAAAACACTGAAAATGAAAAAGCAATGGAAGCATTATTCCGGAAAAAAGACACTATGAGTTAAAATAGTGCATTTTAAGGAGTCATGAGAAATTTAAACAATCATAATATTTTTTAAAAGAATTGAGTGCCACTTGAAGTTAACACTGAGAAAAGTTCGTACAGTTGTCATTAGATGCAGACAAGCATTTGCAAGCAGTAAAATAAAAACAGATTTAAAGATAACGGCACATGAGACTGAAATAGAACTGTAGAACTCTAATGCTACAGATATTATTGACCAGAGCCTGTCTTAACACTGAATCTTGCCAAGTTGTTTTAAGGAATAACGCCAGTTTCTCTTGCCAGGTTCTCAAGTACTTGATTTGTGCAACCCTCCTGTTACACATGGACGTCTGTGATATACTTCAGATGAACTCACGTGATCAGTATATCAAAAAACAGGACACTGTTTGTTGTTGTTCATCACCTCATGTGGACGGTGCACTAGTGTGCTCTATATCAACCTCAAATCTTTAAACAAAGACAATAGAGGTGTGGTGACAGGTGGCCACTCATCAATGTTCACAATTATTTCATGATCAAGTGAATGATAGGAACACAACCACAACGCTGCTCAAACCAAAGTCCCGTGAAGTAATTGGCCAGGTGAAGATGGCAGCAACTGGTCAATTCACCCATCCAGAATAAAAGCGCAAGCAAGGAAGTGTTGTGGGTTTGAAAAAGGACCAGTCAATGACAACGTGGTAAGAATTAAATACAGTGGCGACATGACAAATATAAACAGGGTAGCAATCCGACGACAGTTGCTGCTAACCTGCCAACAATGGAAAACAAGTTATGAAAGCTTTGTTATTGGCGGAAAACCCCCGAAATATGATATAATATAATGAGATGTGCGTGTTTTTATTGTCACCAATTGAGTAAATGACAAAACTTTACCTTCTGCTTTGTTGTATTTCTATTGCTTCTTGATTGACTGCGTTCCGTTACGTGTTTTTCTTTTCCTTTTCTTGAACAATTATTTAAAAAAAAAAAAAAGTATGTTTAGTTGGTTGTGGCATGGTGTGGTAGTAGAACTTTTGGATTTCTACAGGATTTTCTGTAGTTGATTCCATGGATCCTGTTGGCGCATTTCACATCAATAAGCTACTTGTTTATATGTTTATTAGCAACTTATTAGCCTGTAATTAATCATTATAAAGTGCTTATTAGTTTCTTGTCATGTCTACTATTACTACTACATTTTACCCAAAATTGGGCACCAAAGATTCACACCTAACAACATCTATATGACCAATGATTGACCATAAATAAGCAAGTAATTCAGTCATGAATAGTTATGATGTGATCCCTAATCTAAAGTGCTCCCGTTCATGCATAATGACAAGGGCAGAAAAAAATCTTGAGTGAGAAAAAAAGTGCTTAAAAATTGTTATAAAAGAGATGATCATTAAAGAAGCGAATCGTAGCACTCTATATCATAATTGAATCATGAGGAGACTAAGATGACACATCCCCAATAGGCGGGGGGGGGTACACATTGTCAAACACGTTGATAAATATATTCTTGGTCTACTGCTACCACATCTCTGTGAGATCATACTGTAAATCAAAGTTATTGAAGATCTGCAGCAGGGAACAAGACCTTTCAAATTCACAGCTCCTTCATGGGACAAACACCAAAAGGTCTTAAAAACATGAGCGCTCAACACCCTGGGATAGTTCAATATTAAAATTCAGACTATGTTGTTGCCTGCACCAGCTTTAAAGACAAAAAAACAAACAAAAAACTGCACGTTTTGCACAGAAAATCCACTTTTCTTAAATGTCAAGCTGTAGCCACATTGGGAGAGCTCACTTGTAAAAGAGATCTCAAGCACTTATTTGGTCAACAGAATGGGCTGATTGAGAATGTTATGAATATTTTTTCCACAGAGCAAGTTTGGGAAGTATTTTAAAACCCACGCCGCTTTCTTTGCCCAAAGATTAAAAGATAGACCATAGAAGAAGTAGAGGAATTGCAAACTAACGAATGGTAAATGTTGAAAACAAAAAAGTCACTTACTGAGGTGCGACTCTCCTCCAGTATCTGTCGATGCCATTTTTGAAGTAGAGAACGGCCAACCACCGGACATTCACATCCAGATTGTGGTTGTTGAAAATATTCTGTGAAACGACAAATCACACGAGAAGGAAACTGAGTCTTTTGCCACAGAAATACTGGTTAGTTTGTCATTAACTTGCATGCATCATTTTATTCACAGACGAGGAGAAAAATCTGTCCTCTTGACTGTAACATTAATAATCCAACCTGGTTGAGAGACAATATCGCCAGATCTCAGAGTAATACTGTTGCTTAGGTGTTATAGTACAGCCTGAAATATGTGGTTATAGTAAAGTGGAAATATGGATAAAGGATGAGTCTTGATGAGTTTCATTGTCCTCAACATCTGCAAAGATTGCTTGAACAGAATTTCCAGTAAAAGGATCAGAATGACAGGACTAAAACTAGAAAATGAAAAACTAGGCTAGTCTTCCGAACTAGCAGCAAATATGACGATGTCATGTGACTGTGCTATTTTTGTTTTGCAGATCTTTTCAGAATACTCAGAGAATGACTAATCGCTGGAGCAGAACCATCTGTAGACATTTGACCTACAATACGACTTTGACAAAAATGTGCCCAAAAGTATTGTGCCTTGTTACGCCTGGCAAGATTAGTCAGCAAGATTCTTCAGAAGATATCGTTTATCAGCATTAACACCACAGAGGGGGCCACGCAGGGAGGGGAGGAGGAGAAGAAGGGCGGGGGCAGGTAAATGGATCGATAGCACAAACAGTGAAGCGCTGCGCTGAAACTAAACTTTACTGCACACAACGCTGAAGGGAGTGAGCTGGTCTAACTGCTGACTCAGCAGCTTCTTCCACACAGATGCGCTTTGTTCTTGAAAAGTAATGAAAACGTGCTGAAGTAGGATGATGACAAACCATGGGGGACAGAAACACAAAATGATTGCATCCTCGGCATATTTCTGAGTTGATCAACGCAGGTAGCAGAGGAACTAAATCTAATTCTTCTAAACCCATTTCGATGTTGAAGTCTGCCGTCTTCTGGTCTTTCAATGGGCCCTGTTAAGCTTGGACGAATGCACAGGAAGATGAAACCTTCCCATTAGGATACACCAGAAAATAAAAGAACAATATTCATCCATTTCAGCGCAATATAGTTTTAAAAAATAAGTCTGAGCAATAGGTTATGTTTCATCTGATTTGCTTGACTATTGATTTACCTGATGAAAGGAAAACAAGTTCCTGCCCCCAACAAGAATGAACTGTCTCTGTTAGGAGTTAATGTGATGTCTGGTGGTTTCGAACTCATATAGAGAAATGCAACAACAAGCGTCATACCAAGGCGACATGTGACACCAGCGTTCCCCCACAGTGCTCCACAGGTGGTGCTGTGCCGTCGCCCAACAGCAAGGCACCATATCAGTTTAACACTACACCTCCTGTAAAATAACTCTTTAACTTGTCCTTATATCAAAAACCTATGCATTTATTTCCCATTTACACATTGTGTTAATACTCTCGCAGACTGTGGCGGTACCAGAGACGACAGGCTGGTCAAGTGAAGACACCTTGTGTAGTTTGAGAAAGAAACGTAGCATCAACAACACAGGCAGGTAGCGCTATGTTAGCCTCAAGTGCACAATTTTATTTATTTATTTATTTTTTTGATGGAGTCAGAGGTAAAGTGCCTCAGCCATTTTTGGAGTCCATTCCACCCTGACCTTTTGAAACACAATGTTTTCAGCAATGCTATTATTACATTAACTTAAAAACCTTGAAAATTATGATAAGAAGCTTCTCAATATGATTGTGAAGATCTCTGTGAGCAATTCAGTCGCTAAATATCAGTTGCGAGTTGGTCGTCACATAGGAAATTGTCTCAGAAAAAATGTTACTGTAAAGGTCAGTGTCTATTATTCATCATTTATACCTCAAATATGATGAGAATAACTACACTGAGATTATGATCGAATGGAACAGCCTTTCAGTCATTCCATTAAATATCAAATTGCAAATATTTGATATTGGTTAATGCATCATCATGGAAATTAAATGTAAGAGAATAATATCTGAGCTTTTAACATAGTTTTAATACATCGTCATTGTGTCATCTTGCGTTTTTCACTTCTAATTCATGTATAGTTTCAGGCAATTAGGCATATTGATGTTATCAACTTAAGACATTCCATAACAAACTCAAGGCCCTTTGGACACATCATGGCCTTGTAAAAAGCATAACAAATAAAGAAAAGCCTAAATTTAATAGCGAAAGGAAAACACCTACTACTCAAAGCACCAGTCCTGTAACGCACAACAACTGCAGAAGGACTTGATTGTAAGATTAAAAAATCTCATTTAAGCCATGGCAGCGCACTACGACATGTAGCGGAAACCCTGATGTCCGAATGGCCATGACAATAGACGCTTAATAGTCCTATGTATCAGAAATGTCAATAGTTTTGTTGGTTAATAGCTTTTTAAAAGCTTTCATCTATTGATGTTGGTCAGTCCTATTTTTAACTTAATTCTGCAAATAGGGTTGGAGATGCTGGGGACCCCCGGTACTGGACTGGAGTGCCCAGAGGAAACACAGGAAGCATGAAGATGATGCATGAACTACTAGGTCACAGTGCTCGCCAAAATAAAAGATTTCTCTGTGATCGTTTGCAGTGCAAAATACAAAGTTTTTGATGTTAGATTACATAAACATCTCAAAATAATATACACGAATTTGTCTTTCTAAATGTGCTGGATTGCTAGAAAGCAATCCACAACTTCACTGGTCAAATACAAACATGAATACAAAAGGGATACTGTGACAGGAGTCACCCCCTCTGTGAACGTTAAGTCAGACAGGAATAAATTGTGCCCACCAGAAGGACTGAGTAGAAGCCTGGCTGTGTCTCCCACTGCTTGAGCTGCTCTTCCGCAGGCTTTAGCACAGCTGTGTCTTGACTGGTGGCCTGGGTTAAAGCCTGCAGCACTACAGAGCTGGCACCGTCCATATCCATGGCTGGATATATCTGTAAGGAGAGACAAGGCTGTGAGCAGGAAGAAGCAGATAAGAGTTGAATCTTTTAGGAGGAAAACATTCTAAATTGGCGGCACCACGGGGGAGAGCTGAATATAACATCATCTTAGGGCTGCTGCAGACAGACGAAATCTGCCAAAAAGCTTTGCACAAATTTCCCTCTTCGTTGCTTTATATCAGACCCAGCAACAATAGCATCTTGTCAGCCTGAATTAACATTTTCTCAACAAAAGAAAACTTGACAGAAAAGATCATTTCGCACAGCCTGCTGCCTTCACAGGGCTCCAGGTGTTTCCACACTTCTGAATACTAAACTGTTGCCTCAAACGCCCTGGACCACAATTACAAATCCTTGTTCGAATGGTTACATCTCCACATTCCCTGAGGCTTCCATCAATAATAACCTAACTGCAAGAACACCTAGTACGTTTGTCCCCTTGAGCGACAGCTCTCACAAACAGGGTTGACTATTTTTTATCCCACCCAAGGATTCACAATTTCTCCGGACAATTAAAAAGCCACGTCTAAAATGAAGAAAAAACGCACATTTAAGGGCTGAGCAATACTGCCACCTAGAGGCCAGTCAATAGTGAGTAGTCATTATTCTTCGTTGTTTCAACAATGTCATCTTTTAATGTTCAAGAGTGTTATTTTTGTTCAGCAGTCTTCCAAATAAACAGGTCTATCATTTAGTATAAAAATACAGTAGATTACATACGATGACCGACAAGAAACTTCTTCCTGTAACAGACACATCCATAAGATTAGAAAAAAATCCAGCATCCTCACTATCTTCAATTCCAACCCACTTACTGTATTTGAAAATGGACCATGAAACCCTGTTTGCACATCTGTCCTTGCACCGTCACAATGTTCTGTCAGTTTTATTTTGGGATTCAACTGTGGATGTGAGATAGGGAGTGAGAGTGAGTCCAAGATGTTTCTAGCTTTGTGTCATGAATCTGATAAAAGAAGACAGAGGTGCGCTGAAGATGTGTAAATAACTCCAATAGCGCCAACATGTCACCACTGTCGTGAAGTGACTATTTTTTCTTGAGAACTCTTCCCAGTACACATCAAGTGACGGGAATATATCATCAAAAGGCACATTTTAAAGACTCTTTCTTCATCAAGAAAATATGAAATCCACGCTCAAAAAATTCCAGGAACTATACTGCTCATCATCCCTACATTGGACGAGAGCACAGGTTCACTATGCCTGCAAACAATTGAGTCATCAATAAACTCCAGACAGAAAAAACACACGTTTACCAAGACAAGCTGGATTCAAATGTGGGATCTTCTTGCCATAAGGCTGCAGCACTAACATCCCTGGGATGGTGAACTTATTCTTGTGAATATTTAGGTTAGAAAAAAAACTTGCATCTAACACTGAGCAGCTACTTTGATGTGAAACACCAATGTTTATGAATAAAATGCTACTGTCAGACGCTATCAACAACAAACTATCCACTCAAAACAGTTCTGGCTTGTCAAACACACACAGCTGCTGATGTGCAAGAAAGGATCAAATTCTCGCTACATTTCGAAAAGGTAAAAACAAATCGATGGCATCCAGAGTGCAAGACTTCTGTCAGATGAGATATGATCTGTGAGTAAATGGCAAGAGGCTTTAGTGTATCCATGACATTCAATACAGATTATTGGGCAACCAAAACAAGAAAATATGTGTCCAATAGGAGTGTGCATAAAATGGATGACATAGAACATAGAACAAGAACAGACTGCAACAGGCATTGTGTCAACACCCCAAATAAATTAGCATCCAAACTTTGTGTCATTAGAGTATCAGTATTCTGTCAGCGTCTCAGTGCGGTGTGAGTCAGCGCTGCATTTCAGACTTCAACAAAAACATCAGGCCCACTACGATGCAGCTCACTGGGCTGTCACTCATCACAGCATACAATGCTTGCAGCTGGCTGTGAGGCAATAGCTGTTTAAAATAACACATCGTGATATGACACTGAGGTCACGAAAAAGATAAGATGCCTAGATATCAGAAGTCTACCCGTTTATTGAAGGATCCAAGAGACAGCTCACATCCTGTGAGTCGTGAGGCAAGATGGCAGGGTTCTCTTCTGAACCACCTGTCTTGCTGGTTGCTCATGGTGATGATGATCGATATGAAACAGTGCAGAACACATGCCGGGTCAGTGGGTGGCGTTACTCTAGCGGCATATGAAACATGAACATATGAAAAATAGAAGCCAGAGATTTGTGTATTGTGTGACAATACAATGAGTCGTTGTGTTGACACATGTTGAATGTGACTGAAAGTTTTTAAAAATATTGCTTTCCATCAACTGACTTCCTGCCAGAGCGATCCATCAGATTACTTATTGGACACATACTATTGAATGATTTATTGCTTGTGTTTAATGAATAAAGCAGAAAATACATTTCCCCAATTAAAATTCCATGATAAATCACAACATTGTCAAAATAAATCACATTGATGCAGTGAGCAGGGACCAAATGAGCCAGCACAAGTGCCTTACAGTCAATGAAACTGAGCACATGTATCCACTGCAATGAGCACAGATGTTTTGGGTTCCCAACCCCTCCCTTTTCACTCCCTCATTGAAATACACAGATCAGGTGTGAAGTAGCCAAGCGCTGAGATTCCCCTTCTCTTTCACAATCCAACACATAAAATAGACAGGAGAACAATAATTTGATGGAATGCAAAATAACTCGCTGAAACATGACAATGTCACTTGGTAAATAGTGCACCTTATTTGAGCATGAGCCTTGAATAAAATGCTAGGTGCTATACACAGTGACACAGCAGTCATCAGAGAGTAGGCTGGTCACCACCCAGAGGCGCAATCGTATCATTACAATCTTTTGACTTGATGTGCTATTGAGTTAATTGTGTTTGATCTGCATATTGATACCATGATAATGATAATATGATATATGATATGATATGATAATATGAATGTTTCCTCTCATCACTTCTATGTTGAATGTATGTTGCTCTATGTAATAGTGGAGGACATGTATGAGCATCTGCACTCACTTAATTTTGATAAAATACAAAGGTATCTCAATGTGGAACACGAGCGCAGCCATTGTGAAGCGAGCAACAGCGATACAGAAGAAAGCTGGTTCATTAGTTCATCTGCGTTCATCTCTCTCCTGTGTGCATCTCCCGAGACAGCCGCAAGGTGTCGTAGTAGAAACTTGCCTATGCCAGTTCAGAAATTGGCGCGAAGCACTCCATGTTTCAGCACTCGGTTCAAGTTTAACAAATACTGATTTTGGAGGGGAAAAGTGAGTACGCACCTTTGATACACAAGGCCCCCTAACTTCTTCAGTAACGTGTCAGCAGTGTGGAGATATTTTAAAGTGTTGGCGACTGAGAATGGAATTGCTGTTTGTAACGAGTGTTCAACAAAACTATCGAGTGCCTTCTGTTGAGAGTATTAGCTTATCTGCTGTGGCTAAGCAGACTTGTGCAAAAAAGGATCAACATATATTTGATGCGGGTTTATTTACTATATTGCACTTAAGTTTTTTGGAATGCACGGCCTAAAATGAAAAATGATAAACTGAAAAAAAAACGGATAGAAAAAAAAGCAAATGGTGCTAGAATATTTTTAAATGTCATTATATTCAATAAACATTTCATTTCTTAGAAAAAAATGTCTAAAATGTATTCTAGACTATTTATGCAATATTAAGAAAACAGTGAAAAATGTATCAACCACATTTGATATTCACGGTAAATTTTTTTTTGCTTCACTAGATGTTTTTTTTTTCTAATGTGGTTTCACAAACCAGTTGGATAAATAAGAATTTAGCTTGTATCTGTTAGCAGTGTATGCAATCTTGGGCAGCATCAATTCTCAGCATACAGATAAACATTATCTCATAAAATGTCAAAATCAACGATTTCTAATGTGTATAGTCTGGTCAGAATGTATTTTTAATACTGAACCAAGTTAGACGCTTCATCTACTACTTACAGCATTAGTCCTCTGATCTCTTCATTCTCAAATTCTCAAACATCATCACTTACGCGGCATCTTGTCCCTCCCTCTTTCAGCTGCTCTGAGTCAAGGTGGATGACAAGAGTTCTTACTGAGCAGCTTTAGATTGTAGTGGACACGCTACACTTGTCGGTAAGAGCGTTGTCACAGAGAAAATACTAATATAATGAGAAATTGACAAAAGCAGCAGAAAAGACCGCCGTACGCAGGTTAGTACTCAAATTAGGGGCCTCTATACTGCTAAAGCACAGGTGAGTCACCAAAGTAAAGTTATGTACTAATAGTTCTTATGTAAAACTAACAATAAATCAAGACACCTGTACTTTTCGAGGATGTGGAAAGAACAAGGAATTATTCTTTAGAAGTCAGAGCATTTATAGAACTGAGAAGTTCTTATAATTGACATGGCTGAAGGACAGAAAGGCCTTTCATCTGCTCGGGGGAGGAATTTGGAAACATGGGCGGATAGTTCTACTGCCAGACCTGCCTCGGGAAGATTTTTAAAACACAATATGTAAGAAATTCTTCTCTGTGACAACAAGATGGAAACAACAGAGAGATGAGCCTGTGAAACAATGTCAATCATGTGAAATGCCAATATCTTAAAGGTGTGTTTTATAAATAACATACAGGTATCGCCTTAAATACTTGTTACTATAAATGAACAAGGTATAGTGTGTGCTCGATTCAAATGGGTTCAACGTGGGGTCGCATAAAAGGGGGGAGCATCCTCTCACACAATCTAAACACTGGCAGAGGACATTTAAAAAATAAGTACTGCAGTTTGATTTGAGTTCAACCTGATCTGAGAGTTGCTCTTCACCATCTCTGGGGAAACAACACAATCACATTGTTACCTTTTCAGTCACTGACGACTGTCTGCTATTCTGTCATTGTTCGTTATGAGCCAGCCATCCAGAGATAACTAGTAGAGCCAACACGTTACCAGCAGCAGTTTGATTCAGTGGTTTACATTACAAAAGATCCAGTTATACGACAGATTATTAGCTTGCTCCCACAAACGAGCATTTATTCTTCCTGGCCTTTCATGCTCAACATCACCATCGACTTCATTCAGAGTGACGCAGATTCGTTGCTGTCAAGATAAATCCACCATCTCTCGAAATATGGAACTATCCCACCTGCCTGTACCATCCTAAAAAGGAACCAAAACAAATGGAAGCAGCGACGCGAATTTTCTTCCTGCTGTTTGGCTTCACACAAAGGTCAGACTTTAACATGTTAACCAGAAGAAATGCTCGACAGGACACCTCAGTTAATCCCCTGCTGTAAAGCAGACGCGAGAGTAAGAATGAAACGTTGTGAGTCCACAAACCGCAAAAGAACGAGGCTAACTTTGAGCTAGCTAGCGAGCTAAACTTACTTCAACACGAAAACATGGCCCTACAATGACAGTATGATATAACGACGTATCAACACTGACACACCTACAAACGCTACGACCTAAATATATAGAATCAGACTCACCCGCTGACTTGTCTTGAGAAATGCGGGGTCTATTTAAATGATAATAAGCACTCTAAGTGTCAGTAGTAATGTGATGGAACATGGAAACACGCCGCTTGCAAGAATGGCGCGGACATCACAACCGGCACATGTTGATGACGTACGCGCGTCTCATACGGTGACGTTTGTAGTTCTTCATTGAGGATGCGGCAAACATTTATAACTTCGGAGAGTTTTGAAGAAACGCGCATCATATGGTATATTTCAATACGTCAATATATTTACAAGAAAGACACGACTACGTATAGTGTTTGGTTAATATATTTGTACTGAAAATATGTACTTTGAAAACTTTAGAATGGACGAATGAATTGACAGTAGAAATGTTAAATGTACTTGAATCTGATGCACTTTGTGTATTTTGTTTGTATCATTCTTGCGTTCTCTGAATTCGTTTTTTTCCAGATATTCTTTAACCCCGGATATTTTGGTATATTTGTTTGCTGTTTGTTTTTAGTTTGTACTCCGTTATTTGACAAGTTGAAGATGAATGTTGCTTCTTTTTGTCACATGGAATGGCATAATATCATCAATCTTTAATGTTTACGTTAAAATTTCAATTTTATTTATTTTTTTACCATTGGTGGATTTTGCTGTGATTTCTGGTTAGATCATTCAGAGTGGCCCAAATCAGGAGAGTGGCGGCAGAGTGTTCTGGGTGGAGAGAGAGTGATGAGGATTGGTATTGGGCGGCAGAGGGAGACTTGTGGCAACCCTGATGGAAAAGATTAAATTTCACCATTTACAAATGTAATTTGAACATGAATTGAACATTGGTTGGGTTCAAATCCAGCATGAGGCAATGCTTTAGAAGCATATTAAACTAAAAAATGTGAGTCTGTCTGAACAAAAACAAAAAATATGTACTTGTATATTATTTGAAATTGTTTGCATTTTAGACAAATGGTTTTAAACTGGCGTAACATACAATGATAAGAAGGCACAAACTTTATCCTTTATGATATTCATTTTCATCAAAACACTGAGTTGAGACTCAAAAATCCTGTGTCGTGAAAGTCTAGCCTTTTCAAAAGTTTTTCTTCAACAAATACGTTTTTATAAGTTTGTCTTATATGCTCTATCTACTTGGTGGTAGTCGTAGTGAACCTCCACCCCAACGGGATTGAAAAAGATGCTACAATTTCATGGTAAACAGAAGTGTATTTTCGGATCATGTCATGAAAACAAGTTTCGTAGAGTGATGAAATAGTTATAGAATTGTTGAATTGTTGATGGGAAAATGACAGCACGTGTGTGTGTGTGTGTGTGTGTGTGTGTGTGTGTGTTCTTCAAATGGGAGTGTCCTTTGGCCAGTTATTCCCACGTCTCTCTCTTCATTTGTACTGAATCAGTGAACTAAAAACTCACAGACCCAGGGGCTTCCCTTCGAAGACAAAGATGAATTCAACGGAATTATTTTTCATATGTCTCGGTGCTGCTGTTGTCATCTTTTATGGAGTTAAGGCTCTTCTCTTCACCAAGATGCTGCGTCCAACATTTTGGTTTCCATTGCCACAGACCTTCTTCACATCCATGGGAGAATGGGCAGGTGAGCGCCAACTTTCATTCTGCTGTTACCACATTTGTGGTGCGATGTCGTAGCCGTCCCTTCGTTGTTTGGCGCGATGCTCGCAGGAAAAACTTTTTTTTTTAAACTTTATTGGGCATAGTTGCCTTTGAGAGCATAGTTGTCTTGTATCTTATCATATTATCTTCTCAATGTCACCACAAAGAAAGAATGTCACTGATGAGGTGATGGCACCAGCTGCCTGCCTGAGACAAAAAAATGTGTCACCGCTTCGACATATAACTACATATTGACCCGTTTATTTGTCTCACTATTCATGAAAGAATGACAGAGAATTAGGTCCTGGTCAGCCATTGGTTTCCAAAGGCCACTATCATCCTATTCCAGTACGTGGAAAAACATCTGGTAGAACAGCTTGTTCCTAGCACCACACCCTGGTTATGAGCATGTTCAAGCAATGGCCTTTGTGATTCGATTCAGTTTGACAGATGAGGCCTTGTCTCCACAGGTTTTTCTCCTGCAACTTTCTCCACCATAAACATTAACACAGGAGTAGATTTAATTTATTAACAATTCAAAATGACCCCCCAATAATCAGAAAGGAGACCGACATCACATTTCATTGAAACTCTAATTTCGTGTTAAAGCAGTGGCACATGCTCTGTTCAATAAATATGAGTCGTGTTGGGCTGCTAACTTGAGTTTTGGCTCCATATATGAACTGAGTTTGGCACCTGGTGCAGGTGATGAGGGTGAGCAAGACTCACAGGTAAATCTGAGCTGAAAAGAATAAATCTCTGAAGGAAAGAAATCTTCAAGTCACAGATACATAAATGTGTGTTGTACATGAGACATTGTTGCATCCATCCCCTAATCACTGGTCCACTGATCACACTGCTGCACAAGACACGTGGCAGCTAGGATGATAACAACAACAACAAACATGGAGCAATCCCTGAACAAAAGCAAACAAAAGCATCTGTTTGCTTTTGTTCAGGGAGGTTTTTCTCTACACAATGGCCAGGGTTTTCACTACTCTGAATGTACTTGAAATTCTTATAAAACTGAAATTCTTATACAAATATTTTCAAGACATTAAAAGAGCTTTAGTTTAAATAAGGTGATATAAAAACTTGAATATAGCCACAACTGTGATTTATTGTGAAAGTGATGCAAAATAAATAATATTCTGTTGTTTAAATGTATGTATGCGTCCATCATTTGATTCAGTAATATACCAAATTCATTCAAATGTGGCTTCTTGAGCAAATACTCATTGTTTGTTCTCTTCAGAGAGGAGTGCCATTTGAGTTTTTCCACTCTGGGAAGCTAACTCAACTGTAGCAGGGAGAACGCAATCCTGAGATCCATTCAAGGTCTAAGTCAACATGTCGTTGTTGTGGAGGATCATCCTGCTGCTGTTTAAACATCAACTGATCCCAAGAGAACATTTCATTTAATGAGTCAATCAGTCACCGATTCATTCAAACATTTGATTATCGAATAAACAGCAAGTACAACGACTGTATTTGGAAAACCAACTGACCGTCCTGGCCAATAATGGCACATCAGTCATTTGAACAAACATGAGCTATTTTTAATGGATACTCTCACAGATTGATTTGTGTATCTTCAAAATGTTGATGGATCAGCGGGGATCCAGTGAAGGATCTGGTGCTGCCCATCCGAAATCTCCTGCTGACAGTCCGAACTGAGGAGAGAAAGCTGTGTACAGGGTCAAAGTGAAACGGGAGACAAGCGAGAAACAAGCTGTTCCCAACTGTTCCTTTTGAATCCTTAATCTGAGTCCAGGAACAAGCTGTTTGTTCAAATTATGGAACATATAAACACAATGAAGCGCCCCTCGTGGCCAGGCTGGGAACTGCAGTGACATGTTTCTCATTTCAGTGGTGACCGGGGCGTCAGATGGAATCGGCAGAGAATATGCGTTTGCAGTGAGTATGAAAACGCCGATGTGGATTTTATGATTTTACATCTTGTTATAATGTAGTTCAGCCTGGAGATGTTGAATCTGGGTGATCACACTTGGTGTTGCTAAAAATGCTTCCCAGCTGGCCGAGCGAGGGATGAATGTGGTGATTATGAGCAGAACCAAAGAGAAGCTCAACCAGGTGGCCGGAGACATTGGTGAGAAATCCCACCGCTTGTTTCTAACTTGTGGATTCGAAAATGTGCTGTGCTCCGTAGAGGCCTCTACTGGACGGAGGGTGCAAGTGATTGTTGCAGATTTCGTCAAAGACAGCATCTTCAAAGAATTCCAAGGTCAGCTGAGAGAGTTGAACGTCGGAGTTTTGGGTTTGTATTTACATTCCAGCAGATTGTTCTCGGTCAAACTCTCACCCGCATTCGTCCATGCCAGTCAATAACGTGGGCACGCTGCCCTCCCTCATCCCCTGCAAATTTCTCCAGTCTGCAGACCTGGATCAGGTCAGCGGTGCCGTAACCAGTTCACAATTAACCCGAACAAAACAGCTAACTATAACCCTGCTAATAACCAGTCTGTTTGATTCCAGGCGATAACAAGAGTGATTAACTGCAACGTGAAGACCATGGTGAAGGCAAGCTCCGTCTCACATCAGGAAATGCATCTGACATTCTTACGGGTCTGAGAGTCTCTATTTTCCCCTGCAGATGTGCAGCATAGTGCTCCCAGGGATGAACAGCAGGTTCTCATCTTGTCTTGTGACTATACCTCATTGTCATCACTGCTGAGCCCAACACACAAACAGAAACAAACTCACATTTCAGCCAGTTTAATAAACCAAAGCAGATTGGGAAGAGAAGAGCGATGAAGGGATGAAGAGGTCCAGGACGGGTGGTGAGAGGAAATCGTGTAAGGCACATGGTAGAAGAAAGTAAGGCCCATACGGTTTGGCGAAGGATAGAATGTTTGTGTAACAATGACAAGTTCAGTATTTTTAATTCTAAACTTTTCGCTCTGCTTCTTTCCTCTTGCCTTGTGTTTCTGAACCAATAATAAAGTTTGAAGTTTCTTGATACTGCTCAGATGCCACGGACGCGTCTGCCTTCCCTGCCTGCACTCTCTTCTTCACCTCCTTTGATCTTGATAATCTGATGATTGACTCCAAACACTGTGTCTTCAACCGCTTTTCTGTCAGCTTCACTGGTCCTCCCGCCTCCCTCTGATTCAGATGTGCATTCTGCCTTTCGTCCTTGACTCCCATCCTTCTAGATTAACACCTCAGTCCCTCCTCATCACTGTGGCGGCTGGTCAATAGGGGGTGCTGGAGCACTGCCCCACACCTCATAGTGCCAGTACACACATTTAACTTTATGTTAAAGCACTTTTTGATTCAGCATTGTTTTATTAGAAGTCATTATTCAATTATTCAAGAATTATTCAACCCACACCCTGGTGTCTGCTCCCTTGGATGATTATTTTTGGCCCTGTCTTTGATAAGTACTGTTGAACAGAGCACTGCTATTGAGTTATGATATTGAGTGATATGAGATGTACTGAGATGTTTGAATGTGAAACCAGCCTCCACTGCACCATACCATTCTGTTTCTACCGCGAGGAAATGCACTCCTCTCATGGCATAACTAACATGGCGTAGCTAACAGTTACTTTTCAGGCCCCTTACACTCTTGGGTCAGATCTCTAGTTGGGCATCATGTGTTTAGGTCAGGCATTACATTGGACTTTGCTTGTTCGCAACTCTCCTCACATGCGTCACTACTGTCTCATGCTGAGTTCAAATCTGTCTTGGTTAACTCAAGTTTAGTTAAGTTTCATGTCCTGTCCGATCCGCCAGGGGAAGAGGAGTGATCGTGAATGTTTCATCTGGAGTAGCCACTTTCCCGTCTCCACTCTACTCTCTCTACGCTGCATCAAAGGTCTGTGGAGCGTCGTCTGCTCAAGCTTTCGTCATCAGCGCTGATTCACTCGCCGGATGGTTTCCTCCTCTTCTGTGATGCAGGTGTTTGTGGAGAGGTTTTCTCAAGGACTTCAAGCTGAGTACAAAGATAAAGGCATAATTATTCAGGTCATTCAACTCTCTTTCTTTTTTTGTTTTGGGAAAATTCATATTTCAGCAACGACATTCTGATCATGTTTGTCTGATCTTGTCCTCCTCAGTAACTGGATTCCTGTCTCTCAGACATTTGCTCCTCAGGTCTCAGTGAGGAGAACCACCTCCAGGCTTTTCCCTTCTAACTATCCACAGGAATCTGGCCTGCTGTAACACACAGCATCCATTAGCTTTCAGAATTGGACCGGAAGGTCCCGAACATAAAGCATCTGTGTGGCTGTTTCAGACTCTGCTTTACTTTCCTGTAAAACCAAGCTCACGCACCCACTAGCGTGCTGCGTGTTGAGAACTAGATTAGACTGGTGTTGAAGTGTCTGTGGTTTTGAGTCACCCGGGACTTTGTCCAATTTGTGCAACAGAACTAAAGATTGAGTTTGTTAAAATTGTGTTTTCCCCAGGCCGTGGCTCCATTCGGAGTGTGCACGCAGATGGCATCGTACCTGGAGCCGAGCATGGTGGCCTTGTCGCCGAAGGATTTTGTAAAATGTTCTCTGCAATACATAAGAGCTGGTGACAAAACGTACGGCAGCATCTCACACATCGTCCTGGTGAGATGCAGCTCAGCTCACGATGGCACGTCTATCAAACGAATATGTGTGTGTTGTGTGCAGGGTGGGCTGCTCCAGTTGATCCCTCTGTCGATCCTCCAGTCTGAGCTGATACAACATGGCCTCCAAGATTTTTTGAAGAAAAAAGCGACACGAAAGGGATACAGGCTCACGTCCACATCAGAATTTAATTATTTGGGAACAGAGTAGTTATTGTTCACAAGTAACATCCGACGTACGACCTGCTTGACTTATGTCCACCCGTACTTATGACCACGGCCAGCAGATGCTTATTTTTCTTTATTCAATGTCTGGCACCGCAGCACGTAGCAGCCCGGCAGCACAGTATCCCAGCATCTCACTCTCACACAGCCATCTACCACTACAGTAGCACCTAGAACTGAAATCATCTTCTCCCTGCAACCTCAACAGTACTGCTACCACCGTCTCATTTACACACCTGTATTCTAGTCTTGGTTTTTACTGGCAAAATTACATTTATTACACAAAATTCAATTCATGTTAATCCTCTTTCACAACTGTATTTTTGGGAACCATTTTGAATTACTTTTGATGTTCCAACGGTGAAGAGGACATTCTGGGAGGGCTGTGCCAGCTTCACTTTCAAACACCTCGATACAAATAATCAAACACAAACAATAGAATAGAAATGCTGTGGTAAATAGCAGTTTTTAATTCTTTCCAGTATCAAGTCACTGTGCATTTATGAATTGGAACTGCAACCTTTTGAGGCTGGTGACCCTGTGACACCGCAACGGAACAGCTATGATTGGATATTAGATATAACTTGTTGAAAATAAATGAAGAAACTGTGTAAAACAGTGTGTGACCTTGGTATATGTTGCTTTTTCTCAACTTCAAGACAAGTTTGCCACATCCAGAATTGAAACCCCAGTCTGCGGTGGCATGGGGATATCAGATGATACAACCCTACTTTCCAAAACTGTCAAGGATGGTGGCTGTGAATAGTCGTGAATAGTCATGTTCCCAATACAATTCTACTACTGACGATTGCTGCAACGTAACTCAATTTCCGATGACAGTGATTATTAATTATAGTGACATTTGTGGGAGAATGATTCCAAAATTCACACTGCATAATTTGTCCCGTAGCTTGAAGGGCTGCTGTCTGTTAAGTTGTCCTGCATGTGGAAAGCTATGGAATTTCTCTCATCCAGTCCAAAAATAGAGAGATGTCCTCTGCCTCAGCCTCATCTGCCTGGTCCTCTGTTTTTCCTCCCAACTCCTCCACCAGACAGCCTCAGCCCTCATCTTCTCTCTGGCGGTGAACTCATCGTTCCAGCATGAGACGTAGAAACATCCTGTGCTTCCGCTGTACAAGGCCTGTCAGCAAGTTGATGGTTCATGAGCCGCAATTTGAACTGTTCTCAACTGTTCTGGTTCAGATGCACCACAGACCAATTGAGAAGAAAAAAAAGAAATCGATTGAATCGTAAGATTTTTCGCATTTTACACCTACAGAGTTCAATGACCTTATGGCTAAGTGCAGTCCAGCTGGACGTGAGCCTGATCCACATTGTAATTCACTTTGATCAACTTGACAAAAGCAATTTATATTACAGGAAACAGCTGCGATTGGTCCAGAGTCATTCAGATGGATCCACCTGTCACGAACCCGCTCTGTGTGGTCATATTGTTTTGGACTGCTTCCTGCTCCCGCCTTCCCCCTGCAGTCTTCTTCCTGCCGTACAGGTGTCACAGACACACACCTGAGCCCAAACATGTCATCATCCACCGCGCTACTTGAACGGCGGCCACAAGACAACCGGCGTCAGTTCGTTGCTTGTGCTCCCCCTGGTATGACCCTCCGTGTCCGAATTTACACCGTGGATGATCCCTCTCCTGACCGTGGACATTTTGTCTTACGCTCTGAGTTCGTGAGTTTTTTTTCCTAATCCATCTTTCAGTGCGTATGTGCCCGTTCTCCGTGGTTCCTCTCCCTCCAATCCTGCGGACGAGCTCAGTTTCCTGGTCTCTGATCGTGAAGCGCTGACGGACGCTGAGTTCTGAACTGTTTGTTTTTATTTTCTGGACTCTGTCTCCCTCTTGTGTTGAGATTTTGTAATCGTCTCGTTGAAAATCAAATTTATTGCCATGGTCAGTGGGCATCCCACCAACTAGGAAAGTGCTTTGGAATAAAGCGCTGACAAAAAATAAATAATAATAATAAATAATAAAACAACAAAGGCTGATCACGAATCCAACAACCGCAGCCTCCTGCCAGAGGGAAGAGGAAGAAACAGGCCATGACCAGGGAGAGAGTCATGAAGTAAAGTATAAGTGGAGAGTAATTCTGTTCACGTTTTTTATTTTTAGTTCAACTCCTTCTAGCGTTCGCACTAGAGCGCATTTCAGTTCGTGTTTAGCATTTTTTGTTCTTTTTTCCCAGCCTCCTTCCAGTGCTGAATTTGAGTGTATTAGGTTTATTTTGTTATTAAACCGTTGGACTCGACCTTCTGCCTCAGTCTCCTCCCTGCTGCATGTGGGTCACCCATCTTAAATCATTACAGCACCAATGCAATTCAAAAAGACAAGGTTCGGCTTCCTTGATGTGCACAAGCGACTCGACTATGAAGACGGAACAGGTGGTTTTTGAAATGTACCAAAGCAACTGCGGAAAAAGCAGTCAATACATTGCAACTCCTTTGCAAAGTTGATAAACATCACAGATTATTATTGTCCACATTCTTTTGAACAAGTTTAAATCTGATACAATTGTGTTTTTGAGTCAGAATCCATTTTTCAAAGTGTACAATATGAATACCAGTACAAAACATGTTACAACGGGACACATACAGACCACTGCAAGAGGCATAAAAAAAATAAAATAGAAAAAAATATATGAAAATGTATAAGCCTTGTTGTTTATTGTATATATTTACATTATTTACATGTACATATTTGCATTAAATCAATTAAACTAATGGGAGAAAACAATACCGAATGGTCATGATAATGTCACAATATTTAGAAAAGTAATACAATTTTGGTTATTTAAATGTAAAAATTCTAAAACAGACTGTGTTCTACAGTTAAAGCAAGTGTATGTGGGAATGAATGCGTCAAATAATTCTATAAATATGCAAATAATAAGAAGCAGTTTGTAGTTTCACGTCCAGCTTGGGTCAACTTCAGTCCTTTCTGTGTAAAGAGCGTCTGCCTGTACAGTTCCATACCAGCCTCATGAGGGCCGGATAATTGCAGGCAAAGGGCCACAGAAGGGCCCAGAGCCACTCAAAAAAAAAAAATCACTTGAAGGATAGAATCCAGGGACAAAGCGTTCAGCAACATCTAGACACAAAACAAAGGTTAAATCAAGGTCAGAATAAGGTTCAACATAATGTTCATTGTCTGTTTGACAAACCTTTTCCAGGTCAAGCAGTTTCATTATTTTCAGAGGAACAGATGAAATCGTATTCCCTCAGGAGTCGCGCATATTCCTGCTCTTATCAAACATCCGGGACGCGATGGTGGGCGTTCGGGGTCAGCCTGACCTCCTTCCCTCAGGAGGATCGTCGTGACTCCATAAACAGCGCCGTAATCTGCCGTCAGGACTCTTATCGCGCTGATTCAAATTCAGCTCTCGCCTTGTCGCTCCGACCGCTCTCACTGAGCCCAGAGCGAGGCTGACGTGCTCATCCGCCCCTCACAGGATTTAGGAGTCGCAGACATGATGGACACCTCACTTCAACATTGAACTACATGGTGTTATACTGCAAGCTAAGCTGATAAAACCTGTGTTGGAATTGACACCTGCTATAAATGACAAAGCTACTTCTTTAAACAGAGATGTTATTGTTTTTTTTATCCGTCGTAATTCAGTCATTCCAATAATATGAATGGCATGATGAAGAGGAGCAAAGATAAAAGCCAGATTATTTATTCTGTTCACTTTTCAGTTCATGTTTGTTTATCTCAACCTGCTATAATACACTGTGAAGGTCTCACATGACAAATTCCACATAACGTTCCTTTAATATAAATATTTAAATATGGTGTGGCATGGCTTCATTATTGTCGCTCTGTATACACCTCAGTGAACATTTCCTCTCACATTAAACTGAGAGAAGAGTGAAGAACAGTTCTTATCATTTCTGTACCTGACTCCCACATTTCCCTGTTCCCTGTTTTCCCGGGCATTAGTTGTGCGTGACTGTGCATAAGTTGGGTTAGTTCTTGGTTGTTCTACTGTGCGTTACTGCCAGTCAGATGTGTGTGTCTGTCACTTTTAACTGTGGACTGAAACAAGTGCTGTCAACTCTCAAAAAGGTTTTGAAGATGATTAATAATCCAGGAAGTCCTCACCCTATTTGATTTTTAATGGGTTCTTTTTTTTTTAGTCAAGAGCGCTAATGTTGATTACACATCGGTGCGTCATATGAATGTGTTGTTATATGTATAAGAAAAAAGTACTACTACTCAAGTGCTGTAGAGAGGTTGAGCAGAGCCTTATCTGACATTGTATGTTAGGTATGTTTAGGTTAGCTTTAGCGATGGATGGATGGATGGATGGATGGATGCATAGATAGATGGATGATAGATGATAGATGGATGATAGATGATAGATGGATGCATAGATGGATGCATAGATGGATGGATAGATGGATGATAGATGATAGATAGATAGATAGATAGATAGATAGATAGATAGATAGATAGATAGATAGATAGATGATAGATGGATGCATAGATGGATAGATAGATGGATGATAGATGGATAAATGGATGCATAGATGGATGGATAGATGGATGGATAGATGGATGATAGATGGATAGATGGATAGGTAGATGGATAGATGATAGATAGATGGATGGATAGATGGATGCACAGACAGACAGACAGACAGACAGACAGACAGACAGACAGACAGACAGACAGACAGACAGATAGATAGATAGATAGATCGATAGATAGATAGATAGATGGATGTATGGAGAGATAGATGGATGGATAGACAGAAGTTGTAATGCATTTATTTTAATTTAAACTAATTTAAACTGAATTGTTATCGCATTGTTCTTGAGGTACTTAGAGGTTTTACCGTTAGGGGGCGTCAAAGCCAAAGAATAGTTACATGGGTATCCAAATAAAACGAGAAAAAAAAGATCACAAAGAAGAGTCGGTAAGTGTTACACATCCGGGGAATTCCAGCTGCTTCTGAAGCAAGCCATCAGTCAAAGGTTTTCCAGCCTCAGTGAAATATCCAAGCCTTTTGACCAACAACCTTGACTGAGCGACGCCACTGTCCTCACACCGATCTTCAGAAGCTGGAGTGGAGCAGGAGAGGAAGGGGCCGCGACGGTTAGTGAGGTGGGTGGTCGGCCTGTGAGGACACCAGTGTTCATTTGATTGAGGTGCTTTCTTTGAGGATGCTGCCTGCGTGTCTCCTCTTCCCACCCTGGACACCCTGGCCTGCTTGTTGTCTCAGCAAACACAAGTGTCCAGAGACGATCCAAGACAAGCACCCAGCCACTGCAGCCCACCCAGGAGCCCAGGCCAGGACCACTGACCTTAGAACTGTTTTCCAAGAGGAGCCAGGCCTCTCATTCAGTTATGGCTGACTTGTAGGGAACGTTTGAAAGCTGATGTCATTCAGTGTGAGGACTATCTAAAATCTAGAATTGTTCCACCTTCCATGTCCCTCAGGAGAGGACACTCACCTCCCAGCCCTCCCATCGTCCCAAACATCTCCATTTCTAGAACGCACTGCTTGACACGCAGTATAAATATCGGCGTATTTCATGCAGCAGACATATTTATGTGACATAAATACAACTCTGTCTTTAAAAGCCCCCGAGCTCACTCAAATCCGTTCGCACTAGGAGACTTTTCCCAGGTCTTTCTCACATCTGCCTCATCCATGCAGAAATGTCATCATAATAAAGACGTGGATAAACTGCGGCTTGTGGGCCTGATGTAGCCCGTCACGTGTTCAAATCTGGTCCACCGCTTATATTTTTAGCCCCAGTCAGAGAGACCCAGTGTGGCCCTCAAGCAGCCCCCGCAAAATGTATGTGTACTAGCCTGGTCCCCGTAATCCTTCGCTCTCACCAATGTCTCATAATCCCGAGGATCCTTGCATAGTTCCTGCTATCTCAACTTATGTAGCCCGCACTGCCCATGTTTCCCCTCTAGATGGCACATTCCAGGACATTGTATTGGACTGGCTTATCCCATTGTATGTCACTTTTTCAAGACATATTTGTAAACAAAAGAGGACAAGATGTATTTAATGAAGCTCAGTGAGTATCGCTCCTTTAAAAAAAAACAAAAAACATTTTTTTTTGTAAAACTAGTTGGTCAGAACAGAGCACAAAGGGCCATCTAGTGAAAATAATAATACCACTTCAAGAACCTTAACCAGTCCAGTAGTACTAAAAGAAACGTTCTGATGTGTTTTATCCCATTTTTAATCACACATTATTAATGGAGGAAAAATTCCTGCAAGCTTTCAGACCGGCCCGCCGCTCGAACTCAAGACCCCGAACGCGTAAACAGAAGAGGCTCTGCAGCTGGAGCGAGGAGGCAGCCGCTTGCTTACCGAGACCTCGCTCAGTAAACAATGGATCAAGTGACGCACAGACCCTTGGCAGCGCAACAGAGCACAGAAACAACTCTCTCCTCTCCACGTTTATGTTTCTGCTCTCTAAATATTTATCCTATGGAAAACACACACAAATGTTCCATTCCTTTTGTCCAGGACAGTGCGTCACTCCATCTTTATAGACTTAAATAGTTTTTTTAGAGGGTGGAAATAAGTCAGAATAGCGTTTGAATGAGAATTGAGATCAAGAAAAACTCATTTCTGGTAGTCACTTAACGCCCTCAGGAGGCCCACTTTAAGGGTGATGTGGTGCTGTTGCTCACTCAGGCAGAGACCTTCAGCAGTTTCAGCCGAGTGTGAGGTGACCAGGATGAGCATCAGCTCCTCCAAGTCTACATCGTGGCAAAGGAGGGTTGCAAGCACGGATGCCACCAAACCTTAGGAACCAGCCTGGAAGGATGACAGGAATCACCAGGGCTTCTGAGACATGAAAAAACCCCAAATGAATTTCATGAGAATGAATGACAAAAACATTTAGCCACCCTATATGAATGAATTGTCTTCACTGTGTGTCTGTTTTGTCTCATTTTGCTATGATGATGCCTCTGAATTAACCCAAGTTACAGTTGCCTGGTAGCAGGTTTGGAATGAGGAGCCCTTTCAGGATGAAAAAGGGACCGTTATCTAGATCTCCCGGGCTGATGGAGGAAACTTTTAAGCTAAATATGAAGAAAAGCATGTCCACATGAACTCACCATCCTCACCAAGAAGTTGAGAATGGGTTTTCGGATAGAAATGATACATTGTGAAGGAATAATTTGGGGATAAAATTGTCACAAGAATTAGAATTGGTGTAATTTTAGGCACCACAACTGAAAAACAGTGACATTCTAATTCATGATTTATTCAAATATTAAATTAAAAAGTGTTCTAAGTTGAGGAAAAAATGTATTTGTTTCTGGTTACAGATGAAAAACAGCCAAAAAAAAAAGTATGAGTAAGAACAATAGGAGATATACAAGAGATTTTAGAACCTAGCCCACACCCAAAAGTTATTCAAAAGAGGGGCAGACGGGACAGGGGCTTATTTAGATGATCTAGAAAGGCCAGACACATCTGGGTCTTGATCAAAACCCGCTCGCCTTATTCACATCCTCCACCTGGACCTTCCTGCAGGGTCTCCATGTGGCCACCTGAACCAACCAGGAGGCCCGTGGAGACACTCGGTCAGCAGGGGTCAGCAGTCTTTCATAGTTTCTCCTCGACCAAATCAAACTGGGTGTCACAGGCTGACTTCTACAAATAAACCATCCAGCGCTGGGACACCTTTCCTGCTCGGTTTATAACAGACTCACTGACACCTGGAAACGAGGCGGGAAATGTAAACAGACGCACCATCCCAGCCTTGTCGAGAGGAGACATGACTCTAAAGGTGGCTGTGGAAAAAGACTCCATTGATTGTGGGAATAAGGGCGAGGTTATGAAGTCAAACTATTTTGGAAAGAAGGAAAATTCTAAGAATCTGAACTGTACATGGTGATGGTCTGACAGAGGTGTAGCAGACATGGGATCCATGTGGGTGGTTTACTTTCAATCTCACTGAAATATGACTATCAGGATCACAGACTGAGATGGTTTGGTTCCTCAGTGAGTCATTCTCACCCCCCACGCTACACCCAGACAGCAAACAAGCAGATAGAGATCTCCACTCCTGACTCGTGGGTGAATCATAAAGCAAGAGTGAAAGGGATTCAAACAGGTGTGACCGATGTGTGGCCTGAGCGCCACCCAGAAAGTGCACATGCAAGTCAAGTCCAGGCACATTTTGCTGTTTATTGATAGCCATCAGCGCTTTTTCATTGCAGCTAAACAGAACACAACATAGGCCCCGGTTCACTTCAGCGAAACATGGAGCAGCAGCTGAGAGAGGTCGGCCACAGCTGCGGCACACGGCTGTCAATAGTGACATGTTTTAACGCTCTGCTGCAGAAACGTTCGACTGACATTTGAAGGCAAATGAATCACAGTTGGCTTCTCCCCCGGCTGAAGGCTGACAGCTGTAGGCGCTGAACAAGACTGAGGAAGATTACATCCATTTAATGGAGAATCTGGGTTAAACTGAATCAATGGGCGACTTTGAGACATCGATGCAGCAGATAAGTACAACAATCACAAACCTAAAGAAAAAAGAAAAAAATCGTAAACAGAATTTATGAAGTGGAAATTGTAAAAATAGAAGAAATACATGTTACTTTCCAGTGCAGTTTCACACCTTACTTAAGTTCCTGACCCTGGCCTTCATTATTCAGTACCACAAGTCTGAGCTCCAACTGTTGCAGTACATTATGGGACAAAACGTGCTTTATAGCCGGCAATTGATTCTAGATATTATTGAATGAAATAAAGTGGCAGATCATCAGGGCTTGAGTTCGACCGACTTGATTCAGAACATGTGTGAAGAGCTCACAGCACCCACTCATTTTATGTGACCCACATCGGCTATAAATAGCTGGCTGACCATACAATTCAACACTGACCTGATGCGGACCAAATATGTGAACTGCATTTCTGTAATGAATCTGGAAACATCCAAAAACAAAAAAAAGCTTTGATGCAGATGGAAGGGAGTGTGTCGAAATATGGGAAAGCAGATGTTTGAGCTTGAAGGAGAAACAAACCCTCATGATGTGAGGAGGAGTCGGTGGTGAACCACAGAGATGCTTGATGCTAAAATCATCACATTCTGTTTCGACTCATATTTCCTGCTAAAGCAGGTCGATATGAATGTGGTCTGGATTTCCTCATCTGGGTTACAACATTCCTGGATTGACTTAAATTTTACGACATGATACACTGATCAACTGTAAAATTGGACTGGAACTGACCACTGCAGACCCAGGAAAACATCAGCACAGGTGAAGTTATACAAGCCGACTTTGTCCAAATGAATGGTTGAATAGGTTGCCACTTCAAGAAAAAAGGAAACATCAGCTGGGATATATTTAATGGCGCAACCAAAAAGCCTGTGTTTTTTTTTCAGATCTTCCAGTTGCCAGTAACTTGCCACTAAACTTCCCCCCAAGTAACAGCCTCCCCATTAGCCCTTTCCTCACCCCTACACAGGTTCGGTGATGAAAACACAAACCTATATACACTAGTAAAACCAAAACCAGGAGGACGAACTGTGTTTTATGTGAGCATTTCTTCCTTCCTTCCTTCCTTATACCCACCAAGTGCCATTATTACTCATCTAATAGCAGTTTCCACAGTGTTTGGAGGCTGGAAATGGGCGATTATTTCACAGAAACGCGTCAAGGGAAAACACACGTCTACACAAAGCACACGATGTTATGTGAGGAGGGAGGCATTGAAGGGTTGGGTGTGAGAGACAAAACAGCCATTAAGAGGTCTTCAGTGATATTGCAGAGAGCCCACCCGGGGTTGTGGGTCGCCATCTGCGGTATCCAATAACCGTAATGGCCACTGGCGGCAGCTGGCGGGATTCTCGTGTCAAAAACATCCACTTCCCATAATTTAAAGAACTTTAAACAGACCACCAACAGTCCTAGCAGCCAAGTTTTAAGACGGTTAAGACTGAACATCGGTGTGAAGGTGGAAGATAAAAAACACCATGCACTCTCATTTAAAAAGGCTCGGCGCCATCACGTTTCTTCCAGAGAAACTTCTCGTTGGTCTTCCACAGACTTGTGTTCTCTTCCTCTTTGGGTCGCTGTCTGACTGAGAAGTTCTTCTTCATGCAGGCCCGCTGCACCGCCGAGTCTGTCAGCTTGTTTATGCTCTCCTCGTCATCCAGAACGTCCCAGAAGTCTTTGCGATTGTTTCTTCGAGCTGCTGAGCGCAAAGGTCCAGTGTCTGCATGATCAGATGTTCGAGGAGGAGACTTTGCAGGGACACGCTTGGTTATTGAAGTGAAAGACGTTCTCGGAGAACTGTTCTGATGGGCTCCTCTCGACTTGGGCTTGAACAAGTCATCGAGAATTGAGGTGTCTCCAAGAAGATCTTCCAGGTTGGACTGAGAACTGGAATGAGCCTTTTCTGTGGCAGTGACAGTTGGAGCAGCAAGATTAGTGTCCTTCACTGGATCTAAAACACTGGGGTCATCATTCATGACCCCAGAATCTCCACCTGACTCTCTAATAGTTTCTAACTGTACTAGTCCAAACACACGTCCTGTGTCTCGAGCTTCCTTCTGCAGGTGCAGTGGCGCTTTCTTCAGCTCTGGAGCCACATCTTGCATGTCCCTAGACGTTTCCTCAAGGGTTTTCTTGTCCAAACCCCGAGAAGTTTGGGGGTTTTCTCCACATTTCTTACGATATTTCCGCCTCTGCGGTTTTGAACTGTCGGCGGCAACATTTGCCAGAGACGTCGAAGGTGAAGCTTCCATGGTGGATGAAGAGGAAGCCTTGGCTGGATCAACAGGGTCAGAGAAGTGCTGAGCAAGTACATCAGCCAGGTGAGGTTGGTCCAGGGAACTGTAATACTGTCTGAGCCACGCCAGTCTCTGCGCCGACGTACCTCTGAGTACTTCCTTGGCAAATTGGTCCACTGATGAGAAGTTAAGCTTCAGCGCCATCTGCTCCAGTTGCTGCCTTAAAATATGGACACAACGATAACAGGACTGTAAGACAGAGATTCATATAAAATGTATAGAGACGTTTGCCATGTAAAACCCTTGACTGCAAGTGTGTACAGTTTTTGGTTTGAGGTGTTATTAACTAAAGAAGAGCGCATTATGGTGCCAAAAACTTGAAACTGATCAGCGTGCAGCTTCAAGGACCTTGCTTACAACCCCAACCCAGTATCTTTTACTGGGATTCAAACCTGCAACTTCTGAAAACGTGGTCCTGCTTGCACAAAGTGAGAAGTAACCATCCACCAGGTGAGCGAGTGGCAGGGGTTTGAAATAAGACCTGTGAGGAATCATGAGAGGCTCTTGAGACGAAAGGCGTCAGAAGTAGGATGGAAACAAATCTGGTCCGACAAGAATCATGGCACAATATTTTCACTATAGGTGCCTTTGAGTGAGTGGCAGCCTGTGTTCAGCTGATCAGTCTGAGCGGACACAAGGCCAGGACAAGGCTGATTTGCCAAAGATACTGGAGAAGCACCATGCATCCTTCTATCCATCAGATGGGATGGGCTAGATGGAGTGATGGATATGTGGATAATGATCTGCAGGTGAGCCTGAGAGTGACCAGATGATGTGGTGAGAGAGGAAAAAGAAGAAGTGACACTCTGTGTGAACAAAACTTGGTACAGGGGAAACTCTGGACGCCGGACGTGATGTTGGCATCTGGATTAATAGGATTCAAATGTATATATGAGAGTGTTTTGGAGACATATCTCAGGAGACGTTCAGTGCAGCCACAAGAGCAGTTGGAAAATTACACAACAATGAAACAAGGCTTCATTTAATGACATCCCAGCATATTCATTCGACGGTTGGAGATGAGGATGTTTTTTTTGCTGCCATACAGACATCAAATTTCAAATTCTAATTCGCCCACTTGCACGCTCAGTCTATTTCGGACACTTTCAAACATTTGCTTATTCAGATCACCATTCAATGACTGACACCAGACCTAACAGGAAACTGAGCGCTGGCCAGGGACAAACATCCCGCCACCAATTTCAGCATCCACTTTTAAAGGCTCGCTGGCAGTCAGTGACAACGGCAGAGCCAGAGTCCCTCCCGCACCGGTGGCGCTGCAGCATCATCATCATAGTCCCACTACCATTTGTGGCTTCCACTGGAAAAACAATAAATAAAAGTAATGGCAGTAAATTCTGTGTAAATCATTAAACGGCGAGGTTAATTGAGGGGAAATCAATCTAAGGAGTGTGTTATTTCCCTCCCTGGCGCGCCTCCGGGCACAGATACAGTCTTCTCTTTACCCGACGAGTCTGGAGCCACAGAGGTGTCTGTGTGTCTGTTTATGGGTGTATTTGTGTTCATTATAAGAGTGCGTGTGTGTTGATGGGTAAACTGCGTGCGTTGGAGTCAGAGTGGGTTTGGAAGTCCTCGGGCCATCATTCTTGGTTTCTCTCAGGAGGGCTGCGGTCACGGAGGGGAAAACTCGGGCGCTGTTGCGCCTGAACACAATCTCTGGCATGATAGCGGGAAATAGACGGAAGGAAGGACTCAGAGGTGGTCTCTCTCTCTCCCGCTCTCTCATGGAATTCCTGAGACCCAGGTGGGGGCGCTGGATACCAGATTTGCAGAGATGTCTGGCTGCGTTCCAGCTACTGTCGGGAAACAGTTTCTAGCCCGTCAGGTACCGGTGTCAGCCGACCCAGCACTTATCTCTAATAACATCTTACTTCAGTATGAATTTTGACTGAGCTTATATGATGAGTAGCTCTAATAACAAAGTCGAATAACCTTTACTTCTAACAGTCTGACGGATCATTACCTTCGCACACCCAGTGGAGTCTCTCCTATGATGAAGGTGGTGTGTCTGCTGTGGACCACATGCTTGTTGCTGAAGGAGACCGGATGTTCTATACACAGCTGTGTTGGCCTGACAGGACAGTCCTGACATGGTTCATTGCTCTCTGGACTAGATGGCAAACTCTGCAACAAACATTGATATGTGTAAACATAACACACACACACACCTCTTTTTCATGTTGCAACAGATGTTACCTCCTGAGTGCCAAGGAGGAGATTCGCTGGAAGTTGAGAAAACATGCGGCGCTCGAAGACATCCCTCACAGCAGCTCTGCTGATCAGCTCCTCAGCTTTGCTCCCGCCCACCACGCCCTGGTTGGAGTGTGTGTACGCCACCTCTTGTACACCTCCTTCAATCAAGGGTCACGCAAGTTCAATCCGGTGTGAGAGCATGTTCTGTTGTCAGAATGAAAACTCAAAGTTTACCTAGCACACTGTCGATGTGTCCGTTTTTGGACGATGTCTCATGTGCTTCACTGGTGAATGAAACACCTTTGGATGTTCTGGTGCGTCTGTCGGAGCTCTTCTGCATTGTAACTTTTTTTTCATCCCTTCTGTACTTCGCTTTCTTGAGAACCAAATGTTCATCTTCTGAAGATGAGAATTCTTCAATGAGCTCTGTAAACTTGGATCTGGCTCTGTCATTGGAACTTTGTCTCTTTCTGTTGATGCCTTCAACTCTTTTCTTCACAGAGTCTCCAAGGCTGTTCTTCATAACTAACTGATTGTAGGGAAATTGTTGAGGCTTGTGAACGACATCTTGGAGCTTGTTTTGGTTTTGGTCTTCACCTGAGGTGACCATGTCACCTCCTACATGTGGTCTGACTTCCATAGATGTCCGAACCTTGTCATCACGCCTTTCTGTGGCGTCACTCCCAGTCAAATTACAAGAACCGGACCTGGAGCAGCCCGTACTCGATTTCTTGTCAAGCTCACCGTCTTCACCTGAGCTGCTGTCACCATTCTCTAGGTCGGGTTGAGCTTTGACCCTCTGGAGCAGTTTGGAAAACCCGTATTGCAACAGATTACTCCGACCAGCTCCACTTGAATCACTCCTACTGGGGTCAGCATTCTTGGTGAGTGAAGTCTTCTTAAAAAGCAGGATGTCTTCATCCTCGTCACTTCCACTGCTGAAGTCCAGCAGCACCTCCACTTCCTCTTGGTTCCCTTTCACAGGTTGGCCATGTGAGGTGGTGGCAGTTGTGGAGGAAGACTCTGTAAGTTCCTTTCAATTGAAACGTGAATCAATTATGAATAATACACAAATGTCGCTATAGACTCAACAACGAGAAAAGCACGCACAAAGTTTTTCACTTCAACCCATACAGTAATGACTTTTAGTGTCTTCCTCCATTTATTTGAGCTAAACAATTCTATTACAGCTGACGTTGTAAAGTATCGATATTACGAAAAGTAGCACGGGGCGAAACGCCTGGGCACGATACTTATTTTCCATGATATCGATATTATGGTGCACATGCTCTCTGCGGGGAGTATGTCAGGTCTGCAATTTTAGTATTGTGCCAACCCTAATAGTGTGATGAAACCGTGTTCACAACCAGATTGCAATTGAACACCAATAAAATGCATCATCATCATCATCATCATCTGTCCCTTGTCCTTTAAGCATTCATGGGAAAAGAATGTTTAATGGAATCCACAAAGAATGTTTGTGAAATCCACGGAACACGAAAACAAAAAGTGTCAACTAAGAAAACGTCATGACGTTTGTCACTTTTTCATAAAACCTGATTTGGTTTCTTACTTTTTACCACAATCTACCCTCAGTATTTTTGCTTTCTTAAAGGTTTGAGGAGTAAAACTTCATCAACCTTTGCTACACTGGAATTTTGCTCTTACAGTATTTTCCAATCCACCAAACAGCCTTTCCAGAACCATAGTAATGTTCTGATGCAACCCAAATCAACAACTTCTATACGTACGAAAGATCATCCCAATCTGTATTAAAAAGACAGCGTCTGGAGGAGTCTTGCTGATATAACAAATTTAAGGCTCAAAACACTTCAAAGTTTTGTTGATAATGGAAGATTAATGATACTTTAGCTGAAGAGCAGAAAGCTCTTCTGTAATGAAAGCATAAACATACGTCTGGCAGTGGTTGACTGACAGTAATGTAATTATCCTCCACATGGGAAAAAAGACAAGTTGACAAATGGAAATATAGCCAGGGAGAAATGGGAGATGATTTCACCAAGTTCTCTGAAAACAGTGGAGCTACTCACTTTGCTCACCTCCTTTTCTTTTTCTTCACCTGCGTGCAGACGGGTCGTCATGACACCAGCCTCTACTTGTCCCTCCCGCTGACAGAGGAAAGCGAACAATTGTTACAGTGTGGCAAAGGTTGTCAAAGTTACTGAGAGGAGAATCAAACCTCTAAAATCTTGCGTGTGAGGCAGGTGCCCTGTATCTGCAGCCGGAAGAGGTTTTTGATGCCGAAGAGCTCTCCCTTACGGACGCCGTCACCCTGAACAGCTTCGAAGTAGCGACGAGAGCTCTCTTTGCCCATCACAGAGCTCTGTAATTGCTGGAGAACACCATGGGAGGGAAATATATGAAAATATATCTTCATGCAAAACAGCACCTGCACTTTACATTTCAGCCAATATCCAAGTACCTGTTTGTAAACTTGTCGGAGGTAAATAACTTCCTCAACCGTTCCCAAGGAGATCAACCTGAAAACTGTCACATCCCTGCACTGCCCGATGCGATAAGCCCTGAAAAAGCAAAGGCAGAGATGGGTGCCACCGAATGTGCATCAACAAAATGGCCGTTCCCAAAAGATGCCATTAAACTCAAGAGACACGTTAAGTGTCCCAAAACTAGAAAAAGAGAGGGCAAACCTCTGCCAAACAGCTAAATCTGTCCATGACTTTTTAAGGCTTTTGAACAAACAAGCCACCAGCGTCAAAAACATGACCTCCTCAGTGGAGGTAACACGTTAAAGAAAAGATGGGTCTCAATACAAACATCAGCATGCATCATGAAAACACATCAGAGTACCTGTCAATTGCCTGCAGGTCATTAGCAGGGTTCCATGTTGGGTCAAACAGGACCACCACATTGGCTCCGACGAAGTTAAGGCCAAGACCACCCGCCCTGACATGGACATGAGAGACAAACCATGAATAAACGTCAACAACGATTCGTAAATAGTAGTGAGTAGTGAGTAATGTTTCAAGCCATCGTCCCTAGAATTTGTCACGCACACACACATTTGTATATCTATATTTGTGGGGACCGCTCATTGCCATAATTCTTTCCACAGCCTCTCACCATAAACCAAACCATCCAAAACAAATGGCCTTAACCAGGACTCTGAATCAAGCCTAAACCTAACTATATTCACCCAGTTATTTTGACAACTTCATCCTCAAATGGAGCCTTGGATTTGTGAGGTCCGGCCAAATGATCCCCACAAAGGCACAAGGTCCTCACAAGGAGCGTAAAGAATCGGTCCCCACAAGTAAGGACAAACCAGGTACACACAACATCAGGTCATCAAGTAACTACAGTAGGTTATTGGACTTTGGGAGGAAAACTGAGTGCACAGAGAGGACCCTGTTTTACTCCAAACCTATGATACATAAAACGGGTTCAAACCTTTTTTTGCGAAGGTGCAGCACTAGCTGCTATCCCACACAAAACATTGAGATTTTCATTCATCATCAGCTCGGTAAAACTTTTGCTATTGCAATGAATCCACTATTAAGCCCCACAATCTTGCAATAGAGATAGCGAGAGCTCACATGTGCGTGAACCACAAACCCTGCAGCCGCCCAGATGCTACACTTTGAGTGTGCACCTCGCACCACAGTGCCCTGTCTGTGGTAGTTTAAAGATCTAATTGATATTGAGCTCACAATTCTATGATAAAGAGTGTGATCACCCACTTGTGAATAAGAAGAATAATATTGTACGAAGGAAAAACCTTGCCATTGCCACGCACAAGTGGAGCGCACAGGAAAAATGCTGACGCAGCAATTGTGCTCTCCAGATAAATCAGTAAAGCGATTTTACGTTAGACTGTCGTGTATTCAGTGTTGATTTACATGGTAGAGACGAGGCAAAGGTTGACATGAGGGGAACAGTTGAACTCTTTCACAATTTGGATCCTCTCTTTGGACTTGGTGTTTCCATCCAGCCTGCTGTACTCCAGCCCCTCCGCCATGCAGTAACTCTCCAGCACGTCCAACAGCTGAGGCGGACAAGACAGCAATATTGTTGATCTCCTCTCAATATTTAACATGTAAGATCTCTAATTAACATCAAACTAAACAGATACAAGATGAAACAGACACAATTCGTTCATTCATTCATTGGCACTGAGGGTGGTGACAATAAACCACAAAAGAAGTCACCAGAAGCGTTTGAACTCCATGACTCTGAGAAACAAGCAGGCTGGGAATATGACCTCAGTCAGGGAAAATGTTATTACAGAGGTTTAGGTGACAGCAGATAATAAAACTTTTCTGCAAACCGATAATCACCCAAATTCTTTGTTCAATAATCATGTGAAAATGTCACATTTTTATGTAAACAAGAAATCAAATAGCAGCTGCGGAAGCACAACAGTGTGTGTCAGTGTGTGTGTGTGAACTTGCATAGCACTACCTACGGAGACCAATTCTTGTAAACACACCTCCTTGTGGGGACCTTTGGCTATTTCTGGGGACCTTTTGCAAGTCCCCATGAGGTTAAGCCTCAAATCGAAGATTAAAACAATATAAGCGGGTCATTACAATTGAATTTGAGTTTGGTTTATGTCCCGGTTAAGGTTAACCATTTGTTTTGGAGAGAGGGAGAGATAAAGAGAGAGAGACAGAAAGCCAATACATTGATGAACTCCCTTCAGACTATGAGTGAAATGTAGAAAAACAATAAGGTATTATGACTCTCAGTGCACCATAAAGTAATTTTTGTGTATGCTTTAGCCATTAGAAATAATAACCTAAACACTATGAAAATATCTTTGGAAAAAACAGGCTGATGTTACTAGAACATAAAATGTTTTGCCAAATAAATGTACCCTCAGTCAAGCACCGAGCTGAGAGCAAGTACTTAGAACTATTATCACAATTATTCATGGAGCCAAACCGTCATTGCATCTGTTCTCGCAAAAGAAACTTCAGGGGAAAAAAAGGTCTGACCTTAGTCGAGAGGGAAAACAGCAGCACCTTGTCTTTATTTTTCAGGTGATATTGAATCAACTTCTCCAAAACCTGAAATTGAATATACATCGACAATAAATACTGCAGCAAGATCAAGTTACAAATCTGTGACCGACCTTCATCTTGCCACTGTACATAGGGTCAGACAAAGCCTCGAATGCCTCGTTTTTGCATCTCTGCACAAAGTCGGGAAACTGCTTGAACACCTTTTGACAAATTGCCCCGACATACTTCTCCTAAAGGCAAGATGGCAACATGTTAGAATGAGCAAATGCCAAAGGACAGATATTCCAACTATTTAAGTACAATAGCCTTCACAAGAGTACAATTGTATTATACTATAAATTAACTACTATGTAAATGTATAGCATACAACGCCATTAAGAGGCTATATTCTTGGCCATTAAAAAACACTAGCTGCATAAAGTGAGCATCATACATACCTGTTTTTTACTGGTTCCTGTAGTCGACTGCAGCAGGGCAACATGGTTGGATATTTTTCTCAATATTGCCAAGTAACTAAAATAAAGCTCAGATATTTTTACACCTTCAGAGTTTGTCTGAAAGAAAAGAAATACGACGGCAGAGAAAATGAACAAAATGTCCTGGTATTCTTTACAAGATGACAAAGGTACTTCAAGATGAATGAGAATGGGTCAAGGCTTTTTAAGACGGAATTGGGAAAAATGCTCACTATCTTTTGGTCTGGCTCACAAAGTTAGTCACCAAGTGGTGATTTACTCATTTCTGATCTTGTCACACTTGAACCATAATACCTCATCATCTCAGGCATGGGGCAATCATAGTTCATGGCAAACAAACAACAACTCTCCCATTTCAATGTTATTTCAGGGATAAAAAATATGATAAGAATCTATGAAGATTTCCAGCCCAGTTTACATACATGAAGTATGCCAGACACCATTAGGGCATGAATACTAAACACTTCAAAATACCTATGGGTTAATCACTAGTGTTTTTGGTCATTTCGTTACACTTCTCTATCCATTTTTGGACGACTTCAGAAGCTTTTTGAATGAGTAACTCTCGGTCTTCACTCGTAATTGAAGTGGAAGACAAGGACTGAGGTTGACAAATGTGGTAAAGCAGGATAGGTGTGACTAGTGAAGATGATCAAGATAGGTTTAGGTGGAGGAGGCAGACTTGCTGTGGAGATGCCTGAACAATTGTTTCAGCCTGACATCCAGCTCACATCTCCCTTGTGAACAAAATGGCTGACAAACACGGTGTAAGGGTGATAACAATGGGATGACACACCTCTGGTTTCACTCAATCTCTCATCTGCAATGTACAGTAAGCTTAAATAAACACTGAACCTGCGTGTTGTGATTCATTTGCTGTTGGACACGATGACATTGAACAGTGCTAAAAAGCAATTGAGTCTCAGAGGTGGACCGACCTTGTAGCAGCAGCTTCTTCTCGTGTGTCCACTTTGGCAACCGCATTTCTCTGAAGACCGCAGCAATAACGTCACATCTTCGCTGTCCAGCACAGTGCGATACACAGTCTGTTGAAAATCAGTCAGGGAGCAATACACCACCTATTGGAAAACACCAGGCGATGAAAGCCTTCACCTGATTACTATCATCATTGAATATCATGATGAATTTCCAGAAAACTGGATTCAATTAAAGGGATGAGGTCTGCTTTGACTCAAACCAAACCTACCCTGTCATCCTTTTTAGGCAGTTGCTCCTTAATCAGTGCCTTCGTCCTTCTGAGGAAATAGTGGGAAATCTTCTTCACCAGGGAACGGACGGCCTTCCTACCTGTGGCGAGGACGCGTTTGGTGGCACTGTGCCTCTGTCCTTGTTCAATGGGATCTGAAAATGTGTTTTTGAAATGCCCCAAACTTCCAAGACAACCAGGTACGGCCCTAAGAAGATAATGGAGTAAAAGCTTGAATATGTTTAGCAAGGCAGGGAGGCATTAAATATTTCACAACCTACCAATCCATGACACACCACAACTCCTCCAGGTTGTTCTGCAAGATGGTACCGGTGAGACCAATTCGGATCTAAAGAGAATTGTGTCTAGTTGAATTAAATGATTCAAATGAACATTTTCAAAGAGTCAGTAACATTATACACTATTATCATTATAAAGATTAAAAGCTTTATATTAGTTCTTCAGAGTAAAGACAAAAAAATGAAGAAATTGTACTTCATTCACATGAAAAAACACAAAAATTGTTCTTTCACCTGGCATTTAAGATCTTTCATCCCCTGAGTGATTTGGGAATTTGGGTTCTTAATCTTGTGAGCCTCATCTACAAAGACAGCGGACCAGGGGATGCTGAGGAGGAATCAGATATAGATGACAGTGGCTCCATTTATCATGCAAAAGCAATATGAAGGACATGTTCTAAAAACATGAAGTAATTAAACCACATTAAATTTACCTGAAAACATAAAAAATTTCAACATGAATAGTATTAAACTAAACCTTTGCACTGACTTATCAGAAATATGACTTTGGAAAACATGACCAAGCGTTTGCCAAAAAAGGCTTCTTACTTATTGAACTGATCCAAACAAATGCGAAGGGTTTCATAGGTTGTCAGAGCAATTTCAACACGGCCGTTCTTGATCCGAGCCAGATCCTCCTCTTTCTTCAAACCATGTACAACCATGCACTGAAAGTGACCCCATGTGTCCAGCTCATCTTTCCAGTTGTAAAGTACAGATAATGGAGCGACAATCAGAAAGACCTTGAGGGAAACAAGAACACAGCAGTGGTGGGATTTGAACATTGAGTACTGCTTGTTATGGGGATGACTTTTGGCACTTACTTTATTAGGTTTATTCTTCCTGGATGGCATCTGACTTTGCAGAAACTGCGGCTTGTTGTTCTCGATATCTTCCCAAGTTCCTTTTTTGCGCAGAACTGCGGATAGAAATCCTATGACCTACGTAAATCACAAGAAATGACACACAAAAAAATGATTAAATAAATATCAGAGTGGCCTTGGTATTTCAGACAATCTTTCTACCTGGACAGTCTTCCCAAGACCCATGTCATCTCCAAGTATACAGCCTCTTGACTGCATGTAGTTGTTATAAATGAACTGAATGCCTTCCCTCTGGTAATCTCTCAGGTATCTATTGACGGTGTATGGGACCTTATGACCTTTAGTAATGCTCAACTCTAAAGGGACACACAGTGATGGAAGGGTGACCCTGTTGGGAAAAATGGGTTTCTCTTGAGTAAATCCATCCAAGTCTGATGTGTTGTGTTTAGACACGAGCTCATCTTTGTCCTCTTCTTCTTCCTCCAGAGCCGCAACATTATTGCCATGACCGAGTCCAGCATTTTCTTTCCTCGAAGTCATTCTGTTGGTTTGGGTCTAGAGGGAGTCACACTCCTGTCAAGCTTTCTGGAACAGAACAAAACCAAAATAACTCAACTTAAGTATACATTCAAAGTTAATGGGAGTTTAACATGCGTGTATACGTAATTCTCATATATACGCTGTTGTAAAAGTTCATCTGGCTTCTACAGCGTGGTTTGAATCGTTTAACAAAAGTTCTACCATAAAACCATGACAGACTTCCACATAAAAAAAGCTCGCAACAGTCGATAAAAGACGAACGCGATCCCCATTTGCATCAACGATCATGAGATTTATGAAGGTTTCGCTTACCTTGCTCTTTTCCTCATTAGCTTGTCTGCTATTGGGTAGCGTCATACGTGGCTGTCGGATTCCAATAAAGCCCATCTATAAGATTAAACGGGGATAGTTTTTGCCCATGAAATAATCAACAGTTAGTGGGTTTAAATAACACTCAGCGTAGCACGGAAACAGACAACATCCCGGCTGTAGTCCGCATCAGTGTTTACATGTTTGCGCATTCAGAGCCGCACTTTCGATACGATTTTTTCCCGCCTTCTTATATATTTCTTATCCCTAACGGTTACGTTACTACCTACGGCGATAGAAAAATATAGATTGATTTATTCGATATTTTTGCAAACCTACTGACTTATTTTGTTGCACATTGCCGCTTTCTCTTTGGAACGAGTTAAAGCAATCGAAAGTGCTGTCTGAAAAACTTGCTTTCATGCCTTTGTTTTGTATTTCTTATTCATAAATTCTCCTTTCTCGCACATATCCTGTCCCAGGTCTTTACTAGCCATGACTCAATATTACATTGTGCTCGGGACCAGGAACTTTAAATTAGCTCTGTGCATCATCTTGGGTTTTTTATTAGCTCCGAAAAGCTGAGGTCACACTCTCCATCTACGCCTTTTATTACAGCTAACTCTGTGAAATTATGAACCGCATATGACATTGCATTCTGCATTCGAAGAGAAACAAAGAACAAATTGTCCAGTGTTTAAGGTGCATTATTAATATTGTTGTTCAGTCATCAATGCAGGCTCACAGCCATGTCACACACATTTCTTTCTATGTGAAAAGCTCACTCACTATTTACCTAAAAGGCAAAATGCTCACAATGGTAACATAAAACAAAACCTTACACATGATCAGGACGACTACACACAACACCAGCAGCGGAGGAATGACAATAGCAATTTATTCTGTTGTTAATATGACATGTTTTCTGCTTGCAGCAAAAATCCTCCAGTTTATTACCTAAGACTACTGTTTCCTTTCATACGGTTAAATTCCTACTTATAGTAATTATGTGCAGTAAATCTGGCATTGGGCAGGTGGGAGACAATGCGTCTCTTGTAAACGCACCGTGGGACGGTCTTCATCCCTGGTTTGACTTTCCCTAAACTTTGTCTGCAGCTCACCAGATGAGGAACAGCTTCGCACCATGGTACACTGCCATACAAAAATGAAACTTGTTGTTCATGTTTTGACTGCACCAGGAATTTATAGGGCAGCTGCTGCAGATGTTCTCATAAAGACAGCCCAAACACTGATGTCAAACTGTTTACATACCAGATCGCACACACACACACACACTGAACTGCGAGGAGTTTATTCAAAATTACCATTTGAATGCATGAATGATTGGGTGCACTTCCTGAATCATTTTAATTCATGACAGGTGGAGTTACAGGAACCTTGGTGTCATTCTCTGAGCTGGTTTGCTGGTTGCAGTGGAACATGCAAACATCACTGCAAAGCAGCAGCAGCAGGAGAACAATCTCTCACCAGTTCATAGATCTCCCTCCAACTCCTAAATATACTGTATGTGGTTTAGTACCACAAACAGTATTCCACAATATGGTGGAATTTCATTTTGAATTATTTTTGGCCTTAAAATTAACGTTCCCCATAAAAAAATGAAGAGCAATTTTTTATGAGGTTTTCATCTCCAAATTTTTTTTCCCACCTTTCTTAAAAGAAACCTGTTAAACTCACACACATATATATATATATATATATATATATATATATATATATATATATATATATATATATATATATATATATATATATATATATATATATATATATAAATAAATATATATATATATATATATATATATATATGGTAACACTTCAGACTGGGCAACACATATTCATCATTAATGAACTAAAACTTGCTTATTTAATGTTAATAATCAGTAATTATGGTGCTGTTTACAGTGAATATCTGTGACCTTTCCAGAATAAGATATAGCCAGGTTTAACAAGTTTTACAGAGTCAACACTTATCCGTACTTTATCACGATTAAATACTGGCTAATAAGGGGCTAAAACACATGAGAAGTCTATTTTAGACATGATGAATTGGCCAATCCAAGTAACCATCCACCATCGTGATGACATCACCTGACATCAAGCTCCAATGTTACAGTGCCACAGTCTAAGCAAAGCACTGACTTATCTACATGTCCAATCTAGAATGAGCCAGTGACAGCAACATTCTGCTTTCCAAGCAGCAGAAATGAATAAAACGTTTTCCAAACCCCATTAGCTGGCGATGATAATGCAAATATTGGAAGCAAAAACTGACCAAAGATTCTCAGTACTATTTTTCTTTTAAGAGATGACGCATCAAAATTCTACCGCAATAAATACAAAAAAAAAAAAAAGAAAGCCTTTGCAAAGTTTTGCAAACAGTGAAATAGTTTCTACGTGAGGTTGTAAGACTTGCTTATATCACCATACATATTTCCCCTCCAGCATTCCTGTTACCCATATGGCAGGATTAACTGAAGTAAACATATTCTCTAGACCACGTTTTTCCTCTCCACACAACTTCCCTCTCAATCAGATTCATTTGGCTGGATTTAAAGTTTGATTTTCATAAATCATAGTTTTTGGACCAGATGAAGTCCACTTCCGCTATCGCTCATTAAAAGTGATTGAAGATGAAGGATTGAATGGGAGTCTTGTGCGACTCTCAGAAGCACATCTGTGTTCCACCACCTCTCATCAAGGTCGCCTTCTGCCAAAAACAATAATTGCCTTTCCAACGAGGACTATTTCAGCTTCATGCACATTGATTGCAATGATGGAGAAGCTATGCAGATTAGATTTTCCAGCTTTTCCCTCGCTGCCTTTTCATGAAAATGCAATTGGTTTACTCGCTAGTTTACACAATCGTGGTGTGAGGATGTGGTTCCCTCACAGATGCACATGTCAAGACAAGTCACGCAAACAACAAGGAAAAATACAACCTTTTTTCACACCTGGGTTGTTTGACATTCTGCTTTTTCTGCCAAAGTTTGAACTTAAATCTCGGACAACTCATGTAAACTGACTCAGGTAGCTCTTTTTTTTTAATGTATTTCACTTATTCAGTGAAGTAAAGGGTGATGAACGGTGAAGAAATTAGCTGGTACAGCAGATTTCATTAATGATGCTTTTATTTTTTTTATTTATTTTGTTCAACTCAGACTCACTCCCATGTCATAACATATGGACTTTGGGAAAGTGGGCTTTGCTATACTGATGAGGAAGGCAACCTTCATTATTGCATGTTACACATAGGGCCAATTGAGGCACATGTTCCCCTCACGTAAAAGTAAGGCCGAGGTTGGGGTGAGGTAAGCCTTGGCGCTGTTAGTTCTATATGAAACCATCCGTCAATTGCTATTTAAAACTCCTCAGATTGTCATGTGTTTCAGACACTCCATTGAAACGCCTATGTGTCCACATGCAACACAGAAGGCTGTCTTGGTCGTCAGCATAGGACACAAAAGACCACTTTCCTCACATCAGTATTTTACGCCATGGGAGTGAGGATGAATTGGATATTTACATAACCTTTCCTTTTTTTTTTAATTACATATGTGACTCATAGCCGCACTTTAGTGACAGAATTGTGAGTTGGAACTCATGCTTTGATTCCCCTCGGCTTCACCAAGGTCATCGGGGCCGACATCTAATCGTACGGCCCAAACTTCCCTCCCACCAGAAACCTCCATCAGCAATATCCTTTCCATTCCCAGGTCAACAGGGAAGCATAATCTCGAAAGGTTGTCCTGTGTCTGCCTCAAGATCTCCCTCCAGTTAGAACATTTTGTAAGCATACTGCTGGGAACCTGACTTGAGACCAGAGCAGAATTTGACTGGTTTCAACATGTGGCCCACAAGTTTTTTTTAAGGCGACCTATCCGAGGGAGCCGACTTTCTTGACGTCTTTCAAATATTTAAGTCTGTCCAGGAAATTATGCAGTGAGTCCCTCTCCATTTTGAGGTTATTACTTGGTAAATTTCTCCCTCTAGAACGCGGGGTTACAGGAGCATAGCTGTCAAACTGAGCTTGACTCTGTCTCCACTGCAGCTCTGAACACCACCTTATTAGATCAAGCCATGCAAGTGAGATGAGACAGCAATGGAGCAGATCATCACATGATTTAAGTTATTTTCACATTGTTATGATCTTAATTGAACTCAGTTGGTCACATAAACTGATTATGGACCTCATCTATCGAGGCTGCTTACGTGCAAAAAGGGGCATCCCCTCTTTTTCACGGCACAGAACACGAGAACAGTGAACAGTCATCAACAAATAGTAAGCCCAGGTATTACCATTTACATGAGTGAATATTGAAGCATTTTTCCCCTTGGAACAGGAGTTGACATGGAACCGCAGTGGAGCTTTGGCTGATTTCCTATCTGAATGATTCTCTCCTCTGCGTTGCTGGAGCTACGCAAAAATAGAATTGTCGCAGAAGCGCCAGCACTCCACAGCCAATGGAAATGAACAAAACAATTTATTCTTTTAGAAAAACCTCTGCGCAGCACTGCCTCCAAACCACTTCTGGACTCGGTCGATCAATGCAGTTTTGGCACGTCACCACTTCACTTTCTGTGAAATCCTTGTTGCACACAGATTCATACGGATATTTTTATGTGTAAGACAGCATCTCTACTTGGGCAAACACCAGGTTTCTAACAGAATTCCACCTATAATGTTGCACATGAGGCCCCTTCTGGGCTGAATTTGGCCCCCGGGTTTTGAGTGTGACACATAATCTAAAGCGTCAATTCTTGTTGTCACATTGTAGGAAGCACCAAAAGAAAACAGGACTGCATTTGTCAAACTACCAAGAAGCTTCTTATTTAAAATCATGGCGAATGACCTGCCCTTGACAGAGAGCCTCTTAAAATCCCAAAGTAAATGCCTCAAGGGCTGCTCTGATGTGGCTCGAGCAGGACAAAACGCGGACTGTTCCTCTTGACTCGTGACTCGGAGGTTCAGTGAGTGGTCAGATTCTTCCTCAGGAACTTGAGATAAACTTTGTCCAGGAAGCTGGGTTATGTCATTCCTCAGGAATTGGCACACATCCTGTGAACCCCCGTTTAGAGCAGGACCACTGACCTGCTCTGCCACTCAACTGGGGCGAACGTTGACTTTGGCGGAATGTAGATAAGAATTGTCATCTATTACGTCAACAACTCACACAAACACACCAGTACAAAGCAGGCATTTTCGTTACAAAGTCAGCCAGCAAGTTCATTTCTTTGAAAGTTCTTTTTTGCAAATTGCGTTTGGAATTTCTGAAATTAAGGTCTATTACAGCAAGTTCGTTCACCTATCTATCTACCAAACAACGCCACTTTTGAGGCCTCAGAAAAATGTTACAAATTCTTCTCCTCATTGAGTCAAGTGAGAAGCCTCTGATGACCCGAATTTGATGGCTTGTCTTTTTTTCTCCTGCAGTGAGATGGAAAACTTTGTACAGCAACATATTTACGATCGAACTGCCTCTCATTATACTGCAACCTCATAGAGGAGTCTTTTGTCTGTGCACTTGGGCCATACTGAACACGTCAACCAGAAAGTATAACTGACCGTGGCGTCTGGGACTGTTTGTGCAGGAGCATGCGACGTGTGCATCACTCAGTTTGTGTGGTTTGGAGCCGAGTCTTTCTTTCCCAAAAGGGCTGTGCAGCAAGGGCAGCGTATAATAAGTGAGTTGGTGTGTTACTATTGAATATTACATCCTTGCTGAGGTTGGAAATGACTGTAGCAATATCAAGCCACTACTTCCTTCTATTCCAAAATGTCTCATTGTTTTCTTTAAGGATTTAGATGATAGGTGTGATAAAAAAAAATACTTAAAGCATCAGTCCATCTTTACAAGAATAGAACATTGACTCTCAACTGGAAGGTTGTGAAGTTATCAGTGAGTTGTAGTGTATTAGGCAGAAAAAGAAGGGAAAAAAAGCTTTCATTTGGAATGGAATTCATTTTCTATGGAGTCATGATCCCTTTTGCTGACACACACAATTAAAGATTGGTCTCAGTACTTGCTGCTATAGCTTGGTGGTTGGGCATTTGGCTGTAGTATGTCTTCTGTCTTTTTTTCTTTCTACTTGAAACTTGAAATTGTGTGACATCACTTTTCCTTTTGATATATTACATAATAAAGTCACATTTTTTTGTCTTGTCACTATGGTGCAATGGTGGGTAGCAGGCCGGACTATTTGAAATTCACTGCTGAAATGGTCTATGGTAAGTATTCTGAGTTACAATCTTATCTTATTTAACATAATTACCATTGTGGTGACCAGTCTAGATCCTTAGGCAAAGTCTATGGCACAGCTACAAACTTTGGTGAAGGGTGCTTTGTTATTGTGTATGATGTAACAGAAAGTGATAAATTAGTACAAAACCTTTCTGATAAATAAGTGTTAGGTTGTTGTATTGATGTCTAACAAAGAGATTTCAGTTAAGAACCTGTGACCTTATTGACAGGTTTTTTTAAAGAAATAGTGAAGGAAAAGTAGCAATCTTCACATTAAAAATAATATTTAAAAAAAAAATCCTGTTAATCCAGCCGGAAATTAGCCACGCCCACAAAACTTAAGCCACGGGTGCAAAGGTGCTGTCTGCACCATAGACGGCTCAGTGGTGCATTAGAATGGACTTCCAAACCAGTTTTGAAAACAGGGTCCTGCATGGAGACTGACTCATGAAACAAACTCGGCAATGTTCTGAACTTGAATCATGAACTCGTCACCAAATGTGCTGTTTGCACCCATGAGTCCGAAGCTCTGACACCACAGCCTGTGAAGATAGGCTGGGCGAAGACAGAGCATTTTGAGCACTTTATAGTAAATAAAACAATCATCTGGAAATAAAGGCAGTTAAAAGTTGACCGCCGACAGAATGTGTTGCCGCCACAACACTTGCAATTGCTTTGACTATTGTGTAAGACATTTATAATGTAGAACGATGCAAAATGTAAGGCTGAGAAAATTTGTGGACAGTTTTGAAATCCCCCATGGCACGTTTCGTTGTTCCAAAAGAAGTCATGCATTGGATAATAATCCACATAATGTCAGTAAAGATGAGACGATTCCAGTTCTGGTCATGGCGGGCCTCCCCCTGTCTCCTACACTGGACATTTCAGACTGCCCTTGGAATGAAAAACCTGGCCACTTGACAACAATGTCCCCACTTCCACTCTCCTAAACCACCCCAAATCCAACACGAACACCGACTGAGACTCAAAGAGCTGCATGACTGCACGTCCCAACAATGAGGCCACACAAAAACGCCAACTCAGCAGAACTGGACATCCGCTTCTCAGGCGTTTAAGCATGCAATTATGTTCCCCTCCATTCCCCTCTACACAATCAAGATGTGGGGAGTACACTTCATGTCTGTGGTAATGGGGCATGTGGAGACATGGGTACATTGCTGAGCTGGATTTGTAAAAGGCGGTTGTTTAACAAGCTTTGAGGCTACTTTGCCCTGACAATTTCATTTGGATATGTGCTGGGATACATCTCTATGGTTTGGATCTGTTGGACTGTCTTCGTGATGCTGGTCCTGTGGGGAACAGTTCTGCTGATGGAGAGGCCTGGCGTCCATGCATGTTATACTAACTCACCATACATATGTGGTCCAGAGGGTTTCAAGCCAAGTCATGCTTATGGACCATTTAGCACACACAAATCCAAGCTGGAAAACATTGCACTGAATCACAGGAGACTGCTCCCTCAAGGAACCATTAGCAAACCATTGGGCAAATCCACACCTGAATTACAAATTACACATTTTTTGGGGGGGGATATCTGGTTGTGCAAACAGTACTCACATGACTACCTACCATAGAAAAGGACAAGATCAAAGTTGAAGCATCCCATCACCAGAAAAGAAGAGGAGGATGAGGAGGAAGGACAGCAAGTCACGGGTATTTACGGCTGTAATAGTGCTGACACTGAATGTCAGGCAGCATCCGACTGTCTGGAGAATGTTCTTTAGTCAGAATAGGAATCATGTAATCGCTTCATTCACTCTCTGGCAATATAAAATGATAAGTGACCAGTGTGACAAAGAGATATTTTCTACTTCGCTTCCTCAACCAGCTGGAGATAGACAGACCTAGATAGATCTAGTCTGCCCCTTAAATGAGCAACAGAGTTAAGGATGATTCCAGAACTGTCTCTCGGTGTGCCATTATCTACAAGTAAGAAATCCATCTACGTTTATGTCTGTGTTCAACTGTTGGTCACAAACAACAGTTCTCTGCTACGAAATTATACCTCGCTTACGACATGAGTGGTGATAAAAGGCGTCATTAGTTGAGTCATGCTGCTTCCTCTACTTCACATCCTCCGGTGCTCTGTCCATCCCACCCTTGCTGACTGTGTGTGGTCTGCAGACACTGTGAATCTCTAGCTCACCCATGATGCCACCCAACACGACACTCAGATCTCCCACGAGATTGTTGTGTCCCATACATGCTCTTGGACACATGTCCAACTCAAGGCTAGCGGACCGAATCTGGTGAGGACATGAGATTGAACTTGGTAGAGTTGGCGACACCACCTTGAAATATACAGAAGACTTTTCTCCATGAACGCAAACATTAATTTTCTTTCATGATATTCCTTCCCTCTGCATCATTCCCCCAGAGACCATCGTGACTCTGGCCTTGAGTTTGGTGCATGGCTGTAATAGCTCTATACTACTTTTTCACATCCGATACCGATGCCGATATTGCAGCCAGTGGATACCTATTCGATCCAACACCTTGTACTTGTCACTCAAAAACGTTTATGGATGTCAACTGTTTAATCCTGACAACCTCACCACTGACGCTGAGCACAACTGCTTTGGCTTTATCAAAACATAAATTAATTAATTAATAAAAGTGGTATTAAAGAATTAAATAATTTGTTTGACGCACCATCATGAATCACGTAAAGTGAAAGTGAGGATATTTGGGTTTATGGATCGGATTGGATGGGATGTTGAAAAAAATCTGATACTGGTTGGTGTCATTTTGGCCTGGATCGGACCCGATAACAATACCATGTCAACTCTGATAACCACCCCTACTCAAAAGCTAGAAGGAAGGACATTTAGTAAAACACATGACACATGACAGCCAAGGCAGAAAACTAAATTTGTCGTTCTGAGCAATGTCCGCGGTGAGGAAATGCTAATATGCATTCAGTTATTTTGCTATTTAAAACAAAACTAAACTAAAAACAGACTAAAAAGGAAGCAATACTGCGCTCAGATTTTGGTGCTAAATTGAGCTCTTGCCTTAGCCTGGCTGCTCTCCATGGTCAGTGATGAAACCTCACAGAAAGTAGGTTTGAGTTAGCGTGCCCTTGTGTTTTCTTTGGGAGCTCTGGTTTCCTCCCACTGACCAAGCATGTTCAACATTCAGGTTAACGGGTGACAATAAATGGACTGAAAACAAGTCACCCGCCTCTCAGTCTACATAGCTGGTGACTCATGGATTGTCAACCCTTTTTGGTTGAGCTCAGTCATTTGTGGATTTAAAGTTCAAACTTTGCGTTGTTTTGCCCTAATTGTGCTCTTTCTTCAGTTGGTGTATCTGGACTGTGGATGCCTGGAGTTCACCAGGTGAATTCAGTGCTTCTAGCTTAACTGACTTCCCTTTCTATGTGCATGTTCTGGGTCACATATCATGGGGACTTATCCATAGATTAGACTTGTCTAAGAGCGGCACTGAACATGATGAATGTGGACAAGTGTAACAGTTAGATACAGATGAGCTGGAAGCTCGTCCTGTGAAGGTTACACACTGACAGATCTTGTTCACACATTCTCTGTTTCACCTGGTTGTCCGCACAGTCTGAGTCATGATCGCACGTACGGTGACAGAGATTAATCTCATTCAGCTCAGAGACTCTGGGAACGGAGGAGGCGTTGAAAAGCAAAAGCTCTCAGTGTCCACGGCCCGGCCGACTGGGTGGTCTCACAGGCACAAATATCATAGTGAGTGACCATCCCCTCCACAGTTCACATCAGCATGCATAAACAAACACGGCCAGCATGGAGATAAAGTCATGCAACAGTGACCGTGTGGCCGCTGCACAGACTGGACTGAGAAAATGTAGCAAGACAGAGAGCAGAAGAAAAATAAAAGAATAAGATAGGAGGTGAAGAGTGTTCCTCTGTGTGTGGTCTGAAGACCTCCGAGCTCGTTCCAGGGTGAATGCGTGCCTTCAGCTCTGAGAGGAAGGGAAAAATAAGAGGAGAATGAGAGGACACGGCACAATTAAGGCAATGTTTACCTTCAATTGTCGACGTGAAGGAATGAGTGAGCTGTTTTTTAATGTGGAATATGCAAGCAAACAAGTGCCTGTTTGGCTTGCCATGGAGAGATTAGCCTGATGTTTGCTGACGCGTCAACAGGACCACCAAATAGTGAGCTTATCACTCCATCTTCCACAGAGAAGGAAGACTGGTGTCTCACACTCGCAGGATTGACAGCAAATAGAATGAGGTTGATGCGAGAATGATTGCTTTTCCATAATGCTTTCTTCAAACACACGTCTCATGTCAGCCTGAAACAGTGTGATAAATGAAGTAACCGCAAAGTCTTTGTCTTTCTGCTTTTCCCATCAGTTGTTGCCACAGCAATTCAGCCTCCTCCACCCGAACTTGTCGTGATCATCCTCCCCAGTCACTCAAACAGGCCAATTCAGCTGTTATTGGTCCTTTAAATGACCATTTTGCTTGTCACCCATTCATTTGTGTTCCTCTTCCGTCTGGCAGGAGGCTATGGTCAATCCAGACCAGAACCTCCTGTCACAGGAACAGCTTCTTCCCCTTGGCCTTCAGACTGATGAATTTGTGATCAGCCTTGTTATTTGATTTGATTTGATTTTATTCCAAAGCACTTCACTAGTTGGTGGGATTCCCGCTGACCATGGCAATAAAGTTGATTCTGATTCAGATTCAGATTCTGATTCAGATTCTGATTCAGATTCTGATTCAGATTCTGACTTCTGATCAGATCAGCGCTCATCGGCATCAAATAAATCCAACATGACTCAGAGTCTCTGTCACTGCTAATGTCATCTTGAGGGTTTTATATATTAAAAATATGTTTCAATCACAGATTTGAGTCTGGTTCCTACTGTATGAATGTGTACTGGATCCATTTCAACTGTCAAATGGTTCCTAGACTGAACGCATCTTACTGTATGTCACAGCCATCATGCCAATAGCAAATCGATTATGAGGTAAAATGCACCAGCCTAAATAACAATAGTTAGCGTCTTTTTAGGTTCTCGATCTCATTTTGGTCTTGAATGCATTTTCACTCTGGCATGTCTGGGTAGACTCAGGATTTCTGAGTCTGCCTAGTTTTGTCATCATCGCATGACCATACCATAACTGGTAACTAATGATCATAACTGTTTGATTTTTGAAAGCACATAACAGAGATGAGAGGATGTTAAAGGATGGATTAATGTATATTTTAATCACTTTTTTGAGCATCTTCTTTTTGTTGGTGAGCAGAGAGCCTGTTCTGTTCTTCTGAGAGTCTTTCATGTGGTGGAAGCGCATGTGCCAGCACTCAACATGTCGTGGTTAAATTATAGACGGTTCATTAATCTTAGAAGCAGCCGGTACCAGTGAGTATAAATAAATCTAGAAATATCAAATGACATGAAACTGCTGCTTCGCTTTGAAGGTGTTTGGTCAAACCTTTAGCAGAGAAAACTTCGTTTTAGAACCCTGCGTGCTTTTTCAGACACATCATGACTGGATGAATAAATAGTTGGACTTCCTCCACTGTGGTTATGCGTTTGCCTTAGTGCACATCTTACCAGACACTTTTAAAATTTCCTCACAGCATGCAGGAATGTTTATGGTGCTCTGTTAAAATATAATGATGGATTAGTTTGTCTGTGTGAATAAAAGCCTCTCGTATAAAAAAAGAAAAAGTGGATTTGCCCTGAGGCGTGTTTAAGGCTAACTCCATCAAGAGTTTTTTCCCACAGTTCTGTGGGTTAAAAACAGCGCCATGCTCCTTTTGTGTTCTTTTTTGGTGTATAAAACTGTTTGATTAAGGCCAGGAAGCATCTGAAAATAGCAGGAAATGGTACGTCTCTTGATGTTTCTGCTGGTTTACTGCGTAGAACACCTCTTATAACTGACAGTTTTAGTCACTGAGCTGCAGAGCTGCCACTTCCACATCTAATTGTGCAGCAATTAAAGAGTAAACTCTGGCAAACAAACGGGCAGAGCGTATGTGTTTCTATCTAAACACATGAAACATTTTGTGTAGATGTCTATTTTCAGACAAAGCGGCCCTTGAGGAATATAAAGTCAATAGGGATGACACAGTATCTGCAAGTTGGCACAATAATCCTTTCATTCATTCCTTCATTATGCTGTTAAAAAATGGCTTTCACACCTTTGGGAGCATCACAGACACTCCAACTGTTTGAGCACATTTTGTGTGCCTCCTTTTGTCTGGTTTCATTTACTGAATCATTTACTCTGCTGCGGCCCATGGGTCGGCAGATCCCAGTTGTAGACTCTCATTCGCCCTATTCAACCCAGCGTGATGCCTTTTTTCGTGGATTGGACTCTCATCACCAAGACTCCTATCCAACTCAAATTGTCTAGACCTTGTTGCTCCTCCCACCTCCTGCCTCAGACTTACTTGCTTCACTGTGCCATGGGGAAATCTGCATCAGGTTAAGTGGCCCAGTGGTTGGTTCTTCTAACTCTGGACAGCAGAAGTTTCTTGGGTGAGATCAAGTTTGGTCATACATTTGTTTATAGTTCTGTGTTCTTTTGTTTATTGCTCGGGAGAATCAAATTTACAAAAGAACACTGAGAATATAACTGGAAAAAAACACTAAATTGTAAGACTTCCTGACCTTTGAATTTCCTCTCAACTTAACAACCAGGACTTTTAATAAACACGGCTCTTTGAAGTTGGCTAGATGAACTCCTAACCCTTCTCTTTTGTATATTTACAGCTTGCGCAGAAATCATGTTTCAACACGGCATTGAGAAAACGAAACATTTTCCACTTTCACTCCACTTTCTTTCTCCTGTGACAGCCACAACTCCAAGGAAACGAAAGATACTGACGGGCCCCTCAATCAGTCTGGACTAACCCGACCAGAGCCAGATGTGGCTCTCACGATGCTGATTGTGTTTGTCTTGTTTACAAATGCAACTCAGAGCAGATTTCTTTATTTCGGGTCTGCCCCCCCCTTGCGCCCCCACTCCTCGTCCAAAAGTGTATATACAAAAACTCTGACACCGACGTTTGTGAAAACAAAGACCGTTTTACTTTTTGTGGCAGGAAGGCTGTGTTTGATAGAAGATGTCGCTCAGGGCCACAGTTTATGTCGAGGTTGCAGCAGCAGACATATTTGTTTGCTCATACCTCTGGTGCTGGGAGGAAACACGTCTCAGAGGCTGAGGGGGAAAAAAAGCATCAGTCTCGGATACAGTGATTCAAGTCATCAATATTTGGGTTCACCTCAAAGGGTGGACATTGTTGCCGCAGTTATCTTGAAAAAGTAAACTGATCACGCCCCTTAAAAAGTATAATTACAATGTATTTCATTCAGCTGCTTACAACACCTTTGAGGCGACTTACATTTTTTTTTTTTTTTTGGCTTTTTATTTTATTTTATTGACAGCACTTTATTCTGAAGCTCTTTCCTAGTTGGTGGGATCCCCACTGACCATGGCAATAAATTTGATTCTGATTCTGACCACCTGAAACTGAGGCGGGAGTGCTGCTGTTTCTACCTGATACGTTGCTCTCGTCCTCCAGTCGTGATATTTTTAACTGCCTCACCGACACAGTTCAATACTTTGTCCATAGTTGCCGTGTTTGCCTTGGAGTTTGTTGTTGTAGTAAACTTTTGACGCTAGGCTGCTCCCCCTAGTGGATATATTAATGACAGCAAAACCAACGCAAACAATGCATGGAAGCATATGATCAGTGACGGTAACATTTTTGTTTGAAATGGGTGGAAAGTAGTAGTAGTTTTCATTGGGAGTGACAAGGAAGGATAAGATTAGAAACAAGTACGTGTTGTACGTTTGCCTTGTCTTGTGAGTTTTATCCTGGACTTGCCCCCCCACTGTGGCCCTAGGTTAAGGTCAACCCAATGAGGCCCCAAGTGGTCCCTCCAGCCGCACAAGCAGGAAATGACCTCACACGCGGAGAATGAACCCGCAGCAACACACAACGGACCCCTTCACCTAAGGTCAGAGTTCAGCCGAGTCATGGGGGAGTCAAAACGCGTGTGTTTGAAATGTGCGCACACCAAGTCTCTGATCAATTGTCAGCAGTGGACAGTTTGAGTCACTTGTGATTTGTGTGCATGAGTCTGTGGAATGTGAAGCATGTTCAACTGTCCTCATTCGTGTGAGTCAGTGTTATCTTGGACAGGTGAAGAGGATGTTGCTGTGGGTAACAGCAGGAACTGGAAGCGAGGATGTGTTTTGCGTTTGTGATAAGCCTTTAAAGTCATGCATGACTTCCTGTTTGAATGACCATTAAAAGCGATGACAGACATCTCACGTAGACTGGAAATATGCAGCTGTTCCTCAACCCTTCTGTCCAAAATCAGCATTTCAGGAGCATCATTTTTGGCTGAGTGTGTCTCTAGTCTCATTCAAAGGGAGAAAGGTGGCGCCCACTAAGTTATTTCGGAACCCTGAGTGACCTCAGGTGAAGCACTTGAAAAACATCCAACCTCCACACAGACTGGACAGAGGTTCTGCAAGAGTTGCTCCGCGCTAGAATCGAGCTTGCGGACCTGCTCTAAGACCCAAAGCTTAGTGGGATTTGATTCCAACAGAGCTAACAAAAGCTTGTTGTGACAGACAATAGAATGGTGCATTGTTCACCCCCCCCTCCAAAACTGTTGACAATTTGGACCACTAATATTACCTGGTAAGTATTTAGAGGAGCCATTAAGGAACAAAGAAGTCCAGGCTCTGCAGAGCTGGAGTAATTTCTCTTAATGATGCTTGATGCTGCTTGTTTATGAGCTTAGATTCCACTGGGAAAGGTAGTTGTTCCTGCTGTTGTTCAACTGGAAGACTTTTGGCTGTTTCATAGTGTCACTTCTTCCTGCCAAGTTGAAAAAAACAGAGGGATCGTAAAATAAACATAATGTACAAGAGAATCAAAATTCATTTTTTGAATGTACATGCGCAGCACGAATGTTTACTTGGCTGGCAGCTTCTACCGAACAAGGGAGGAGGAACTTCCCGATGTTCTTAACGGAAAATTTGCTCTTAAAAGGTTTCCAGATGGCCAGTTGTGTGCAGTTATGAACTCCTTTGACACAGCTGGGGCAAAAGGAAAAAAATCCCAACTGTCCCCTTGAACCTTGGGCTGTAATTTTGTAAGAGCGTCAACCATTGCAGTGCATTATGGGACTTACTGTGTGGTGCTTTTAATGGAGAAGATGTTGTGGGCCATCTGACTTATTTGAAGGCCTGATGTGGCCTGCTGGCCATGAGTTGGATATAATGTATCGTTGATCAGATTCATAGTGAATAGCATTAGCGGACATCATATTGAGTCATGTTTAGGAATATTGAACGCAAGGCTATGCAGGTTGGTTCAGACACGGCTTATTACCTCGCCTGCATGAAACCACCCTTCATCCATGATATATATCACTCCTGGGCTGTGGCTTAATTGTAAATAATATCTATTATGAATGTCACACTGTGTGTGTCTCACATTGTCTGATAATGCGCTGCTGCAGCTTTTACGACGGTAAGCAGTATAAGAGTCAAATCCAACCTCTGATTTGTCGGTTTCAATTCAGCTTGTTTTTCCCATCTGGCATTTGACTTTGACCAATATTTATAGTTCAGTCCTTTACGTGATCCCTTTCGGAACCTCTGGATTTATGGAAATTAATTTCATGGACATCATAATTAAATAATGACTACTTCTCTTTGGCATCAAAACCATCGCTCTAGCGGGTAATTCCTGGCCTTCAGTGGTCAGTAAAAATCAAGAGCGGCTAAGGGAGATGTTGTAAGATCATGAGAGGCTCAGTTGGATGAGGTCCGCTGATGCCAGAAATTAATTTTCCAAAAAATATAACATAAAGTTCTCAACCTCCAAATCCCCAGTATTTCTAAAATACTCATCAAGTACTTAACCCCTAACTCAAAGTATTTTGCTTCCAAATGTCAAGTATATACGTAAGAGTTTTGGGGCGTCTCTTTCAGTGTCTTCCTCCTACACTTCTCAAACACACATCTCTTCGAGGCAGCTCTGGTTCTGGTGCCAACCTTTCTACGGAACCAGCCTATGTTCATACATGTTTAAGTGCTACTGAAGTGGAAGGCCAGACAACACACTGGCAAAATAACAAGTTGCTCTGAAGGCATTTTCATACAACTATCAAGTATACAAGGACATTTGATGATGAAGAGACACAAAAAAAAAAAAAATGTTGAAGGCAATCCGGAATGTCAGAAGAGTGAGTTTATTGCTTTATTTTTGTGACACGATTGTTGAATACGTCCACAGACATGGTTCATGAGCCCTGAACCAACCTTTTAGGGTTAGTACTTTTCAGGTTTCTGTGTTTGAACATGTCAGCCAGTCCAAAGTTACATTCTGGAACCGGCACTGAGTGATGCCTGTGTGAAAGGCATCATTGTCTTGCTCCCTCATCCACGCTTTGGATCATTTGTCTTGAATTGTTGGCACCTTGGTGTTTTTTGAGGCATTGCAGTTTCGTTGCGTGCGTCCAAAACGCATTGCTGTCTCCTGTCTTGATTCGGAATGTAGAACGTAATACTGTATATCGACGGTCACGGTACGGTGTATGGAACAACACTTTAACAGCCCATTCACTTTCACATTTTAAGCAGTGTAGAAAAACCACAGACACTCATGTCTGTGTCTGACATGGCTGCCATTTGTCAGGCATTTGCTTCACAAATATGTGCACTTTGTTCCAATTTCTTCTTTTTCTTCATCTTTTACACCTGGCTTCCTTAACATTGCTACCAATGGACGATGGTGTTATCCTCACAGCTGTGTTGCAGCGGGTGGAGTGTCTCTCATCGTGTCTCCCATGGCAGGTCCCCATTTAAATTTCCCCACTGTGGGACAAATAACAAGGAAGGGAAGCGTCACAGTATGAGTGAGACGTGCCTTGGACATGAGGACATGAAGCGGACAGGTGAGACTAGGGAGGATGGTCATGTCTGTGCAATGTAATGCTTACTTGTGCAAGGAACCACTTTGCATCATTCGTTGAAACCTCCATCTTCTCTGCTGTCTATTTTCGGTGCCCTGGCTTTTATTCACCGCCTCCTTCTGGAGTCTGGAGCCACAGCGGTGATATTGTATTATACAGCTTATTTGTTGAGGCGCCGTGTATACATTCTGAGCAGCGGACGTTTCCTGTTAATGTTGGAGTCTGAGCTCACTTCCAAAAATTATAGTTTCTCCAGCCAGTTCTGCTGAACAGGCCACTGCCTTGTGTAAATATCAGCCGGATCCAACATTGTCTTCCTCAGATTTGAAACTGGAAAGTCCGCTGATGAAACCCTGAGGAGCGACCTTGAGTATCTAAATGTCCTGAAATCACAGGGCAATGAATCTTTATTTTATTTTTGGCGTCACGCTCATCACAACCCGCCTTAAGACCACGACTGTTTCTGCACATTTTGTTCTTTTGCAGAGACCACCCGTGACTTGCCAATAAACATCAACCTTTACTTTAATTTTCTCATTCTGAAGCTCGAACGTGATTGCTAAAACCAGCAGGAGGCAGTACTATTGCTTTTCAACCAAAATCATTTGTCAATTTAGTAGGTGACTGTGAAGCAAATATTTTCCTTTTTAAATAAAAAATGCGGTTCCTCAAGTTTTTACTATCAGCTGTTTTGAAAGAAAAGGCTGAGAATATAAACATTTTCAGTGTCATATTGTTGAAAAATAAACAATGTGTTGAATTAATTGTCTTGTTTTTTAGTTGAGGACAAACTTGCTAAACATAATTTTAATCCATCCATTCTCTTCACTTATTTAAGTTTGGATCATGGGGCACCAGGGGAGATAATGACCCCCAGACTTGAGGCACACCAAGGGATTTCCAGGTCAACCAAGACATGTCATCCCTTCAGTGCCCTGTTGTCTCCTCCCAGTTGAACGTGCTCAGAACACAGAAGACACTGACTAGATGCCCAAGCTAACCGAGCAGGCAGAGAAACAGTTAGTTCTACTATGAGTCTCCCACTGATGTCAGAGCTTCTTAAAATGTAGCACCCACACCATGCAGTGAAAATTTAATTTCTTGTATTCCGACGTACAGTAGGTTGTGAGTTTGAAATAATTTCATTTACAGTGTCTGTTTTCCCTGCTCGAGAGAATTTTGGATTCGTTCCGAGCAGGTCCGGGTGTGCGCACAAAGCCAGTGGAAATTAGTAAAGGTAAACAAAGGCCAGGCAGTGCTGCGAGCTGTCAAACAACTTGCTGTTTGATTGAATACAACCTCGACCTGAACATAAACATCCCAGCAGGCACTCGCATTTCACTGCTTCGCAGGCTTCCATGCCGGAGAAGGAGCCAGCAACTGGGTCAAGATGGAGGAAGTGGGGATGGACATTGCATTTGTTGGTTATCTGAGGACAAATGTATTTTGGGGAAGAAATCAGCACAAAGCTTTAAAGACTGATGGACACCTCAGACCTCAACAAAGTTTTCCAAACATCGTTTTCCCTTGTGTTTCTGTCTTTCACTTAAGGTGCCTTTTGCTCCTCATATTGCAACGTTGATTCTCTCTTCTTCTTCTCTTTATATTCAATATTATACTATTATTCTATGATTTCTATTACTATGATTTCTGATGTTGCTTTTTTTATTGCAGTAATCTGTTTGTTCAGATTTGGCCTGTAATAATATAAACATACAAATCCTTTGTACACCACTTTCAGTGACCCTAAAAAAAAGAAGCTTAATGTGAAAAAGGTTTTTTTCATGTCAAGATGTTTAAATACAAAGATTTAAGAGGAGGATTGACACACATTTTCTGTCTCATCCTCATCCATTTCCAGAGGCAAGAGGTCCAGATATTGTGTCACAGAAAAACACCTTTAGATAAATTAGGAACTGCCATTTCACTCCTCGCCCTTCACATGAACTCCCTCAAGAACGCCTTGTTTCACCCCAACAGACCTGGAATATCTTAATGGCTTGTTTAGTCTGGGGATCACTGCAGCTCTGATGCCACTTATCGAGCACACCCATAGACATTCTGCCTCCTGAGAACGTGGACCTGTTGTTTACTGGGTCCAGTGACATGTTGTGAAAGAGAATGAGTGTCCCGCGGCAACTGCTGACCTACAAGTGGCTGCCACCTCTCCTGATTCTTGTCCATCACATTTGTATCCCTTCCAACTGGTATGAAATCATTTTTCAAAGCCAACCTCATTTCAGAACCATGGACAGCATTTCAAGTTTGCTCTGAACAACACTGATGTTTGTATTTCACCTACTCATTTTTATGGTGGCAATACATTATATGGACTGAAATATACAATAAATATGTTATAAAATTGGCTTATTTCTGTTGGAAGGAGAAAGAGGTAGACAGACACAGTCTTGCTCAACATGCACAGTGCACAGCTTTATTAAAAAAGCAAAATTGAATTCAGTCCTGGCATTTTATTATTAAATCATTTTAATTAAAGTCAAATGTTTCTGCTGCACAAAACACCTTAATTAACTTGCTAGAGTGTCATTAACACTTGCAAACTAACCAGATCTAATTTTAAAATATGATTTTAAAGGTGACCCTTTGTATGTATCCACTCATCATCGACCATCACAGTAGCTTTGAATTGGAATACAATTTTTCATATTTGTATTACGCTTCGTTAATCTTTACAAAATAGCCATGTCGCTTAAAAAAGAAAAAAGTGATGTTTTAACTAGCACTTAATATAAAAGCTACCAATCACTAAATCATTCGGAGCATATTAAAGTGACATGTTTGTTGAAAACAGAGTCACGTGTCATCTCGAACGCTTGTTGTTGCACTTCAATATGTGTGATTGAAACCACACCAAGTCACACGAACTCTTGAGAGATGCTGATTTGAGGGTTGAGTTTCTGTCCAGATGGGCGCTCCCTCCCTCATTCTTTTGTGGACAACAAGAAGTTGACATGAATCACAGTTTTATACATTCTGAATGGTGTTGAAGTAGTTGTATGGCATGTCTGAGAATCTGTCTGTTTAATGTTTGCTGCCTAGAGAAAACATTTAACAGACATGTTTTCCAACCTGCCAGTCATCTTGAAAAACAAAACAACACTGAGCCTTCTTAATGGGTTCTTGGGAAATCAAGTCCACACCTCTGCCAAAAACCCTTGTTTGTCCTTGTCACTCAAAAAAATGGAATTAAAAAATCTATGTGCGGGCTTTTATTTTCTTGAAAATAAAATTGACATCGTACTGTCTTTATATTAAACACACTAAGATAGCACTTGGTGCTAAAATGCTTAATAATCCACAAATTGATCACAAAATAAAAAACAAAAATACTTAAAAAAAACAATGAAACACTAACTCATGTCAACTCCACCCTGATAGCTAGCATTAGCTCGTCGAAACACATAATGGAACCACACATAGAAATAAAAAACTTTTATATATCAAAGACACAGTGGAAAGAACTTTGAATTTGTCAGTATCACGATAATAATAAATTCTTCTTTTATGTCTTAAGGGCAATGAGTCATCCGCCGTGGTCGAAAAGACACTTGTTTAATGAAGTCATCGAGGGAATGATGCCCAATTCCTGTGAGTGAATACTTCATCTCCTCCTCTCATTAAGAAATCCATGTCATTGAGGAATCGCTCGATTAAAATTGTCAAAGGCAGTAAAAGGGCTCATCAATATCTAGCAATCTAAAAATATGGAATTTAAAAAAAGGTCTGTTGGCCATAGTGACGAGTAACAAAGCAGCAGAGGAAAGTGTTGTCCATCACACAGTCATTGAGATACGCCCCAAACAGAGCCCCACCCACACAATGAAACTGGGGGAAAAACAATTCCAAAATTTGAGCTCTGAACGACAGCAGAGTTAAGTGGTCAACTATTCGTCTCTGGAGTGTGCAATGAAAAAATTCAAACTCTCTCCTTGTCCATGTGTTTGAAAGTTGCAAGGCTGTTTTGTCCCAGTGATGATTGTTAAAGGAATGTTGAGGATGGATGAATGACGGCCATCGATTTATTCAGGGACACACAGACGTTAGTGCCTGGAAAACAAGGCAGCGGCGCAGGATCATTGTACATTAGAGCAGATACTGGAGTGAAGTAGGTGAGGCTTCAACTAAATGTCTCTAACTTTCAGGACTCAAGCACCATTAAATAATGAACCCTTTCAGTACTGTCTTTGGTCCTGTGTTGCCTCCTTTGTTCATGGCTGCAAACCAGGAAACACCTTTAGTTGACATGAGTGAGCCTCACACAATTTGCTCCTGTTCGATAATATACAGTCATATGAGTACTAATAGCATTTTCGTACATGCTAACATGAACACGCCATTTGCCCTTCATCATGAATTTTTCTTGCAATATTTTAACTGAATTTCCATGCATGGCGACTATTGAAGAGGAAGTGCCTTGTGTGTATGTTGCCTGCAATTAAAATGCTTTAACACTGATTTTAGGGAAGCTGTGTAGCAATATCCTTCGACTGGAATTGAACTCCACATTTTTGGAATGATGAAATTAACTTGGAAAATGACAGGAACACGCAGGAAGACTGGCTGCCTTCTGCCAAAAAGATAGCAGTCGCAGCCTCTCAGTTGCTGTGTTTACATGGACCTTATCGGAATAAATTAATGAAATTGCTCCATGTTAACATTTTGGAATGAAAATGACCAATTCAGTTTGCTCTGAATGGAAGTTTGTTCAAATTGAAAGAGGTGATTTTTGACAATCGTTGATCAGATTTTTTTTATCGTCATGTAAACAGGGACCATTAAATCTCTGATATATATTCATTCAGCTAGTGGGATGAAAAAGAGCAAAGATTTATGCAATGTACAACCTATCTCCAGATATGTATGGATGTTTTTGACAAGAAATGAAGGAGGTGTAGGTACTAAATGTAAGGAGATGAGGGAGGCAACCTGAGTTTTATGGATATGGTACAGGAAGATACCAGTCATGACAGTGGAGAATGATCACGATAGGTTCGGGTGATGCTGCAACGTTCTAAATCTGTTGGCCAGCCCAGTGACTTTATGAAACCACAACTGTTCCAGGCAAATCTGCAATCACTTCTAGTTTGTTTTCCCAAATATACTCCCTCCGCTAACAAACGTCCTCAATTTTTCACTCCTGCTGAACTATAAACTCCCCACAGCTCACAAAATTGAAAACTGATTTTTAGAAAAAGCCTTGACTTCAATTCTACAATTAGTCCATCTGATTTATTTGAGCACATGGTCACTTCTTTTTTCAATGCTCGTGTTTGTAGCGGGTGTCTTGGCATCGCCGGAGTGCACATGCCTTTCATTAGTTAACACAGATGCTTGCAATATAATCTTGTGGAGCATTTTACTGGCATTTCTTTACAGACGGTGCACCGCAGTACTGCAGCGGCGTTTCCCAACAATCGCCGCAGGCGCGCTGATGGAGTCCTGCAGCGTTACCGTCATGATAGCAGCATCTACATGTCTGGGACAAATAAGATGGAGTAGTTATGACTCGCACTTGCGCTGGGAGTCCATGTCAGTGAAAAACATGGTTGTCGTGAGAAGCTTTAGAGGGCACTGCAGTGCCCCCCTAAAGGAAAATCTGCACTAGTCCTTTGAGTAGAAGATAGATAGATAGATAGATAGATAGATACTTTATTGATCTCTGAAGAGAAATAATACCAATACCAAATACCAATACAAAATAGGATGAAAATGGAAGGATGGTAGGTTATTCTGTGTTGTTTTTTGGGGGTGCGCTTAGACTTAGACTGTCTCCTGCAATCCTTGCTGAGACTCACTGAAGTTCATGTGTATATGTTGATGACTGACCCATCAAACTGACCTTCACCTTATCCGGTGAGGGTCGTGGAGGCAGCATTCGGAGCAATGAAGCCCAAACTTCCCGATCCGCACAAACCTCCTCCAGCTCATCCTGGGTGATCCCGAGGCGTTCCCAGGCCAGACCGGAGACATCAGCTCTCCAGCGAGTCCTGGGTCTTCCCCGGGGTCTCCTCCCGGTAGGACATGCCCGGAACACCTCCCAGGGAGGCGTCCAGGGGCATCCGGATCAGATGCCCGAGCCACCTCAGCTGGTTCCTCTCGATGTTGAGGAACAGCAGCTCCACCCCGAGCTCCTCCCGGATGACCGAACTCCTCACCCTGTCTCTAAGGTTGCGCCCAGCCACCCTGCGGAGGAAACTCATCTCAGCCGCTTGTATCCGCGATCTCATCCTTTCGGTTAAAGCTTGTGACCATAGGTGAGGGTGGGAACGTAGATCGATCGGTAAATCGAGAGTTTCGTCTTGTGACTCAGCTCCCTCTTCACCACGACGGTCCAATACAGCGACCGCATCACTGCTGCCACTGCATCAAACTGATCTCCTCCAGAAATTGAGACTAGTAAAGGTCACAGAGTACGATGCCTATTTTGCTGTTGCAATACTTAGATTTGAGTTTTTCTTTGTCTTTTAAATGTATCACAGCACGGACTCCAGTCTGCTCCTCTTGGTCAACTGGGACAACTGGGATGGCAGTTGTCGTATTGAATGAGGGTCTTGGAGGTAGCAGGTACAGTATATGGAGAAAAAGACAACCAGTGAGGTTTGTGATGCAGTAAAAGAGGGCATGAAGAGGAGCGGATGACCTGGATAGGTGAAGGTGGAGGAGGAGGATTTGCCTTGGCGTCAAGAAGAAGGAGGGGGATGAGGAGATCCACCTGGGTGTCTCCTACTTTGATGTTTGCAAAGAGCCTGAATGAAAAAACCGCAATCGTTTTCTCCAACCAAACTTACTTAACTTTCTGTTTTAGCTTCAACTTGATTGAAATCTATCAGGCTTTCTGCAAACCTTCTCTCGGGGAAGTGTAAAACGCGCCTCTGACAATCGTCGATGGGTTTATCCCACGCGGATCTCAGTCGGCGGTGCGAGCCGCGGAGGAAGCGAACACCCGTCGCGCGAGGCGGGTTGGTCCCGGGATCGAGCCTGGAGATCCACGCACACACACGAGGTCTCCCCGCCTGGGTGGTCTCTACTTTAGTGAGCTGTTGCTAAGCAGCTAATAATAGTCGTGTTTGCTGAGTAATTTTTGCCCTTCTGGAACCAATCAGATGCGAGGAACTCCTGAAATCTGACAGCCCCAGAGGCGGGATCTCGAGTCTCCTTTTCCCTCCTCCTCCTCCCCTGCTTCCCTCCGCCTCCGCCTCCTCCTCCTCTGCCTCCAAATGGAGAGAGGTCTTTTTCTCCTCTGCTATTGAATCGCAGAAGCTGACCCAGGGGGGGAAGACCACAGAGATCTCAGCACAATGATCCCACCATCGAGCTTTCTCACCGCACCACTCGGGAATAGCCTCCTCGCCTTCTGAGAGAGACTCCTCACTTCTCGGCTACTTTTCTCTGCGGGACTCGGTGTGTGAGGTGGAAGCGGCGGAGACCTCCGGATCACGAAATGTGGGGATGGAAGGCGCAGACTTTGACTCGCCGTCTCCGACCGGAGTATGAAGTCCTACTTGACGGATGTGAGCTCTCCGAGAGTGAAACTTGGGATATCGCTACGCTGTTTTGGGGAAATACTATAAAGTGGGCAACCTCGCAGTCCCCGCAACATGGCCTCGGCTGCTAATGCGCCCTCCGAGCAGGAAAACAGAGACCCCGACCGGCCGAGGATAACGCGGAGGAGCAGGGGGGACTTTGCCCGCAACGCACCGCTGGATTTGGAGTATTTGCAGCGGCCGAGTTACTGCGATGCGGGCTTCGCTTTGGAGCAGATCAACGAGGTGCTTCCACTTCTCATCCTTCTGTCTGCTTGTTTGTCCAACTTTCATTGTGGGGAAAGTGCGGAGGAGCTGTTGTCATTTGGGCTCCCCGAGAACACCACGCTACACGCCGATACCGTCTCCCCGTGTCACTAAGAAGTCAAAACACGCTGCTTCTACTCACACGGCACATGGTGATTTCAAAATAAAAGCCGCAGACACATTGTGGGAACCACCGCGTCCAATTTGACTTCACTTTTCAAATCCATGTGTCTGCCCTCTTCCGTTCATAAATATTGCTCCCCGCGCAGGTTGGAACACACGGGGCGTGTGTGTGTGTGTGTGTGTGTGTTTGGGGCTCTCGCACCACATGTGCTCACTGGGGATGTTTAAAATCAGCGCTATGTGTGTGGTGTAAAAATATCAGTTCGAAAAGATTTGAAGAAGTCGAGTGGATTGGGACGATGTCATCGTTCAGTGACACGCCACTTTAATGTGGTACATGGTATATATGGAAGAATCAGTTACAGCGCAGCTCTTTAGGGACAGACTAAACACTGAACCTGTGACACACTACAACTTTACACTGATGCTCAAGTGTCATTATCCTGTTATTATATAGTAACTATTAGGTAATTGACCACTAAAAATATTAATGAATGACTGTCTGTAGAAACATGTCAACACTGCACAATGTGATGTGACAGTATTTCACCTCCACTTTCTTATTAAAGCGTATGTATAACCGTGAAGGTGGAGAGCTGCTCCCTATAGCCATAGACACAACATCAAGTGGAGCTCCAGATTGCAGAGGACATTGGTTCAACGTTAGATTTTGGTTAGATGGATTGTTTTTGGTCAAGGTTCAAAAATCTGGATTGAGTCAACATTGAATTACATTGATTAATGGTCAGAATTGGTTGAAATGTTATCGTTGCTTCAATGATGAAAGGCACTTTCGATGTTGAAAATGCTTTTTCCTGATGTTATTTCAATGCTGATTCAATGACTTATTGTTATCTGGAGCTGTTCTTAATAAATGGGGCTGTAGAGGATGTAATGTTTTAAAGCATTAAGTTCTTTCAAACATGCTCAATTCTCAGAGCGCTTTTCAATCATCAGCATGTTGTAGAGCTGCTTCCTACTGACCGACATCCAAAGTATTCTTTAATAGCGAGTAAACCAGTAACTAGAAACGCTGTTAATTAAAAAAAAAAAAAAAATGAAGAACCATGCTTTTAAACAGCAGACCACTCGCAGTGGATTGAAACACCTATTTTCAGGGAGACACCTTCAGAGAACCAAACTGGAAGCAAGCATTCTAAAAATATAGGCGGTAATAATATAATTATATTCAATCATTTAAGTGTAGAAAGATTTGTTATTCTGCTATACATTGACATGCTTGATAAACAAAAGTGTATTCAAGTTAAACTGCTTTATCATCACAAGCGCTGTCTTTTGCCCCATTACATTTGTGAAGTGTTTTAAACAAGTACATCACTTTATACTCAGTGTACAGATTTAAATGTTGAAGTATCATTCTTTGCCTTACAAGTCTGTTATTACATGAAGATAATTTGAACTAAATGAGCATTACAGGCATAAATGTTTGTCCCATGTCATATTCAATTTCCTGCCACTCACCTTTTCTGCTCTAAAACAATGAAAACCAATGTTTCTCTCTGGTGTTTTTAGGGGAAGGCAACTGGGAGAAAAGCACCTCTATGGCTGAGAGCAAAGTTCCAGAGACTTTTGTTCAGGCTTGGTTGCTACATTCAAAAGAACTGCGGAAAGTTTTTGGTGGTGGGCCTCATGATTTTTGGAGCCTTCGCTCTGGGCTTACGGGCAGCTAATTTGGAGACGGATGTGGAGAAACTCTGGGTGGAAGGTAAGCTACTCATATCGTTATTTGATGCTTGATATGGTCGTCACACTTTCCGAAAAGTTGATGCCATTGAACTGAGTTTCAAAAATGTTTATTGCTTGTGCTCTTGTAGCATTCATAGCTTGTAATGCAGCTTAAATGTCTTTAGGAATAAAGTTATAATTAGCTGATTTGGGGGATAGAGGAGGTTTTTTTTTTTTTTTGCGAAGCCGCCATTTTGTGAGAGTGTTTGAGTGTGTGTGAGTGTGTGTCTGCCTGCCCCCAGCAGTTGAATTCTCCAAGGCTGTGTGTGGTCTGGTTTTGGAGAGCTCTCAACTTTCCAGCAAGATTTGTCTCTGGCTGCTTGAAAAAAAGTGGCGTGAAGACAGGAATGGGTGTTTGTGGAACAGACGGATCACTCTGTCGTCGTTGCCTTCTCTTCTTGAAAAAAAACCCCCAAACAAACGTAAGAAAGTGTAGAGTAAGGAAAAGGGGAGATCTGTCTATGGGTGGTGCCGTGGCGGGTTCGGGGCTGTGCTTTTTTTCCCCTTCCCTTTGATCCACATTCCAGCACTCAGAGCTAGAGTCGGCTGGTGGAGTCATGAATGGAGGAGCAGACTTTTTTCTCAGAAATTGGATAAGCATTTTTTGGCCATGTGACTATACATTTACAAATAGAATTCATCACCGGTGACCCCTCTGTTTTCTTAATCAGTTGTGGACAGACGAGCGCTCTCCACCTCCCGGGTCAGCTTGTGTGTCCTTGCGTGCTGCAGCAGGGGTCCGACAGACAACACGGTCTTGTATTTTGTTACGCAGACGCAGTTGGCTGGCTTTTAAGCAGCTGGGAGTCCCCTGTAGGAAGAGCCCACTGTTTTTACAGGCAGGATAGTTTGTCTCGTATAAAACTCACGACAAGATGGACTGACAGAGGCTCAAAGTTTCAAAATGATTATTGAGAATGACATTTTCCAGATGTTTTCATGCCTGTTCCAATGTCACGTCTCCACTTTTCCAACTGTTTTAGACAAAATAAGAGCCAAGTGGATCAATTATGACACAAAAAGTGCAGCTGTCTGCTTTTAAAAAAAATGATGTGTGAAACAACGACTGCACTTTTGCTGTCATCTGCTCATGCATGTGATGCACCAGCACTAGGATGACCATCAGTGCTCTGACCTGACAGCTGAGAAAGATGAGTTGTTGACTCAGTCCTAAGATCAGACTTTTAAGATACATATGACTATGGGAGAGAGACTTCTCTAAGTCCAGCTGATGGCTTGCTTTAGCCTGGATGAAGCTGTTTCTGCTGCGCCTCAGGCGTCAACACTGAAGCATCAACTATTATAATAGGTCTTTTTTTATTTATTTAATGCGTTGGATGTCTGTACGTTTCTGTGTTATGGGCAACGATAATGTTCTTCAGCCTAGACTGTGTGCGAAAGAAGACATATTTATTAGCAATGAAGGCATATTTGGCACCAAGAGAAGTATATTCATGGAAACCCAACATGACATTTTTGATTGAAACATATCAGCGTGAAATGCTTGACACCCATGTTTATTGAAAAGCTCACTTGTAGGTGAGCATGAGATGGGGATCCAGTAAAGCTGGTCCACTGACCTCTGTTAGATGTCTACAGCTTGAACTCCCAGCGGCTGACACAGCGACCAGTTCATGCTCGCACAGACGCCGACAGAGAGAGCAGGCTGTGGTGGTTTCCTAGGTCCTGTACATGAGGGGTTCCAGATGTTGGTAGGGAGAGATCTGTTTGTTTAGATTAGACTGCACAGCTGAGGGATAGATTAGTTCTGCCTGGACTATGGAACGCAGTGCTGGGCCGTGCTGGGGGACCGGCCCATCGTTGGAGAGGAAGAAGAAGAGAGAGGAGGAGAGGACAAGAGCGGCTGTTTATGTTTCATTTGGAACTGCCCTCCGCAGGCGACCCGCGAACGACCCCGCCTGAAAAGCTGTGTGGCCCGCGGACGCACACACTCTCCCATCATCTCAGCTGTCTCGATTCCACCATCGGGCCGGGTCATATGCGTGCACCGGCCATCTAATGTGTCTGTTGTCACATTCTTCCCGATGGCGCTGAGGTGATCGGCCGTCGAGGACTGACTGCTGTGTTTATTCTACGCTCACTCACGTGCTGCAGCGTTTGCCAGGAGAGTCTCTTCTCACACAGCACTGTATATAAACACTCCGACACAGGAAGTTCTGTTTATTAGACAAACTGACAGAGACAAATTGGGAGTGAGACTTGCGTCGGCACAAAGAGGCGTTTGTGTCAAACCTTCGCTGACTGATGGGCTCTTGTTATTTAAAAAAAAAAAAAAAACCCTGTTAAGAGAGATGACAGCAAACGAATTCTTTTTCCTTCAAGCCGTAATCCTGATTGTTCAGGTTTCATTAAGAAATGTGCTCTCTTTTTTAAATAGCATGGTCTTGTTCTCCTGGACGCAATAGCAAGTCACGCCAGACCCACACAAGCTTACAATGTTGCCTTTAACTGCCTATTAAGTACAAGCCTGTAATTTTGACTCATCGACAATCAACTGCCAAGGTGACTGATCAGAAACATGACAGGACTATCTGTGGCTTCCTGAGCTGGTTTTATGACACTGACTGTCAAAAATGTCTCCTCTAGGATGAACACTCGATGAATAAACCATGTTGTGATGGTGTTGACAGTAGAATAGTCCTTCAAAAATATGTACACGAACAGTGTGCTCTTTGCTTGTATTTCTGTCTAAACTGATCATAGTGGTGAGAACGTCTTATCAGGCTGTTGACATCTCTTAGTTTTAGTCCTGTACTGAATCTTTTTAATGTGAACGCACCATAATACCTAATCCTGAAGTCCGTCTTGTTGCAGAACACCGTAATCTGCTCGCTGAATTGCAAGAGCAGCAGGTTTCTTTGCAATCGTTTCCAAAAGTCATCAATGTTAAGGTTTTGCATGTTTGTTTAGAGACCAATGCAGAGTGAAAATAGCCAGTAACTCACAATCAAGGTTTGAAACATCTTTCATTTAATGGGCAACAGAGACGCACCAGCAACTGAAGTAAGATGAGAGCTCCATTGTCATAGAATGGTGAGCTTTATTGGAACCATTAGCATCACCGTTCGTTGACAGTGGTGTTTGCTAATCTAAGCCCATTGCCAACGCGTGCGTTGTCTTCGCCCCCATTTGTCGGTTTCTTCTGCTCTGGGTTTTGCATTTAGATGATCGCACTATGGGTCAGTCTAATCCAGCAGCCCTGGATGTGGAACAGAGGGGCAGGACTGGTAGAGAGTTCCTCCCGACTGTGGATGGAAAGTGGAGCCATCCTCTGGCATTCTGGGTTCATGCAAACACAGGCTAAATTGTAAAGAAAATAGCAGCAGCACCTGCCTCTAATTAAAACAGTATCACATAAACACTGGCCTTCCTGTCGGACGGGCCTTCACTTTCTCGCTCCGGTGCTGTTTGGAGAGAGCTGGGTTGTGGTTATGGGGCTCTGTTGATGGGGGTGAGAGGGTCCAGCGAGGAGAAGTTTAAGAGGGGCCTTTTGAAGTCTGCGCTCTGGAGAATGGTTGAAGTGGAGAGGAAGATGAGCTGAATTTGTTGGGTAATCTGGGCTGAGTTGTGGTTAGCCTGTAGCTTTAGCGGACAGATCGTGGATGATTGTAGTCAGATGATTTCGTGAGTAATGGTTTTGAGCAACGAAGGCCGAGTTACAACTAAAGAGCTGAGGTTCGGACGTAGCCTGGAGGGAGTCTTCTAGGGCTTTCTTGGGGGGCATAGTGTAAAGGCCAGGGGCCAAAGGGAGAGACCCTTGGGTCCCTGAGGTCATCTTGCGGAGGCCCCGCTATTTAAAAGCTCACCTGATACTCACCCTGTGGCAGGGGTGCAGAGTGAGGAGTCGCAGCAGAGGGTGGTGGAAGGCAGTGGTGCAAGATGGTTGCAGCTGTCATGCACCATTGCTAATGTCCAGAACGTTCATCTGCCGGCCAGAATGAGGAGGGCATTAACATTCATCATTTCTTACATTTTTGACATGTGTCCTCCAGCAGAGGGCAGTGGTTTTGATTTGACAATTGGTCCTGAATTCTGTGTAATACACCTTTAAAGTGGTACACACAGAGACTGACATGCATCTTAATTCTACATGAGGTTGTGCAGTAATGTGACTAGCCCTTGAATACTAATGCATGTTAAATTGGACTTATAGTGAAGGAAAGGCCTGTATTTTGTGCTGGCAAATGTTGGAGGATAGTTTTACCAGTCTATTTTTAAAAAGTGGTATCACCCCTGTCCAAATAAATCTATATTACACTGAGATGGTGGTCACCATGAGTGGGATCTTACTTCAAAACCCCTCCTCTACTTTCAGGACAACCATAATTCTCCAGGAGGTATAGCCAGCTGAAAATTTTGAGTTAAAAATTAGAAAAATTGAATAGTTCTTGCAAGGATTTTGATGTACACAAAGCCAGGCTGTTCTTGTTTTACATGCTAATAGAAGTCTGATTTACTCTTACATCTTTAGTTTCAAAGCAAGCAAACAGATTGAGGTCTGCATTTATCCTACATGAAGATGCATGGCACATAAAGTGCTCTCATATGTTTTTGATTTTTCTTGCTGAATGTTTATTGGCATTCTAATGTCAAAATGTTATGCCACACCACTTTAGAATGTTCCAGTCCATGTATGTATCTTGCAGGTTGAAGATCAGACAATGCAGTTGGTGAGACTGTAACTCTGTTTAAACGCTCCCCCCTCTCCCCGATGTCTGTTTTGTATCTGGTATGATTACAAGTCAAGTCAGTGGTTGTTTTGTTGTTCTGCTGGTAATGGCATTAGAGCAGGGAGTGGAGTGATGTTATGTGCAACAAAAGAAGCAGTGGCATCCTGAAGATGTAGAGGGTGGAAATGAAGGAGCGTCCCCAGAGAGGGCTGCGGTTGGCCTGACTCGATTATCAGGTGTTTGATGTGTCGCACATGATGCACCCCCCAAAAATAAAGGACAAGTATGCGAAGGCATGGTCTCATGCATCACCCGTAGTTTCCTTTTCAGTTGCACACGCCATCGTGCAATTCTATCTCTAAAGTGAACTCAATTAAATGTGTGTTTATCTGTCCACTACAAACAGGATTAAACCACAGCAGAAGAAATAACATTCCAGCGTGTTGTGTTAAGCTTTATGAGTTGATGAAAAGTACAGGCAAGCTGGTGAGGGATTTAGCGTGGGGAAACATTGCGCCTCTGGTACTGTACGTGGACTTTTCTCAACCTGGCTCTTCCCCTGCAGAAAGCATGCTAGTGTGCATATTAGCTCTCAGAGTGTAATAACTTTCAGAATGTTCCATAACTGTGCTGTGTGCGTGCGTAGCGCTCAAGGTGAACGCACTCCCATTCACAAATGACATCCTGAGATGCCTCCAAGCTCTCTGTTTACATTTGCATTCTTTCAGGCGCTCTTATTCAAAAACCAGAGCCCCGTGAATGACCGACCACTAGAGACTGGAGAAAACCACCCTCCCCCTCTACGTCCTCTTGCTCTCTCTTGTATACCTCTCTCTCTTGTATACCTCTATTTTCCTCTCCGCCAGAAAGGTCTCTCTCTTTACCCGGCCTCCCCCCACCTCTCCTCCGTCCCTGGCTGGAGAGAGTGGCCTCAGAATGCCAGATGTATTACAGAGTGAGCCACGGCAATGTAAACACTCAGCCCTGCCATGAGAGCAGGGTGGTCTGGCCTCCCTCCTTTCCTTCACTCCCCCTCTTGCTCTCTCCCTCTTCCCCTTTCCTCTCTTCCCTCCCTCACAGCGCTGACTGCCAGAGGGGTGGAGAAAGTACAAAACAGCAAAGGGAAAAGTGTGTGTGTATGTTTGGGGGACGACGGAGTGAAGGAAGAAGTTGGAGTATAGTGGTGGCAGTGTGTTTGTGCCTACGGTACATCAGGGTGAGGACTGATGCGTTTCGGAGCCAGAGGGTTTTTTCGGCAAACTATAAACTCTGTATGTGGTTGGAATTTTTCAGCCCCTGTGGCGCACATGGCTTGCGTAGCAATATAGTTTTGCAATTCCTACGGATGAACGTCATCTATTCTCGCAGGAACTGCAATTAGACCGGTGCCACACAAAGATGCCGAAGAGGAGGGTGGAAGTTTGGCTCATTCTACAGAACTAGAATGTTATTTTAAAGTCGAATCAGGAAAAGTTGCAAGAGACACATATTACATTGTACAATAAAGTAACTTCACACTGCATAGGAAACCCTTGCTTGCTGTGACATGCTTATATAATCTAATGAAGTGGATGCCACTGCAGGGAATAGAAAGCCAAAGTCCAATGCACCCCATCTCACAAACACATACATTTTTCAGTGATTAAGGGTCCAACATTTTCAAATTTACCAAATCTCTTTTTCTCATAAAACAAATGTATATTTTTTTTAATGATTATTAACCACGGCAGCATCAATTCCTAACATTCCTATTGGCTTAAAAGCTTGCATTTGCATACACTGAGGTAGACGCTTCATAGTCACGAGCCATCTGGAAATACGTTGGCTGGTGAGATATCGGATCTAAACTCAAGAGCTGCTAATGGTTATCGTCGCTACATCGGACCTGTCAACTTTGAGAAGGATACATGGAGGACCGCCAAACTTTTCAGTAACAGAAGTCGTCTTCTTTACATCCATTAAAAAAATGGCTGTTCCTCCACTTTTGAAAAGAGAACAACTGTAAACCAATGTGTTGCCAAAGCGGCCGTGGAAGTGAGCATATTTGCACCGTACACTGCAACATGCATATGTGTCATAAACACACATCAAAGTTTACCTAACAGCTCATAATGCATTGCATTTTTTCCCACTCTATGTGGTCACCCTTTCGAACCCTTTTACCCTCTAGGTTGCTTTACAAGTGAAGGATAACATAGTTGATATACGCATTTTCAACTGCGGCGCTAGAGAAGTGATTGCAATATATGGACTCAATGCCAGTGGACCTTTATAGCATAGAGGAATCATTTATAGCCCTAGTGCTGAAAACAGTCGAGTATGACGACAAAAAGCTTTTATGACAACCTTTCTAGTGTGTTGGAATGACACTACCCCAGTGGTGCAAAAGCATCCTTATGGAGTTTATCAATGGGATTGAGTAGTAATGCACTTGTTCCATGAAAGGATCGTTGCTCTCCATGTGCTGTTCATGGTATTGTATTCAAATATAGCTTGACATATGGTTAGATTGTCATTTATGTAACTCTTGTTACGCTATGTGGTTGCCTTGCATTCACACTAAGGAATGCATGATTTTGGGATACCTGGAATCACGGGGGAATCTTTCCAGGAAATGACAGTGAGATGGCTGCTTGAGATTGGCTCTTCAGGCTCATGTCATGGTCTGTTAAGGCTGGGCTGCCGGCCAATCACAGACCGTGAAAGGCAGCGGGGGGGTGGGAGGCCTCACCTGGCTTAGATTTGACAGGCACCGATGTGAAGCTCTGCGAGCATGGAGACTGAGAACAAGCTCCTAAGTGCCAGATTGTTTAGAACCGTATGTTCAGTTTGAATCCAAAACACCACTGTTTTCAATGTTTCTTCACTAGAGCATACAGCTCCTGTTTGCAACCATTATTACATTTCAGTGGACAACTGCATGGGAGAACAATATACTATTGAACAGCCTTACTGCTTTGAAAGTTCGACTTGCAAGTCTTTCAGACCAACAGTGAAACTCTTGTGTTTCTCCTCTTGACACTTTATAAATTGTCACTTCAGCTTTCATGGGGTGTTAATGTGTGGTAACTCTCTGTAGTAGTATGGCTGTTTATGCTACTTATAAGGTGAACAAGTCAGCTACAATATAATGGCAGCCTATTTTGCGTGGGTCCTGGTACCGTAAAGAAGCTTTATTGAAATTGAAATAATGCTCACAAGTGCATCTTTGAGAGCAGATGACAAGTCGATGTCCTCTGGCTGCCAACCATTTCTAAAATCTAGGCAACTTCATCAGTTGAATCGGTTTGGTACACTTGAGATGCTTTTTATTCCTGTAGTCTTTGTAGGTATTACAATATAGATGATCATTTTTTTTGTGTTCCGTATTTACTTTGCTTTTCAGCAAATATATTTGTATCTGTTTTCAGGATTTCCTGCAGAGCTTTATATGTTTATGTTAAATCTAAATATTAACACATCTGTGGCGTCTCTTTTGTTACAGTGAGAAACGATGTTGATAACAACATTGGCAGGCTGTCTATTACTCACTCACTCCAATAAAACTGATGGAACGCAACAACATTCCACACATTCTTGTATTTTGCTATTGCGCTAAAACTTCTTTGTGAATCTGTATTAAGTTCTGAGACTGACCACCTATGTCAGTAGGCACTTCCCTGAGGAAACATTTTTTTGGCGGAAAACAACTTGATTGTTGATGTTTTTAAAGCTGTTGTAGACCACATAAAATGACTTGGTGGGATGCATTTGGCCTCTGGGACTTGAGTCTGATATATGTGACCGAAGGATTTTAACTAGACTTTCATGTGTCCTTTACACCCCAACTTTATGCCATGTGTTCGAAGTCCATCATACTTTTGTCCATCTGATAAATCAAATAAATTGACAAAGTTCATACAGTCAAGGAGACTGATCTTTTTAATATTTCCTTCATCACATTATCGCACTTCCACTGCTCCATGAAACCAATGGTGCTGAATAGCTTTTTTTTCCACGGGTGGCTGAGGTGCATGGTTGGGAGGGAAGGGTTAGACCTGAATGAAGGCAGCAACGTGGAAGAATCTGCCCATTGAGGAGTGTGTGAATGTACACCTCGGGCTCAGGGGAAGCTGCATTGGGAGCCAGCCGACTGCTAAATACACCCATTTCAGAGGCTGCAGGGGACAGACAGGTGATTAGCATAATCAGGGGCGAGGGTATCCATACATATGCTAATGATGAGCCAAGGAGGGGCGAGTTGGGTGCTATGGGTGGGTGTTAGGAGACGAGGGTGGGGGCAGGGTTTGGCAGCTGGGGTGTCACATTTGTGTCAGGGGTCATGGTGCTCACGGGTGTGCGGCCACGTAAGGGAGATATTCCACAGCTGTCCGACACAGCACTTCCCCTGGTTTCTCCCACTCTGACTTGGTGTTGCAGCCCTTTCCTAGCACCAGAGATTGGGGGACCTATGGGTTAGTCTGGGTCACATCAGGTCTCTGCTTAGTAATGGCTTTATCAAATATAAGTAAAAAGCTGTATTTTGCACATTAATCTTTAAAAAAAAAACTTGTCTTTTGCCTGGCTGGCAGTTAGTTCCAAAAGTTGCTCACGTGGCTGGTTGGCTTTCTGTCCTAAAAATGAGGAGTTATGCGAAAAACTTCAGTCTTTTTTTGTCTGCATTTCCCATCAGCCACAGCAAGTCTCCTCCACCTTTCACCTAGAACAAGTCACGCCTCTCCTCAAGTCACCATTCACCATGTCCTTGAGCTACAATGGTTGTCTTTCTCTTGCTCCTTTTCCTGTCGTGAGTCATCTCCATCTACTCTCATTTGATTTTAAACTTGTCTTTTTTTCTATTAGTCTTAATCATTGTAAGAAGGTGATGCCATCACAAGCTTTTAGGGACCTTTTCGGAACCTTATTCAGAATCAGAATCAGAATTTAATTTATTGCCATGGTGAGTGGGGACCCCACAAACTAGGAAAGTGTTTTGGAAAAAATAAAATAAAATAAAATAAAATAAAATAAAATAAAATAAAATAAAATAAAATAAAATAAAATAAAATAAAATAAAATAAAATCTGGTCTGGATCGACTGTAGCCTCCTGCCTTATTGCTATGTAAAATACTTTCTCTGAGTACTGCCCGTTTCGTTTGCCTCTTGTTATTTATTTTTATTTCTATTACGCGTTGTGGTTTGCAGTATTTGTCGTTTTGGAGATGTGCTTTGTCAGGTATAGGGATAAACAAGAACTGATTTAAGTTAAGGCCATGCTGGAGTGCTGGGGATTTCATTCAGATTTAGCAATAAAGAATTATTCATAATGTTAATTGATCTGTAGAAGCTTTAAGTCAATTCTTTGTATGGCGATTTATACCGTAATGAACTAAGGTTGAATGGAGGAAAGTCAGTGGAACAACAGATGGCATACATTTAGCTGAAGAACAACAGGTGGGGTCTGATGTTCTGGGGCAAGCATCTAAGGTGATCGGAGGAAGCAGCTGAGAACGTTAAAGGCTGTTCACAGAAGAGCAAAGAGTTGCCGAGATGTAGCTTTGTAATAAAGATTCAAGATGATCAATGACTGCTGTGGTTCAAGATGACGCTCAAGTGCAAGTAGAATCTTGAAAGTAGCAGAGCATAGCATGTTATTTAATGAGACGTCTGAAGTAGCAACCATGGTTGAGTCATGGAATATGGCAACTCAAGGTGTGGGAGGTCGCTGTAGACGTGGTGGCAAAAAGATGACCTGATTTTGGGGGCTTCCTCATAACCACAGGGGGTCCCCACTGGGAGGAAGGCTAATCCAGCTAATCCTTTCTCTCGCACACACTATGCACGAAAATGTGCGTATCACCCCATTGTTTATAAATAACCGACTTGTTTACAGATGACCCCGCGCTATATGAGTGCTGCGTCTAAATGTATATATTCAGAAATAATGAATGTATGATGCAGATGGCCCCACAGATGCGGTCGCTACATGATCCGCAGGATGAAGTTCCGTAGGTGGATTTTCCTTGACTGTGTTGGATGCTTCCGATTTCAGGCATGCAGGCACGTTGTGTTGGGTGTGGGACCGTGCTGTTGTGTGTTGCGCAGAAGAGAGAGAAAGTTGAAAAGCAAGAAGGTGGAGGGATGGGCTGGCTTTGACAGAGGGGGCCGGGCTGATTGCCATCGTGATCCGGCCAATCGAGGACTTGCCCTGAATAGAGTAAAGAGAGAGAGAAATGAGAGTATAAAGAGGAGGGGGGGTCCCAAAACTGAAAGGAAGGGAGGTGGTGATGTCAGTTCCTTAGAAACCTTCTTTCACCCCCTTCGTCCCCACCACCCCGCGCTGAGAATAGAGGGGACCAAGGGTTAATGTTATGCAACACGCTGAATACCCACATGGAGGGCTGCAATACAGTGACACACAAGCTTCTTTCCTTTTCTCTAACATTATTATCCACTTTCATCTTGGCTCACACTGGAAATGTCCTTAGCCTGGACTTGTGAAATGAGGTTTTGAAAACTGAAAACACGTCAACCATTTCGATATGGTGATGGTCTGCAAATTGCTTATCTGTTTAGCTGTATATTTTATTATTGTGTCTGTGTGGGTGATTGATGAAAGATACAAGTAGCCATGACACTTCCATTCCAGGAAGTGCCATAAAAATGAGGTGGAACATCAAACACAGGTGTTTCTATGGGTTGGTAGTATTGTGGATCTTAATGTATGTCCATTTAAGTCCTTTTATTTGGATTTCCATGATCTGAACTAGCACAAAAGGTAGTCGACCTTGTCAAGCATGGGTCTCAAAGTCATGTCCCAAGAAAATACACGAGTTCTGGTGGCAAGTTTGCGATGAGCAATGAAAGTCGACATGAGGAACAAAACGCCCTCCACATGCCTCCAGCTCTACAGTGTGTTCAAGCAGACCGTGTGCCTTGCAGGTGTATGTATCAGGATTTCTTGAAACCCCTTTTGGGGGAATACATGATGCAGACCTGACCCTCGAGTTTGAAAATGCTGTCTTTGCATAATTCGAAGGCCTTTGGACGGAATGTCTGTTGGAGAGCTTGTGCTTGTGTGCTACATAGTGAAAGAAATCAAAGCTGCCCGAGTCCAGCTGCGTTCACTGTACCGTTTATCAAAATATTAACATACGCTACAAGATTGAAGAGTTGTTGTTGGAAATAGGTCTTACTTTTTGTTTTTCTTTGACAGACTTTGGCTCAGACTTGGTCACTTCCTGACAGTCTAGTTTGCAACCCAGGGTTTAATCACAATGGGCTTTTTTATTATTGCAATTTGTTGAGTTGCCATCCTGAAGAACAGCGTAAAGTACCTAGTCCTCAAACATCCCTGAGATGAAAGGGCCCTGTTCCTAACAACTAAGTTTACCATCTGATGAAATGTAACCTTGGTAAGTCGTTGCCCACGAGTGGATTTATAGAAGCCCTCACCCACCACGAGAAACAGAAAAGGAAGTAAGACGTGAATGTCGTCTTTGGAGCAGCGCTGTGAGTTCAGGTCATGCCAGTCAAGCCTGAAGCGAGACACCTTTAACATATCAACATCTACCGAGGTCACAAAGTTTTCTTAGGGGAAGGGATATGTGAATATGTGTCACAGAAGAAACACAGCTGTGTGTACGCACACTTTTACATGCACACACTCACACACATGCTTCCACACATTTTCTTGGTCCAGCTGGGGTGTTAATTTCACCCCGAGGCTGTGTGAGTGCTGACCCCAAAACGCTGTAACCTCGTGAAGTGTGGAATTCTCTAAGCCTGAGGCCGTAATGTGCTGTTTCCTGTAGAGAGAGAGAGAGAGAGAGCACATTCCTTTGACTTGTTCCATTCCTCAGTGCTAGCTGTAAACTCAAGGTCTTTGGGTGGCAATCCACATCTTGGAACGCGTTCAAAACAGACAGCGAGCGCTTTGTCAGGACATACCGACCGTCTTTCCTTCAATCACAGCTTTCTCCGACTCTAAACGTGTGGCCCAATTTTCTTTCTGTCCACCTATGTTTTTATTTGGATTTTTGGCAGCGCTGCGATTCAAAGTCTCAGCGAAAGCTCGGAGCGCTGAGCGTAGCAGACAAGTCAACTTGTTAGTGTATGTCAGTGTGAGTCGGGTCCAAATCAGTTCCATGCTTCCCCTTTTGAAGGGAGGTTTGGTGTAGCGTAGCGGTGTAGTTGGCCTAGCAGTGTAAAGCATGTCGCTCAGTTTAGCCAAGGCCTGTTATTAATGATGAGTATTATAAACATGCTTTCAGACTGGATTAGGTGGGAATGCTGTTTGGGGCAGGAAAAAAAGAAATCAACTGTGTTCTCCTAATGCCCCAAGACATGCCCCCTCCCTGCCTGGTCCATTGGTCTGACTGGGTGGTCCAGGCCAACAAAAAAGACATGCGTATGTGCAACTTCAATGCTATTACAATAGGCCGCAAAATATGCACTCTATGCCTGCTTTCACACATCGGTCCGACTTATTGAATTGGATTAAGACGTAATAAAATGTTACCAATTTTTCACAGTCGGCTTTCGCTCCCTGCGTTTCTTGGCACACGGCTGGATGTGTGCGAACGCTGCGAAAGAGGAGGGTTGTAAATTGCCTGAGCTTTCACTGAACATTCAGTCAGCGATGATAGAAAGGCTCAAATCATCATCCGGTAAATCAGACACAGATTCCGATTCAGAAGGATGAATGTGCAATCGTACTCGCAAATCTGTGGATTAGCCGAGTGTGCCGAATCACAATAGATTGTTAAATGCTTCCATAAGTCGTAGAACATGTGAGATGGTTGCATGACTGCTGTTGCATGCATCTGATGGTGTGTTTGAGACACTGCCAGCGCTGCCTTGGCTGTACTGGGGTGGAGCAGGGGCAGCTCCGGGACCTGAAAGGCTGCTTTTGTAGCTCCAGCTAGCTGCGAAGCTCAGAGCGCACGCACAGGGCTTAGTCCCACCACGACACTGGGAGCACACTCTGGAAAAGAGCCTCTCTCACTTTTACACACTCATATGTCCTCCACGTGATCTTGCCACACCGAGCCCCCCTCCCCTCCGCCCCACTCCTTGCTCTCCAGTAAGATTGAATTTAATATTAAGTAATATGTGCATGTTCTGAACGGATATTATTCCTCTGAATTCAAGGAAACTGACTGTTTGGCATTCAAGTGGTGCAAGATCAATGTGAGAAAAGTGCTTTTGTTTAAGATACAAGTCTGATAAGGTTGCAGCCAGGCCGAGATGTTTGGGTTTGCTTTGCAGAAAGAACACCAGATTATTTCTTGAGTCACAGATGTTGCAGCACATGATGCTGTTTAGTGTGTAAGTGGAGCGGGCTGTCAGATTGGCTGCGTTTCGAATTCTGTCAGAGCCAGAAAGTACTTTAGTATGTCTTAATATGAGCGTTCATTAATTTCTATAATGGAATTTGTCAGGGTTGGATGCCAAAGCTTACCGAGTACCACCCATCCGAACACTAGATTCCCATGGTCTTTATTTGGATTACGGTTATCGGGAGCTCTGGTTGCGTTCAATAACATTTTTACCACATGGCTATCAAGTTTTTGCGGTTTGTTTTCAGTTTTCTCATAACATGGTCTATGGTCTGGTTATCATGTCAACGCCAAAAGCTTGAATTGCTGTCTCCTGCTTCACACAGAAGTGACTTCATCAGAATGAGAATTGTCTTTATTGCCAAGTAGAAATTTGACCCTGTTTCATTACCTTTCTTTGCCCCATAAAAAAACATGAAGTTACTAAGAGCAAATAGGGCAACATTAAGTGAAGTTCATGGTTGTGCAAAATGGGCCTTGTCCAATCGAAAAGGCTTCCCTGCCTTTTTGAAAACGTACAGTCAGCACCAAAGATTTGTTTCAGGGAAAGCATCATCTCGTAATTTCTGAGCACACATGTGTGTGATGCTATCACAAAAATCAGAGAAGAAGGTGTGTAAAATCATTTGTGCTGGATACCAAAAACTGGACACCAATACCAATTGGGTACTGATACCAATCTGGTGATGCCTTTTTCTTTAGTAAATAATTATTTCTACTTGACGGCATTAAATAAATATCACATCCAACTTCCCATGTAACAAATATTTTACTTCCCCAATGGAGGAAATGGCGGCCAAGAGACTGAAATTGTGCAATATTGCAGCTCTTTTATTGCATATCAAAGACAAAGGCTTTAACAGCATTTAATATCGACAAGACTGAGCTGCATTGAACATCTAAATAATAATAACAGTATGCACAACCGTTACAGGCAGTCAGTTGGAAATCCACTCTGGTACCTGGCTTCAAAAAGTTTAGGTTTCATTTGGAGAAAACATCGGTTTCTTGTGGACGAGACTTAATAAATTATTGTAAATAATTCTGAGAAATGTTGCAGTTTTTGGGCCAAGCGAAACCAGACCGTTGTGGAGAAAGGATGATCATGTGTCGTGTTCTTCTCTGCAGTTGGAGGCCGTGTGAACCAGGAGCTGAAATACACCCGTCAGAAGATGGGAGAGGAGGCCATGTTCAGCCCTCAGCTGATGATCCAGACACCGCGGGAGGAGGGAGCCAATATTCTAACTGTGGAGGCGCTGTTGCAGCATCTGGAGTCAGCCATCAGAGCCAGCCAAGTCCATGTTTACCTTTATAATAGGTGAGATGAATATGCACCATAAAGGCTTATTTATGAGCACAAGCACGCCCCTCTTTAGCTCCCTGTATTGATGAACCTGCACTGTGTCTTCACAGACAATGGAAATTAGAACATGTATGCTACAAATCTGGAGAATTGGTCACAGAATACGGTTATATTAATCAGGTGAGTACTTGTTGTTGTGAGTAATAGTGTTTTTTTGGTGATTAAAAAAATAGCACTCCAGTTCAGGAGTTGCAGAGTCACAAGCTTAGAATTGTGCTGCAAAATCTAACTTCTAATGAAAAACGTTGTGACAGAAGTTCTGCTGTTAACTGACAATGAAGAATAGCGCGTGTGCATAAGTTGTCTTTGTCTTAAGTGGAAGTTTGCAGGTGTGAAATTTGATTCTCTACTGCAATTGCAACTTTTTTATGACACGCTGTGATTCGAGGAGCTACAGTTTAAAATGAGAAGGCAACAGGGACTGTATTGTGACGTGACTGTTCTCTTTCATTTTCACTCTAATTTCCTGTGGACTTTTCAACACGCCTGAGTGTCTTCTCTCCTTTAATTAGATTATTGAAAACCTTCATCCCTGTCTCGTCATCACCCCTTTGGACTGTTTCTGGGAAGGAGCCAAGCTTCATTCTGGGATGGTCTATCTTTCGTAAGTACAAGTGGTTTTTTTTATATTTTTATTAATAATGCTGGAAGTATGCCGTTTCATTAAACAAACCACAACCAATGTTTCTGTGGAAGCTTCCCTCAAAACACTGAACCCTACCACGAGACATCAGCAAAACAAGAGGGTGTTTGCATGTGTGTGCGTCCCAAATTCGTCCCCACTGAAGGCTCTATTGTAGTCATTGCTGGCATGCGTGTCGCTGGCGATAGTTTCTCTCCAGCCTGGGCCTCACACCATTGTCTGTCCTTTCTGTTGCTAATGGCCTGCTGCTACAGTAACATTCAGCAGACCTTTACCTCTGCATGTGTGTGTGCAGGCACATGTATGTGCCATGGCAGCTTATGTATTCGTCAAAAAGTTCTCAAGGTCTTGTCCACCAAAGCAGGTGCCGGACTTCGATCGTCGGTGTTAAATAAGGGTTTTACTATGTTCTGGTTGGAAGACCGGGAATAATAACCCAAGCCTGGTTAAGCACATACAATGCAGTCTGAATGACGGAGAAAGAGATTTGGGAAAAAGAGAGATCGGAATTTGTGTGGCATGGAGAACAGGGAGAGACTGGTCAGAGCAGGAATTCTGTGACACACGGCATTGTGGGAATTAGTCAGTTGTTTTCTGCCAATTAGCAAGGTTGTTCTTGTTCTCTTCCGCCTCCGAGATATGTGCTGCACTCTGCTGTTGTGCTCATGGAGACGGCGATGTTTGCGCTGACTAGTTCACCATCCTTCACTTGCATCCAAATGTATCAACAGGCTGCACATTCACCACCTTTTCCATCTGTTCTCGCAGAGGTGGAGACCCTTTGCACTGGACCAACTTTGACCCCAAGAACTTTCTTGAGGACCTACGAAAGATTAAAATCCCCGTAGAAAGTTTTGAGGAGATGTTAAAGAAGGCGGACGTGGGACACGGCTACATGGATAGACCCTGTCTGAACCCTGCTGACCCCGACTGCCCCCTAACAGCACCTAACAAGAACTCGACTAAGGTAGGTCCCAGTCCATATGTTTTGGTTAAACATCAAAATCCAAGTCGAACAGCGTTTGTGACAGTTATTTTCCCCTCTGCTGGTTTTATTGCTGCAGCCATTAGACGTGGCGTGGACCCTGAGTGGTGGCTGCCATGGCCTCTCCAGGAAGTACATGCATTGGCAGGAAGAACTCATTGTAGGAGGGACCACCAAGAACGGCAGCGGACCGCTACTCAGGTAACACATCCGCCTAGACTCGCGGAGAAACGCCACCGTCATCACCGTCTCGCCCTCTATATGTGTCGCTGCTCGCTTTGCGTTGTAAATCTTGCAGTCATTAGCAGATTCCAGTGAAATCTTAGAGCTCCAGCTGTTCCTGCTCAGCTCTCGCTACTCTGCTTGAACACTCCACACACACATGCGCAGGGTGATCTATTGCCTGGCTAGTTTGTCCAAATATACAGCGATTTAAAGTACACGGCCCTAACTCCAGCACAAGCATCCTGGCAAAGCACTTGGATTATGTGCTCTTCAGACCAACTTACATTAGACGCACACTCGTTCGCCAACATTAAAACCCTCAATTAGTGTCTTGCTACTTACCGCACAGGCTGAAACCTCATAAAAATACATATGACTCCAAAGAGTCCATATTTCATGAAGCCAACAACAGCTGCAGTTTATCCAGCATCATGCAAATTGACCAATTGTGAGATTACAACTTTAAGTGTGCATGCAGAACTAGATGTAAGGTTCTGAACTGCTCTGAAAGTACAGTGTGAGGTGTTGTTTGTCTCGCGGTTGTTTTTTTCCTGGCAGGATTGAGTCATTAGGGTGTCTGCATGCCTACCTGTGTGTGTGCGTGTGTGTGTGCATCCATTGGGCTGTTGCTGCTGGCACAGGCTTTTTACATCTTGTTTACTAAAAGCCAGCATTACTGGGATTATTTCTGCAACACAAAGGTTGTATTTATAAAGAGAATTCACATTATATGTGAGGTCTATGGCGTATGTCAATAGATAAATGGTACTGATGGAGGTCATTAGATACAATGTTTTAAACTGTCTTTGAAATAAAAAAAATACTTGGGGATTGGGGAACACATATTAACTATTAACAAAATCATTACCCACTTATTTATGGGTAATCCTCTGTAATTATAGTGTCGTTTAGAGTGAACTTTTGGGTTACAAGGTAATATCTAGTCAGTCTCAACAGTCAGGCTTATATTCAAAGGTTGCATGAAAATAACATGCAACCTTTGAGTATAAGCCAAAATGGTCATTAAAAATATAATTCAGACAGGAATTATAGTTTTTCTCTAGCATGGGAAACCTACATTTTCAGAAATCTTTTCAGAAAAATCATCTAAACTTGGTCCCTGGCCCCACTTAGTCCAGCTCTGGCACAAGCAAGTCATTCGTCTCACCTTCACTTAAAGTGCTTCTTCCCGCCGTCTAGTGCCCAGGCCTTGCAAACCATGTTCCAGCTGATGACTCCAAAGCAGATGTTTGAGCACTTTCGGGGGTACGACGAGGTTTCCAACATCAACTGGAATGAAGAGAAGGCTGCAGCGATCTTGGAAGCCTGGCAAAGGAGATACTCTGAGGTAAGAGAGCAAAGGAAGAAAAACGAGGGAAAGAAATGTATCTTAAATCCACAGTAACCACGTTGTAAATCACCGGCCGGATACAGGTGAATATTCAAAGGCCTGATAGATACGAAAACCTCTGTTGGTGTGTGGTAAAAGAGCAGCTCCACTCTGTGCTCAGTGCAGACGATCAATGGAGAACAGCGTGAGTATGTCTGGAATACATTAAGGGGAGCGCTGAAACTCTCTTTCTGGCCAGAGCGCTCGCTCAAACACAAATTCACTCAAAAGTTCACGCGCAATCGCTTTCCCAGCTGTGGCCCCGTTGGTGGCTCACGTGTGACATCATCTCGTCTTTGTTTTGAGGCCCTCAACCTCTGTTTGACTCCACGCGACCCCGTATGTGTGCGTGTGTGTGCTCCATTCATCTCTGGGGCCCAGAGTTCAGCGATCGAGCGATAGAGAGGTGTGATCGTTTACTCATCGCGCACGGCATGTTTCTCATCATAAAACGCACTTCATAAATTCATTCCGTGGCCTTATTTGTCCTTAAATGTGTTGGTTATACAGTACGCAGTTTGGCATGCTGGGTCAAGCTGTCGGTGCTTGTGTGTGATGAAGTGTGTTTCCCTAATGTGTGTCAGACACCATCCCTTCCCTGCTGAGCAGTGACTGCTGTTGGATGTTGAAGCCAGCTGTCTGCACTGATAGTGAGAAGATGCCTTGTGGTGCTAGAATGTTCTCCAGTTGGATGGAGCTATAGATGCTGAGTGGAGACATGATCCATCCTGTTTTCTTGCAGGCCAGGTGTGCATTGAAAAAATGTAGGTGGACATCTGGGTTTCATATCAGAAACACCCCGCCTCTATTCCAAGTCTCGATCAAATGACAAAGCGCCTTTCCATTTTTAACAACTAAATCTTTGTCTAATTCCGAATAAAAGTCGTCATCCTTCCTGAACCTGTCCCTATTGTGGAGTTTAATGTGGTTTATGCAATAGAAATGGAGTGCATGGGACATTTTTGATTCTCTGCAAGAAAAAGACTCTATTCACTTGAGAGATTTGTGTCCTTTGAAGTGCAGACTCACGAAGTCCTGTGGTGGCTCTTGGTAGGTTGCTTTGAGCAGCTGGTTCTGGATCTGACCTTGGCTGTTACTCACCCAGTAGAGGTGACGATAGACAGAAGGATGTTAGCCGAGCCCATCAGATGAGACTCGCTGAGCAGACTATTCTGAAGATAGAAACCGTTGGTTAGTGTGTAGTTCAGACCACCAAGACCACAAGACCACAACCTAGACTTTGAGGGCCCGAGTTGAGACCAAGACCAATAAAGGGCGAGGGAGAGACCATGACCGAGACCAAACTCAGTACAGAACAAACTACTCATTTGTTCCAATGATAGAAGTTTAGTATTTGATTTGTTTTGAAAACCAGTTTTTTTTTTTTCGTTTTTTTTTTGCAGAAAGTAGTAAATGTGCGTATATTGCTTTTGTAGTCTGTATTCAGTTTGGTCTTGGTCTCGCCCCCCTCAAAGTCTTGATCTTGGACTGGGTCACTCTATGCTCTGGTCTGGGGCAGGTTGCCTCGTTGACTACATCTCCATTCGTTTGTTCCATCTGTTATTGTTCCTGCAGCTGTGATGTTTTGTTTCATGAACATGTGTATGTTGTGTATGTGTATTGTTCTTCTTTCTATAGTTCACGTATAATGCACTATACCTGTATTAGTTCATACTTCAAGCTCCTGCTTGAACAGATTTGTTTCACTTTCTCTCAATTTTCTTGGTCTCTTTTCCAGGCGGTGCTGCAGAGTGTAGGGGCAAACTCGTCTCAGAAGGTCTTATCTTTCACAAGCACCACTCTGGAAGACATTCTCAAGTCCTTCTCCGACATCAGTGTCATCCGTGTGGCCAGTGGCTACTTGTTGATGGTATGTAGAGCGAATGGAAAGAATCTTGTGTACACTGTCTATCTGGCAGTTTGTAACCTATTCATTCATTTTTGTTTTTCCCCAGTTGGCCTATGCGTGTCTCACCATGCTGCGCTGGGACTGCGCCAAATCTCAGGGGGCTGTAGGATTGGCAGGAGTCCTGTTGGTGACGCTGTCTGTGGCAGCCGGGCTCGGACTCTGCTCACTCCTGGGGATCTCCTTCAATGCTGCCACCACACAGGTTCTGACTTTAACGTTGAGACGCTCGTTTGAAAGTTTTTTTCATATGTTTTTTTATTGCAATAGTAGAAACAAAAGGCATTGTACGTCACTAGTGTTTTCATCTTTTTTGCAACAAACCCACTCATTGCTTTTAATTCTAAACTTCAAACCCTTTATATTATATAATCAGTTTTAAATAGTTTATTACTGATTTTCATTCCATCTTTGAGAGTTAAATGTCAGTCATTAATACACGAAGTTAATGCCTCATTTGAGAAGACAACAAAATGCTGCATGAAATTCATTTTTAAAAAAAGGAATCTTTTTTTCATTGATTTTTTTGACTTTTTATTGATTTATGCTTTTCTAGGTTTTGCCCTTCTTGGCTTTGGGTGTTGGAGTCGATGATGTGTTTCTTCTCGCTCACACCTTCAGTGAAACGGGGCAGAACAAGAGGATTCCATTTGAGGTGAGCCAACATTTTCACAAAGGCAACCACCTAATTTCCCTGATTGTATTTTACGCTGTCATGTTGACTTCATTTTAGATCATTTGTGGTTCATAGTTAAAGTGGTATGTCGGCGCCCCACCGGCACCCCAGATTCCTGACAAGCAGAGTGAGACATGCTCTGAACCAAACACATCAAAAAACCTAATAAGAGAATGTTGTTGGTGTTATTTTGCAGTGTGTATTTGTGAAGGGAGCATAAGCGTGCGTGTTTGTACGTGTGTGTGTGTTTGCGGTGTAGGATGACTTTTCATCTCCACAGGGGGAAAACACAGGCATGCATTTGCTTGTTTTTGTTGTCCCCTTGTTTCCTTTCTCTCCTCCATGCCTTCCTCAGCCCCCCCAATTTCTTTGTGTGGCTGAGATGAAAACTAAACAGAGCTGAACCTGATCTCTCCTGTCTGGTTCGAACACACACACACACACACAAACATGCACACGCCTGTGGCGCAGCTTGTGTGGTCCTGCACGTCTTCAGGTCTTCACACATTCACGCAGTTGTTGTCACATCTGACTGTAATTCTCTGATTTATGAGCGTTTTTAACCATCAATTCATCATGGCGTATGAGGCGGATCCTTTTGTTATTTACCGATTCTCTGTATTTTAAACTACAGACAGAAGTCGGCAGACTGGGTCGGATTATCTAAGAACACTTCAGGGCTTCAGGAACTGTTGCAATCACTGTCAGTCATATCCGTGTTATTATAGTTGTACATAATCTCAAGCATTACACATCTGCCCACGGCTACAGTCTGATCAAAAGGGTTCACTTGCTTTGCGTTTCCTTTTATCTGTCTTTCAGGATCGTACTGGGGAATGCCTAAAGAGGACGGGGGCCAGCGTTGTGCTCACTTCCGTCAGTAACGTCACAGCATTCTTCATGGCTGCCCTCATTCCTATCCCCGCACTGCGGGCCTTTTCACTACAGGTACACTTCCTTTGGAGAGTTTTGGGGTTCTTCTAACCTGGTGCTCTGCTTTAAACGATATGACATGCATATTAGAAGTTTCTGTGAGCCATATTGTTTATGTAACTAGTTGATAACCCACCCGCTGAACAAATTCTGCCAAAAACTGCCAGTGGTTAGAGCAACCTTTTTTAAGACGCGGCACACTTCGTCCATTCACAAAATCCCGAGGCACACCACCAATGGAACCACAGCCAAAGCGCAATTGTGCTTAGTTGAACGTCCTGCAGAAAATCCATTTTAGTTTGTGAAAAAATGTAGCTACAGTTATTCTCTTGGCAAGATATTTGTAGAAACTAATTGTTTAAAAATGCCTACAGAAAGGGGTGGGCAATATGGGAAAATATATCCATATTTATGTATTTATTTTAAATAACTGTTTCGGATTCGTCACTATCTATTGATTGATTTTATTCTAGTTTGAGGAATTTCAAGACAAAACTTGAACATTCTTTGCCTCAGCTCCATAACAACAATGATTCTTTACCTCTTTGCATCGTGGAGTGCATTTATTTGGTTCTGCGTTTAGTTTTATTCACAAAACGGAGCAAACTTGGATAGTGTACAAGAGTCAATAAAGTTTAGAAGTGAGACGTCACAATGTTAGCCGTTAGCTCTGTTACTGTAGCTCTGCGGTGCAGACAGTCTTTGGCGTTGTGGGTCCGACAAGGAACACTCCATCGTTCTGTTGTGAAGGTGTGTGGTGAAGATAGAGGTTGCTCATTTGATCGACTCCTTTGCTGTGAGTGTAAGTGGGAAGAGGAGCGTAGCTGCGACTGATGCCAGGAATGTTGTCAGGAAGTCAGGAAGTTTGACATAAAACTGCTTTCAGTGTCGTGTAATACACTCTCTAAAAACTTTAGATCTCTGTAACCATCATTTTATGTCACTAATACAAACCCAGATTAATAGGAAACTATAAAGATCAATGTAAATTGATGTTTTGTTTTGTTTTTAAACCTGAATATGTAACTATTTTCACGTAAAAATCATTTTAGTTTTTGTGACGTAATTGTGCTTCAGCTATCCACCATGACAAGCGCTTATTGAGAGTTGTACTGTTTATTAGAACATCGAACCCCTCCTCTATGAAGTGGCGGCCCTGGTGTCTGTGCGGATCTAAGCTCAGGTCCATGTAATTGAGTCTCTCTACATGTGCACATGTGTGTATCTGTGTGGGAGGTTTCCAAAGCAATGGTCTCACTGTTTCTGAGAGAGTGTGTCTGGGGGGGTTGAATGAGGAAAGGGGGGGGGGCATTGACTTCTTTTGCATCTGTCAGTAATTATAGACGTCATCACAGTGAAAACTGGGACAGAAAGAGCCGTCTGTCACTACGGCCAACTGCCTTCAATAATCACTCAGTGGTTAATTCATACAAATCGCTCTTTCAAACAGTCGGAACAAAAAGTGGAATGGAAAAAAGTGGTGCAACAAATAAGCCCTGCGTTCCAAAAGTGGACAATTTGTCCACTGTCGTCGAATCGTGGCATTCGAGGCTTTGGAGAGCTTGTTTCTGAATGGTTTTCACAGTGAGCACTTTGCTGTCAGAACTGCTTCCATCAACAGTCTGGATTTATTTTCTTCCTCCTTGTTCTTGCTCAGCAGATGAAATGAAAACATCATTTGTTGGTGCAGTACAGGAATAAAAAAGTTCCTAGAAAGTTGGTTGACTTTTGAGAAACTGGGAACAAGTTCAGTCCCTGGAATAAACAGAAGTAGAATTGAGAGTAGGAATTCAAAAACTATATTGGTAACTATAGATTGGGGAACACATTTTAACTATTATTAAGTACCGTTAATACTGAATTATCATGGTGTTGTTGTGAGTGACTATCCCAGGGTAAAATCTAGCCACTCTTAACAAGACACTTATCAGTAATACACATGAACAAGTAGTTGGTTGTAATAAATGTTCCATAATCTAAAGTGTGATCCCAATATTACCTCAAGAACAAGATGCCCTTGAGGAAGTCTTTGTATAACAGTGATGCATTATTACGAGATTATTACTTTTGAATAACCACTGACAACATTTTTGTGTAAATATTATGCAAGTAAATGAAATTCATGAAAACCAAGATATTAGAGAAAAAAATAGTTGCTTAAGAACGGACGAAACAATGTTTTGTGAGCTTGATGATTCTATTTAGCCAGTTTTATTGGTTAGTAAGAGACAAGATATATTTTTTTCTGAGAACAACTGGTCTTCATATTGATCTTTATTACAAAGAGAATTTGTTAGCACATCCTGCAGTACACAAAAAAGCAAAATCTACACAAATACCCAGTAATTATGCCACAATTCCGTTCATGCAATAGAGCTAATGTACACAGATGTGTGAGCCAAACATGACCCCAGTCTTGTCACGAAACCCAGGAGACAAAAGACAGGGAGACTTGAACAAGCAAGATTACAGTTATCAATATTTATTAACAATAGCACTAACAAAACAAAGACAAACAAGTCATAGTGTGTTTCTTCCGTGTCACTGAACCGGGGGAGAAACACAGACGAGGACAAAAACAAACCAGAAGATAGCAACTAGCTCTGCGAAAAGGAGAATAGAAACCTCATCAGAATTAAATGTGCTCGTGGAAATAACAAAAGTAAACAGAGGAAAATTTGGTGATCACAATGCATGACAGTTTCCTCGTGTTTTTTTATCCACGCAACTTGTTTAGGTAAACAAAAGCTTGTTTCACATGAGTCTCTTAAAGGCATTCAAAAGTTCTAAATGCTGTGGTGGATAGTTTGAAATTTCCTTCTCTGTAGCTGTTCAGGGTTTTGGCCTTGTTTTGTTTCTTAAGTATAGGGCTCTTCCTGTCGTTGGCTTCATTGTGGATTCTCTGCATTTCCTTCCCTGTCTTATCATCCTCTCTTTAGCTTCCTTGTATCACCATGGACAAAAAAACAGGAATTGTCTGCAGATAGCGGCACGAAAACACACACAGGAACACACACATTCATGAGTGGAAGACAGATGTGACGATAAATCTTCCCACTCCGGGGTTAGCCCGCGGTCAGGGAATGTGTGTGTTTGTACGAGTCTGTGTTTGGAGTCTTACGGAATCTGTCTGGATGTTAGTGGGCCAATTGAGAATTAATTGTTCTTTGACTTTGTCCCTCTGGTTAATTCCATTTCTTGTGGACTAAGGAATGAGCTGAGGAATGTACAAGTCGTGTGATTTAAGGGTTTATGAATTTGACACTACATGTGTGCTTGTGTGTGTGTGTGTGTGTACATGCATATTTGCGTGTGTTGTCTGTGCAGCCGCAGCGCCTGCTCATCACCTCGGGCCCCGTGGGCCTCCAACTCCCTGGGTGGTCTGGCGCTCTCACAGGATTGTGTGTATGGGTGTGTGTCTGTGTGTAGTGGTCTGGCAAGTACACACGATCCAGATTGTGCTCTGGGCAGGGCCTCAACCTTTATTCCAGCCCCATCTCCTCCCCCACCACACCACCTTCAAGTGCTTAACCACAACACTGGACTGACTTCTCCATGCTGCAGCACATGAAGTGAACACTCAACATTCTGTCTCTCTCTGCTCGCTGAGTTGTGTTTAAAAGTTATGTTCCAGTGACGCTATGTTATTTAGATTGTGTTGTGCAAATATGCCAGTATAGCCTCCAAAATATCAGAGTGATAATAGAACACAGCATGATGTTGGAACAGTAACCCCAGGATGCTGTTTATAGTTATCAGTATTTTAGATTATATTTGTAGCAGTGTAAACTTGGCCTATTCTCATCATGGATCTGGTTTTGATGTGCAGAGCTTTTGCAAACATTTCTGTTACTACATGAACCGAGTGCTCATAATGAGTGGTGTTTCCTTCAGGCGGCTGTGGTGGTGGTCTTCAACTTTGCCATGGTGCTGCTCATCTTCCCCGCCATCCTCAGCATGGACCTCTACCGTCGAGAAGACAGACGTTTTGACATCTTCTGCTGCTTCTACAGGTGAGGACACACACGCCCCAGCACAGACCCTAACAAAGACTTTCTTTCATTTGGGATTACGTCTCAATCATCCAGACTATCTGGTCATTAATTCTTTCTAACAAGTGTGTCTCTGATATGACAGAGAATAACTTCATCACTTCTGTGTAATCCCCTTCAGTCAAAGCCTAATTGCCTGCCAAATCGCTGGCTTCACTTCGGCTGTCGTACATGCCATAAAATCTGACATGACACTCACTGGTTTGGGCACGATTGTTGGCACAGGTGCGAGTACACACGATTTAAGTCAGTTGGTGACTCACACCTTTAGATAGATAGGTAGGTAGGTAGGTACGTAGGTAGGTACGTAGATAGGTAGGTAGGTAGATAGGTAGGTAGATAGATAGGTAGGTAGGTAGATAGATAGGTAGGTAGGTAGGTAGATAGGTAGGTAGATAGATAGATAGGTAGGTAGGTAGATAGGTAGGTAGGTAGGTAGATAGGTAGGTAGGTAGGTAGGTAGATAGGTAGGTAGATAGGTAGGTAGGTAGATAGATAGATAGGTAGGTAGATAGATAGATAGGTAGGTAGGTAGATAGGTAGATAGGTAGATAGATAGAAGTCGATCTATTTCGAACTCATTGTTATATTAATTTTATGTGTTTGTATCCAACATCCTTCCATCCTAAAATGTTGTCTTATATTTACGGCTCTGTTTGCCCTCTTTCTATGTTAGTTGTATCTGCCTGTATCTACTATATTGCACATACATCCATAGACAGTAGTGTCTGCTTCATTTCAAAACCTAAGCTTCCACTCACACGGTCGCACACATATCAATGGTCGACACTGTGATGTCACAGTAACAAGTACAGCATTCTGCTGGGTCGAAGTCTACTATTACCAGACTTGAACTCCAGTTTCATTGGACGTTGTAAAGCTTTTGGTTGGAAGGTGGTCACGATTGTGGTTTAACTTTAAGGATCATGATTTAAAAGGTATTTTATTGATAACGCTCGCTCTGTTATTCTGAGCTAAGTGATCTAATGTTTTAGTTTTAAAACAAAACCCAGTAGAGTCTCATTTTACTCGATGAAGTGTCGAATGAGCAGCATCAATTTTTGTTCTGTTGAACACGTAGTTTTCCCAGACTCACTTAAATTGTGGTATCTGAAAAGAACTGTTCTCTTTAGCTCCCGCAGTAAGTCGAGGAAGTGTAGCATTGTTATTTTGGACTCGCACATGAATGTTCTCAGCAGAGATTTACAGCTTTGGGTCTGTTATTGCGCTCCTGTTGGGAACTGCTCATTCCAAAAGAGAAGCTTGTCCAGACAAACTGGACTACTTCATCAGTTAACAAGACTAAGTGTTGAGGCAATAGGACTGTGACAAAGAATAAGTGTATGTTTTCAGATTTTTGTTGCTGTTTATAGATACTTGCCAACCATGTGTTGATAATTCCTACAATGATGTTAAGTCTCACACTTAAAGGAAGTAACACTGCCTAAGTTGACTCTATTTTTATGTTCTCACTTTGCCTTTTTTTTATCGCAGCCCGTGTGCCAACCGCGTGATCCAGATTGAGCCTCAGGCATACCTGGATGGGGCAGACGGGAGTCGCTACAGTCCTCCACCATCCTACCGCACACCCCCTCCATCATATCAAACACCTCCCCCGGGCTACAGCAGCCCCCCTCCGTCCTACAGCAGCCACAGTTTTGCGCAACAGACTCAGATCACCATGCAGTCCACCGTGCAGCTCAGGACCGAGTACGACCCCAGGACTCAGGCCTTCTACACCACAGCCGAACCTCGCTCCCAGATTTCCGTTCAGCCCATAAACCCAGTTCCGCCCCGGAGCAACGCTAATAATGACTATTATAGCAGCAGCAGCAGAGTCAGCAGCGGCAATCTCAACAACAACAACAATAGCAGCGGGAGCCGAAGTAATGGCCCATCTCGAGATCCCACCACTTTCTCCAATCTGCACACCTCCCATACTCCCCCTGCAGCGACCAGCGGCAGTGCTGTTCTTCAGAGCGACACGGCGTCAACGACAGGGCCAGAAAACAACAGTTCCACACGGGACCTGCTGTCCCAAGTCGGCGATGGTTCGATGGCCCTTCGGTGCCTGGATCCTCCGTGTACGCGCTGGACCCTGGCTTCATTTGCTGAGAAGCATTATGCACCGTTCCTCCTGCAGCCAACTACCAAGGTGAGTTTATGAGACCAAAGGAAAAGCTTCTGTGTGTGTGTGTGCGTCTGACTCACTCGGCTGATAATTTGAATCGGATGGTTAATCACCAGAGCTCATGAATAACTTGTAGGAAACCATGCTTGGAGGCTGTGGTCGTGCGTGAGTCACATCCAAACAGACATCCACACGGTCTGACCTCAGTCGAGTGGGTGGCCTGTCGTCTGAAAATCACACAGAACTGAAATAATCTGGTGGTCTGTGTTGAATTCTTTCACTGTGAAATACTTCTTTATATTTCCAAATTGCTTCATGTGGTTTCTTGATACTGAACATCTGAATCGAATCCACGACGGGCTGCTGAATGACTGAAAGGAAAATTCAATTTTATTACAATTTTTTGGTCTTGATGTATTTTCGCCATCTTTTCCAGCTATAGTAATAATTCTGCTGCCACAGCCTTGAGCGTGGAATTGGTGTTCTACGTGAGCACTTCCTGTTAACACTGGCTAACACTGGTGTTACTACAATTACAACACCAGAGTTTTTCAACTCAGGCTGCACTTTCCCACCAGTACAAATTTGGATATAGTTACAAATATTCTGAATTATGAGTAAATACATTATTAAATGTGAAAATGATCATTATCATTCAGAAAAAGAACAATTTAATTGGATTGGATCTTTTTTATAGTGAGTGTTCTACAATTGTTGCAGTGCATTATGGCTTGAGTTTGATACAACCACAATGAAATTCCGATTCTGTTATGTTTTCATCCCACAGTCCCCAAAAGAAAGTTGGGTTCATGAATCTAAATTGTCTTTGGTGTAAGTGGGTGTGATTTTTTATGCTCTCCTGCATCTCAACGTATGTAGCTGGGAATAAATTTGGAAATCTAATTGCCTTAAACATTCATTCAAGAAGATAAAAGGAAAATGACAAATGTCAGATCAGTTAACATATTATCTTTTAAATTTCAAAATGACAATTCAGTTTCAATTCACTATATATCTCTAAAAGCTGATGGATCTAGTCAGACTGTACATGGGAGCACAGAGTTTTTCATATTAAATCAATCATTACAAGTATTTTGCGTCTGCAAATTATTTTAATATAATAAGACATCCATAATAATATCCTCTCTTGCTCTTCAGGTGGTTGTCGTCGTTCTATTCCTCTGCTTGCTGGTGGTCAGTTTGTATGGAACCACCCAAGTCAGAGACGGTTTGGAGCTTACGGACATTGTACCTCGTGAAACCAGCGAGTACGACTTCATCGGTGCGCAGTTCAAGTTCTTCTCCTTCTACAACATGTATGTGGTGACGCAGCGGGCCGATTACGCCAAGAATCAGCCGCTGCTGTACCAGCTGCACCAGAGGTTCCACACTGTCCGCTATGTTCTCAAGGAGGAGAACGGGCAGTTGCCCCGCATGTGGCTCCACTTTTTCAGGGACTGGCTCCAAGGTAAAACCATATCTCCCAAATAGAGCTTTAATTTAGCTTTGATTTCTGATTTATTTGCGGTAACAGTCACTTTTGGTGCTGGAATTAGAGGCAGACAGCAGCTGATGTCGCTTGTTTCTTGTGATGGTGAGGAAAAGTGAGGAACACTGAGAGGACTACATTGATTTGGAACCGTGACTCAGGCTACATGCTAAATAACGATATGTTTTGTGAAGGAACTATATATATCCAACTGCAATGGCTGTTCCAGTTCATTCAAAAATAAAGGTTCTCTTGGCAGAAGACAGTGCAGACACTATGAAACTGTCCGATTAAATGTCTGAGCCTTATGATATAGTAATGAATGTGGCTCGTATCGAGCAGCAGAACGCACGGAGACTGTGTGTGAGCCGGCTGGGAACCACACAGAGAGAGTGGGGGTGAGAGCAGAAACTGTGTCTGATATTGCTCTCTGCATTGGTGGGACAAATTGGAGCCAGACAGGCCCGGGGAACGAGACCCAAAACAACATCTCCCTCAGATGGACCACAGCGTGGGCCTTGGGGGAGCGCCGAGAGGAGGGGAGTGAGACAGGAGGATTAGAGAGCAGTATAGAAATGGAGACACATGTTCGTGATATTTTCCCTAATGATTTCTTTAAATAAAAAGCAAAAGATGTCAGACGTTTGAAGTCCTTTTTGGTGGTTTAGAAAGAAACCCAGTTATCATATTAAATCAATCAGGGTCATTACAAGGTTAGGATCGGGTTTCTGTGTTGTGCTAGTTTGCTTGTGCAGTGCTGAGTTGTGATGTGCCCAGTGTTCTTGTCTGACCAGTGTTGTGGTTTCTTTCAGGTCTGCAGCAGGCTTTCGACAGAGACTGGGAGGCCGGCCGCATCACGCTCAACAGTTACAGAAACGGCTCCGATGATGGCGTCCTGGCCTATAAGCTTCTGGTGCAGACGGGGCGCAGGGAGAAGCCCATCAACTTCAACCTGGTATGTTCAGCCCCGTCCATCATTGCCTTTGTTCCAAAACACCCTCTTTTTCTTCGTGAATTCAGACTTCATTGTTCAATCGTTGGACGCATATTTCAAACCATTAGTAATCAGATTGCACTGTTCCCATTCTTTGCTCTTTATCTACATCATTTTTCTTCTTATAAGTCCATAAAAAGTTGTCTCGCGGTTCCCGCCCACGCGCTCACTATGTTCTGAGTTTTTATGCCAGTAATTACTATGAGCGTTTTACTGTTTACCATTCACTAGAAAAGTGGAGGGGGCTGCCGCTTCGCCCTCTCTTACGTCACTTCCTGTTCTTGTGAGGGGAGAGCGTTTTCTGTGAGGCAGAGTGGCCGCCAGCGGAGCAGCCCGGGCTCCCAATGACAGCTCGAAGACATACAGTTGTTGCCTTCCCCGCTGTTCAATTCATTCCAGATCCTCTGAAATCCGGCACACTCGCTCTCCTGCACCACAAGTCCTGCTCACACCGTTGCACTGGGTCTCTATTACTCCCCACCCCTCCTTTTCTCTCCCTTCCATCCACTGCTGCGTTCTCTTTCAGCAAGAGGAGCGGGAGCACGTGGTTTCTTTGAGTCGGCTCTGTGTGCGTCTGTATGTTTTGAGTGTGTGTTCTGTATTTGCCTGTGGTGTGCTCTCTTAGAGCGGTAGCTGCTTTTTTGTGCTCCAAATGAAGACCAGATCTTTTCCAACGCCTGCAAATTACCAAGCTGATGTTTTATTTTGATACGGCACACCAGACATATGCACCAGCGATCTGCTTTTGATCCAGTGGCGTTTCTCCCTGCCGTCCATTCTGTTAGCACTTCTGTATTGTTGACATGTAAAGTAAGAGTTTTATTGAAGAGAAAGGCTTTTCGCTACGCTTTGGTCTTTGCAGTGAGACATTCTCAGTCCCCATAGGGGTCAGGAAAAGCAAGTGTGAGTAACATTTGTACAGATGTCGTGTTATTTTTATAGCTTTACTCCATTTGGCGGGTGGCATTTCCTCCAGTGTTAACAACCAGGTTAACTGCGCACAGACGCGCACAGGGACTCGAGCCAATTTTTTTTTGTTGTTACTCTAAATCAAGCAATATTTCTTTCTACACCTTCTTATTTAAAAAAAAAAAAATCATCCGGCTCGGCCCATTAGTCCAGCTTTAACCCATGAACCTTCTCAGTCCTCCATGAAGTAGAGATTTACGTCTCTGGGAAAGGAGAGCGATGTTCACTTATAGACTACTTACCTTTTATTGACACGTTGGGAACACGATGCAACAGGACCGTTCTTAGGTCACTGCTTGATTGAAGTACTCAACTTTTAAGTGTACTGTACATTCAATAAACTCCAAGCAAAACATATATGAAGTGCTTGGCCAAGTGCATTTTCTATGAAGATGGACAGTCAACTAGACCCAACTCTGTGGTCTGTTCTTCACCGCCCACCTCCTCCCCTGCTCCTTCTGAAGTTTTACGTTCCGTTGTCTACTGCACTCTTTTTTCCAGAAACAAATTAACTCATGAAAAAAGTGGAAGCTGATCCCCATTGCATGCGCGTCACTAATGAAACACATCGACACTGACATTAGGTATTTTTGTGGTAGGTTTGTGCTTTTATTCAGCTAGCTGCTGCAACTCAATGGAAATCATATGGCTACGATCACATTGCTTAGTGTCTGAGGGTTAAAGGCTGGAGACCAAACTTTAAAGAGAATTCTATATATTCTAGGACTGGCCATAGTCGACTTGAATTAACTATTAGATCACGTCATGAGCTGACTTGTCCATTAATCGTGAAGGTAGTCGGGGTCTCCAGCCCTAATATATGTGCTTGTATCATGCTGCTGTTTTCACTCCTAAGGGACAGTACCATGAGCTGTCATTGGTGTGTGCTATTCAGCCTTCAACTGTCTCACTTTTTGTTGAAGCGATAAAGTGAAAATTGGGTTTGCAATGGCATCTGAAAAGTTACTATCCAACAACTGGAACAGTAAAAACATTTTCTTTTTCTTTCTATTCCTTGTATCTCGAGCTGTATTAATAGTCTGGTACATTTTGCTGAGGACTTAAAAGGCTCAAAACTAATTCAACTGCCTCTGACAGGAAAGTTGGTTTCGGTGTGAAAATAATTCCAAGCGGTCCACCCTCTGAGGTTAGCCGGGCCAATATCTACTATATGTAAAGGGAGAAGCTGATTCAACATTTTCCACGTTTTAATGTGGCATGATAATTCTGGGAATCTGTGATGAGAAGTCCGGGAACGTTCAGAAAGGAGAGCAGTGTTTGACTTGTTGATTTTTCTTTGGTTGGAAAGAGAGCGGGGCTAATATTTGACTCTTATTTTGAAAGCTGCTCCGTTCTCTTGCGCTCATGCATATGTATAAATAAGCAGTTCTGTGGTCGGCTCACCTGTGGAGTGTTTTGCTTCGGCACGTCTGATTGCCACAATGCCTTCTTGCGTCCAATGTATACTTCCGCAGTGAGCGCCGCTGCGCCTCTTGACCTCAATTGCAGTTCTTCAATTGTTTTGAATTTAAATTCCAACTTCAACCAGCTAAAACAGCAAACCCTGCCTGTTGGCAGAATGTAGATGGATTTATTAATAAGACATCCTTTTGTTTTTGCAGCTAACCCGACATCGGTTGGTGGACGCAGACGGAATCATCAATCCTGGAGCGTTTTACATCTACTTGACTGCCTGGGTCAGCAATGATCCTGTGGCTTATGCCGCGTCACAAGCTAACATTCGTCCTCATCCTCCCGAGTGGATCCATGACCGAACCGACTCGATGCCCGAGACACGACTCAGCAGTAAGTCCACTGTTGGCCATCACTGTTTTACATCTGAAGGCCATGTTCCACACAGTTTTGTTGATCTCGTTTTTGAATCCTCTTGCGGTCACCGCGTCTCTCTCTGAGCTTTGAGTGGAGCGGGAGAATTTGCTGTGCAGTATCGTGTGTGTGTGTGTATGAGGGAGCTCATGTTGCAGGACTGAACGTCGAGCCATGGCTCACAGTGGTACTTCTAATGGTGCCTGTGGTGAGAGCTATAATCCCAGCTACCATGGGGCACAGCTTCACACACACACATGTATCATCTGTGTATACTCATATATTTTTACTACGCTGGTCAAATAACTGACATTACCCCAAACGGACTCACGCAAAGCGTTTTTAATGAGATTGTTGGGGCTCAGGTGAGAAAATAAAATGATGGAAAGACAAGAGTTTGAGTCTGAGTTAGGGTTGAAGGCAGAATTGGATAACAAGCAGGAAGCACTCTTAAAAGGCAGGACTATGACTGAATAAGCAGTGTGAAGTGCCTGACTTTGTGGGGACCCCCCCTGAGAAGTTCTCCACTGGCCCACTGCCAACTTGCCCTATTGTGAATATGCTATGATTATAATGGACCTGCACTGTGGATAACACAGCAGCCCTCAGACATTTGTGTTCTGTGATGTCATCCCCGCATGACGGACAGGTGTGTGTTCTATCTGTGTTATGATTTCGGTCCAGGGTGTGGTAATGGTGGTGACTCTGACACTGTAATTACCACGAATCAACGTTAGCGCTGACACTCTGCTGTGTCTGGAACTGATAGGCCCTCATTAGCCTGGCTGGGCCACAGACTGGGTTGGACTCAATGGAGCTCTGTTTCGCACTACCCCCCCCAAACAAAAAAAAACACACGCACATATGTAGCTGAAATGAGGACGGATTAGGACGGGAAAACCCTAATGTGGCCGCCTAGAATGATTTCTCCAGATATGAATTGTGTTTTTTCTTATGTTTGAGAAGTTGGTGTCTAGATGTGGATAGGTGGTCAGGTACATTCACATGCTTTCTTTTTCTTTCTGGTCTTCTGTACAACTTTTAATTCCACTTTGTGAGATTACTGCAGTAGAAACATATAAACCTAAAGTACTCTGCAAAGTCTATCTCTAACATTTCAGCCAATGAAAGGAGGCGAGATAGTGGATATAGAAAATGGATGAGATTCTGCTTCATGAATATATGGTCTTATCATGTTTCATGATCTTGTGGCACCTCAGTCTTAATAGCCCCAGATGACAGAACAATCTTATCTTCCCCTCAGTCCCGGCTGCTGAGCCCATCGAATACGCACAGTTCCCCTTCTACCTCAACGGGCTCCGGGAGACGCCACAGTTTGTGGAGGCCATCGAGAGTGTGCGGGCGATCTGCAGCAACTACAGTCGACAAGGCCTGCCCTCGTACCCAAACGGCTACCCCTTCCTCTTCTGGGAACAGTATGTTAGTCTGCGCCACTGGCTTCTTCTGTCCATCAGCGTGGTGCTGGCCTGCACCTTCCTCGTCTGCGCCCTCTTTCTGCTTAACCCTTGGACTGCCGGCATTATTGTGAGTATTCAACATTAAAAGCACATAAAGATAATTAGAAATGATTTACTGTATTAGTCACCTCCTGCTCAGAGTACGGTTGCCCCTCTGTTTCATCTGAAAGGTCAAGTGAAAACTCATATAAGTGATAATATTCAGAGTAGACTATGCTGTACTATAATGTGGTTCGTTGCATCCAGAAGGAAGAGTCAGACTTCACACATCACATTCATTTTTGGTGACATTTCTGTCGATTCTTTAAACTGTTGTGGATTTTCCTTTTGCAAGGAGAGTCACCATACCGGTGGAGTCATGTGATACCCTTTGTGTTAACAGTTGAGATCCAACTGATTGAACTAAAATGCGTGTCTGAACGGAGATTTAAAAGTGGAACCTTATACTAGAACATAGTCAAGAGGAAAATCACCCCCTCGTAACCTCTGCCTAACTTAACTCTGGTGTAGATCTTTGGTATTGGAATTTGCTCTATCATAATAATGTTGTGGCTGAAGTTAGTTATGGGAAGATAGCCTTTAAAAAAGCGTTCCGCTTGTAAGTATGAATATTTTTTTCAAGACATATTGGATGAATATAGATAAATTCGTGGATCAAAGTAAAAAGATCAAAGTTGTATCCGGAATAAAACAAACCTAAATTATTAAATATATATTTCTTCTCATCATCTAAAATTGTAAAAAAAAAAACAAAAAAAACAATTTACTGTTTCAGAACAGCCAGGTGGAATAATACCTACATGCGGAGAGCTTTGCACACATGTGATTTTAGACGCCTGAGATTGACATGACTGGTGAATGTTTTTCAGGCCTCCAGTTGTTGCTTATCCTGCACTGCTTTGTTAGAGTCACTGTTTAGTCTACGTCGACACCCCTGGACACCAAAGTTTAGAAAAAAAAAAATAAAGTTGCTCAGGAGACCGACTCCAGGTCTAAACACATAAAACCATTTTATTTCCGTCGGTACAGCCCCTTCTCCGTCTGTGCTTTGTGGAGAGTTTCCAGGGTTACGTAGTAAACACGTATTCATCCACACACACTGACATGTTTACACTCGCGCACACACACACATACGCCATCAACGTGTAAACATGCAGGTAGATCATTTAAATAGAGCGCGCTCTGGTTTTTGTCTCCGGTGGCTTTGGTTTTATGACGGACAGAGGCCAGGCCACCCGAGCTCTTTAACTGTTCTAGACGGGACCTCATGTTCATCCTTCGAGCTTTACCAGCAACATCAAAAGACGGGTTACTGAGAGGTATTGGGTTTAACCCTGTGCTCGGTCCGGGCCAGCTGAACAATGTCAAATCAACAACCAAAAGCTACTCAGCTTCACTTGGAATCCCTCTTAAGAAAAGTGACAAATCTCCTGAACAAGTTACTTAGTTGTGACTAAAAGTTATTACATTCTTAAACATCAAAACACACACTAGTAAGGCCTTATGGTCTTGGCTTATTCTGCTGTACTTACATGTGCCCTCTCACATATGCTTCCCCACCATCCCTGCCCACCTCAGTCATCTTCAAAGGATTTGGGCCCCATGTAACCGGACACTTACCAGCTGACAATGGCATTTACTCGCAGCTATTGTCCCACTCGGCGCGCATCTATAATGTTGCCATCTTTGCTTAGTGAGATGGAAATCACAATTATTTCATCGAAGTAATTACTATCTCTTTGAGACTGTAGGTGTGTTATCTGACTTTTTGCTCTCTTCTAATGTGTAACTCACATTCCTACTCTCAGGTGCTGGTGTTGTCTCTCATGACGGTGGAGCTCTTTGGCTTCATGGGGCTGATGGGAATCAAGCTGAGTGCGGTTCCTGTGGTCATTCTCATCGCCTCGGTGGGCATCGGTGTGGAGTTCACTGTCCATGTAGCCTTGGTATGTGGGCTCCTTTTCCTACCTGAAGTTATTTACCAGCTTTTTTTTATGTCATTCAAGCACAATGAATTGAGCGTTAGAAATCTGTGTTGAGAGAAACTATTCTTCAAAGTAGTAGTAGTACATTAAATTCCAATGTCACTTTGTCAGGAATTAGGACCGACTATGTTTTCTACACGTTTCAGGCGTTCCTAACTGCTATCGGAGACCGCCACAAGCGAGCGGTGCTGGCACTGGAACACATGTTTGCTCCGGTCCTGGACGGAGCCTTCTCTACTTTGTTGGGAGTCCTGATGCTCGCAGGCTCTGAATTCAACTTCATCGTCAGGTGAGCGGAAAGAAAAGCTGTCGTTTCAAAGGTTTCTAATGTGTCTCTGTGGCGCCAGACGACCATGTCTGGACCTGTATCCACCCGAGACCCCAGTCATGCATGAAGGACACTCTCTCCTCTTCTGCCCTCAAATACTTTTTTTGTCGTCCTCCACCCGCATCTCACTTACCCCTGTAAACCTAATCCCATATTTTTTTACTTAAATATTTGAAACTTCCCTCGATCGCTTTGCATGTCCTTGCTGCATGACAAGTCATGAGAACAAGAGACGGACTTGAACATATAGTATATGCATAACTTACTGATGATTTGGCAACAGAAACTTGAACTGACACTCTTAAATAACTCAGAAATTATGAGGTTGCTAACCACTGAGTTACATGGGGAGAAGTGTCTTAGAATGCATAACACAATATTGAAGAAAAACAAAAAGCTTCCTCATAACTTTGAGCATGATTTTAAAGAGCAAATTACTACACCTGAATTTATTCCAGAGATTTGGATGTTTATGGAAAAGTAGTTGCATAGAAAGTCACATTTCTGAAGACAATGCAATTTTTGTGGTGTTATCAAAGCATTATAAAATAATATTAAAATCAAATCTTGTAATATATTGAGAGATACACCCACATTAATGTTTTAAAGTGTATGCATGAATTATCAATTATCTTGTATAAAGCTCCGCATAGTTTCGACAGTTTCAAGTTTCTCGACTTCTGCTGAAGCCACGTGCAGCCACATCCTTGGGGTGAAGTGAAGTAGCTGTATGATTTGGTTGCCGTGCACCACGACAAAAGGGGCCGTCCACGTGATCCTCAACTCTCTAATATGCACTCACACCAGCCTGACCTTGTAATCATGGAGGTCAACGATGGCGTGCCTGACAGCCGGATCACACACACTGGGAGAGAGAGAGACGTATGGACACACATGAAAACACAGGGAGGCCTATAGACCTTCTCTCTTCACCTACAGCAGGGTTGCTCTGCTTTCTGGCCCTGTCCCAGGCCTCCATTTAAAGGTTCTGCTGTTGTCTGAGCAAACAAAGCAGCGGCCCAAGACGGCGCAATAACAACAGGCCCGGCTCGTATTTTTCTGCGAGAACTGAGAGAAGTGTTTCCCTGACTTTTCCTGTCAGCCCTGTGAATGTTTTCACTGTAAACAGCCTGGTAGGCTCTCGGACTGCGACCTGGGCCGCACGCGTGCACGCCAACAAGAAGAGAAAAGATGACTCTCTGTCTCTTGATCAAGTTTTATATTTGTCTGGTGACTCTCAGCAAGCAGCAATTTCTCTGATCCTGTCTCCCCAATCAGGCCATGTCACCTCTACAGGTCTTCAAAATCTTCGATAGATTTGATCGCTTCTATTCAGATGAAGTATCCCTGGAAACCTTTTGTGTCCTTCAGATCACAAGGTCACGTCACTGTATTTGATTTTAACCTTTGAAAGTCTTCATCGTTTCTGCTTCACGACATGCAGCTCCTGTCAATAGGAAGCTCCTGATAACACAAGCGCTTCCACTGGAGCGGAAAGGAGGCTCTCTAACAAAGAGACACAGGATTTAAAATGGAGATTGTGCGGGACAGGGGCGGAGAAAGCAGTCTTACCTGATGCCCTGGACGTTTAATTAGGCAGAGGGGATTGTGAAGTGCATTTCACAGGAGCTTAGCTCGGAGGAACAGAGCGAAAAGTTGAGAGGAGGGAGGGAGAGAGAAGGCTGGGACCCCCTTCTCTTCTGCTGAGGCTAAATTGTTCTAAATTCTAAATTCTATACCCTTCACTTCATCTGTTTGCCCCTCTTTTTCGCACTGGATCGGAGAGAGGCCCCTCTTGTACCCAAGGTCCAACTCACCCACCTCTTCACCCCCCTCCCTCCCTTCACATTCCTTCCCGCTTTGTTTTCCCCATGTTTGCTTATACACCACACACCCAAGAGAGAGTACCCCCGTCCTCAATACCCCCCCGCCCCCCTTTCTTTTTTCCTTCCATGCCTTTGAATTAACCAGCACTGGCTAATTATGCTTCCTCTTTCTTTTCTCTCTGTGCCTTTGTTAAGACTAACCCTCTTTTTCGGGACTTAGAACACATCAGGTACATTTAGATGTGCACGCCTGTCTGTCTGTGGGGGGCTTATATGTAGTATTTACACGCATCTATACATGTATTTCTACTTGTACCAGTCGTAGTTATTCTTTTTACAAGCATGTTTTTGTAGGAGAGGAGTGGCTCTGTATTGTTTTGGGCATGCTGGCCTTGCACATACCAAAATCTCTGCGGTTTGTGCAGGTATTTGTGTTGTGTTTTTGTTGTGTGTGATTCTTTTTTCTCCCTCTCTTCTTTGAGCTTGTGAAGTACCTGGGTGGAAGATTCTGTCGCTTCCATGACTTTCATTCATTTGAGCTCATATTTTCATCCAAGCCTTTTTGTGTTCTGCAGGTATTTCTTTGCAGTGCTGGCCATCCTCACACTTCTTGGAGTTCTGAATGGACTGGTGCTTCTCCCAGTGTTACTATCTTACTTCGGGCCTTATCCTGAGGTAAGTTATTGGCTGGACTATAGGCTTCAAGATGGGAGGGACCTTTCGGTCATCTGGGAGGTGCTCAAAGTAGATCGCATGGAAGCTAGGCACACGTGGGAGGAGGTCCCAGGGCAGACCCAGAAAACATTGGAGATTGAATATCTCTCATTTGCTCTTGAACGCCCACTATTCCCTTAGAAGAGCAAGATGAGTTTTCATGTTGAATATTATGAGATAAATCAATAAGAAATATAAGAAACATGCACAAGTAAATTTTCTTAAGAATCAAATGAAGATGTTTGATTGTATTTTGTTGAGACAATTTTAGCCAACCATGTTATCAGGTGGAAGGTGGGAGCGAGAAAAAGCAATGATTTGCTATGTATATGTTAAAATATGTATAAAGTTAATGTTACATAAAAAATGAATTTGTGCTTCAGTGGTTTCTGCAGCAAGTCAGTCTTCTACGCTTATCTTGAGCTCCCTCCCTTACATTTCAAATTTTTTAATGACAACTAAGATTGTAAATTAAACATCAAAGAAAAATTGAAACACAAACGTCATTTCAAGAATAAAATGCCAAAAAATAAAGTAAAATACAGTATAAATCAGAAAGTAAGATAATGTAATGATGAAGTGGCTTTAAAATACATTTTAACAATGTAAAAAATAGAAACCTTTGAGAACAGAAATGCAATTTTTGTCTAAAAATATGCAAAATATAATTATAAAAGCCGATTGTGACAAAACGAGCATTTTTGAGCACGAGTTTCAACTAGCAAACCTGAAAATCTGGATTTAAAATATACATGCATTTAGAATATAGATCAATTTGTATCTCATATTGATCTTAAGCACCCACATTCATTCTCCTCTCAAAGATTATCCGATTTTCTCTGAGCAAAACCATTCCTCTTCATCAGGTCTCCCCAGCTGACGGTCGCAGCCGCTTACCAACCCCAGAGACGCCGCCGCACGTGGTCCACTTCTCAGTTCGGCCGCACCACACTACAGCAAATGCAACCACCTCTGGCGCCGCCTCGGACTCTTCGGACTCGGAGTACAGTTCCAACACCACAGCGTCCGGCGCCAGCCACGAGCTACAGAACTACAGTCTTCCTTCACACAGAGGTCGAGTGGATGATCAACAGTTTCACATCCAGACCAGCAGGGGCAGAACAGCCAGGACAGAAGAGGATAGAAGAGCAGGATCAGGACAGCGGCGGTCAGCCAGGCAGACTGATCCTCCAGCATATACTGTGCCTTTGGTGAGAGCAAGATATTTATCCCTTCGTGTGTGCCAGTGTTTGAATAGCTTTTTTTCTTTTCTTATACATTTGTTATACATGCAATATGTTTGTTTCACAACTTATTTTAGCTGATCATTGTGCTGGATTTTCATGAAGTCTCTTATTCTCTTTCGCAGTCTGTCTCCTCTCAGGGTTCTAATTCCGGGTCTCAGCCTGGATCTACTCAGCGCAACAGCAGCAGGGACCCGAAGAGCCAGCTGCGCAGACAAGCCCCGCCCCCAGCCCGCCCGCGCACAGACGCTTTTGAAACTGCTACTGAGGCTGGGGGCCGCTACGGCACACACAGCCACAGAGAACACACAGCGGGTCAAAGAACCCGCGCCTCTCACAACTCACAGCCTCATCATCACCACCCTAACTCGGCCCCTTTCTGCCAGCCCATCACCACGGTGACGGCGTCTGCCTCGGTCACTGTTGCCGTCCACTCCGCCCCCTTGACTGGCCAGAACCCCCATGGCTCAAACTTCCCTGGATACACTGCAACAGACAGTTATTGCCCACCTGAGCAGGAGGAGCCGGAGTCTACCTTCCAGGACCCTCACGTGCCAGCGGACTTCCACTCAAGCAGCAGGGGCAGCACAGTGGAGTCCATGGAGCTCCAGGATCTGGAGTTTGAGGCAGCTGAAGGCGACGGTGGCAGATGGGCGAGCTGAGGTGAGAGTCTATCCTCCATCCTTTCCTGACTGGTTTTCATAATAAGCTAAAAAAAACCTTTTCATTTCCAGTTGGGTAAAATGGAAGTGTTATGGCCAAAGATGGACTCCTCTGTATTACGAAGCAGCTGACCCGAAACCACCTGGCCCGGCCCGACTCAGCTCAGCCTTCGCTCCGCTCCCCTCCCCCCCACCTCCAGTGTTTCTGTCATGGTGCTCATTCTTACTGTAACCCAGTGGTCTATTGTGTTAGATGTCTCTATCTATATTTAAAAGGTGTACACATGTAAATATGAACAAAAAAGTAGCTATAATTTTAGGAGCTGTGCAACTCCTCATGTTAACAGACTCAGCGTTGCCATTCATCATGGCTTGTACGTGTGTGTGTGTGTGAGTGTGTGTGTGAGATAGATCTATGATTACTGTTCACTCATCTGTGGATCTGTGCCATTAGAAAGCTTCATTTTGACAATACCTGTCAGCATTCACTGTTGCTGCTCAAAATGTGTTCAATACAATAGATTCATTCCTCTATGCAAGTGTTTCCTAGACAAAAGAAAAGCTCTATCTGTGTGCGTGTGCATGGTTAGGGTGTGTGTATGGTTGGTTTTGTGATGTAAACCAGCCCAACTTTATCCATTAAAAACATCCAGACTGACATTTTCTCTCGCTTAACTCATGAGAGGAAGATGTTTAAAACTTATGAGGGCTGTGTGTGTGCGCGTGTGTGTGATGTTGTACAAAGGTACGCATGTTAAACTATTACGTTTATCACAAACCTGTGGTAGTTATGTAACAATTACTGTTAACTCGACACGCTATGCGTGCTATTTAAGACGAGCAGATATGAAGAAATTTTAAAAAGCTGTTGTTGCTTTTGTTTGTGTTGTTTATATTTTAGTGCGTCCGAGCCCGTTTCTACTCTCATTTTTGTCACTGTCTGCGTGGCTGCTCGCTGGTTGTTACGCTGTGAAAGGTTATGTATTGTTAACCTTAGCAGGCTCAGTACCAGTTCTGTCATTGAAAAAAAAAAAAACCCACCTCAACAACTCACTGCAAGGACAGTGACGGTCGCATTGATGATTCTGAAGCAGGGTCAAACACGGCTCAAAGGCACCCGCTCACCCTAAGTGGCGGTGCCTGGTGGATAAGCTAAAACTCAGATCATATACTGTACATCACGACTCAACGTGGCACTTGATGTTTTAACGCCTCCAACCACAGGAATCGCTCTCCTCAATTTGCTCTTTATGTGTCCTCCGATAAGCTAGCAGCCTGCTAACGGCTAACCCGACATTGCCTTACAGTTTCCATGTGGATAAGTGTGTATTCTCTTTGTGTGTGTGTGTGTGTGTGTGTGAGACAACTTCAGTCAGGACAACTGGCCCCTACTTGGCCTCAGCTGTCCCTGCTAACCTCAGCTCGTAAAAATCCTCAACGTAACGCCGTGACACAAAGTAGACAGACCGCTCTCTCCACGACCACATGGCCACAGCCTCAGGGGTCAAACCCTCCTAACCCCTATTTCCTCCCATGTTTAGATCTGCCCATGTGCAAACCTTGCAATGCTAGAAAAAAAACGGTCTATTTCAACAGCCTTCTCTTTCACGCTCGCATCGACCACACATAGCTCTTACTGTCTCCCTTCCTTTGCTTTGTCAGCTGCTTGCATGGAATAGGGTTGTGTGTATGTTTGTGTTTATCTCCCTGTGTCATATTGGCCGTAAACGGAGAGAATCATAGCTGGCAACTATTTTATTCCTTTTTAAATGTTTGTTTTCAACATTGGATATTTATATTTTTGTAATATAAAAGTGTGTGTCGTGTCATTATTGTTGAGATGCCAGTTGATAACAAATGCAGGGATTTTTATGTCTATTGAGAAAAACACTATTACAGTTTAATGTTTTTGATCTGTATAAAGTGCTTACTAATGTTAAATAGGAAAAAAAGAGTATATAACATTTTCTCACTACAGGTCTCATCATAGCTCTTAGAGGATTTTAAAAGGAAAAAAAATCAAATCAGTGGTTCTTGCAGACTTGGTTGGCATGGATGTATGCTGTCTTTCAGTTACAAAGATAAATGTATGCCATATAATTTATTTATATGAAAATTTATTTTTGTAGTGTACATAGTAGTTGTCAAGGTATTTGACAGAAGTATATTTTTAAAGAGTTTATATGTAATGGTATACCATAACAGAACGAAAGGTGCACAATTTCATTGCTAATTCTCTCGTGAGATAACACCGACACCTCCCCTTCAGTATTATGTTCCGATCCGTGGAGAGTCAGACTACTGTTCTCTGGGTTTGTCAAAGGCTAGCCATGAAAGTAGAGAATTGTACTAGCTCTCAAAATATTAATGTTCAAACACTGATAGAATTCTAACAAATAAAAATATTATAACTTATTTGTCTCTCTGTTCATAACTTTAATAAATGGATTCTTAAAAAAAAAGCCACGGCTTTGTCTTTTGTGTGTGTACATTTCTGTGTTTTTCATTGTGGTGTCTCATCTTGAGACAAAAAATATAGATGTATATACATATGCATATACTGTGTATGCAGACTTTCTTGTTTTAATATGCCAAACGGCCGCACTCTTCCCAGCAGCAGCATCAGACATGTAAACAGCATTAAAAAAAAACAGTATATGAGCGATCCCCATCATCCAGTGTTTTGATACATTTTATTAGGACATTCATTTTGGTTTGTTGAGGGGTTGGTTAAAAACCTTATTTAGTTTGATAACTTTGATCTGGCTCACAGTACACAGGAATATCCCCTGACCACTAAGTCAAAGGCAAAAAAGCCTTAAAGTTTGGAGTTGGGTTATTTCAGTGACCTCACCACATTTATCCAGAGATAAAGGTGGGTGATATGATGACATTAAATCATGAACCAAATGTGAGGAGAGTGCATGGGTTGGTCACATTCTTTCTATATATTATTGATCTCTGCTGAAGCTTGCTGCATGGTGCGCCCCTCTCCTGACACAGACAAGAAGCTCAACCGGCTTCTTTGCACATCAGGTTTAAAAACAACCTCGAGTGGTTTTTAAGCCTCTAACAGGACCACACACTGTCAGGACATAATGATGAAGTATTCAAAGCTAACAGAGCTGACGTGACATCTCACTTCAAAACTTTATTGACGCTCGTAGACCATAAAAGTTTGCTATGCTGTTTAAAAGTTGGCAAAAAACTAAATGCGGAACCAAACAAATGGCCTCTGAAATGTGAAGGGAGAAAGAATAATTGTGGTTGTGGATCAAGCTGAGGCAAAGAACTTTAAAGCTCAGTCTAGACATTACCCCAACTAGAATGAAGTACTTTGGCCTAAATTGTCAGAAACTTACAAGTTAATCTAAAAAATACATGTGAGATTGTGATAAAATCGAAACTTTTATTTAAAATAAATCATCACGATATGCTTTTGCCATGTTGCCCACCACTTTCTGCTGAGGCCACCGTCGTTGGAAGATCTGAAACTGGAGGTGTGCTGAGGAGAGTTCTTGACTTTGATTTATTGAACATATTCACATGAGTTGTCCACATATGAAGTTTTTTTTTTCTCTTTTTCTTAAATACATAAAATTATTTCATGTGATTGAGTAGCATTGATGCAGCACAGCATGTGCATATTGCTCAACCATCAGAGAGTTATTGTAAATTGTAATGAAGTCATGCAGTTCAACTATGAGCAGTTTTACTTCCCCCAACACCATCTACAACGAAGAACTGGTGAAGAGATGCCCGTCTCTTCCCTCCTAGTTTTGAGAGTGGTTTATGCAGTGCTCCACACAAGTCAAAACAATTCTGGTATTCACCATCAGCCACAGGTAAACTCTCCTCCCTCGCTCCCTCTCTCTTGCACCCTGACTCTGACATCTGGTCTGGAGCCCTGCAGCCCACCCAGCTCCACCCCCACTCCCCCCAGCTCCACTAACTGTTGTATATGATTTTGATTGACAGCTTTATAGACTGCAAGGAAATTGGTGGTAGTTACAATACAGCTGGCCTGTTTGGAGTAATGAAAATGGGCATGTGGCCTCGCAGAGATGCAGAGCAGCCTTCTCAACTGCATGGGTGGTGGATATTGCCTTTAATACACGCAGGTAATAAAGAAGCGCTGGATACAGACTCGCGCACAAGTGTGTCGGGAAGGGACTGTTTTGTAAGTGCCCAGCTCTGACTCCTCTGTTCTTTGTGACTACAAATAAAGGATCTGTTTTCCATCCAAACCGAAGCGAAACCTCACAGAGGAGGAACTCGCTGACCCCAGATCAGCGGTTAGAGGCATGTCATTATATTGTTTTATCATAAAGGCGCACCATTCGGCCGCACGCATTCCAAGAAAGACGAGGTGTGTTTTGAAACCTGGGTGGCAGTGTTGAGTGTCACATTTTCTATATCCATTTGACGTTTTTACTCAGTGAGGGAGCAAAGTCTAGGACAAGTTCACAAGACAAAAACAAATAAAGATTTTTATGTGAAGCCTCAAGCATATGGTTAAAAGACTATGTTGGAGTTGTGGTTGACTCGTAATGAATCAGGTCTTTGTGCATTCAGTTGAAAAGATAGATGATCATAATAATATGCAGAAGAAACGTTCAACCGATGCAAAGAAAAAAGGTTTTTGATTTTTGCTGTTTTATTTATTTTTAATTCTGTTCAAGGAGCAAGCTTCTTGTTTTGAGGCTGCAGCACTAACCAGTGTTACCCTCCCCATGTTTGTAACTTGTAAATAAGGGAACTCTCCTTTGATATCTTCTTTAGAAGTTCCATCACTCTTTAATATATTTGAAATGAGGAAGGGAATTTGCTTCCATTTTTCCTCACATGAACACATGCATTTCATATGAATAATCTATAATTCATCTCAAGTTTGGAAACTCCTGCTTTATTTGAAGGTTTTGCTTTTTGTAACAATCTACCCAATGAAAAAAGCCCTGCACGTGTCTCATCAAATTGGAGCAACACCAATTGTTGATGGATGAGTTTTTTTTTAAATCATGTTGGTTTAAAAAATACATTGAAAAACATGGTCTTCACACTGTAGGTAATATTTTCGTCCAATTTGTTTTATCTCATCTGCTGTGGGAGCCCAGGTCATCACTCGCCACCCCTCCCTCCCTCCACCTCTCACCCCTCCTCACAGACTGAAGTGGAACTGAGTGCTTTGCTTTGTTAATGAACAAGTGTTTCCGGTACCTGTCCTTTCAGCTAAAGCGTGGTGGGGGGGCTTTGGGGCACGAGGGGGGAGGAGAGGAGCAGAGAGGGGGCAAAGTTCCTTCTCCCCAGAGCTAGTTCAGCTGTGGCTCTTAGCTGGGCGACAACACACTGGATGCTTATGATGCATGAGATCTTTTCAATCTGTTTTCGTCGCTCCATTTTGGGAAAAATGGCGTCGCAGTCCTGCTCAAACTCTCGCCCCCCTTGTCTCCTGACTTGTTCCCTGAAAGGTTTGTCCATCATCACCTGCCAGTGGAGCTAAACCCACTGAGTGTACGCTCCGCTCGACATGAACGATGGCTCTGTTGGCGTGGCTTCATTCAACACACACAGTCCTCCCTGATCCAGAACCAGATTTAACCACTCTCAGAGAAATCTGCTGGAAGCATCACATGGATTGTTAATAGGTCCAGATGAATTGTGTTGAGGTGTTGCAGACGGACTGAAAACCTGTTCTTGTTGATGCACTGACATTATGGGGTCGTAGATATGTTCACACTGTCCTCATTATGTACATCTATAAAAGTTAACGGCTGTTCAGCTGAAGTACGGCTACGCGACAGCGCACATTTGTGTGTGTGTTATTGGGACATAAATCTCCTCTGTCATTTTGGGACTTCCCAATAAAGCATCAACGTTAAAGGCGAGGAATGGCTGCTAGAGAAACACGATTTCTCCTCTGTTACTCTGAAAAACAAAATCTTCTATGACTCATAATTGGGTAATATGCACTGTTTCTCCTGAATAATTCGAAGCCAGGTGAAAAGTGGAAATAGGATCAGCTCTTCTAAATCTCAGATCATGATACTCCATCAGAAAAGGATGGAATAGCCAGTCCAAGTTGGGGATCAGAGCCTTCTCCCGGTGGAGGAGTTCAAACTTTTTGACCTTCTATTCCAGAGATTGGCAACCAAGGACATTTAGATGGACAGTTTAGATGGTCGGTTTGAGAATGAGAGACTGCTGAACCCAAAGTTCCCAGTCACAAGCTTTGAGAAGTGAAAGGGAGGAAAACCTGAGGTACCTGAGGTATGTCTGGACTCACCTTTAAAATGAAGTTAGATCTTTGTTTGAAAGACAGTGAGGTTTATGGATGGATGGAAGAATGAACAGGGCAAACACACATGACCACCGGTAAGGAGGCGCAACAGTTAGGTAGTCCAAGTCAGCAAATAAAGCCTGCACTATCTGAATACAAGGAACACCAGGAAAGAAAGAGCCCAACAGTCTGCAGGCTTGACTCCACCACAGCACAACACAACACGACACAAGAACCGGGCCTACTACACTCCCTCTCTGCCCTGGGGGAATGTCCTGAGTTGCTCTGTTGAACATGACCATATGATGACATGAAGAAACTTCTAACATTTGTCTTTAAATGTGAGCTCTTTAGCTTCCAGATTTAATCGGAGCTTCTTTATTTCATGACCTCTAGCATCCTTCTCAGGTCTTCAGCAGGCCTCTATTAGAGGAAACTGATCAGTGAAGTCGTTCCAAGACAGTGGAGAAACTGCGTCCAGTTCTGAGAACAGCTGACATGATTGACTGATTCTAAAGCTTCAGCCGCGAAAGAAATCCATGAGCACAGCCAATGAATGTCCCTCATTCATCGGCAGCAGTAAAAACATCAAGACCCTGGCCAAGATTATTATTGCGCCTGGCCACCGTGACTGTCGATGAACCTTCTTCAGCTTTAACTTTGCTGTCCTTCTTATCAAGATTGCTATTTACTCGAGCATCTCTTTGTTTTTTCCTTGACTTTTTTTTAACCTCAAAGTGGGTGGTCAAGAACCATATTGACCCTCTTCATCTACCAACTCTGATCTACAACTCTTGACAAGTCAGTGCACTATATGAGCTTCTTGTCTCCTCTTTAAAAGCATTTAAATACATGTTTCATACTTGTACATTGCATCTTTTTAGAGGAGTTGGAATGTTCTTCCAAGTCTCTCCTCTGCACTCTGGTTTCCTCTCACAGTCCAAAAACTTTCAGAGATTATATGTGACTGCAAATTGTCTATAGGTCTGTGCCCCCTGTGACACCAAATGGTTGGATGGATGGAATAACTCGACCCATGTCAGAAGCCAGACTTCAGCGTCGCAGAACAGGAGATGGAACTGTTCAGCCGGAAGCCTGAATCCATGTTGATGCCTACTACAAGGAGACATACCTCTGAAGGAAGTTGAGGTCAACACACTCCTGGAGATGTTCTTCCGTAGTCAGTGGAGTGGACAAGCTGGAGAAAAAGCTTCTGTCAAATATAACCTCCATGGATTACTGTTGATCATCCGGGGAGCGTGAAGCTTGAAGCTTGTTGAGGCTCTGATGCCTCAGCGTACCAGATCGTAAAATTGATGTCGCAATCAGCATTGATGTTTGAGCGAATGCAGATGGACGATAGGAACGGGAAGGGTGCCGGATGGTTGGAAAGAGTGGCCGTATGAGAGCAATTATAATGAGCGATGTTGTTTACTCCCATTTCCCCTCGCATCATTTATTCTCAGGAGGTAGAAAACCCACCAGTCCTGTTGTTTCGTGAAAGATGACGACTTCAAAACAGCAACAACACTGGAAGTATTTAGCCTTTGAATGTATTCCCAAGCGTCTCTATCCGTCCTCACAGCTCTGTGCTTTTCTGTTTTCATTCCCGCTGCGTCGACACGGCTGCAATCTGGACGAGCACATGTAAGATGTTAACATGATGTACGGTCGTTTACACTGGGAATGACAACGCGGAGTTGGACGCTGTCATCCTTTCTTCCTTTTGTTTAATGTTGTTCTGGTGGCACGCACAAGCACAGCCACTGACGCACTCACACACACACACACCACCAGATGAAGACAAACCACCCGGCACATTTGTTGAAATGAAGATGTTTGTCTTTCCTGAACTAGACGGATTCTAATAGGAATCCAAATGTTCCCTTCCCTACTGATGCCACACCAAGACGTTTCAGAGGGTCTCCACTCCGTGATGATGGTAAATGCTGAGGAATTTGTTAATGATCTTCCTATTCAGAATGAGGCTAGCGGAGATATATGTTTTTTAAACTTCCATCTGTGCTTATTGATTCTGGCACCGTGACAGATGCCTGATGAGGAACAGTGCTAGAGGAGATCGCTGAGGACCCCAAAGGGAGGCTGAGCCTAAATCAACACACAGACACGCTCAGAAACTTGCATAAGGATCGACACTTTCATTAGACGCCTCTGGGTTTTTACATGTGGATGTGCTATTCATCATTTTCATTTGTCTTATGTTGCTAAGTCAGCGTGAAAACCTTACATTCATTGACTCTCTGTATGAGAAACTGCTTGATATGAAACATTTTTAAAAGTTCTGAACTATCTTTAAGTTTTTTTTTTTATATACGGTCCACTTAACAAATAGTTTGTGTGAGGCTATGTCAGAGGAACCTTAACATCAAAGTGCCGTCGATAATTTGGATTTGAGGGCCCTTTAGTCACTCACTTTATAGTGGGCTGCAGGCATCTGTTTTATACCTGGGCACCTGCAAGCAGACAGTATTTCCAGTGAAAGCGAGCAGACAAGTGTTGGTAGTCGTACCAAAGTGCACCTCACATTTAGTGGCATGTGTGCTCGCTGAGCTGTTTCACATTGGTCACAGAAACTCTCTCTTCTTCAGCCAATTCCTTGTTCCCAAGCAGTAAAGAATCTCGCTTTAAAAATGTCTGGAATTGCAATAAAGTCTGTCTCCTTGTGACTGCATGAGTGTGAAAATATAGGAGAAAGCAAAAATTCTTTAAGGTTATTTGGTTCCTCATGTTTAAAATGTCTGTCAAATTTAAAGGTTCTTCATGAAAGATGACAAAAAAAATCTAACTAACATGGTGAGGTTGACAACATATCATTTTGGGTTGCTGCCTTATGAGATATTGCTGATTGTCCTTTTTTCTAATGTACTGAATGAACATTGACCACCACCAAAGGTTATGCCCAGGTTGATCTATGTCCTCACTTAGCTTTATACTGTTGTGGCTCAGATTTGTTTTCACTGTCACTTCAATTTGAAGTTTAATTCAAGATACAATAACAAATGAGTACATTAAATAAAATATGTCAGCGGATCTTTAAATCCAAAAGTATTTTTCACATCAGAAAAATATCGGTGTTTTTCTTGTCACAATTCAGGGGACGTTATAGGGACAGCCTGCAAATCTCAGTCATACGACCAAATCCATCATTTTATTTAAAAAATGGAATAAAAAGTCAAAAGATAAATGAAATGGATAAATAAGCAAAAAGCACTGGGGCAGCACTGGCTCAACCAGGCTATTAACCTCAACACTTTTTGTCCCAACATTACTGCCCAACATGTATTTTATCTATATCAATGATATGTAATGGCCTCACTTGGACAACAGGTGGCGGTATAACTACAGTGCAACACTGGGGACAAGACAAAAAATGAGCCACACAGCTTGGAATGAGAAAATCTTCAAAACCTTACTAAATTGATTCGATATCATCTTCTACTCCACCACTCCTTCATGCTGCTGCCATCAGACAGAGCTCGAGAAAAACAGGTACAAAAGATCCTTCATTTCCTCTGCAATGGCTGCACCCAACCAAACACGATAGACCACAATGTGTTTTTTTTTTTTTCATTTATGGGATGCAAAAGCCAAAGTCAGTACGCTGCTGGAGTGAGGATGGGTTAATTTGATTCTACTGAAAAAAATCTCTCTCCAACAGAGAATTCAGGACATTTTTATCATTTGAAATATCATTAATAGTACTGAGCTGAATCAGACCACAGGTGGCAGTAACATTTCACAACTCTCTCGCTCAGATAACGGCTAGAGAACGGCTGCTTGCGCTCCCACTGTGGATCCAGATGGTTATGGAAAAACCAAAATGTAATCATTTCTCCCATGATCAATAATTTATTAAAATTCCACTTTTCCTCACGCGAGATTTCATATCATGCTTTGAGTTTAGCAATTATAAGGGTGTTGCAAAAATAACCAATGCTGGATCATCAAACGGATGTTGTCCTGCTGGAATTAAAGAAGCTTATCATAGCACATATTGGGAACCATAAACAATCCTGCACTACTTTTTAATCTATCAGAAGAATAATCACATTGAAATGGTTTAATATCAATAATGAGTCAATCATTTCCTCTGTTTATTGGCTCCAAGTCTGAAACAGTTGAACTCCTACTAATGCTATTGACGCCAATGGTTGTTCTATGGCGTTTATTTCCAAGCTACGTGTTCCCTTCCAAAATGACAACCTGGGTTTGGCTCACATGGGGGAACCTCAGCACGTAAACCAGCAGACGCACACAGACCATCAGTAAAACCGGTAAACTTTTTTTTGCAAGATGCTCATCCATTTACAAGGCTGGGAAGGCCTCTTTCTGAGAACACCTTTGACCTCTGTTTAGTTGTTCGTCTCCAAAGTGTGCCCCTCTTTCACTCCTCTCAAAGAGCCCGGCATTGAGAGCAGAAGTCTAAACTGATCTGAGCACTTTTAATGAGACATTCCTACGCTTTAATAAGAAGGTCTCCGTCTTCTCTGTCCTGTTTCCAGTGTCCTCGGAAAGAAGAACAGCAGCCTTCAAACAGATCTGGTTTAACTTAAAAACATCGGATTTAGAAAATAACTCATCGTGTCGTATCAACAAACAAAGCGTCACCGAATAAATCGAATTACATTTTCTGTGCTGCCATGTGTTTTGGCAGACAAGTGCAAGCAGACCTCACTGAGGATGTTTGGATTGCTTTTCATCTCAGCCGTTGCCTCGATGACCTTGTTCCTGACAAGACCAGCAGGTAGGGAAGCTCTTACAGAGGCCTGGGGGCACAGACCACATCTCAAAGGGGACTTAGCACGAGGTCTGTCTGCCAGCGAGAAGCACAGCGTGTAAATGTTTGGCCAGTAATGACACTAATGTGATCTTTCGCTGTGATACAAACGATTAAAACATACTATTTAATGTGGAAAATATAAAGGCGAATGTTTTCCATACCTCATTGGCCCAATTGTTCCCTTTGAAGTTGCTGATTTAAGTCTATAAAGGGGCCACTTGAATGGCAACTGTGAATTTATTGTAAGCGGGTCCAGTCATCTAGTTGGCAAATCAGGGCTACTCCTCGACCATGAAATTGGACGACACACACACACATATGCGCACACTCTGGGTGCGTGACAGCCCGTCTCTCAGCTCCGTAATAATCACAGAGTAGCAGTGCAGGAAAAACACATGTGGTTTACACTACATTTCGCCTTGCATCCAAATGTGAGGCCGTTCGACACACGCATAAACACACGCAGACACACAAAAAGATCAGTGTGTGGGTTTCCACTTTCGGCATTAAACCACTCCTCTGCAAGAGTTTTATTTCCCTTTCTCCGTCTCTGTCCAATATCACCAAAGGTTGGGTTCCAAAGCCGTCCGCTGATGTTTTCACAGGATTTCAGGCACACTGAAGTGGAGTGACCTCGGTGAGATGACTTGTTGGAGCAGGCTGGCGGCCAGGGCGGGGCTGATGGGGAACCTCAACCCTTGTGATTTTAAACTGCTGAGAGGGTTCATGAATTTGATGTCATTGAAGCTTAGTCAAACGTCAGGAATATTTCGGTGTTTACGCATCAAATATACATCATTTTGCTCGGCCTCTATTGAGGAACTCTTCTTTAATCTGGCCTACGTGACTTCGCCGATTCATTTTATCACCCAAATAGCGCTGGAGACGATCATCATTTGCATGCATGATACTCATGAGGGGGCGCTAACTTTATCGTCTGTGTTACAGTTGCGGAGGAAGCGTCAACAAACACTCAAATCAATAGATGGCACACTGCAGATAATAACGACTGGACAACAACATGATTTGGTATGGTATATTTATTACAAATTATTGGTGGTGGGACTTTAACGAATTAATTATGATTTATTAATTACAGCATTATTACGATTAATTAATTGCAACAACATTTAATTTAATTTAATTTAATGTAATGTAACAGTTTGCTCTCCAGACAACAGGGAACCTCTGTAAGTGCAGGAGTTCCTGGTCCACTGATCACACTGATGCACAAGACACGTCGCAGCTAGGATGATAACAACAACAACAAACATGGAGGAATCCCTGAACAAAAGCAAACAAAAGCATCTGTTTGCTTTAGTTCAGGGAGGTTTTTCGCTACACAATGGCCAGGGTTTCCACTACTCTGAATGTACTTGAAATTCTTATAAAATTTTCAAGACATTAAAAGAGCTTTAATTAAAATAAGGTGATATAAAAAGTTGAATATAGTCAGCATCGTGAATTATTGTGCTATTGTCAAACTACTGACATGCATTAAAATGCTGCATGGAAAAAAATACACTATTAACGTGCATGTGAGCCAAACCAACTAATGATCAGACAAATATTTTTATATACTTTTTTTTTATTTACCAGCAATATCCTCGTGGACTTGATAGGGTCTCTGCGCGCTGACTGATCTGTTTGATCATTGCAGCAGAAACATTACTAAGGCTTCACACAATTTGTTCTAAGGCCAAAGAAAACCAAATGTTTCAATGCACATTTTATTTTGATCATTTTCTCTGATGTCCTGCAGGCAACTGTGGATGTAGAACACAGAGGAATCGTGACATCACATGTTTAAAGAACTGTTTCCTGCTGTGGTATAATCAGTTCTGACTGGGGAAAAAGCGGGAACTTTTTACAGTTTACTGTTGGTACCAGAGGGACACAGTCCAGGACCTGTGAATTCCTGGCCTCGGTGTTCCCTCTGCTTCACCCTCTGGACTCTGACATCACAATACTCAGTCAAACACACACATGTTCACACGGCAGAGAATGCATATATTCATGGAGGGCGAGCGGATGACATCACGCTTTGAAAAAGCCTCCAGCCAAAAGTAGACACATCTTACTTCTCACATTAATAAAAAGAAAATGTCAGAGCACTTTGTGCAGCATGCACAAACATTGGATGGTTTATCCACACTGCAGGGGTCGTAAGTTCAAAACTCTTGTGCATCATGAAACATCTTGTAGTCTTTAATCAGGTTTTAAAGTCCAGTGGTTTTCATTAGCAAGCTTGAACATCGTGTTTGTCAAAGAAGATCGTGACGATTACTGGGAAAATCTGATTTGATGACGGACATTGACACCAGTAAAATGGATAAGACTTCAAAATGAAACTACATACCTGTACACTTGGGACTCGTGACAGCGCCTAATGTTCCGTTGACAACAGACAAGTGGTCTACTAACACCTTCATTCTGTGTTTTTACTTGCAATCCGTGACATCTGAAACACATACACGACAGCTAATCTAATCTAATCTCGCCATGAACGTATTACGATTACAACGACTACATTACCCGAAAACCTTCACGGCAAAAAGCAGGGCTGCGTCATTAACCGCTCAGCCAATCATCTTCATTTATACACAGACGCTTGAAAGAGGGAAATTCGTCTGAGTGTTTCGTTCCGGAATAGCCACGATTTTAAAGTAATATAAGGAGTAATTGATGAATCTAGCTGACGGTAACCACATGAGGACGTTCTTTAAGCGTTTCTTCATTTCATTCACACGTAAGTTCTCAGTTAAATTGACTGTAGAGTGACTTATCCGTGGACTTTGAATGGAGTGAGACACTTGCTAAAAGGCGAAGGCTTAGCTTAACAACAGGTTAGCAAGCAGCTGGGGCTGGTATTTAGTTTTTAAGATGTGACACTGGTGAGTAAGTGGTTATTCGACGTTTATAACAATAAAAAGAGCTGGTTGTGTTTCTTTGCGACGTGTTTGTGAGAGAAGCGCGAATGAAATACTGACACCAAGTGGGCGAAGATGGTCACGGCATGCTTGCTGCCTGGTGAGACTTGGTGCACCGGTTATAAAGTTGAGCTGTTGACAAGTCTGAAACTTGCCTCCTGCTCCTGTTTTCTTTAAGATGTTATTTCTGGGCCAAATTTAGACATGCAAGGAAGATGAATAGACTCACGGGGAGTAGCCCATGGAATAGCACAGGAAGGGAGAAGGGATTCTAATTTAATGTTAAGTTTCTAATTTAATATGTGAACATGATGTGAAAGTGATTTTAGGGATTTAATAAAACGAACCGATTCCTAGACAATTTTCCTCTTCCAGCTATATGACCATTTTACTTATTACTGGCATCAAGTGTGTTCAGTGTCTACATATGAAGATAATGTGGTCAGATATGGAAAACTTGCGTAGCCCTAGGTTCTTTCATGTTATCAATATGTCAGCATCTGTATTAATATTCTACGCCATCCTTCAATATGCTGACGTTTCACCAATTTTATTGAGCTGAAATAACGTCAACAATCTGTTAATTGGAACAGCAAACTCACTCTAACCCAAAATCCACAAGCTAAGTTGAACAAATCTTCAGACATAATATTTGAGCAGTCAGATCTTGTTCCTGCTCAGAGCATGTTCAGCCAAACCTGGAGTGACAGCTGAGTATGTTATTCTACATGTTCATATTTTGCGCCTGTCCAACATGTGCACGTTTACAACTGGGCGTGTGTGAGTCGTCGTGTGTGCAAGCCCTCTGTACATGTACAGCTTTCAGTCTTTGAAAACCTGTTCTTTTCCAGCGTGCTTTTCTGAAAACTGAGGAAAAAAAATCCCAACAAGTGGGGCTTGTTCCTAATTTGGATGGCCTTTTTTGCTCCCCGAAAATGAGTATTTATATATTCACATCAGCGAGCCATAGGGGCTTTCCAGCAGAGATGATGGCAAGACATTAAACAAATCGTGTGTAACGAGGTGATCGTAAAACACAGCCCTGTGGTGTCCCACACAGACCTGTCATTATGGCAAAAAGGTTCGCCAAGTACACAGGCACACTCACGTACACACACACACACACACATTTTGCACAAAATAAGGTTGATCCTTACACACCTTTAATCTGCCTCCTGAAGTGTTTTGTCGTCCAATTATCTTAAAAGGTGAAGACTGTGCTGTTTATTTCTCAGGAGTCTGCGGTGTGTGTGTAGGTCTGTGTGTGTTTCTGTGTGGAAGCTTTTAACACCTGGAACACAAAATGTGTGATCATTATGTCGTGGTAATTAATGGCCATTTTCACACAGCCCAGCCTGACTCAACCAGAGTGTAAGTCATTTCTCTTGTTTGTGAAAATAAAGTCAGTGCACTTGTGGACCTGCAAAGACGCGCAACAGTTAATAACGCTAAGCCTCTGTTTAATGTTCAGTGACAGGCTTAGCGCTAGAAATAACATTCTTCTGACTTGTCTCAGTGGTCTGGGAGTTGTTAGGACGATACTACAGCTCCAGAACAAATTCTCACTGATGAGGGGTAGCGGCAGACTTTGTGTTATCTTAAATAATGTCAATTAATGTATGTCCTCATGCTAAATCCCAATTACCGTATTGTTTGTGTCTTGCCTAGGAGCTCTCCCTGACCCTGATAAAGCGGAACCATGTCTCAGCCACCACAGTCCGAGGTGCAGGAGTTGCATATCTGGCTGGAGAGGACCGTGAATTGGAGTCGGTCCGACAGTCGAGATGCTTTAAGAGATACCTGCAGATTTTTAAATCCACTAAGAGACTTCCTTCAGCAACTTCTTGTGCAAATCAATAGTACGGTAAGCAATGAGAAGTTACACGGTTGATGTGCTTCTTTTTCACTTGTATTTAGAGTTACACTGAATCCTCTTCATGGATGACTGGTGTTACAAATGACTCCCACAATTTGTCATTTTCATGGTAATATAAATGACGTAATGTATTTTGACTAAGGCTCGTGTGAGCACTTTTGTCTCTCCAGTTTGTTCCAATGGTTATAGCCACCTCAATAAAATCATTCTGGGCTGTATTATTTTATTTGAACCCTACTCATGCAAAGGTAATGAGAGCATCTGCAATCCAAATCGTTATTTAAACAGCTTGAAAACATTATTATTTTTGATGAAGGAATATGAATATACGATGTATTATCACAGCTGTCTCACCCAGCTTGTTGAACGTCCATGTTTGACACAGTTCACTAGTAACTTATAAAGGTTAGTCCATTAGAACTACCAACCTCACTGTCGTCACATTAATGAAGCCCTCGTTTCACTCCAACATCAACACGCCTGATACACAAACACACACACTCTTGCTTTGTGTCTGTGCCAGGAGAGGAACACTGAGTCCAGCGTTGGTAGGCTCCTGCTAACAGTGGACGCTCTGTGCTGTGCAGAGGTTGTGTACGTCTGGCTGGCATTGCTGTAGCTCTGAGTTTGTCAGGTAATAGCCGCACTGGGACCTCCGGCGTTAACCTAATGTATCCCCCGTATGAGGGCCAGCAATTTGGGGATGGAAGGACTGTTGGTGTTGGTGTCCAAACAAGTGTCCTGCAGTTTCAACAAGTTTCATTTATCTTGTTTGAGCAAATGCTTGATAGAGATATTTCCTGTGCTAGAATGTGCTTCTGAATGCCTTGTCTTCAAAGTTCTAATAAATCCAAGGTTTCTATATACAACACACACATATCCTCCTTGGTGTGCTGTAGGTATTGTAGGTATGTATATATACATACTCTAATTTCCCATGCCATGGCTCTATTTGATCCTCTTCTTCTTTGTGTCAAGTAACTGGTGGTTTGCTGAAGCAAGAGTACTTAAGTCATCTGAGCCTGTAGAGACAAACATGTTTATGTTAAGAGCCAGAAATGGACTGCTACTGGTTCATCTGCTACTGGGTGATCTTGAGCAGAAAAGAAAACCTCTCCCAAGCATATGCAAGAACCTCACTGTCACGAATGTGAAGAGGAAATGAAAAACCTTACGAGTATGACTGCATTCAGCATAATGTGTCTGACACAGAAACTTCAAGATTACTTTAGAGAAGAGACTTCAAAGATAAGAAGCAACAGCTATCATGCAGAGGAATGTAAGTCACATAAATATCAATGTAAATAATGTCCAAAGATTAGAGAAAAATGAAATAAGTATCCACCCATCCATTCATTCATCGACTGTGATCTGACAGTTAGGTGCCTGTGCCGCCCGCTCCATTGTAATTGCTTTGCTTTACTTCCATGGGAGGTTTCTTGTTAAAAGGCAGCACAACTCATGCTATACTACGCTTACTAAGCTTGTATTTGCTGCTCATTGCTGTTGGGTGCAGTAAAACTCTAAACTAATCTAGCTCAACACGTGTAGTTGGCTGTTTCTAAGCTTGTTGAGAAGGTGATCATAGAAGGCTGCCAGCATTACTTAAGTACTTGCCTCTCAAGGACCATTTTTTGTCAACTCTGATGTTGATGACCATAAATCTCCACCAACGTAGGCTGTATTTTAGTTGGGTAATCTTAGGTCCTCTTGACATAGATGTTCAAATGAGCACATTGGCTGAATAATAAAACAACCATCCCTGTTAAACTTGGTCAATCTGCTTTTCTTGCTCCCTGATGGATACAGGTAAACATTATGCAGAGCTGCTGGCATGTTTAGAGTGAGTGGATGTAGCGCAAGATAAAAGAATGCTATGGTTTAATTGGACTTAAATCCTTTTACTGGCTCTGGGCTCATAAAATGTACCAGCTGAGGATCACTGGCTTCTTGGCAGTATTCTGCATCCCTTGATAGCTTAACAACTTTCTTTTGGCGTGAATCCAAACCTGAAAAATATCCCCTGAGTTAACAGCCATTTCCAGGAAAAAAAGCCTCCCTGTATGGATCTTCTCGTAGAGCGTGGGCTTCAATTGACAGTGTCAGCAAGTCCACAGGGCATCATATTAAGTGCCTACCCACTTCCATAGTCCATGTGAAAGGACTTGATAGGAAAATCTCGCAGCACAGTTTCAAGCAGATCAGGATTCCTGCAAGACTCACTCCGCTGTGTATTTACGCGGTCACCATAGTGACTTTGCCATTCAATGTCAGAGCACCTCTGATTCTGATTCAATGATGTCAGGGGCAAGTGTTTCTTCCCGGTTCTCTTCATCTTTACATGGCCAACCACGTCTATAAACGTGTCCCATTTGCCTCGCTGGCTTGCGCGTACAGTAATCAGTCACTTCTGTCTTCAGATATCTGTCCCTAATCAGGACAAGATGCGTGGACTCAACCTTCTTTTGTAATTGGCGACAATACTGACAAGGCTTTGATGATGACTTGGCTCATTCTATTGGGACGGTTCATTCCGGTCACAAAGCAGAGTTACGTTCTTATTGTAAATGAACATTCCACTGTGGCTCCATCATGCGCTGGGACTCATTCCCCATGTGTTGTTGATTGATAGGACGGCAGAGTGTATATCTGTGTTCCAGACAGCGTTGATGATATTGTGCGGTGGGGCCTTTTTGGAGAGGTCCCACTTAACCTTTAGCAGTGCTGCTTCCCATTAATGGTGATCTCATCCACTTGAATGAGTCAAATTAGTTCTCTTGTCTGTCTGGGGCTCATGTTGAGCCCAAAGGCTGAAAGCTACCTACATGTCCTCATTTTAGCTCGCGCTGCTTTTGTGATTCTCTTTGAATATCTGCACTGCATTCCGGGAGCGTTGTTGAGTTTGGTTATTTATACTTTTAGATACGTGTACGTGTTTATACAAGCATCTTATTGATATGCCGAAGGAAGTAAGGAAGTAATTTGTCACTGTTTTGCAGCTCTCCTTTAGAATGATTGTTGGTCTGAACCTCCTTGCATTTTTTCCTTAACTGTTGTTTTTGATATCATTTCAAATGGTGAATAAATATATATAGCCCCTATTTGTTTCTAATGTAACTCTACCTCCTCTAAACTCTCCATCAGGTCATAAATGACATCATGTTTTGCTTTGTATTAGCGTGACAACTTTCTATATTATTATAATTCTTATTATTATTAGTCATGTCAATAGAGACAAAAAAAGACTGATTCATTCATAATTCAGTTGCCAAAAAGCTCACAAATTAAACATCCTTTGTTTTAATCTTTGCTTGTTTTTCTCTTATTATTCTATAATCAGGATACTTTAATGCATTCTATTTATTTTATTCTGCTTCAGGCTTCATTGTAGTTGGCTTTTAATAAACCTCTGATCAATGTGCGACATGTTGAATTTATTCTGTGGTTTACCGCTGTTTCTTTCCAGATGATTGATGCTTACATCTGTCTTTAATGATCTTGCCATTATTTTTAATTGGCTGTTAGTGGAAATACATCACATGGTCCAATGCCATACGCAGGATAAACAAGCAGGGAAATACATGTACTTAAACTTTTACAGAACCTGGCCAGGTGTTCTGTTCTATACGTCTTTCAGTCTAGCTAACTTAGTGAGAACATGGTGAAAAACAAGTGTCAATGAACGTGACAGCAAAACATCCAAGTGGTTGACACAGATGTAAACATGTGCAGTAAAGTCACAGTTGTGTGTGAGTGTACTGTATCTGCATCTTTTTTATGTTGAATGAACTGTTGTTCTTATCAGTGTGATTAACATGTGAAAACTTTATTTTTTCTGAATTTCAATACTGTAATTTGTAATTGTAAAATGCTAGTTATCTTTTTTTAAGAGTGTTTTTTTTTTCTTAAAAGAGTTCCACAGCTGAGATCACAACAAGGCTTCCAGTTTTGGGACAGCTTCTGGGACAACTGTGCCAGAACCATTTGGTGATTGCTAATGGTGAGTGACACAATTCATCTTTTTTCTTACAAGTGCTTGGGTTTGCTGGTTATTCTATTGAATGGACTCATTTTTCATTCTGTGTGGTGTGGTTTGCAGATACGTGTAGAAAGCTGGTATTTAACTGTCTGTGGGGTCTTTACTCTGATAATCCCAGCAATCCTCTGGAAACTGAAACCAACCTCTGGATTCGGGTATGTTACTTATTTTAAAGTCTCTTTCGAAATACAGAATACTATGAAGTACATAGTTACACTTTTAATACTGCATGCATAGTTGGATGTAACGTTTTGCTTTATTTTGTTTGGCGCTTTTCAAAACAAATCATCGTCTGGGAAATACTGCCTAAGACGGTCTTGGAAACATGGACTCTAACATCAACACAGTACTTGATTCCCAGTAACATCTTGTCTTATACTTTTAATTCCTTTTCATCACTGATGTAGCACCATTATTGAACTGGTCACTTCCACAGGAATCTCTGACTATCTACCTGGTTCTCTTGGTTCAAGAACATCTCCAACACTCAAATGTCCCCCAGTCAGAGAAAGTTAAACCAGAACGCACCAGCACTGGGCATGGCTTTGGTAATTGGTGAATGAGCATACGCTGCATGTCATCATATGCATGCATCTTCATTCATGGTGGCCCGCTTAGTGGTTCCACTATTGAGGTTAGTAGTGACTTTGTAAATAATCTGATTGACCAAGATCTCAGCCTGAAAACTCCAGTCTAGGCATTCGATGACCTCCTTAAGAGTGTTTAGAAAAAGAGCTCCAAATCTTTCTCTGATTATCAATTATACTAAAGCATTTTTCAGTGGTTGTTCTTATGGGCTGCTGCTGACAACCCTTGCTTTGGTTTGGTACATGAATCTTGTTTCTGTGTTTTCACTTTATCCCACAATATCTCCTTTAACAAAGATGTTGTGCAGTCGATTTCCCTGTATTTATCTTAATATCATGGCCTCACCCTTTGGCTTTGCTTCTGCTCTCCACATCTAAGTGTTTAGAAGGGCTTGATGATGAATGTGGGGCACAGCCACGAGCTGCAGGCTATGAAAGACAGTCATTAGCTGTGTTTCTTGACATCCTGTACTGGCTGAGGGACCACACAGTGCTGCAGTAACATGGCACGATCTCTGAGGAGATGACAGACAAGTGATGCATGAGAGTGAGATATTAAAGGGCCGGAGAATAGCTGGTTTGATGGCATCATCTTTGATCTGTATGTTTTTGGCAGGCAAAACCACAGGAGGCCTTGAAGCCACTTTGGTTGGTCTCTGACATTTTGGACTCTTTGTTCCCATGAGAAGTATGTTCCCATGGGAAGTAACACATTTAAAACATCATCAAAGACACTTTAATGCCTTTATCTTCCTGGGCGTCCGTTTTAGTGGAGGTGAACTTAAGCCATCCATTTCCTTTTTTCCAGTTCAGGATGCTAAAAAAAGAGGATTTTGAAAACTACATTATCTGTGATGTTTATCTCTTCTCACCGTCTCCCTTTTTGTTCAAGTTCAAGTCCACACTTTTTCTACCCATCTTTTATTTTTCATTTTTTTATTTCGTATTTCTTTGCTCTACCCTTCACCCTTCTTTGCTTTTTCAAGAAAAAGCCTTTACGAACCGACTTTCCAGCGTTCTTTTCCTCTCACATCCCTCTGTCTCACTGTGTCGACTTACCACGGGTGGGTGATTGGTTTTGTATGCCTTCAGCATGCTGGCTTTGAGGCTGCTCAGATGGTAGTGATTGAGGTTGTTTTGTGAGATGTGGAGGGTAAATATCTTGGCGTGCCGTTGAACCAGCCCAACGAAACCACACAGCTCCATCAAGAGCACAGCAACACCTCTCAGTCTGGGATTTAGGCCTTATGCTTTCTTTTAAGGGTAATTTACCCAATTTATCTTCATTTCCTTGAGGTTATTAGACTTTATATCTATTTCACTTGGATGTTTTTGTCTAAAATGTATGATCCCACAATGGGTCCATTGTTTTCACTCCTAGATATGCACAATATTAGGAGTGAGAACACTCCTAATATTGTGCATATTAGGAGATAATACCTTCTCTCCGTGTGTGTGTGTGTATATATATATATAAGACTATAACACTGTTTTCACCCTCCAACTCTCAAAAATATCCAATAACGCTGTTTGCAGAGTTTGAATCACTCTTTGCACTGACACGCCGCCATGATCACGGTCAGAGCTGGCCGAACTAGATACTAAAATTTGTCAGCATCTAAGTTCTATTGTTTCAATTCCCAAGAATTTACTACGATACTATATGTCTCAAAGATGAGCACAACATTGGTGCCGTCTTTGGATAAGCTCTTATTCCTCACTAGAGTGTTCTAAAGTGTTCCAACACCCTCTTGTGTTGCCTCATCTCCTCCTCTCCCAGATATGTTGATAACATATTTCCGATCCAGAAAACATGCTTCTCAACTGAAAGTATCTAGGAGGCTGTCTCTCTTTGTTAAGTCAGTAACTAATAAACTTTGAAACTCGAGTGTCAATTGCATAAAAGGTTTCTCACACATGCCCCCCAACTTTTAATTTCTTCATAGTTGAGATAACTCCCTCTCTATTCTTTTACGAGTGTTCATTGTTGAACTGAGTCTGCGTACAAACCACACGTTCACGCTCGAAGCATTGATCACCAGTTAGTATGAAATAATTTCCGTGTTTTTATGAGAAGTGTGCTCACACACAAGAATCAGCTGGGCCGATTAATCTTCTTTTATCAGTTTATGATGAGGCCCCTTCTGGAAAAATGCTTGTAAAACACCAGGACTCTTTGTAATGAAGAAAGTTCCAATATCATGTGCTGTCCATACATCCTCACTTACGGGAATTTCTTCTCTCCATGTGTGTCTGATGATGTGAGATCCTTTATGTCATGGTTTCTAATCTAAACAAAACAACAACCTGGTTAATACTATCTTTTCTCACATGCAGAAAGTGTTGTCTCAACTTGTGATGGAGGAAGAGGATGTTGAACAGCGAACACTAGTGACACGCATGAATGTTTCACCGCTGCATTACCATCACAAAGTGCACAAAAAGGTACTCTGCATATGTAGAACACTAACACTGTTCAGAAGACAACTGATCATTTGCCCCTTTCTTTGTTCAGATGGTTGCTCAGTTGTTAGAGGTTATTGAAAAAAGGTGCAGCTCGTATGACGGAGCGCAACGGTAATGTCATTCTTAATACTTGCACAATTACTTCTAATGTTGAAATCCAACTTTTTTATTATTTAAATATGACAACACAGGTTCCCATAAATATTTACTACATGATGTGTAATCTAATTTTACATTATTCTGAGTTCCTCTGCCAGCTATTTCCTGCATCACATATTTTTAATGTTTGAGTTAGAAGATTTTACTCTTAATCTTCTGCTGTAAATACTTTAATACTTGAAACCTGTTACCAGATTTGATGTACTAATACTGCCTCATGTGAGTAATGAGTTAAGTCAGAGCAATGTTAATTTTAACCGAGCTCTTACACATGCACCCAGATGTTCCTGTGAGAGCAGCCTGGCTGTGTCTGAAGCTTGCGTCCCTTTGGTGAGTTTCCCTGAAACAGCTCCTCTGATCGGTGCGCTGCTGAAGCGACCTCTCACCTGCGCCAATGCAGGACTCAGTGAAGACTTCCTGAAAGCTGTCAGCGCTGCCTATTTGAGGTACTGGAACACAGCTGTCGAACAGGAGTATTGCCGTTTGATCTTGTGTGACATTTTCTCTGTTGTTTTTCAGCCACAGTGTGTCTTTAGATGAGCAAGCCTTAATCTCTCTGTGGCGTCAGTGGCTGCCCAGTCTGGAAGATGCTGCGCTGAGTCTGCTAGAATCTGCTCTCACCCACAGTGAACCAACACCACAGAAGCTAGAGCAGCAAGTTTTGCAGTCTGTGCTGGTGGGTTCAAATTTATAATTAGATTGAGTTCCTCATTCATGTGACCACCTGTCACTGTAACTAGAAAACTGGAGAACACACAATATTTGTTAGCCGACTTCATTGTCAGTAAGATCTTAGCCTTTGATCTTGAACTGGGATGAGGAATTTCAAAGTGAATTCATCTTAGATTATCCAAATTTAAATCAAATCCCTCTCTTGGATTCTCTTAATGTCTTCTTATTTTTCTTAAGGCTTCTCCCTTCAGGGGTCGCCGCAGCAGATCGTCTTCCTCCATCTCATCTCCATCTCCCTGTCCTCTGCTTCCTCTTCTCTTAAACCTACAAACCTCATGTCCTCCTTCACCACGTCCATAAATCTCATCTTTGGCCTTCCTCTCAACCCCCACATCTCCCTACCAATGTACTGGCTATCTCTCCTCTGTACATGTCCTGACCATCTCCATCTAGCCTCTCTGACTTTGTCTCCTAAACACCTGACATGTGCTGTCCCACTGATGTACTGCTTCCTGATCCTATCCATCCCGCTCACTCCCAGAGAGAACCTCAGCATCTTCATCTCTGCTACCTCCAGCTCTGCCTCCTGTCTTTTTCTCAGTGCCACTGTTTCCAAACCATACAACTTTGCTGGCCTGGTACTTTCCCTTTCATCCTTGCCAACACCCTTTTGTCACACATCACACCTAACGCTTTTCTCCAATGAGTCCATCCTGCTTGCATCTGCTTCTTCACCTCTTTCTCACATTCTCCATTGCACGGACACTTGAACCTAAGCACTTCCCAAACAATATACAATTATTATTATTGTTGTTGATAATAATTGAAACTAATTTCTCTCTTCAGATGTACATAACTTCCTGTTTTTTAGGCACTTAAGCACTGAATTTAAGACTTATTTACCATGTCTTTGTCAGCTCTACAGTATATGCTGGTCACATTTTCCATTACATAAACAAGAAGTGGAACAGTATTATACAACTACCAGTGTGTACGTGAACTGTGTGCGTTTAAAGGCTGTGCTTCAAATTTGAGGATTGACTGAATACTTGTTTAAAGTGGTGCCACTGAATTATGTCAGATTTTAAAATCCACAGTAAAGTCATAATGAGTGGGTGATTCCTCATGGTAAATTTGTTTCGATACACACACAGTAAGTTGCCTCGAATTATCCCCTCACATCAGAAATCAACGCTCACCCCATTTGCGTCAAGTTCCCGTTTGATGTGTCCGTAAACTGTGAAACCAAAGTCTGTGAATGGCAGAAGTTTTCATCCTGACTTATGGATTCATTCTGTTATAGAAATCATCATCTGTGTAAACCCTCTTCTGGCTTTTTTAAACGGATCTTTATTAACTGTTTTTTTCTGACGAACTGCACCAGTCGCTTCACTTACATCTCACATCATTTGGCAAGCTGGGAACTGTATCACACATCATTTGACTTTTTTTTCTCTCCGAGTCTCCTGCAACTGGAGTTGGTTTCTATTTGGTACTGAATTTCGCTTTCCACCATGTTTTCTTTTAACTGGTTTAATTTTTAATTTCGACATTTCCTTTTTACCTTTGCCAAGGAAGTGATGTTTTCTTCTCATGTTTTCTTTTCATTTGTCTGTCTGTCTGTGTTCAAAGTAACTTGAAAAGTCATGGACCGATGAGTAATGTGGATCGTTTTAGCCGTCAATTCAGGTGTGCAGTACATATGATATACACCTTTTTCAAGGTCACTCCCTGGTAATCTGTAGGTTAGGATTCAGCACTGTCATCGCCGTGGCTTGGGCTTGATTCCTGGTCAGGGAATTGAGTTTTAGTTCTTTAAATGTTTGAACTCTCTCCATGCTGTTCTAGTTTTACATCATAGAGTTGGTTGGGACAGATTTAAAAAAACAATAGTAAAAATGGATGAAAATAAGGCTTGAATGGGGAGAATTTATCACCAACAATGCTTAAGTTTGGTTACAGCCAAAAATGGTACATTGGCACATAAAGGGTCGGGCCTAACTACTTTGTTTTGGAAATACCAGTTGCGGTGAAGCCAGTAAATGTTAGTGGCATGTGAAGGTTCAACAACACGCGTGCCTGTCATTGAGACCTTTAGCTTGAACTTCACCCAAGTCTTTTAAATAACATTGAGAAAAAGTGCACCAAAATGTTTTGGTTCTCTGTGAAGAACTCCACATTCTCTGTGTTAAGTCCTGAGAATATTACTGCAGCCGTTTTTAATTTGGCAGACCTCCTGCTGAGTTGTTCTCGGCACGTTTTTTGGATTGCATCATTTCTTCATTCATTGTTGGTAGGAGATAATTAATCTTAAACTGGTTTGATGAGGGTGTATCACGAGTATTTAGATCCTGATGTGTATGTGCTATTTTAATGTTTGGCAATAAGTGCAGCCACACACTCTTTGGTGAGTTTTGCTTTAATAGAACTAAACTGTCCTTGTAAATGATGTCATGAGAACTTCATACATACATAAAGAGTAGGTGTGAATGATACAGACAGAAACCATTTTATAAAATAAACATATTTGGGGTTAAAAAAACCCATCTGACTATTGATCGCACTGATGAAATTAATTTAGATTAAATGTTCAAGAATGTGTTTGACTCCCCATATTAATCTAAGTGAATATTCTGACATCCATTTGTTCAGGTAGCAGAGGTACCACTCGGCTGAATGTGTCCTGTAAATATTGGCGGTGTTTGTCAGTTTTGTCACTTTTGCTCTGCAAGAGTGATGGTCCAGTTGAGCTGTTTATAAGTCTTGTTGGTGTTGGTTTCAGCTGCAATGCTCACACTCACATTGGCAGTCGCTCACACGTGACAGACATCACACCCCCTGAGAGATCCAGACCTGTAGATTGCCCCAGACTCTGTGTGTGTGTGTTTTATCCTCTGGTCACACATGCAAACCATCTCACACACACTCTTATCACCTCAGTGTTTTGTTTATGATATTACATCTGGTATGGTGTGTCTGTCATTAAGAGGCGGAGGGGCAAACGTTTATGTTACACTTAGCCTTCAGGTTGTTTGGATGTCGGATGTGTCATTCATGCATACGTGTGTGTGTGTGTTAAGTCATGCACATGTTGGCGCTCAGAGCCAACTGGCTTGCCTCTCTCCTCGCCTTCCTCGCGATGGCTTGTTTAAACTGCAATCAAAAATGGGAAACCTGAAATTAGACTCACATTCCTAGTTTTGGCTCATTCAGCCTCCTCGTGATCCAGCAAGACTTTAACCCAATAACAATAAACACTCACTTCCTGAGCCTGGCTGCCAAAAACAGGATGTTTGTTGCGTGCTGTAATTGACCCTCCTTGAAGTGTTAGTGGTAAGGTATGGAGGAGAATGCTGCAGCCTCCATCTGTTTTCAGTAGTGGAAGCATGACAGTTTGCACACTGCCATGCGACCCACTTGAATAAATATATAACACGATATCGTTGATGCCCACAGTACAGGCATAAACACATGAATTGGCTGCTTTGAGGTGTCTCAACTCTGAGCTGACAACAAAGAAACCTGTCAGATGCGTTCATATTACGTCGTTGTCGTTACAACTTTGAAACACACGGTGGCGGTGATTCTCATTCTTACACCAAGCAAATAGTCCAAGTCTATCTTCGTGGATTTGGAATAAGGTTTATTGATATAAAAATAAGAAGAAATGCATTTTACATGCTTGTAAAGTTTTTTTTTTTTGTGTAGTAAAAAATACCGTTCACATGACAAGGCTACTTAAAAAAAATACGTGTCCTTATTGTAAAATGAAAAAAATGTACGGAAGATAAAGTTATCTTAACAACAAAGCACATACTCCCAACAATGTTAATGACCACGTTGGATTTTTTTAAGGATGTTTTTTATCAGTGAATGAAAAAGTGTTGATAATGTGTTGTACAGTGAAATAGTGCCATCTAGTGGTAAAATGTTCATTCCTGCGTTATTTTTCATCTTTCTTTCAGCCACAAGCCTGCGCACGCCATTGTTCCATATTCCTGGTGGTGAATGACATCCTCCGGTGAGACAAAATAGTGATTGTTGTATTGATAACCGTTTTGTTACTGTAAGCTACATTGTGTCATTTGTCCCGATAAAAGGTCCATCCTGATGAAGCGGGAAGAGAACGGCCGTGTGAGACGTTTCATCCAAACGTTCACTTGCTGTTTCTTGAGGGAGCTGACTGTGCTGCAGCCACAGGTGTGTTTCTGTCCTAACTATATATGTATTATTGAAAACTAAGTCTGTTCTGAATGTATCCAAATCCACAAACCCAAACTGCCCAAAGTCTTGTTCCACTCGCTGCTGATTCATTTTTAGTTTTGAGTGAACTTGTATTGACTGTTTTAAGGTAAAATTTGTCAGTTGTGGAAGTGGAAGTTGCTTTTCAGTACTTTATAATGATCAATAACTGGCTAATATACTGCTAATACATGATTATGCACGAATTATGCTCCCTAATGTAAAGTGCAACCATCAAATTATATTGCTGTCAGATTATTGAACAATAATGAATTACATTTGGTCCCTGGTTTCCCTTCACTGTCCAAAACTCACAGGTTTCTTGGTCTGAGCAGTTGTCTTTCTGTGTGAGACCTGTCTATGGTGCCCCCAGCCTCTTGCCCGTGTAGCTGGGACCCCCATAAACGAAATTACTGTAGGAAAGCAAATGAATCAGTATCCAACTTAGGCACTGTCAAGGCGACTGCTCTCTCACCGTGACATTTAAAGACCTTTTAGTTTGAGGTACGAGGAGACAATCGATGTATTCAATGAGTCATTCTCTGCTGCTTATGGTTGCATAAAATGGTTGTTATTAAGATAACATGCCGACTGACATTTACATTTTAATCTTTTTATTATCCAAATTTCAAGTTATGTTCCTTGTTCAGTTCCTCCATGCAAATCTTTTCTAGTGTCTGTTTAATATTGTTCTTTATCTCTAATTAACCTCTTTAATACAGTCAGACATTTGGGTTGAATAATTTAGTACATAATTAGCTCAAGACCCAATGCCAGAAATAAAAAATTCTAAACTAAATTATGGCAATTATTTCCTTGAAACTGACTGGTTTGAACTGCTCTGGTGTAAACAGAAATCCAACACAGACACACTCTGACATTAGCTCTTTGGATGTATGTGGCTTTGGAATTGAGCAGGAAAGACTTCTTCTTAAGATGTAAAAAATGGTGATTCAAATTGTAATAAATGAACCTTTTGGCAATTTTCTCTTTCTTTCACTCTGCAGAAAAATTCAATTAAGGAAGTCTAATTATCGCGTCATCCAATTACCGAGCCACAGGGACGGCACGTTTGACTGTGTCGATAATAAATGCTAATTACATCTTCTTCACAAGTTCTAATTTTGCCACCTCCTATAAATATTTCACCCTTCAAATTAAAACCGTGCAGACAATTTGCACTTGAATGATGTGTTCAGGAAGACGGCCAGCCAGATCTGATGCTGTGTTGATGGTCTGTTCACCGTCATTAACCAGTAGATGGCACTGCCAGGGTGTATTTACTGTTGTCCTGCTTGGAACGTCCACAGTCACACAGCACGAGACTCTGCCTATTACACACCACATTACACATTAGCACCCACTGCATCACGTTTACACTGTCGCCCTTTTAAAATGTCATTTTTTTTCCAGGCTTGCACAGCCTTGTGACGTACGATTCCGTGCTAAGTATGATTTACATTTATGCTGTCGGGGTGAAAATAATAGTCTCCTTTGTGCTGTTACAGATGAGTGTTTCGTTGAAGGCCTTCTTTCCACAAGCTCCACCGAATCTTCTGCTTCCTCTCCTGACCCTGCCGTCAGGTCAGTGGGCGCAAATGTGAATCGTGAAGTTTGACAAAGCACACAAAGCGTCAGTGTAAGGACGATGCCATTGAGGTGTACTTTAACAGTGTGTCAACATAACCTTCCTGCTGCCCCGTCAATGGGCTCTTTCATTTCTTCTTCTCACTGATCAATAGTCACTCAGTAATATATATTATTGTTTTGACAGGATGTGGAGCAGATTCTCGCACGTTCTCTGGCTCAGCTATTCTTATTTCTTCCCCTTACAAATGTTACTCAACCTTCTTTTAAGAACCTTTATTTCATATGTATTACAGTCACTTTGGTTTATTTTGTATCCATTTAATGTGGCTCTAAACATAAACTCTGTTCCAATCGTTCAATCGTTGTTTAGTCACTTGAAGTTGCTAACGTAAATAATATAGACACAATGTGAAAACAATGACGCCATTGTTGCGTAAAGCCTCACAATGGTGCAAAACTGGATGTGATGCTTATCTTTTTGGACTTTGGGAAGAACATACAGTTTGCCTCCATCAGTATTATTCATGGCTCTTATTTCTAAGTGAAATATTTTCCGAGGGCCTTTTGTTCACTGTGGATTCTTCTGTGATTGAGAGGGTTCATTGGATTAGCAAAGGCCCACCAGGAGTGTTTATCTGTTGTTGCTCCAACAGGCAGGAATGATTCACAGGACCTGAATGAGGTCGTTTTGGGACAAACTAGATCCTGTCCAGAACCTGGAGTTAATGTTTGTTTGTCATTGCTGGAAGAGCAATTTTCATTTGAGGCTCCATGGAAGTTGTAGTTCATCTGTTTGAAAATTCTAGTGCGAGTTTGGCTTCCCTTGGGTATTGAAGCATATGTGAACGAGAAATGGAACTCTGGCAAAACAATGAATAACTCAAGGTTGCCACTACTTGAAATCAAAATCAAGAAACAAACCTCCTTTAACAATTACTCTGACAATTTTCACCCGTGATGATTATGGATCCTCTAGTTGTATAGCCGTGCTGTCATTGATGGAGACCTGTATTTTTCCATCATTGTTCCTGTGTAGCGTGTAGAAATGCCCTGTGTTGGACACATCATGGTTCCAGTGGGCGGAAAATGCTGTGAGTTGCGTTTGACATCTGCCAGGAATGGGCTGTAACTCATCGTACACAGTTTACCGCCAGAGAACAATCCCCATGATGAGCGTTCAACATCTTACGATAAATAAATACATGAGCGTACTTGCAGTTTTGCAGTTTATTACTGTTTCCCAATTCACGTACACGGCTGCGATGAGATCAAGGTGGTGCGCCTCGCTTTGCAGCCGACACACATAAAGCATCCTGGGGAGTCTGAAGGACTTCTGTTCACAACCGTTGTTTTAAATGTGTTTTTAATACAAGAAACTCTCAATAATGACATTAGTAGTCACACGCTTGTGTGGGAAAAAACACAGGGTGTGTGTCACACACTCATCCGCTGTATCGACACAGCTCTGATGCTAATAATAAATAATACTAATAATAATAAATTGTAAACTATGTTTTTGAATAAGCATCTCTGCATTTCAGGGTCACTGTGTGATACATGGGGCGAGTCAATAACAAGTCAGGACAAGGGTCCTATGTACCATTATAGTTGGCCAGATTGCAGCTCTGCATACGTCGGCAGACTTGAATGCTGTGTGTGGTGCATGTGTGTGAGGGGAGGCTTTAGACATGGAATGACTACGGCACATCAGTATGTGCAGTCACATAACACTTTGACATGCCACCTACAAACATACGACACGTGTCCATGGGTGGCCTCAGGCTATGTGTGTCAGAATGTGTTGATGCATCTGTATCACTAGCTTTACAATTCACCACTTTCATTGAGTTTCATTTAGAAATGAACTCACACATTTGGTGGGTTCCATCATTATAAAAAATATTTTGTGGCCATATGGAAGTAAATTGTGGGGTAGTTGGAGTATGCAGGTCTTGAGTTTGAGTTTGACATGCCAGGTTTTAAATGTTAAAAATAATGGAAGTCAACTGAACAAGAAGAAGGGATGGCCGCTCCGCAGAATACACAAAGAAGTCCGTTGGATCAGGATGATGGTGACTTGCCAAGTGCAAAGGCAAACAAACCCTTTATAACACCATATCTTCAACCACCCGTCTCTGGCGCGTTTTAAGTTGCACCAGAAGTAAGGTCTTTTGTAGAACACGGCAATGAAGGTTGGGAGTCCTGAACATGCAGCACTCTTGACATGTCTGTGATACGTTTCCCTCGCTCTCGTGTATTACGTCAGTGGAGTGTCAGGGCCATCCCTACTTACCGCCCCTGTCACATCAGGCAAAAACAGCTTCTTGTGGGAACCAGTTCAAAATTTGAAAGTACCTTTACTTGTCAGTGCTTTGCATAGCAAGCCATTTTGGAAATTCTGAAGGCCCTGATATAGCAATTATCCAAGTTATGATAGTGTGCATGCTTGTTAAAGGCCTTATTGCAGGCTTAATTACAATTGGCAGGGAGAGATTTTAAGTTGCATCATTAAAATGAGATTGTTCCTCTTGCAGAGGTGCCCCAGGAGGCTTGGAGACTTCACCTAAACTGGCTCAGCGGCTCATTACGGAGCCTGACGGAGCAGGAAGAGGAGGCAGACGGTGACAGCGGCAGCAGGTTAGAGCGACAATAGCTGCGGAAAGCTTCACCGTCTCACACTGAATGCCAATGTGTTGATTCCTTGTTTCCATCTAGTGCTGTTGAAGTGTTGTTTACTTGGCATTTTCCTCTTCCATGGCCGTGGAAGAGATATTGGTTCCCTGCATGGCATCTCCCCATGCTCATTAGGAACACTTAGTCAATGGAGAGCGGAGGAAAAAAACTTTAATGCATAAGTGGCATGCTGAAGAAAGAAAGATCACAGAGACAAGAGAAAAAGATCATAAATCATGACGCCGTTTTGGAATGAGGATCTGATATCATCCAGTTGCACTTTGCAAAAAGGCCAATTATCCCCAGCAGCAATTGTATTTTAGAGCGTCGTGTGAGGAAGGAAGTTTAATGAGCGTCTTCCTCGTCTTTCAGTTACAGCCTGGTACAAATCCAGAATCAAAAAAAGCCAAGTGCCAAGCAAAGAGTGAAGGACTTACATTTGAAATAAATACAGTGAAACGAGCAGTGTATGTTTGTCAAAAATTGTCAATTATAAAGCATGTTTAGGGCCCCACATTTGCTTTGACAATTCAAGTGGTCTGTCACTGTCTTTCTGTTATTAGGCTCTTTTTACTGCTGCTACTTCTGTATATGTTATTTATTAGTACCTACTTGTTTTCTGCTTTGCTTGATTGTTTTTGATATATTCTTTTTACATTGTTTGCACCAAGGGAGTAGCGCTCAAATCTTGTACACTGTACAAGGACAATAAAGGCTATTCTATTCTATTTACATTGAAAATTGAACATTTCTGTTGGTTAGCACACAATAAAGGCTTGTAAGTTTGCTTGAACTTGATAGCTCAACTGACTTTCTAAATTATGCGAGTTAAAATTATTGTGAAACGTCTCTTGCTCTTTAAAGAGCTGGAGACTAATGTAGGGACCATTTGAGATCTATAGTGTTTAATCAGGCAAGAGCACAAATATACTGTTTGGTTGAATCTAGTGGTTGGATTTTGTGCACGTTTAATGAGGACATCTGAGATAATTTTGTATGTATTTCTCATCATGGCTGGCATCAGAGTAGCATGTCCCACAGTTCAGACACTAGTTTGTAGATTATGTATTAAATATATTGAAATGTTCTTGTCTCTTCCAGGGGACACCGCACCATATTTGAGGTCTGGTTTCTTCTCGTCCAGTGCGCCGGCTGGGTGCAGGTCGCCACACAGCTCTTGGTGACTTGTGAAGCTGAGCACAGCGGCGGCCTGCTGTGGCTGTTGACCTTTTATCACCACCCTACCAACAGGGGTCATTGCAGGACAGAGCAGCTGGTGAGATGAGCAACACCTTCATTAACTTGAACCTCACAGAAAGATAACAATGAATTGTGCGATACAATGCTTGATCTTTAAATGGTTCGTGTTCCTGACGTGTTTCCTTCCCTCGTCTTGACTACACCCCTCTGTCAGTGTTTCCGCTGCGCATCGCTGACGAAACAGTTCCCATCACAATGATGGCGACAGATGTCGGTCGTAGAAGAAATAGTAACATATCTTTGTCAACTCTTTGTCAGCGCCTCTGAGCACTCAGTCACACTCACTTTCTCAATCACCATCTCAAACACTCGCGATTTAACCTTAAAATGAAACGAACAGAACACAGTTGGAATGTTACAAACACGGTTGTCTTTAACACTGCGTTGACTGGAGTCCTACAGTGTCAGTGTGGCACCTGACAAAATAGCACTTGCAGTGGTTGGGACTTCCTGAAATCGAAATTTAAGTCTTTGGTGGCGTATAGGTTCCTTATTCTAAGTGGTCTGTGGACTGTGTACGACACACGCGTCCATCCTTGTGGCCTGAGTCTCTGTGGATGTTGTGTTGCTCCTGCTATTCTGTGGTGTGTAGCCTCTGAGCTCGACACTGCTAAATGGTCATCAGTTGTTTCTCACTGCTTTTTTTTCTCTTGATACTGGACACAGAATCAATGATGAGGGACAACGGCACGTCAGTGAAATCTCTTTTCTTGTTCAATGTGCCTTCACAAAGAGTTTGAATGTAACTTTACAACTGACTTTCAGGAGTTCTGAAGGATTTTCTGAAACCTTGATAATGATATCAATGATAATAACAATATATACATATAGATTGCAGCTTAAAAATAGTCTGACTCAGAGAGCAAATCTCCTCTGCTGCACGGTAATATCCAAAATGATACAGATTGGTATTTTACTAGTATGTTTCGTCATTGGCTGGAGTGCTTCAAAATAGCTTTATATCCTGAAGCCCAGCAGCCAAAATCAAGCTCTCTTGGAAGGTTTTGATAAGAGGAATGAGAAGGCCATCGTACAGCATGTTCAATATTAGAACAAAACATTGTGGACGCTCTCTGTTTGCTCTTGGTGGGAGTTTCATTGCCCAAAGCTGCACAACAAATACAGAGGAGGAATGAAAAACACATTAAAAAATAAATTATGGATGGCCCCTGTCTGAGCGGGAGACGGTGAAGACGGAGAGACGCAGAGGAGGGAGGGGAGCCGGGTGAAGAGGGGAATGTAGTATTGATTTCCCCATGAGCGTCTGGCCAGCTGGCCTCAGAGTTCTCTGTCTCCTGATTGTCCGGCGCTCCTCGTAACCTCAGCTGACTCGCTGCCGTCACCGCCATCGCTCCGGTCGTCATCATCCGCCTTATCTCCACATTCATATTTTATGATTATGAGGGAAGGTATCGAACCTCATTTCCCCTGCCGATGTCTGATAATGACTGAAATGTCACCTTCATCCCCAGGTACATGCTGCAGAAGCATGGGAGCGATCGCGCCTCCTGCTCTCCTTCTCAGCATGTCCTCCGTCTGGCCAGCAACTCCAGTATTTTGTCGCCCGTCTGTCACCTCACAGTCAGCAGCCAGCACTTTCTCCGGTATTGATCCTCGACCTCTTAGTCAACACGGCCGTGTTCTCCCAGCCCAGTGGGTCCACAGATAATTTCAAGATGGTGAGGACACTAGATTATTGCTTCTCGTGTTTGTCCGTTGCTCCAGTCATTTAGCCTGATGACATTAATGGATCCTCCCAAAGCACCTGTGATGTAGAGACGGAGAGGTGGCTCCTCTTTGTGTAGCTCAACTTCCTCCGCCAATTTACTTGCTCTAATGGAAAACCTTTAAAGGTAGCGTCTGATTCCGAGCCACCAGTGTGAGTCCCTGGTGAATGCTCTTCTCCTGCTCCAGTTATAACCCAGAGCTGAATGATGATCCTGAGATCCTCCTCACTTAAAATGGAAGCAGTTGTAGCGAGCGTTACATAGCTACTGAATAAGCCGGGGAGCTGCTGCGTCTCATCTCATTTCATACTCAAGTTTGTTATATTCACGGTGAAATAAAAAGAGCTGAGTCTCAGTCTGAATCATTGTGTTCTGGTTCTTCCTGCTAAGAACCAGAACACAACTCCACATTTGGATTCTGTGTTGTGTAATACTGCAATTACAATACTCTTATTTATTTTATTTCTTATATATTTCTTTTTTTGCCTTGCCTTGGAGCTATCTTTAATTCCATGGATTGCAAGACTTCTGTGTGCGCTTGAGTGAGTCAAGTTTGGCTGTATTGTCAGGTGGTGGAGCGCTGCGGTTTGGTCAGCGAGGCAGCTCGTGCCCTCGAGTCACTGGAGCAGCGGTTCACAGGAAGAAGCAGCTTGTCTTGTGATGCCAACGGAGCTCATCTCAGGATCAAGGCGCTCCAGAAGGCTCTGCCACAGTCACACGCCGCCATGTGAGGCAGGCGGCGGCGGCGCAGACAGGTGAGGACGTAGACTTGCTGACACGGGCATTAATGCACCTAAGCGCTCATCAGCCGGCTCATCCTCGGGTGTACTATTCTCCGGCTGCGCCTGCAGAATGACAAATGGCCGCGCTCTGGTGTGAGCACGCTGCGATACAATGACAGGAGTGTGTCAGTGCGACACCACAAGGACAGATTATGTGAAGCGGCTGCAGCCGTACGCGCTCACACACCAACAACTACGAGGCCCGCAAGGACACTTGAGCAGTGACAGATCACAGAGAAAAGAAGCAGCGGCTCGTTCAGTGTGTCCTCCCACTCATTAAAAAAGCCTGACGGTATAAATCTTTCATGCGACACTGGCAGACTGTAAAGACACACAATTAAAACCAAGTGGTAATATTCCCTCTGCAAATACACGCGCCTTATACTTCACTGAGCTCCTTGTTTTCTTTAAGATGTGGATTGATAATTGTCAACACAGCTCCCACTCTACACGGTGCACAATAAAACCCTTCACCACCGTGAGTCACATCCGAGGTGTGAGTGAGTCCCTGTGATGCCCACATTAGTTTAAGGTGATTGATATTTGGGGTTTATTTTGGCACATGGTGATACTGTGTCCTCATTCGACGCGTTCTGGGTTGGCGCCAAAGTTAAAAGGGTTTCGCTGACAGAACGATGGGACGGGAGATTGATCTGAGAAACGGAGCGGCTGTTCTCAACAGAGCGCTTTTGTTTTCGCATTATCAAGTTCTTGCTCTCAACTCCTCTTTGGGGAATGGGCTGAAAATGGAGGGAGGTTCGTGAGTCTCTCAATGTAGGTTTATTATCATGTTTTAAAAGATATAATGGACAAAGTTGATTCCTCGAATGCCGCGCTGAGATGAGAGAGAGCTCCCTTTTAAATGTTATTCTCGTGAGCTGCTCCTCTGATGTCATTCTACTCAGATGGCCACTCTTGTTCATGCAGGCTTAGTTTAACATATTTACTGACGCCAACACGTGTAGGCTGTGAAATGACTGTCAGAACACTCTGTGGATGAAATCAATGTTCTGAACTGTAAGTGGTGGTTGCTACTCTGCGTTTTAATCCCACCTCTAGCATGGATTGCCGTCCGGATCAGTGCCTAAGGTTGTTACCTGTTACCTTAATCTCCACTCTGGCATGGGCACCTCACGGGAAACCTGTCTCAAATTTTCTTACTGAACTGTCGCGTGTCAGCGCTTAAAGGATTTGGGCTGATCATTTTTATAATAGAGAGAGGAATATCAATACAGAAAGGTGGTGTTCAGTAAAGTTCAACAGACATCACAGAAACACGTGGACCCAGGACCTTTTGTTTAGCAGGCTTCTACAAGTCGTGGGCTGGAGTCAGGGGCGAGAGGCGGGGGCCACCCCGGATAGTTCGCCAGGCCGCAGCAGACAACCACTCTCTCTCACCCAGGGGTACAGTTTAACCACTTAATGTTTTGGGACTGTGGGAGGAAGTCAGAGTGCACAGAGGAAACCTAGTTGGACTGCTAATGTTCTGGTGCATTTAAAATCATCGAGTCATATGATTTAACTTGATGAAAACAGCCCCATCGACAAGGCTTCTCACTGCGGTTCCTGATGGTTCACAAGGTGTTTTCAGCTTTCTATTTAGAAGAGAATGAAGGCAGAGTGGTGTCTGACTGTTGCTTGCATCATCTTCCCATCAAGAAGCAATGACCTTTGGTGAGCCTTTGAAATAGGATTTGTCTGTTTGAATTCACTTTTTAATGTATCCAAATTGTCCCATCCAACTATTCATCAGTCAGAGTTCTTTAATGTTCATTTTATGACTTGATTCAAAATAAAAAAAGGCCAGAAGACCGACAATTTTAAAGAAAAATATTTATTTTTATAAAAAGAGTCCAACATGGAACAGCAGTGGTCACAGAGCTTTGTTTTGTATTTCACATCCTGGTCAGGAATGAAGTCATCTGTTGTGAATAAAAACACACCTGAGAGCACTTGCAGTCTAAACTATCTGGGAACAGCTCATGACTTCAGACTACACCTCCACACTCGCCTGTGCCCACAGCTTCAGATGTACACAGTGGAACGTTTCTATAAGACCAGCCTTAAAGCCAAACAGGTTCAACCTTCGACCATCTGTCCGCATTCCGTCTCACCAGAAGCAGCTTGTTTTGTTCCACTTTCAAAATGAGAAGCATTTTGTTTACTGGCGCGAAGAATTTTGCTCTTAACATTCCTGCAGTCTGACTCGCCCGTGTTTAGAGGCGAACCCTCTTCTTCTGTCAGCCACCTGGAGGGTGAGAAAGAGAACATGTTAGCAAATGTGGAAAATCAGGTCGACATTTGTGGTGGAACAACATCTTGGTTGTGGTGTTGACTGAGCTCTGGGTTCAACCCAGAGTCTAGAAAGACTGCTGGAATTTGTGCGAGAACTTAATCAGCAGCCTTAATGTCCTGCACCCATTTAGTAGTCCATATTCAAGTAACATCCGACTTACCACCGGGATCGGTTCCGACCAACCGGACGTAAAAAAAAAAATCTGCTGGCCGTAGTTGTAAGTACGGGTGGACGTAAGTCGAGCAGGTCGTAAGTTGGATGTTACTGGAATGTCAGGTCGACCCAGTGATGTCCTGCATTGTCATTGGCAGTGAAGTAGAAAGCTTCTGAGCTGGAAGTGGTGCGATGACTTTAAGAAAGTGATCATCTGATGCTGTGACAGATCTGGTGGCAGTGATACAGAAGTCTTTTGATAGTCTTGTCATCGACTCTTGTTTGTGAAGAAGAAACCAACGGAACAATCTGTTGCTCAGCATTTTTTATTTGTAACATGTTTTTTAAAAAAAAAGACAGGAAACAAAACGTCCCACATTATTAAACCCATAATTCACTGGGTGGTTTGTGTCGTGAGAGAGTGGGCCGGACTCCTGTTCCTGCTGAACTGAGCCAGTAGTTCAATAAAACTGATTATCAGCTCAGTAGGCACAGGAGGCCAGGCCCAAACCTTCCCTCTTCTGGCTGCCTTGCGGTCGAGGAGCCCACATTTTGACAGGCAGATCGTGTAGCTGAGCTCTGGTGTCTTATGAAGACTGACGCCCGTCTGCACCCGCCCTCTGCTGATATCAACGGTTTGTCTCTCAACATCTCTGCCCGCGCCAAGTGGATGGCGCTTCGAGGCTCAACAGTGAATTCTGGACGGCGCATGCACACGCGGCTGTGGGCGCTGCGGCAGTTTGCCCGACTTTAAACAGACGATTAATCACGTTCAGCAGGCCGCAGAGAAGACGGTGCGATCAGAATGCGTTTATTTTCAGTGTGGGTCGACAACGTCGCTCCGTCTTTGATGTGCCGAGCACCATTTCCTCGCCATTAGCTCGCAATAAATCAGGCGTTAGATGTTCGCTCTGATGACTGTTCCCTCTTTCATAGGCCTTTGATGGTCATTACTCTTTTAACAGATCCTAAATATAGAGGAGAAATGACAAGCCCCACATGGCCCTCATTTCTAATTCACACATCTGTCCCCGGTTAAGCGCCATCTTGTCGCTGTGAATATTATAGAGCCGTATATTAGCCCGTCCAAAAAAAGCCTGGTCATTTCAGAAAGATGTACCATCTGTCATTGTTTTGACTGGCTGCGGAAAGGAGTAGCTGGGAAATAAATGAGCTGGAGATACGGTGAATCAGTCAGAGATGGTGTTTGTTGATCTTCTTACACTGGTTTGACTTGATCAGAGTTTTTCCTCCATCTTGAAGACACGAGGATGAAATCTTCACTTTCAGAGGAAGGGGAGGTTTTGGATTTAGACTCTGTTGCTATGAGAGTGAGAGGAAGCCCCCAGGATGAGGGTCATCTCTGTGTCAGAGACCATGATTCCTCATTGGGAAAGGGGTGGATGTGATGACATCTTTGCAATGTATCCTGGGAAAAAGAGCTGAGCCAAAAGGCTGGGATCTCAAATGAGCAGGCAGTTGACCCTTACGTTGGCTCAAGAGCAATGAGCAGTGACTATCAGAATAAGTTTGTGAATTCAAATGGCTGAAATGTGTCAGGACTTTCCCTTAAAGACACGGAGAGAAGCTTGGACCTCAGGAGGAGCTGGAGGAGGGTCCTTAAGAGACTGCAGCCCCAGAGTAGCTCTGTCGGTGGGTTTGGTGATGATGCTCTGGATTTACTAACCAACAACCTAAAAGTGTTTGAGGAAGGCGCTTCGATGGCTGTAGCGACCTCTGCTGGTCAAAGTTGACTCAAAATAAGTTTGAACACGGTAAGACTTTGAGAACTTGTTAATAAAACAGCCGACAGCTCCTTCTTTTCCTGTTTGATGAAATATCTGTCTGCAGTGATCGCTGCGTTTGAGCCTCATTAGTTTTGAATGTAGCGTCTCACTCCCAGAGTACTTGGCTCTCACCTTCTCCACAACTACAGAGCAGGAATTCAACATTGTCTGTAGGATTAGCCTTAATAAGAGCGGACAGAGGCGGAGGCGTGAAAGCAGACGGAGAAAAGGAGGCAGATGAAAGCGCGCGCGGCGTGACGCTCCTCAGAAATGTTGCTGAATTTAAGACAAGTTTTGTTTCTGTGGAAGGTGAAGCGCTTTGGAGGTGGGAGAGTGGAGAGGACACAGGAGGAGGGTGGGACCAGAAGGTGACAGTGGACCGCTGGCTTAGTGGCAGGCAAACAAAGCTGGCGCCCAGGGATGTGATGCTCAGTAGATAATGAACGAAAGGAGGCTTCCTTTGTCTGCTGGTCTGAGTGCGGCTCTCCTCAGGTGCAGAACTTAGCCACTGTGAACAAAGAGGGAATCAATCACTGTTCACCAATCAGCTAAGCTCTGCGCCTGTCTGGAGAGGAGGTCGAGGATCTGTCAGCCTGCTCCTCCGAGGTCCACCCCGGCCCTCACAGAGTCACCATCCTCCCTCCGCTCACTCTGACAGTCACAAACATCGGGAAGTTGCGTCTTTTTAAGTGTCTTGAGTGGGGACACGAGGGCTTTGGTTGCCGTGGCGACGGGCTGGGTCAGGACTGTGTGGTAATCCCTGGCAATGTGATTTTATCATAAGTCACAAATCAGCACGCCAGGAACCCTCACGGCCCAGACAGTCGAGAACGCCCGCTGCTCCAGTGCTGAACCTCCTCAACTTTTCTCTGCCTCCCGAGTCGCGAAGAGAAAACAGACCTGTTGGTCTTCGCGCTCATTCTTTGGTTAGCCCTCTGCCATTCGCCACGCTCGGCTAACCCGGCGAAATGCCCCTCATTAAGTGGATCAAGAGGGATTCCAGAGGCATGTGGACTGGGGGAGAACCAGGGAGGGACCACCCTTCTCCTTTTCAGGGTTTGCTGTTGGATGAAAACTCAGAGAAGACGCAGGCATGTTTTCAGTTGACCCCTCGGCAAGAGAAGTGACCGCATCATATACTGTGACTGTTGTGAGGGTCTGTCAAGCCCCGAAAGATAAGTGAGGAATATGCATGAATTAAACTGCTCCTGAGTTATGAAGTACTCATTTTTTCAAGTAATAGTTTTTCCACATGCCAGGCGTTTCTTGGGACTGTTTTTTTCCTTTCCGCCCAAATGTTTTCAGGGCGACTGCGACAGCAGTTTCTGATGTGGCCCAATGGAGTGAGGAACTGCCCTCCACTGGTCCAGAGCATGAACTCAGTTGTGTGTGTGTGTGGGGCACATGGAGGAGTGCTCCACATAAGAATGGACGTCGAGGATCCACAAAGTGAGCAGTAAAACATAAATCAGTCTCCCAACTGTGCAATACGAAAACACAGTGAGGGGTCTGCTCCATCTTTCATTTTAATTGGACTGAGACCTGGACCTGACCCAACTTGACCAGCTTGATCCATGAGAAGTTACAGATGCCGCTTGGCTCCTGTCCGCGGGGACACAGTTGTTAAGCGAAGAGATTCGTCTCTAAATGTTTCATGTCTTTGTTGTGTCAAAGCTGCCGTGTTCCCTTCCTCCTGGTGCCACAGGGGGGTGCAGTGAAGGATGCCGACAGGCGATCTGTGTGTGCGTGTGTGTGATTTATTAGGAGCGAGCCAGATGCCGAGCACTTGTCTGGAAAGCCTTTCACAACCTACGTGTAGAGCTGTCTGTGCCAGTTTGTGTTTCTGTAGATAAGAGCAGGTCTTGGTGAGGGTCTCGGACAGGGGTCCGTAAGTCACTGAGATTTATGACCACACATATTTAGCAGAACCCATGACGTGTAGTTGACCAAGGTCACTGGCGTGGGGGCGTGAAGCCAAGGCACAGAAGAGTCATTACATCTCCAGTTTATGAGTCCAAGAGCTGATGGTGCTCTTGAGGCTTTGGCTCAGAGAACCGACCAAAGTTGGAGACTCTGGTGGCAGACAGACAGTGGTGGTGCTGTGTTGTGTGAGCACCTCCTGCAGCGTAGGTTCAAGTACAGACAATGCACTATGAGTATGTGAGCACAGAAGCTGGTCAGCTGTCTCCGAAACATCTTTTTAAAGCCACAAATGAAGTTGGAAGTTCAGATAGTTGATGCCCTCTCAGTCCAAAGACTTTTACAAGATAAAGTGAGAACAATAGAAGGAAGGTAGAAGTGACTGCATGAGCATCACATCTGTGCTCACAAGTTAAGTTAATGTTTACTATAGTTCCTTAAAAAAGAACATTATTCAAACCAAACAGTTTTTTTCTCCTAGGTGCACCAGAAACTGTGTGTACTGCTAAATGTAACTTAAAATCACACAAGCCCCTTTTCTACTTGTTTCAAGCTTCTTTTCTCTTTTGATGATGTGGTTAAGATTGTATCCTTTTTTTCAGGCTGACATTATCTTTTCTTCCACTGATGTCATATTTTTGAGACTTTTATCAGCCCTATTTAATAATGCACTATTTAAACCTTGCACTTACTTTGAATTTAGCAGACTGTAAATGAGCGCCACCATTAGGTAGCACTGGAAGGGTTGCTGTCTTAATATCTAATAATAATATCTTTCCACATTTCTGTGTAAATAAATCAAATTCAATCTTTTGTGTTATGGTCAGGGTTCATTTTTTTTGAGAACCAAATCAATTTATGCAGCAGGGAGGAGCATCAAATACATATAGTTGGCTCAAAATGGACTGATGGAAAATGTCAACAAATAAACTATTTTTTTTTTTTTTCAGATTGGAGGGAATTGAATGTAAGATGGGAGTGAGGCTCTTCTGGTTCGTGTTCGATGGTTGATAAACAACTTCCCCCGTCCCTCAAGTGGTGTTAGAAAAGAAGGTCAATCCACTGAGGGTCAGGACTGAAGTTAGTGGAAAGTTAAAATGCAGGGAGGCAGAATTGTTTCCATTGATCTCGTATGGTGGTTTTGTACATCATCATAATGTCAAACATAGTGACAATGTATGAGAGGAGTGTGTCTGTGGAGGGCAACAGAGATGCTTTATGCTGACTGAGGATGATCTCACCGATAAAATGTTTGACCCCCTGCACGGATAAGCTTCACTCTCCTGACTAAAAACTTTAAATTCAACTTGTCCGCCTCAATAAATACACATTGACCACTGCTCCTGAGAACGGTTCATTTAAAAATGCCGATGTGTGTGTCGTGAAGCAGGAAGTGTTTGCGGTGGTGAGTGCCATTTTTGTGCTTTAATGAAAAGCTGTGGACAACCTGCGACGTGCCATTACACACAAAACAGCAGGTTTATGCTTTCTGGATTTTGAGAGACACCATCTATAAACAGTTCCCACGCTCGACTGTTTAATTACCTGCTCCATTATTCAACGTCTCACGTCAGTGAAGAGAGGAGTGATATCAAAGGCTACAAAGAGAGGTGTCACCACTGTCCTCCCCTCCACTCAGGCGCATCCTCCCTATTCCTGTGGAGTTGAACCATCAATTTCGATCTGCCCCTCATTTAGTAAAAGCAATAAACTCCTCTCTCATCAGAGGTGCGGCCACTCGCACGCACACGCACACGCACACACACACACACACACACACACACACACACACACACACACACACACACACACACACACACACACACACACACACACACACACACACACACACACACACACACGAGGGTTTAAAAAAAAAGAAAGATCCCCATGTCAAATGTAGGCGAACCTGAGCCCCTTAGAAAACGCTCACTGACCCGTTCTCGTTTGTTTGAGGAGCACATTCCCAAATTCCTTCTCTGACAAACACATCCTGACGGCGCTGCTGTGAAACCACGGAAAAGGCCCCATTCCGAGAGGACAAACACACGCAGACACACAGCGTGATCAGGGAGGAATGTGAAGGAAAGGTAGCCAAGTGGCTGCAGCGGCGACGGCTCTCCAACACTTTGTTTTACACGTGTTATCTCAGACTCCAGGGTCAGAGCCTGACTTGGTCACATGATCACGCCTGCTGCTCGTGGTTTCTCTTCGAATAAGTTCAAATAAAACTCAGGATTCAGACCCGTGAATCACCCCGCAGACTTCTAACTTCACGACTCAACACAAACATGGAGGTAGGAACAGAGAGAGGCCATGAAAGTCGAGTCCTGTGGCTGCCTATTTATTCTTGCTCAACAAGAGCCAGATGAAGACGGTGTTGCCAGTGATAGTAAATCTAGGAAGTGGAGCTACCTGTCACAGCACCATCTCCTCCACCACTTTGCGTGCGGACCGGTCCATTTCTGCACTGACCCGCGAGAGGCAGCGGCGAGCCAGCTCCTGCTGCTCCGAGTCCTCGTGAACCATCAGCTCACCATAGAGATACACACCCATGGCCTATGGAAACAAACATAGCCCATCATTTCAAATTCTGAAGTGAACATTTTCAACATTGAAGGCAGATGAGGCCGAACAGGAAGACAGGATTTACCTGGTCGTGAACCAGGAAGTGTTCCAGGTCTCCATAAGCTTCAGAGAATCCATGCTTGACCACCAGCTCGCACCAGCGATGGCGAACCTGGAACAAGAAGACCATTTTACCAAAGTGTCTTCCCGCAAATAAGCCAACAAAAGTGATTTGTGATGCTCTTTTTTTTACAGTAAAATTGACACATATCTGCATCTTGGTGTCATGAATAGAAAGCCGGTCCTGGTCTCTGGCTAAACTACAACCCTGGCTAGCTAGGAACAAGCCACTGACAAAACAGACAAACGTTGTCAACTCTGGCTCGTATCTTCAAGTCGGTCGTGTAATATTTTGGGAGTATGACTAGGACTACTTGAAGGTTGCTATCAAAGTTGAACCTTCCTGACTCTGCTCTGGAATGTGGGAGCGGAGGGAAAGAATTCAGGAAGTCATGGAATCCAACATCTTCATGAGAAATAGATGTCAAGTTCAGAGAGCGTTGTGACATGACTGCATGGGATCCAGTGTGAGGAAGACGATGCCTGGAAGTTCCACGCTGAGAATCAATAGCAGCTCTGTTGCCGCGGTTACAGGAGAGATCAGAGGCCAGTTTTGTTCCCGCCTCAGCCATCATCCTTCTTCATCCACGCCGACTGTGAGTTTGAAATTGATATGCTCTTCTGAAAGAGACCTTCGGCATTTCCCATCAGAAGTTGCCACTGCAAGTCTGCCTCTGCCTAAACCTACAGTATCTTGACCATCCTCCCTTCTAACACCTATTCTCTTCAAGTCCTCTTTCGTCACATTGGTGAACCTTAGTGGTTGTCTTCCGCCTCTTCCATCACTTCTTCAGGCCATCGCCTCCATGTCTAACATTCTTAAACCGTCGTGTTCAATGCCTCACCTCTCCATGTCTCTCTTTGTCTCCTAACCTCTCTCCACCTTCCCGGACACTCCCACTGAACTGGGCATCTACAACTCTGACACATCTGTTTGTGTCAGAGCGACTGTCTCGGACCCATGCATCTTAGCAGGTCTCTCTACTGTGCTGTTGATCTTTCCTTTCACTCTAACTGCTACTCTTCTGTCACTGATCTCTTGCATCTCACCATGCGTTCCTCTCTTCTGGAAGGATGTGTTCACCTCCACCATCTGTCCTTGACTCCTACATAGCCATTGAATTCTGCTCCCATGACTGTTCTCTCCCTCTGGGAATCATCATCCCGTCTAGTTAGGTGGAGTTCCTCTTTCTCCTGCTGACATCCTACCTGCGGCACGTAAGCACTCACTAGCAACGTCTAGCTTTAAGCTAGCATGGGGATGCATGTGCATTAATGTTGAGCTCCAAGATGGTAAGGTAAGAAACCTACCAAAACCCTGCCGAGGCATGACGTGCTCATTGGCGCATGATCAATGGAATTTGAATAACAATGCGGAGTAATGATACGGTCGGAAACCATCTAAAACATAAAACGAGGGACAGAGAAGTGTCACGACATGGTCAATAACACTTATGATTCACTCAGTATATACTCCATCCCCAGTGTTTCTGTCCTTTCCACTTGGTGTGAAGAACACATGATGTGCCTATCATTCTTCTGGACATCAGCCAACTCCCCACCCTTTCCAGTCAAGACCCCAACATTTCATTCCATTCCAACTCGTGCGTCTAAAACTATTTCCCTTCTGTTCCTTTGCAGTGTCCCAATGTTCACTTGTGTCCTGTCGACTAACATCACCAAAGGCAGACCTGACACCAGTGCTGACCCAGTATGGTTTTTCTCATCTACCACCCTGATGTTTGTTGTTTGGCAAAAGCAAGTGGATCAAATCTGAGTTAAAAAAAAAAAAAGGTATCCCATCGCTTGGTTGACTCAGCAAAATATGATCCAATATGCAAGAACAAACACCGTCCTTTTCTGAGTCGTTCTGTCCACAAATACGGACGTCACTTTGTTTGGAGAGACTCTCCAAGATAAAAGGACATCGCAACAGTCATAAAGCTTTTCTGAAAAACAGCAGTCAGAAGTGTGGGAATATTTTTCCTGCTGTTAATGCAGCCAAGGATTTAGTCGCCTCACAGACAACAAATTCATCCACACGTCCTGCTGCGTAAACACCAGTTTTAATTGGTCTCCGAAGAGCTGGCGTCCAAATTTCAAATCTTCATCTCAGATGGATGTTTATTCTGGATGGACGCACAAATCCTCGTCCAGACATGACGAGCAACACAAGACGTAATGTGATCTTGAGGTCCTTGCCCACATGGGAGCAAGCGTGTGTGTGTGTGTGTGTGTGTGTGTGTGTGTGTGTGTCCTGCAGTGCCAGTCTCGCCCTTCTGCCCCGTGTAGCCCCAGCAGCTGTTGCCTTCGCTGGCTTACATTCCTGGGGAGAACCCTGAGGCAGAGCAGCTGCCTGCTGAACCTCTCCTTACCCTGCATTTTCGCCGCTTCCTCTCCCAGGACCTCACTTTCTGACAGCACATGCAATTACACTGTGACATTCCTTCATTTATTACCAGCGACCCCCTTCCCCCCCCCCCAACCATACACACTCACCACCACTACACACTCCCTCTGTCTTCACAGCATTTACAGACACACTGTGTGTGTGTGCGTGCCAGTTAGACACATGTGATGGGCAGCTTTTCTTGCCTCCATAACTCAACAAAGAATTTCATATTAAAGATGACCAACCCAAAGTATGACTGAAGTGATATGAACAATATCTCAAGATATTTGGAACAGAATGAACATGATCGGTGATGTTTGGACTCTCCTGTAGCCAATATACTGTAGATCTACTGTGCTGACTGTACATGCCCTCGGGAGTCAAAGCGAGCAGGTACGTGTGAGGGATTTTTTATTTTTTTGTCATTGGACAGGCAGAACCTTTGGAAGTGGTCGGAGAATGTGAAGCCTTCAACTTTGCGTCATCCTCTCTTATGATAACGCGCACCCTTGTGACCTCTGAGCAAAGTGTGGCCACATTCCTGGGAACCCCACGAGATCATTGTGAAACTAAACAAGCTGAAATATATTGCTATTTTTGTGATACTGAGATACTCCTGGTGGAAATTATTTATGATTCATATTTGTGGATATGTTTTAAGCGCAGTAATTAGATACCTAAAAAAGGAAGAGTATGCTATTTACATTTTAATAATACCAATCTTGTCATATTTTATCATAACTTCTACCTATCTTCAACAGTTTGCTTTTATTTTCTTTGATTTTGTTTCTTTTTTATATAATTATCCACTATCATAAAATACATCACACTTTCTTTTAAAATTGAGGTTTCATTCATTTGTATTTTTCTGCATAAAAAAAGCATTTTAGAACTGTAAATGATATTTACTGTACTGGGCAGTTTCAGACTCAGGTTGTGTATATATATATTTTAACTACTCACTTGTGATTATAGTTCCTTTTCTGAATTTCAATTTGTGAATATTTCGTCAGGGTGACATTGAGGCAGCCACCTCTTGTTTGCTCAAGCTCAAACGTGTGGTTCGGAAACAAAGGCCCTTGTGAACAAGACTGGACTAATGTAATAAAATATGGACGCACACGTCCCCCTCCTCTCCATCACAAGGCTCATATGAAAGGAAGTGGACCAGAGTCACGCACGGCGTCTCTTACATGCGAACACATGCTGCCGCTTTACACGTACGTATGGCCACCGTCGACAAAGGCAAACTTGTGGTCCGCCACACATTTCCTTTGACTGCAGGGCACGTCACGCATGTGGAGGCTGGCACGCCACACCAGCGTCAGCGGACTGTGAACATCACGGCAACCGACAGAACAGAAGTGCTCTAACGGAGGATATGTCTCTGAAACAGTCTCCATTTTAAAATCTATCGCTGCTGCTAGAAGACACCATGACACCCGGCCTGCTGCGGGTCAAAGTTTCCAAGATATTACTCACGGTCTACAAAGCTGTGAAGGTCTCTGAGACTTGCGATTGAATAAGCTGGGGCCCTCGAGTCACATGAGCTGTGCTCCTAAAAGTTCCCAAACCAGTTGAGTCAAGGAGGAGTCCGAATTGTATTGGTCAAGGTGGCCAACGTACTCATATGGGGACCAAAAGAAATGTAAGTCTGACATGAGAAGTAACTACTTCACAGCAGACAAACGTTGTGGTACAGACACGTTCTTACATGAGCCTGACATTTATACTTGAACTGTTTGGCTGACTCATTTTAATGTTCCTCTCCCGTCACATGTTCTGCATGAGGAGAATTCTTTGGCAGCGAGCATGGTACGTTTCATCAAACATCAAGCCCAAGTGGGTCAATATGTGATTACTCCCTTTCAGATTCCATAATTGCTGGATCATACCATGCTTTCTCTCACCCTGAGGTCATTGAGTGGCTCTTTAGCGGCCTCCTTTACTGGCCAATGTTTATCCGAAAACACGATATGGATCATCAATCTCCAGCACAGGTGAGATGAGGTCACAACAGAGAGCAAAAGGGAGAGAAAAGCAGAAAGGCAGCAGAACAAATGGGCACATTTATAGGAGGCGACGCAGGTGATTGACCTGCTCTGAATGAGAGCAGCTACATTAGGACTGGACCATTGCCTCCAGGGACAGCGTGCAGGTGTGTGTGCGCGCGCGTTCAAGTGCGCTTTCCCATGCATGGCTATGCGCATAATGGCGCCGTGTATTTTTAGCAACACCATCATGTTTTTCCTGGAAATTGCAGATCCGATTTTCCTTTCATCTGCCAGGAAGTTCCACCGAGGAGACAAACCCGAGGCCGATAACTAAGTGGCTTCGGTTCTGCTGCCGCGAGGTCAATTACAGCAACGAGTGACGGCTTTCTGAGGATGAAAGTCCTGTTCCCAGCTTAACCCAGATTAGACCCTGTAATGGTCTAGGTTGAGGGGAAGGAGACATCTTTCCACCCCAAGTCTGTGGTCGATGAATGGACTCCTCCTCCTGGTAAACTCGTATTGGGGTTTGTGCCCTTAGTCGTGGAGGAGGGTTTGCAAAGGAAAAGACGGTTAAGGGTATACGACGCTCGCAGCTAATGTCTACAGTGCAAAAAAGTTGCAGTTTGGTTCATGGATACGGTAAGTGAAGAGGATGGGTGTGCTGGGTAGGTGAAGGTGGAGGAGGTGGAAGTGTGGAATCCTCAGATGAGAAATGGCCAAAGGTAACGTTCCATGATCCTCGACTCAAACTTCAGTGCAGCTGAAACAAAAAGCAACATGGAACCGGAAGTATGTCTGAAGAACGAGATCAACGCTTCGCTTATAGAGGGTTTTTTCAATCCTGGAGGTCTGGCACAAGGTCATCAACTGGCAGAAGACATTGTTAACACCTATGTTTTAACTGTAGTGTTAATCTGACTTTCCGTGTTCTTTAGATAACTGAAAACTAGGGGTGAGACAAGATCCCGGGCTACAACATTACTGAGCTGTGTGGAACTCAATGACCAAGGAAATGGAGAAACCTACACAATACTAGGGTTTTAAAGTAACCCGACACAGAAACTGCAAGGTTGCTCTGGAGAACAGACTTCAAAGAGTTGAAGTAACTGACTGTAACATGCTGCACACAGTTACACACAAGCAATGTTCAGGACAACAGGGAAAAGTGGGAATAAGGGACAGAAGTTATAAGAACTGTTCTTCAGGCCTTTTCAATCTAGACAAGCCAAATAAATATGAAAACGTAATACATTAGAGGCCATTCATTCATTCATAACATAATCATAAATGCATACGTAAATATGTGCAACATATGTACAACTTTCCGTGATACACAACATTGGAAAAAAAGCCGTATTTCACAGTATTTGAGAAAAGAAATCCCGTCAAGGATGCGCATTATTAACAATTTCAAATTTCTCCTTCATTTTTTGATGCGGTTAAATAAAAAAAAGCCAGTATGTGGAGTAAGATGGTGTGGTTTTAGTTATCTTAAACATAATTCTCTCAGCGCGTTCTGATGAACCCAGTCTGGCGTCTCGACAGATGAGCATCTCATTACAACCCGACTAAAAACATCTAAACTCGGGTGCAGCTCAGGCGTCTTAGATCCCCGCACACACACACGCACAAAGAAGCGGCACTCAGACTCACAAACAGCCGTAATCGTGCCATTAGGGAACTTTGTGCAGCACTAAAACATGAAGCGAATACTTGTGGGATTTTGTCAGTAATGGTGGCTATAAAGAGGAGAGCGGCTATTACAGGAGAATTTACAACACATTACACATCGCCGCCCTCAAGACCAAAGAACTGTATATCCATGGCCGAGGGTTGAGACAAGCGGTCGCTTACCTCAGCGTCTTGGTTCTGCAGGGCGTAGGTTTGCGCCAGCGCGCGCATCTTCGCCGCGCTCAGCCTGGCTTCCTCCAGCAGGAACTCCAACAGCAGCACCAGTTGATCTGACGTCACCTGAGCAGAGACAATGAGATTAACATCGCAGTCCTGGATGACAACGTCTTGTGTTGCAGGAACAACGTAAACTAATAAACTGTGTTCTGGAACAATGCTTGTGAATATCAGGAGGCGATTAATGTTCCAACTGTTGCATAATGAAAGCGCCAGAATGGTAATTGAATAAAAAGGGGGGAAAACAACAGGTTATGAGTCGCGTGGGGAAACCAGAAGTGAAACAAAGTAATGAAGGTGCCACTTTGAAATATGACTCCATCACAGGAGGACTGTAATAGAGAGGAATATTTTACCACTAAAAATGTAAAAAGGTCACTTGAAATTGGTGTCGTCGCCTGTTTGTGCTGCCGTTTGTGTTCCTCCTTGAAAACCTCCCAGCGAGAAGCTTTGTTCCTTCTCTATGACTAACACCTTCAGGGATCGCGGTGAACTCAGCGGCGAATTGAGAAGATAATTCAGAGGATGGATGTGGGCAGCGATATGAAGGAGCGACTTCCTCCTCCGGGGATGCGGCCGTGCCCGTTCTTGTCTGCTTCTCCGGGAAACACCCGGCCGCTCCTTTACGATGCCCCCACTGTGGAGCGCAATTAATGGAGGAAGGCGCTGCCGAAAAAGCTATTACGTGAGCGGAGGAGGGAGACTGGAGGAATAAGTTATGATTCATGAGTCTGGATTTCATTGTAAAATCCAAACTGTTTCTTAATTTTCTCGACCCAGAACCAAAGGAAGATGGGGTTTAGGCTTTGATATCGCTTTTTAAATGTCAGTGGGAATTTAATTGACCAAATGTCGCAGTCTGACAGAGGTCAGAAAAAGAAAATTTCATTTTGAGGGAATGAACCAAACACAACAGTCAAGCATACGGGTTTGGACTATGGGAGGAAACCAGAGTGCCCAGATGAAACTAAACCAAGCAAAGAAAAAAATGGCGTACACGTCCACAGCAGTTTAAAAGCGAGAATGAAATGTCACAAAGACTCAGCGGACCATCTAAGGTCGTGGAAAATCTCTCCCTCTTTCTTTTTCACCCAGTGTTTTTGAAGTGGGGGTCCCGGTTTGTTTCCGAGCCCACCCATCCTTCTGTGTAAAGTGATCCGTCCAGAGCACTAAAACACTCTCACACACACACAGGTCCTCGCCACCCAGGCTTGTTGTGCCTGAGTGTGTTTTATGTTGCCATGGCGGTAATCAATATGTCTGCGCCATCGTCTCCAAAATAAATTCCTGCTAAATGATGACACACCAGGAAGTTGTCCTGGCACAGTACACACAGACTCACAGTGTTCTGATGCGCGAGCCAGAGTGCGATGAAGGAGCTTATCTGTCTGACAACCTCTTGCCTACTTAAACACACGTCTACTGGAAACGTGTTTCCATTGGTGCCCAACTTTTCTTTTGTTACATCTTCAGAGCTGTGGAACGACTCTGTAAAGACAAATAGTATATAAAAATGTTTGTATCTTTGTAGATTTACTCCAAAGTTTTTACTCACGAGAAAATATTTTTACGTGAAGTTTTTTTCTTTTTTAACTTACAATAACAAAACAAAAAAAAATCTGAATTGCTTGCTGTTTGTCTCAAAACCAATTTAATATTTGGAGTCAGAGTGGAGGAATAATTTATTTCGATCTGTGGTCCCAACATTCTATCGATAAACTAAACTGACTCTTTACTGTGTGCTTACAAACAAAGCTCAGATCCCTCTCTTCAAGTGATGAGGACAATTCAAACTGGAGTACGGATAACTATGGAGGGATGCAGACAGGAATCCATCAGTACAGTATAATCTGTTCACAGTTACTTATTTTGCACCAGTTGTACCATCAAATCCATTATTAAAAATGCTTTTGAATCAGGCTGAATAATTTTACACACGCACACAAATAGGTTTGCCACACTTTTTTCTTTGCCATAATACCAACATAACCATCCAAAACAAATGGCTAACCTTAACCAGGACTCTGAACCAAACTGAAACCCAATTCTACCCTGTTGCTTTGAAGTCTTCATCCTCAAATTGAGGCTTAACCTTGTGGGGACAAGGGGGTGTTTTCCCCAAACTGGACCTCACAAGGATATATATGCTTAAACACACACACGGTGTCATGAGCAGTTCATGTGAAGATCAAGAGGAGGCAACAAAAGTGCCACAGTGTACACGTCCACAACTGGAACCAGAAAGAATCTGTTTCAAATTCACTGATTTGTGGGAAAAGCAGACGCACGTACCGTCGCGCCGCACAAAAGAACCATTTCAAACAGAGCGAGTGGTGCAGCACCGAGCGTAGCTCTTGTGTGTGGCCATTGTGCTGTATATTAAACAATCGGCCCGCACTTAACGTCCTGTTTATGGGCCTTTCCATATAAAACCACGACGGAGGTCTATATTGAGCCGTCCCCGCTCCTGCTGACCTTTCAGCCTCTACAGTACAATGGCACAAACGCGGTGTGTGTGAGACTGTGTTGGCGAATGTATGGCGGGATTGACAGCTCCAGTAAATGCATGGAAACTATCCACCGGCACCAAGTGGAAAAAGAGGGGGTCCATATTTGATAAACGTAGAGGCAGACAGTTGTGATCGATGGGATCTTGTCAGAAAGATGTGGTGTGACTTTATTTGACAAATGTTGAGAGACAAATGACCCGTCTATGACAGGAGCCTGTGGCACACATGAAAGCCGAGTACCAAAAGAGCCCACCAGCCCTAAGAGAGGGGGGTGGGGGGGTGCTGCTTTACCAGGGCCAACCCTCAACACTGAGCCGGCAGAGGCCCCTGAATGTGTCTCATGTAAATCACTTCAAGACGGAGAGGTAATTAGCCACAATAACGGGAATGACAAAAAAAAAAAAAAAGTGGAACAATCTGGAAAAGTGTGGCTGATGGACCGAGCGGCTATAAAATCCATATAATGACCGCATGCCGTTTAAAAGCCGTCTCAGCCTGACTTTGGCACCTTTGAAAGGAGAGGTGTTGGCGAAGCTTTCTCCGGGAGAAAGAGTGCCGCGCTTGTTCAGTCACCGTGCATCGCAGGGGTTGGAGACATTGAAGAACTGTGACATTATAAAAACCAAACTGTGATTTCTGAGAGGCTATTGAGGCGTGTGTGTGTGCGCACGTTGCCATTCAGGCGCTCCGCCGCCTTTTATTCCCGTCTGACCGCAGGCTCGTAAAAACGCATTCTGGCACCGGCAGCCAGGGCTTCAGGTACTAAGGTTTCACCAAATCTAACCTTCAAATCCCGGCTTTTCTCTCCCTGGCCGCCGCTGTCGCCATGACTGTCTGCCTTCGATCCCAAACCCTTTCAGGCCAGCATTGTCCGCGCCCTTCAATTAAATGCTTCTCCTTCTTTATCTGTCTTTATTTGGCTCTTGATTTAAGAGGCCAAACATTCACCAGCGCACCCAGAAAGGGAGGCGAGCAGCTGTTGTCATTCGGCAGCAGCCACGACAGCGTTGGAGGATCACAAACACTTGGACTTTTAATTAGCCTTTAACTGCAGCTGCAGAGTTTTCTAAAAGGGAGCAGATGGTCCGAATCTGAATGATGCAAGGGAACGAGTTGGTAGCCTGGGAATTATAACCGTTGTCAGGTAGCGCTGGCTGAACACTGCTGTTCCTGCTGAGTTTGGAAGGATGAAAATAACAACATCAGCTGAGAATGGCCTCAACGGAGGAGATGAGTGAGTGAGTGAAGAGAGTGCAGCCAGGGTGGAGCTGGTGGACATGGCTGATGTAGGAGAAGGAGCAAGATCCAGGGTAAGCTTTATAGAGAGAGTGAGACTGTGAAGGCAGTATGAACTGCTGGAGTAGAGGTCCTCATTGGGAGTGACTCGTAAGGACAAGATCAGAAATGAGTGTGTCAGAGGGACAGATCAAGTGGAGAAGTTTGCAGGCAAAGTTAGCATACGTTTGGTTTGGACTGGAGAGACAGTGTCGGACCAAGAGTGTTGGAGGTGGAAGAAATGACAACCAATGAGCTTCATGGATGTGGTCAAGGAGAACATGAAGAGGATAGGAGTGACTTGGGAGGACGACGAAGCTGACTTGTTGTGGCTGAGCAGAAATGGTCCTTGTTTAAATGCCACGTTATGTTTACAAAGGGAGACACATATCACAAGATATAATAGATGTAATGTTGGTCGTGAAAGAGCAGTTGTTTGTTTACCTCTAAAGACGACGCGGTTGAAATGACCTTCAGCATTTTTATTCACGTAAAAGTTTAAGTTTGAATCATCTAAAAATACAATCACATGATTTCTTTATCATACAATGCAAGACATAGATTAATTTGTATGTATGGATATTATTTAAAAGCAAACAAATACTTGAAACTGTTGAAATGAGAATCATAAATATAAAAAAAAAAAAAAAAACCTTGGTACTTGAAGAAGACAGTTTACCATTTTAATAATGCGCAGTTATTGAACGCTTAAATCCGTGCAAACCTTCTTGACTCAGCTGAATCACTCAGGTATGAGGTTATTACAGGCGCTCCACATGGAGACAGTATGAACTGCTCACATGGTCATGCGCCAGCGGCCAGGAGCCTCTCGCTTCAGCACGTATGTGAGGGCTCAATAAATCTTATGGAGTCTATAAATATCAAACCTATAAATATGTTAAGTGTGCCGAGAGCCAGAGAAGAAAAACTGGCTTCACCTAGCCGACGGAATGAAAGAGACTTGCTGACATCATAGATTTTGCAAACCAATTTCAAGTAATGAGATTGGAGGTACACGAGCGGAGGATGGCGAAAGGTTATCTGGGAGTCGCATGTTACCCTTTTAACTGGTGAAATGGACTTATCGAGGCTGCTAGTCATGACGCCGCGCGGTTATGCATGCAGTCGCGCGGAGAGATGACTGTGGCGATGACCTCCAGCTAACAACATTTCAGCTCTGCTTTTAGTGCTGATTCAATCACCAGCGGAGAGGAGAGGGAGGTCCGACTCAGCCGAATCATTTTCACCTCACAAGAGGAGCGGACGCCAGTGAAAGGAGATATTCCAGATACATTGTAAACCGACTCATTATCTAAGCGGTTACCACCTGAGCAGCGTCCGATGTATTTGCTGTTGACACGCGCTTCTACAGTAAAAGAACTGGAGGCAAACCAATATTAGAGTACAGGATGATGGCGAGAAAGTGCCAAAGAAATATGAAATAAAACATATGCATACATTTTTTTCCCTAGATGATGAGAAAATTGTCATCATGCTGAATGAAATAATATTATTACAATGACTGTAATTAGAAAATAAGGGAAGTAAAACTGATTGAAATTATTTTACTGTCAATTTATGCTTTATTTTAAAGAATGATAAAAAAATTGTTATACATTTTTATATAAACACATACTGAGAAAAAATATTTCGCCAAAACTGCAACGTACATATGAGGCAGGAGATAATGGAACAAATCTGACAAGTTAATAGATCTACACAGTAGTGCTAAAACGTTACACGCTTGTATGGCTTCTTTTTTTTTTGCCACTGCGGGCCGTACAGGAAGTGTCTGCGGCCCCATGTGGCCCCTGGGCCGCACTTGTCACGTGAAAAGATGGAGTTATTAACAAATAAAACAAGCAAATAAGATGATTTGTTGTTCTGTTCTTCACCGTGATGAGCGCCATCTATCTGAAGTACTGAATAAAAATGCTGTGGTAGGAAAAGAGCTCGACTTGAATAACATGAATACTTGAATGAATAATGCATGAAGTGGATGTATTTAATGGTGAATATTCTTCAGGAGGATTTATACCATGATTGTCTTTCCCATGATGTCAGTTTCAAACCATGTCATTGGTTTATCCGACTCCACCTGGTCCAGTCAGATGTTAGCTGGACGAGAGACAAAGACTACATTGACAAATGAGTAGCTGTAGCAATATGGCTGGATACAGAACAAACCCTAACATCCAAAGCTATTGAAGTTTGGAGTAAAATGTTTCATCAAGGGCCACGGTCCTAACTATCCACCAGCAGTCGAAAGATAATGGTAACCAGGCTAATGTCATATATTGTTGTTGAATAAAGGTATTGCTCTACCAACACAAATAAACATCTCTTCTCAATGACAATAAATCTGTCCCGCGAGGCGTGTAGCGGACACTGCTGTAATTTCTAGTCCAGTGTTTCAAAAGTCACCACCCAGTGACGTCCGATTTAACAGATCATGAAAGACACCATTTGACAGAATACTGAGACCAACAAGGTGTGGTGCCAGGTAGCATTAGGTGATGCCATTCGAGCTAAACAGAGGCGCCAATGCTCGATAATGGATGAGTCACATGTTCCAGAGTAGCCACTACCACGATAAGTCGGTATTCACCAGAAGTTGGACGTCCCAAACACCACTCCTCCAACTGTAGCCTTGACCTTCTGAACCTTACATTACAGCGCATGAGTCATCAGCTGAATTTAAATATTCAAAGTTGGGTGACAACCACAATAAAAGTCACCAATGTTGTTCACCCACGCTGCACAATGGGCTGCTTTGTTTGCTGTGCTCCTTCTATCTCGCCGCCACCCTGTTTGTCTGCACTGCAGTCCAGCTGTTTGAATGTTTCACTGTTGTACAGCTGAGCCGTCTCACACGCAACACAACAGTCTTTTGTTTCCACTCTGTTTGAAAAAGCCTCTTGCTTTCATCTGGCGCTGGTGCGATCCAGGTTCAGCCCCTGATCCTTCTATATTTGGTCAGTGTGGCTACGTGGAGACTTGAAATCACATCTGACTCTTGACGTGGCGCCAGAGTTGAATCAAAGCGCTGCTATCTGAGGTGTGTAGGAAGACAATGTGCTAACTGCCCTCTATTTAAGCAGAGACAAAGCCATGTGGCTTTAAAAGTCGGGGTGCATGTTCACAACAAGGCGTGCGGTGAGTTTTGCTTGTCGGCTGCATTTCCCCTCAGAGTAAGCAGTCAAGGCTCAGCGCGCACGCAGCCCCGCTGTGACCTCACGCTGCTTTCTCATTTGGCCAGAACCTGTGAACTTGACGGCCGTGCAGGAAGAGCGGCGCTACCGGGAGGGGAGGAGGCCACCCCGACTGGGACTGGTCATTCTGGGAACCAGCAGCTGACCAAACATGGTTAAAAGAAACACCTGTTTACAGTGAGGGAAGTCAATCCCCAGCTACGAAGAGATGCTTTCAAATACCATTAAGACGATCCAAATCCAAGGGAGAAAAAAACAACAAGACACTCAGTACATCAAAACACACTCGTACGAACCGTCCCAGTTATTACACACATTATGAGGCATGGTTGAAATGTTGATTATTTATTCCATCAACTTGCCTGCTGTAAACACTCGGCAGGGCAGCAGATCTATTCCTCAAATGAGTCTCACACAGATGAGATCTGTGTCGCGGGTAACTGAAGTCGAAGGCTATTATTTGCTCACGTATTGACGGTCGTTACCAGGAAATGGGGAAACTGAAATCTGAAATTCAACAACATGAACAACACGCCGAAGGCACTGCACTGACGCGGAGCTGCCCACACACTTAGCACCTAAAGTACAGTTTGAAATGTGATGGGGGTCTAAAATAGCTCAGGTTGACTGTCCCAGTGCCATTTGTTCTGCACTGAAGCAAACTCGGCTCATACAGAAAGAGGGTCGGCGTTTTAGTTAACTCTCGTCTGGTGGGCTCACTGGCCGGTGCAGAGCCATCATCTTCTGCTTATTCCCTTAAGGAGTCGTGGGCTTCTATCCCAGCTACTTGGAGCGAGAGGTAGGCGACACCCTAGAAAGGTCACCAGTCCACGGCAGAAGAGAGTAGAGAGTAACGCCTTTTCCATGAATGTCCGCATTCTCAACTGGAATTGAACCCGCGACCTTGCTTAATTTGCAATTACAAGTAACACTAACTGACATGTTTTTCATGTCTCTGTAAATGAAACATCATAATTTGTTATTATTATTGAGTCACGCTGTTGCACCGGCTGAAATATTTATCATTTAATCTCAGTCGATCACAAATTCTACTTCGCGCAGCCGTGAACACTCAGCCAGGCAGCAAATTCATAACTAAATTATTAACGCGGCAGGTTGACAGGGGAACACAAAATGTACACTGCGTCATTATTTCTCACTGTAAAGTGAAGGAACAAAACCATGAACTGCTGGAAATATAAAGTTTCCATTCTAAAGCTCACTCGATTTAAACTATTCAGATTTCCTTCTTCTAACCAGAACAAAAAGATTTGTGATTACAGCTGTAATTTATTGGAAGCAGAGCAGATGGTGGTACTGGACAGAGATGAAGGGCGGCGAAGAAAAGAGTGAAGGCAGGGTGGAACAGATGAAGACGACAAAGAAAATCCTCATTTATGCTGCCTTCATGTATTATCGACGGAGTACATGGGCATCACATCCGCTGATAGGAAATTTAAAAAATATGTTAATATACGAGTTTATTGTTAGTTCTATGTGAGGTTATTTTACAACAATAAAGTAACTCGTGTCTCCATATTCATGTTTTATGTTCAGATCATTGTCATCCCAACACAAGTTAAAACTTTTGTCACAGAAGCCAATGGCTCTCATTGACCATTTCCATCCATTTGTATCCAAAAATGAAGCAGCAGATTCAGGTTTCCACTTCAATTGGAGTCACATGGTTCAAATTGGGTCCAGACTAGGAGCCATTGTAATCATATTTTTCATTGTAGATACCACTGAAAAGAATATGAGGGTGTGACTTCAAATGAAATGTTTCATGGTTATACTGTTTCTGTTAACTATTATAGATATTTTTGTCATGAAAGGTCACCAGAGCAGATGAATCCAGTGCAGCAGGACAAGCACAGTCACACGTGCAGCAGATAAAATGCACCAGTGACGACCTGCAGTTGGATGTGATTGCATCTGCTGTTGGAGACTAGGAAGAGACGGTTAAACACAAATGGCAGCCAGGGATGAGGGGAAGACAAACGTAGCTGGAGCCATCAAACGGAAAAGGTCATGTTCAGGAGGAGGCTTCTTCCTGTGTGTCCCTCCGCATGCGTGTGAGTTATATTAATGGCTTCAGGAGACGCAGCACAACACACACACGGCTTTGTTTGTCTGCGTGCTGCTTCCCATGTGAGCACCACATTTTCTGGGTTACGCCGGTGGAGACGACAGAAGCATGCGGGACAAACTCACTCCAGATATCTGCAGCCCAGACAGATGCACGCGCAGCTGTGCCGTCGAAGCGCTCGAAGAGAACACCGATATCAGAGAAGAAGAGAAGAAGCAGGCTGCAAAAACTGGCAAATCCAACGGGGTGGGGTGGGTTGGGGGGGAGACCTCACACCAGGAAGACTTCAGTCTGAGATAGGACCACAGCCAGCTTTCACGTCACATGATATCCCAGACTGCCGCCTGCCGAATGGCTTTTGGCAACAACTTGGTCTGAACATGAATCTGCACGCACGTCATGTCCTGATACGGGATTACACCACACTTTCCGAAAGAGTGAGACAATACAGTGTTATCATCCGCTAGCGCCGCCAATTACTGAAAAACCAACAAGCTCATCCTTACAAGGGTTTCATGACTGAGCCAAGAATGCCTTAGTGCTGATTTTAGCGGAAGGAAAACATCTTACGTGAGGGATTCTTTGCTGTGATGGTCTGGACATCTGCTCCCAGGGAAGACGGAGCTGAACTGAACAGCACACACATTCAATAAATCATCCACATATTGACTGTCTCTGTGTTCATTTTTAGGGCACTGTTTCAAACTCGAAGACGGGGCGCCAAAACTGACTTTTGAATATTTATATTTGGCTCAAAAACTCAAGCTTTCCAATGCACGTCAACATCCAAGCTAACAGGGATTAAGGTGTTCTAGGCTGTGAAAGAGATGGAGTGAAGTCAGATATGCCTGACAATGATTTTTAGTAGTCAAAAAGGACAGTACCCGATATTTGGACGTTCAATCGCAGTCAATAAGAAAATGTTGCCGTCAAGATTTTGTTAAACTCACAACTGTTGCCTTTGTTCAAATGTGATTAAAGATACCACCATAACAGACGCTTGGTGACCAGAAACCATCGGTATAACTTGCAGGATTGGTGATCGTTGATCGTATGAAACACAGGGTGGTATAAGAACCCAGCTGCAGAAGATCGCAATATATATCAGTGTCAAATCCTTCAACTCAACAAATCTCATTTGTCACTTCAAAGTTGGTCAAGCTAAAGCTGAAGCAGTGAGAAGAGTAAGAAGAGCAACGCAACAATGAGGAAGGGATTAGATGTCCAGCCCAATAAGAACTCAGGACACTTTGAGTTGTGTTGTTTTGTTAGTTTGTCCTACAAATTGTTATTTCATTTACTGCCTCACTTGCTTTATTTTTCAAAACAAAATACTTCTCTATTCACAGATAGTTTTTCACAAAAATGTACAAATATTGAAGGGGTATTTTGTCTAAAAAAAAAGATCATAAAAAAAAAAATCGTAAATTTGACAGGACACTGTGGTGCACCGAGAGTGAGAGTAGTTGTCGAACATGCAGAGCCCACTTGTGAGATTATGTAAAGTAAGTAATAAGTAAACTTCATTTGTACAGCGCCTTTCACAGAGAGGGCTCACAAATGTCTGGTTGGCCTGAGAGCACAGAGGAAAGGGTGGGGTGCACGATGATGACCACCCTTTAGGTTTGTACATTAAAACACTCCCAACTCTTCAGCATGTAAGAACTACGGAAAAAAAAAAAAAAAGTCCTGACTTCAAGTGTTGTAAGTGACAATGTGATGATTCAGTCCAGGTGCAAAGGTTAAGAGTGTGTTGGTGTCGGTGTCCTGTTGGCTCCCCAGTCAAAACAGAACAGCAGATGTTTTCGCACTCAGCAGTGCTACTCTGGCACAAACACACAGAGCTGCGATGATGAGTTATGAGGTGATGAGCATATGTGAGCGGATCACTGATGCACTGTGAAAACTCTGTGCCGAACAGGACTCCTCCGCCGCATTCAAGTGTGTTCCATTGAGCATCGACGCTCGTGTTTGCACTGTCTCGTGACTTGCGTACTTGCATGTGTGACACAGTGCTTGTTTTTGTGCGCTTTGTGGCGGTTGTATTCCGGGGCTCATTTTCTTTCTTTCCGTAGCGATGATGTGTTTTCCATGTGTTTTGGAAAGACAAACACAGCTGCACTTTAATGACACCAATGCTTCTGGGATGTGAGTGAGTGCGAGTGTAGATGAAGAGCATTCGTGTGTGTTTTCGTGGCATCTTCTCCCATTGTGATCCTCGCCTCCTCTGCGATACCGGGTCACTTCTACCCTAAGCCTCTCATTCACAAACACCCTTACACATAGCACACAGGCAGCAGGGAGTCCCTGGGCCAGACAAGACAAGCCTGTGAGCTTCAAATGACCCCGAAAGCACAGCAGCCGCTGAGTGATAAATGAGACCAATACACGCTGGGGCTCACTTTTTCTGTTTGGCTCTCCCTCATTAACGTAACCACCTCTCCATCTTCTCTGCTTCCATCTTGCCACATAAATCCCAACACTTCTCTGATGGTGCCATCACGATTTCGACTCTCAAATGAGTCACTGAGATGAAAATAGGTTCACCGTCGCCCATCGAGACCAGGTGGCAGGCTTGTATTGCTCAGTTCATTCAGAGGGATATTATGGTGATTTTCTTATACTCCAACTGAAGACAAAACAACCTGAACCGAGCCTTTCCAGCTTCTTTATCTCATTTCTGTACCTGACCGATGACTGCGCTTCTACTGTCCATCGTTTGGTTCTTTCATGGGTCGATCAAAAGGGAGGTTGGGAACATATCTAAAACTCAAATGGAGATACTGCTTTGAGACCTCAGAAAATAAAACCTCCCACTGTGCCAAAAACCCTCCCCTGGACACTGCAGGATGCAGCGGAATGCTTCATCACTTTATCATCATCATCATCATCAGTATGGGTGATGCGCCACCATTCTGATGTGAGCACGGTTCTCATTCCAGGCATCATCTCCTGCGATGGAAGAGCATCTTCCTGGAACCCACTTGACCGCCAGTAGACAGCCTGGGCTTGGTGTTGAGAGGGAAGTATGGAGGTCAGACCTCAGAGGAAGGTCTTATCACTGCCTGAAAAGGAGTTTAAGGAGGCTGACAGTGGAGTAGTGGCAGGTGGGGCAGACGTTTCTGTTCCACCATTGAAGTGAACCGTCACCTTGACCAGAGGTTCGAACATTGGACTTCAGGCTGATTCTCCTAAGATCCCCAGACTCATCGTCACTTTACCACTAATCATTTTAATTTAATTTTTTTTTATTGAACAGTTTGCTCTCCAGACAACAGGGAACCTTTGTAAGTGTTCCTGGTCCACTGATCACACTGATGCACAAGACACGTGGCAGCTAGGATGATAACAACAACAACAAACATGGAGGAATCTCTGAACAAAAGCAAACAAAAGCATCTGTTTGCTTTTGTTCAGGGATGTTTTTCACTACACAATGGTCAGGGTTTCCACTACTCTGAATGGACTTGAAATTCTTATACAGATATTTTCAAGACATTAAAAGAGCTTTAGTTTAAATAAGGTGAAATAAAAACTTGAATATAGCCACCATCCTGATTTATTGTGCTATTGTCAAACTGATGCAAAATAAACAATATTTTGTTGTTTAAATGTATGTATGGCTCCATCATTTGATTCAGTAATATACCAAATTGAAAAATGTGGCTCCTTGTGGCAAATATTATTATACGATAAAACTGTGATTAATTGAGATCAATTAATCACAAATTCTCAAATGAACTAGATAATTTTTTTAATCGAGTGCCACTGCTATAAAATACGTATCTTTCCCATGTCAGAATCTTTCCATCAGAGGTCAGTTTTTGCCACATCAGGTGAGTGAACAAGCCTTTACTTAAACTCATCAGAAACACGGACTGAAGTGACACTAATGCTAGAACGGAGCGTTCTTTCGCGATAGCAACCGTATTTTGGGGTTTGAAACAGGGAAACGGATTTTAATGGGTGAAATTCCACCTCCATCAATACAGCACAATAATGAGAGAGTACATTAAAGTGTCATATTCCCTGACGTTTTATGGCAGGGATAAAAACATCACAGCATCATTAAGCCCCGGTAAGGCAATCTTTGCACAATGTGTCAGGTTAATAACACTTCTAGGAAGAAGCTTTTATCGCCTCACCATGTGTTGTGCGCTGTTGAAAGGTCAATGGAATGGAAAAATAAGCTTCTGGAGACGTTTGGAAATAAGGTAAAGGATTATATGGGGCAGCAGCTCTGATTCAGCAACTTATTGATAAAAAGTCAGAGTGAGAGATGAGTGAATCGAGATTCCCACACAATCAGTTCCGACGCTCAGCACTTTTAACAATAGCTCCCGCGGAAAAATGACAAAGCAGTGGAGATACGTTTATTGATTTGTTGTTTTTAATTCTGCGGCTCTCACCTCTCCGTCTCTTTCTTTCTTACTTTCCCACCTTCTGCTAACTCGAGGTATCTTTCTTTAACACCTCTTGCGAATGTATAACTCCAATCTCCTGTAGTCTCTCGAGGTGTGAGCTCTCCTGTCCATAACAGGGACGACGTGTCTATTAGTCACTCGGCTGCTTCACCTTTTCCTTGGCTTCAAAGCCGTTTCTCCGGCTGGAATGGATTTGTTCACACTGGGGAGCGTGAAGAAGCAGCAATCCATTTGTCTATTCTCTCATTGATGTTTAGACATCTGGTAACACAGTGGTATCTTCTCTGAAATCACATGGCCGTAGGAAGTAAATTGTGAGCGCAAGATCTCGCTTGTTTTCTCTCGTAATCTGCTGCTCGAGCTTCATTATGTCTCAGTGTGCCAAAAAGGAAGACCCCCGCCTGCTGTGGCTAGCCAGAGGAAGTTTGCCTTCATGAACCATCAGGGGCCCCTCAGTCGTATTTATCGCATTCTCTGACCCCCTAAAGAAACAACATTGAATCACCTGTTCTGTAGTTATATAGAAAGTTATGAAAGTTAAAGCTTAATTGGGACCTAAAGGGGATAGAATTTCCGTCGTCCGATTTCATTTTGGGATAATAATCCAAAATATTTTATGAAATAGCATCACTTCATTATCAAAATCCTTTATTACGTTTGGCCTTCAAGTTAGCATTGTAAAAATAGAATATGTAGATGAAGCAGATGCTTCCACTTACTCACTGCACTAGACTTTCTTGGCTTCATCTTTGAAATAAACATGTTACTGACAGGATCTGCCTCATTTTTCAAAACCCTGCTGATGTTTTCTGGGTCTGGCTATGAGCATAGTGGGCGTGGCCCCTCTTCCCTTACCTCGGCCCTCATGCATTCTGGAATATTTCATTACTAAAACACGTAGGTAAAATGTACAGTATGCAGTAAGGAATCACAATAAAAATGTACAGAATTTTTGTAGGCCATAATATGATGTCAGTTCCACTTATGTATGTGCAGAGAGAATGTCAGGCTGAAACTAGGGCGTGACATTCATTTGATTCATTATTTACAGGCAATAAGAATTAGTCAACGTAAACAGCACGTGTCAATTGCGTGTCACTTTATTTATTGATTTTTTTCAGTCACCAATGCAACGCATTATAAAATGCGATGTCATAACCAAAACATCGACGATGAAAGAGAGTAAATGAGATTGCGCTGATGGGCATTAAATGCAAACAAAAATGTAAAAAAATAAGTGTTCGTTAAGTGTTCGCTTGTCACTGGACCGCGTCACCCTGAGGTGAAAGCCTATGTGTATGTTCTCAACATACATTTGATCATTCTGTTGTCAAATGTTAAAGGCGATTCATTCCTCATAAGACCTGTAATAATATTATTTTTTAATCGAGTCCCAATTGTAACAACTCCTGCAGAACATGCCCAGTGGGCAACACAACACGAAAACCTCAAATTATCATCTCACAATATCTTGGCTTTAATTGAATCCAAGTCTGTGAGGTGTGTGTCATTTTGTCACAGCGGCCTCATTCGCCTTCCTCCTCATTCACCTAGACTGACCTCTCCTTTGGTTGCTCACATATGACTGGTCAATATTACAGAGAAGAGCCACAACTCTAGTGGACTGATTTACTTATTCTTAGACAAAGCAGCTCCAACACACACACACACACACACACACACACACACACACACACACACACACACACACACACACACACACACACACACACACACACACACACACACACACACACACACACACACACACACACACACACACACACACACACACACACACACACACACACATTCATCTCCTGACAATTTCCTATCCTGATGAGATGAAGTCTTGCCGGAAACAGCCATTTCCCTGAATGTTCTGCCCCGGCATCCTCCCTCATCCCTGATTCATTGCCAATAAATCACAGAGACGGAGACGCGCACAGAGAAGGGCTGATATAAGACAAGCAGAGGAGGGAAGAAGTTTAAATATATCTATATAAACAGCCGAGGCTGAAAAAAAGCTTGGGAAGCCAGATGTGTGTCCTGAATATAGACCTGAAGAACGCAAGGCTGCAAGTGATGGCTTCCCTTGATGGAGCAACTCAGTTGAGAGCGGACCAGCAGCTTATAACGCGTCACCGACGCGTATTGGCAAAACAAGACGGTGATCCGATTCATTTATTTCCATCTCAGAAATCCGTCTTCCACTCCTCAGTGAAGCAATCAGAGCCACGACAAAGTGCCAAGAAGCACAGACGGAAGCAATTTCGCTCCTGCCTCTTCCTTCATCGTCTACTTACAGAAGCTTCCATGGCAGAGTCATGTCTGCCACCTGCCAACCTCGCCCAACCACAGACTTCTCATCATGTTCCCTTCGCTCTTTATCTCCTTACATCGGGCTGTGATTACTGAGCTGCTTCAACCGTGCCACCTCACGACACGGGATGTTAGACACTGAAATCATGGCTGCACAGTGAGTTTAAAGACAATCCCTCGCTCCAAAACAAACTCTGAAATTATGATGAGTTTGATAAAGGCAAAATGCTGCCAACAACTTCTCTGAAGAGTCCATCAAAGGTCCCACAGAGACAGGCAACCTTGCTCCATCTTGCCCACTGTCCAAAGTCATGCATTACAGCAGCATGTTTTTTGTAGAAGTAAATTAAAGAATAGAAGGGCAACTACAGTTTCCATCAACCGTAGTGAGAGGAGACTTCAATGCTCACACCAGTCAAAAACCCTCAAACTATGGCGGCACATGATTCTAAGCAGTGGCAATACCAAAACAGTCAAGTTGAAGTCGAGGCCCTGTGGTCAGTACAGAGCTACATATCAGGTTTCAGACCATTAAAGTAACAAGAGCTCTGTTAGGCAGACCTCTAAATCTACTGCAAGTTGCTGGGAACAATATCAAATTATTCCACTAAGGAGCATCGACGGTCCCCTCTATCACGCTTACACTTTTCATCTAGTATAAGTCGAATCTATAATCGTACTCATGTTAACAGACGCCACCGAATACATCATCTGCAGGCAGTTCTTGTTGTCGCTGACATTTTCTCCGGCTGAAACCCAAACATGTCGGATGCTGCCACCGGCACAGAAGGACGCAGCCGCCATGTAGGTGCAAGCAAGTTGACGGTGTGTATCTGAGATCAGCGCTGACTCATCGTCCACCTGTTGTGCAGCAACTGAGCAGAAAGATTTACGAAAATGACTGGATTTAATTTGTGCTGCTTATGGCTTCAATCTTTAGCAGCAACATGTTACAAAAATAATGGAGATAAAATGATTAAAATCAGCAAACATTAGTCAATGTATGCAGAATAAAGAAGCGAAAGAGGAAAACTAAGCACTGCCACTTATTCTTCTAGTATTTTGTGTGTTCATCGACTATAGAAAAATCCGGAGTTTATGAATATTTCAGACCATAAAGACATATCTTCATGTATGTACTTGTCAGGGTTTGATGCCATATCTTCATGTCCTCTTATAAAAAATGTTCATTGAATTGTTATTTTCTTTCCTCTCTATCTTTACTTGATCTAAAGTCACTGTACCCACTAGGACCGTTCTCATGACTTTCCAACAAATATAACTGAGCAAAGCACATGAACCTGTCAAACTCCCAAAGGATAAGACTCATTTGGGCTCCGAGCCATTAGCGTGGTCGTGAAAGCTCAAGTATCATGCGACTATGATGTTTCCAAAATCAATCAGGCATTATCTTTCATCAAAAATCAGCACATCACCCCAGGCGCATTCCGCGGAGCAGTTAAGAGATCAATTTTACATCCAGAAAACGCCATCCTGACGGCGATTATGGCGAAGGTATTTGCTTCCAGGGTTTCATGTCCTGATCGACGGGGGCAGACGGACCCTCTCATTAAGTCCACTGCAGATGAAAACAAGAGCAAAATGAGGCCCATTACAACACAGGCGTGACTAATATCCCATGCAGACTCCCACATCCGAGCGCTGTTTTGTGTCGTCCGACCGGCACAATTACTGCAGTTGTACAGAAATTAGGTGAAGGCAGGCAATAAACTTTATTAGATTGACCAGAACTCGGGCGACTCAGCGGGGGGTGTCTGGCCATTTCCACCCTCCACATCCACGACTCGGCTTAGTCCGTTTACTCCGCAAACATCCATCATGTCATTAGCGCTAAACACTGCCCACAAAAAGTTCTTTCTTCTACTTTGCCATTTCTTTCCTCTCAACCTAACCGCCGTTACATCACCGCGCCAGTCCTGGGGTATTTCATCCCGACAAGTATCCACTCTGATCCTCATTTCCTCAGAAGCCCTCAGCAGTCACTACTTTACTGGAAGTCACAAACCACAAATACTTTCTCGCTATTAAAATGACTCGGGTTCGATTTCCCAATATGATCTCCCCACGGTTGTCATGGGACAGATAGCTTACCATTCTGCAACAAACCAACAGCTCGCCCAACTCAAACAATCTGATACATTTGTAGCCACTTTGACGTCAAACGTCTAAACCCACATTCTGAAGGCAGATAAACATCACAAGAGAGTTGGGAACAAACTATAGTTTCTCTTACATCATATACTTCCTATTTATGTGTTGCCTGGACCGATATGTCAAAGTTTTGTTGCAGCACTAAGCCTGCTCCATCTAACCTTCCTTGCTAGTCACACATCTCCTTATCACATTCATGGTTGACCTCAGAGTATCTCCAGCTCTATCTACACTACAAACACAGAGTCAAGGACCTCAATACACTGTCACATAACACACCAGAGACAGCAAAGAGAACCCAGGGATGTCTGTCTATCTACAGCGCTAATGGCTACAGTGTACTGTAAATGGATCATCATGATGTACTGGACACTATATATTTTTGGAACTTTGAAATGCTCTCATGAAGCTATTCTCACCGCAACACGGCAAAGACCACCATACACAAAACTGGTTAAGTAGTCCTGGGAATATTTATGGATAAGAGGTATATGAACAAGCACAAAGACATGAGACTTATCAGAGCTTCACCATCTAATGGTTTACAGCAGGTGTCCAACGCAAGGCCCAGCGGCAAATTCCTCTTACTTCACTCATTTTACGTGGCCTGCGGGACACTAGAAATTAAATTCTAATTGAAAGAGCGCCAAAAACGAGGTAACCTACAGTACATATTGAAGCTTTTCCCTTTGACCAGCTATTTTGCAGCAAGAGAATAATGTTGTGCGACTCTTGTTTGATGTGACTGACAAGTTTAATAAGTACACACTTTGGAAAGGGTTTAATATGTACAGTTTCAGGGGGTTGTAGGTGGCTCCATTGCTAACTGGCAGGTGTAATTTCATTTTTCATTTCATCGAGGCTTGCTGGCCATTACACTACAGTGAGTAAATTGCAGTGTTTATGCAGCATGTTTGTAGTTAGTTGGATCAGCTCCTCAATTAGCCACATCTGGCAACTCAGCAGTTCTTCCTCGTGATATAATGGGCAAATGCAACACCTCCAAATGAGTTTTTGCTTCCATCAACTCAGTACTTTTGAAATATCGCCACAGTTGTTAGGGGTCTGAGGTGGAACGCCAGTCCCTTGCTATCGCCTTAGTGGTCGAAAAGAAACATGAATGTTTAAACATCACCTTCCTCTCCACGTTCTCATTTAATGTGACGTTTTCATTCTCAGATGCTTTAGTTTCTGTTTGTAACTATCTTTTATGTCCTGTGATTGACGGCACTATGGTGTTTTTTCAGCCGTTTTTTGATTTTCACCCTGAGTTGCAGACGACTATAAAGCCAAGATTAAAGAAAGACGTAGTATGATTTACAATTCTTTTCTTGTTTTCTTTTTTTTATGTGAATGAATATATAATGGTGCTTTAAATAAATAATAATTTGCCGTCCCAGCCTGTCAAAGCTCTTGATTTAATTGCCATTTTTGCTCTCCACTGGTGATTTATAGTCTGGTGGACTCGAGACAGAGAAGTGGAGGGAAGGTGGGAGCAGAGAGGAGGGGTGAGGGAAAAAATTGGGCTGCTTATGATGTTTGAAGTCCATAAAGGAGAGCTATAAAATACACCTGGTCCATCCACGCAGCAACCCTGTGAAACAAAGGGAGGGCAGCGACATGTAGATGAGGAGAGAATCGCCAGGGAGATGGAAAAGGGAGGAGAGGGTGTGTGCGGAGGTGGAGGGGGTCACTTCATGTTTCCTTTCACCGTGGCTTTTATGGTGTAACTTCAAACGCTGACCTCCCCCCGGCTCCCTCTCTCCATCCGTCCGCTCATCTCCCCTCCCTCTGCTCCTTCACTATTGTCACCACTATTGGCCAAGTGGACAGTAATTGGCTATTCTTTCTCTCCCCCTCCCCAGCACAGGAAGAGGCCCTTTCGCTGCCCCTCAGAACTAAGTGTACTTGTGTCGCCTTGTAAATATGCCAGACGGCGGTATCAGGTGATTGAGAGCTGCAGGCTCTGAAGGTATTTCGTTTACGGTGCTCGCAGACGTGCCAAAACGTTTTAACAGAATCCAGAAACCCTGATCAAATATGCGATAGCCGCTTCAAAGCATGACATTTAAGAGCAGAATTGCGTTAGAAAGTATTCAAAGTTTCACATGTGATGGAACGTGCCTGAGAACAAAAAGTTTCCTGTAGAGCACAACTGTAAGATAACCATTACCTTGGTATTGGGAATCAAAATGAAGGTATTGCTGGACCTTTTCTGACATGATTTAAAATTACCATTGACATATTATTTAAATTTTTATTTAAAAATACTCCTTAATATTTGGAAAGATTAAAAAAAAGATGTTTTCCTGAATTGAAAGTGAAAAGACACAAAATGGAAAGTGAGAGAAAAGTGTAATACATATTTCCAGAATGAAAATGGAGGAAACATACATAAAATGGTGAAATAAAATCCAGTCAAAGCACAAAGCCAAAGTGACGCCATGTTACTGGAAGCACATGAACGCACCACAAATACTGGTGCTGCAGTTTGCCAATTACATCTGATGAATAATTGACTCGTGAATTCATTACAACCGGCACAAGAGCAACAAATGGCTCTGATATAATGAGCATATACTCATTTCAAGACACATTTCCTCTTTGTGAAGGTTGGAATATGAAGCAGTCGCAGACTCTTCCAATCCGACTGTTAACAACCCGAGGGCTTTAATGATTCACTCCCTGTAATTTCTAGCCAAAGACTGAGAGAGTTTTCACGCAAGTCCCGTAGGTCAGGCCACGGTGATGGACCCTCTCCCAGTGACGGTGGTGGTGGCCCAGCATGTCCTATAGATCAGCATGTGTTCATCAATGATGCAGCTGTGTGAGGGAGTGGAGGGGATTAGCTGTCCCCACAGACCCCTCATTAACACCATCAACACACCTATGTCTGCTTTTTATGTATTTCTGCCTCTGTTAAACGGCAGGAACAGGGATGGGCAATTAGTTTCCCCTTGGCCCTGCGTGGAAAACAGGCCACTCATTTGACTTTCGGCTCTCAGTGCCCACATCTAGTTTTTCAGTGGTTATTCTGGGTTGCTAAAGATGGACGTGCAAAATCAAAACAAAAATGTGCAAAATCATGGGGAAGACAGCACACTTTTTTTTACTGTAGATGACATTTTATGAGATTATATATAAAATAATAAAAGAAGTTGGACATTTTAAAAAGGGGGACATGATCATAAATGGAGGAAACGGTAAACATAAATCACAATTTAGACAGTATTAAAAAAAACATAAGAATATAAGAAAATGAATGAAAAAAAGAAATTAAAAAAATGAAAAAGCAGTAACTCACACTTAACATGATAAACTATTTAAGAAAACAGTAAAATAAATAAGGCAAACAGTGTTATAGAATTGCTTTAAATAAAATAAAGGAGCTCAAATTGTGGTGAATGTTTTCAGTGTTATCTAAACCAAGTTTAATATTAAAGTGACCTCACAAGGGTCCAAATGTGCACCCAGACTCCCACAGCAGATACAAATTTAAGAAGATTTCAGAGCTTTTCCGACCCGGTGTGTCGTGGCCAAATGTTGCCTATGCCTTCACTCCCCCGGAAGCAGACTCCCACACACACGAGCGCGCGCACACACACACACACACACACACATTGACCATGGCCGCACGCAAACAGACTGGAGGGGATGTGATGTACACAAGCTCTTAAAAGGTTAAATATGTGGGAGGAGGGCACAATATAAACACAGACTTAGGTGAAGAGAGGGAAGTCTACGCTCGCAGACACAACACATAAACAGCACCCGGATTGATTGTGTTGTCAGACAAATAAAAACTTAATAATCAGTATTTATGGCAAAGCAGAGATGGAGGAATGTAGGACTCTTAAAGGGACAGGCTACATAAAGTTAAGAGAGATATGGCTTCCTACCTCTTTGTGTTTCACCTTGGGCTCCGATTGCTTCCGCTTTCTGCCCTTCCCCTGATGCCTGTGACTGGGGAGAATCCATTTTACAACCTGCAGGAGGGAGAATGAGGAGTGGGGGGGTTAGAGCAATGAAGGCGGGAACACCAGAGAGTGAGGGGAAACAACAAAGTAGCAGGTACGAGTGATGGGGAGGGGTGAGGGAGGAAGATGCAACAAGGGACAAGCTGAGGAAGGTGGCTGACACCAACACGCCGTCTAAGAAAGCAGCATTCAATTCAACCAAACACCACCGACAACATGGTAACTTTTGAAAGCCCATTACATAGTTTCAGTTGAAATAATAGTTATGACAAATTAGATTCTTAAGAGAGCAGGTCAGCTTTTGGGGAAACCTGATCTGAAGGAAGGAATGTCATGCAACAGATGAGAGTGAAACACGAAGCTGTAGATGGAGCGCAGGAGATAAGAGATGAGATGACACACACTGAGCGTACAGAAGAAGAAAAGGAAAATGACCAAACAACGGCTCAAATGTGATCAAGTTCGTGGTCTTAAATTAGCCCTGAAGTTGGGCGACGCGGGCAAGGAGAGAGAGATCTTACCTCGGCTTTGACTTCTTCCACCAGCCTCGTCTGTGACCACACGGCGCTCCGTTCGTACAGCCACTGAGCAACAGAGGAGAGGAGAAAAGCACTGAGTGAAATCCTTCCACAGCGAGAGAGCGCAGGCGAGCTGGAAAGGGGAGGGAGAGAGGAGAAAAGGGGAGGAGAGGGAGGTGGGAGCACAATCACTTGTTCCTATGACGGAAACTGGCAACTTGACTCGAGAGGATGGAAAGGAAGGAGAGCGAGGAGAAAAGGGAGAGGACGAAAAACGGTACAACCTTGCATGCAGAAATTACAGGATGGATGTTCACATCAGCTGTGTAAATATTAGCACCTACATTCCCATTGACATTTCTTGAGACACGAGCAGGTAGTAGAAGGAAACTCAAGAACACACATGACATTTTGACAAAAAGTTTTTCATCATTTTCTAGTGCAGGGAGATGGTTGCGATGATGGTTTAATGGTTTAATATCAGAACTGGCAAGGCGTTGTTGTAGTATAAAATAAATAAAAAACAAGGGCCACATATAAGCTTGGAAATGGAATCCCTATACACACTGCACACAAGTATCACTTCTCAACTCAAACATTCCCTGGTTGCATCTCCATAATCGTCTTCCAGCAATATGAGGCAGAAACCTTCAGAGAACCGGACTCGGGAATAGGCATTGAATTGGCAGAAACATGGTATTGATGAGGTGGTTAGAGGTTGGACATATGTATTACATTGCTACAAGACATTATCAAGCTATACTGTATCAACCACAACGCTTTGAAGCATTTCTCAAACCAGCAAGATGCAGGTATTAGGGATCTGCCAGCGGCACGACGACACCGGTTCAATAGTATTGGGGCACGCCTGAGCACTTCTCTATGTATCATACAAAGGTTCTCCAGCAGGAGTGTGTGTAGTGATATAAAGAGAGGGGGTAGTTAGAGTGGGCCGTATAGATCGCACTGAGTGTTGAAGCAGTAAATTGGCATTGTGTAACTGGATACCTCACAGCTCTTTTGCTGCTCAGATGCCTCTACCATTCCCTGAATAGCTGAAGCTTTTGTCTTCCTCAGACCCTCTGCTGGTTCCCCCCCTCTCTCCCCTGATTTGTGCTACATGTCTCCACTCAATCAAAACACGTATGAGGATCAGTGGAGCTAACGCAGAGACTCATTATTGTTTTAACAGAATTCTAACAAATGGCTTTGATGGCTACGAACGCACTCAGTGTTCAAGACCGACCACCATTAAGTGAAATAGTCAACCCATTTGAACGTTGGTGCATTAGTGAGCCCCGGTTCAAAAGAAAAAAAAATTAGACACAATTTTGAGACAGTATTTACTGTAATGTCCAGACTGGGTCTATAAGCCGCAGGTGCAGCGGGCACCATAGAAAGGTCAGCGATCTTTGTGTACTGGCTTAAAAAATGCACAAGGATACGTAGCATCACTTCTGAACAAGTTGTCAAAGTAGGGTCCAGCATTGAGAGCGGTGATGAAAACAAACCCATTGATGTTCTGAATGCGATAGATGTTCTGAGAGCTCTGCGCTGCTGATTCAAACAACGCAGCAGTGGTGGAAAGAGCTGCGGATACACGCGGGCGAAAGCTGCGTATTGAGCACTTTGCTGTGAAGAAAAAGCCTGTGATTTCATAGTCTTATGCGAAGAGGCTTAATATCTTGGCTCGTATATTAACCGCATCGTTGTTTAAGGTGCAGGGTTTACCACATATAAAAAGTAGCGGCTTATAGTTCGGAAATAATATCGAGATGGGGCCTACTACATGACAAAGCCTCAGGTAACTTAATCTATTTCAGTTGGAGCTGTACTAAATGGTGAAGGGCAGAATCACTGTCTTACACATGATATAGCTTTTTTTTTTTCAGAATATAAGGTTCCAAATTTAAGGCTCTATAACCCTATATAAGCAAAACCTTGATAAAAACAACTGCAGCAAACATGGAACCCGTTGGTGAAAGCTAAGTACTTGTGAGGTCAAAGCTCCGAGTCAGGTGGGATCCATGTTACTATGGGTGACTGACGCATGGTTTTCCAGGGTGCAAAGCCAGTAAAGAGGTCTTTCCCTTCTTAAAATCCAGGTTTGTGCTCATCAGAAAACTATGGAATAATGGTCAGTCAGCACCGGAAGCCCTCTCGCTAACAGAGCAAGGCCAAAATTCTCTTCCAAAATGGAATGAGTTTATGACGTCAGAGTGAATCACGCATCTTACAGTAATACAAATCTTAGTCAGGTTATAATCCTCATAGCTATGTACCCAGATATTACCTAACCACAAGACAATAAAGAATCTCTTTTACTCTCTCAGCCTTAAGTGCTAAAATGCAGACAGATACAGACTAGTTCAGCGGCTCTCAGGGCTTCAACATTTTTCGCTCAGGCTCCCGCAGCCGAGGCAGTCAAGCGAGCTGTCACAGTGCTCATCAGAGACAATTAGGGGTTCAGTGTGTTCCTCAAGGACACTCTCACCAAATCTCAGGAGGCTCTCGGGACTCGTCTCTCCTGGCTCTACAAATATAGGTTGTCACCGAAGCAGAAATCCGTCATTCAAGTCTCCTGAGTTGAATCCAAAATGACAAACGTGCAGAACTGAAGTCTTGATTCTGAGATTGAACGACAGCCTTGGCTGATTCCAACATAATAAACACGCAACTCTCAACATTTCTTGATAGAAATGGAAATGCAGCACAGTCATTACATGTCATTAATAAAAATATCAATACAAACAAAAATATGTCAACATCCATCGTCTTACTGTGGAGATTATGACACTGCACCTCCACCCTGCCTTCTCTCTCCGTTTCACCTTGTTGATCATCATGACTCTGGACATACGACCTCTATTTAGGACGTTGATCTTAGTCACTTGAAAGTCTCTGTGATGTGAACATATTTACTGGACATTCAATTCGGGATTATGAGCATTGACATCACTGAACAGCATTTCATAGCCTTTTTTAATTACTGAAAAACTGTGTTCAATGACATCGTCTTGACTCAACTTTCTGAGCACCATTTAAACAACAAAACTCTATATCCCATTTTTTAAGACGCACGTGAAGCAACAACTGGTTCATAGGCTGTCGGCGGTGTGTTCACCCCCAGCACAGTCCAGTCGAGAAATGTATGTTCATGACCAACAGCTGTGGCAGCAGGTATGAAAAGATATAGAAATATTTAGAATCATGCCGCTTGGCTTATCTCCCCAATGATGAAAGCAGTACAGCGACTTACTTTGAAGTTTGGTTAGGTTCATTAAATACTTTCTGTTATGTCCACAAAACAAAAGACAGAGGCTTAATAATGAAATCTCTTTACTTTGTCAGAACTCATCTCTTCTAATGACCCAAGAAAGGAGGTGGATACGTTGTTTACTCACAAACATCACCCCACTTCCCTATTCCAGGTGGAAGTGTTGACTCATCACAATGCTGACGTCTGAAGTATAACGCCACTGACCTTCCCTCGCCACACCCCAGACCAGATTGCCGAGTGTTATTGTTTATGACAAGGCCACAATGCTTCCTGTCTATCTTCAAATTCAAGGCTTTCCAAAAGAATCAAGTAATGGATGGCCCCCGAAAAGAGACAGAGGCAGAGCGAAGGAGAGAGAGAGAGAGAGGGAGTGTAAGAAGTGTTTCTGCCCAGCTGCCGGGGGAAAAAAACAAAACAAAAAAACAAAAGCAGTTGTATGTGTAAAAGGTTTCGATCGATCTGCTGATCTTATTAGCCGCTGAGTGGCACATCAAACACAAAAAGCCTCCGCAAGAACACTTTAGCCATCATCCAATCACGGAAAGGAAAGCAGAAGTCCTGACTCCACGGCACCAAAGACTTCCAGTGACATCATCACTTCGGCCAGAAGGTGAAGATTCAGGCACACAAAAGTGCACAGTGGTAATTAAGACCAGTTGCCATGGAGACAGATGTTAAAGTGGATTGATTGTGCATTTACATCTACAACTGGATGTTTTTCTCAATTAGAGGGCTGAAGAAGAGCCGCTCAACTTGTCAATACTCAACACAGCCTCAGCGGTTCAGCAACAGCATTGACAGCAGGACACAGGCGGAGCATGACGATAACGTCGATGCTTGTTTGTAGCCGCCACACAAAGACTTGTCACCTCAAGAATCCGTTTCATGTTGATGTCCTGCAGGCAAACCGTCGCCAAACATTATTAACTGCTAATACGAGAGGATTCCGGCAATGAAGCTTTCATTTAAAAAACTATTTACAGCTGCTCAGTTCAACTAACAGATGGCAACGTACAAAAGCTTGGCGCTTGAAAATCTGAAAAAAAAGATGGGGTTTTTTTGGCTATTCTATTTTATATATATATATATATATATATATATATATATATATATATATTTTTTTTTTTTAGGGAACACTAAAAGAGACAAAGTATTAAATATAATCTGTATTCCCTGTGAAACATCCTCAGTTTTGAAAAATCATAGTAAAGTAAATCCTGACCAACAACCAAAGCCAATGAGAGTCATTCATGTCTTTTTCTTTTTTTAATAATAAAGCCAAATCATGAGCCAATTATATAGCGATTAACTTGTTCACTCAGATTAAAACAGTAGTGATACTGATATTTAAATGAATAAAAGGAAACAATGTGATGAAAGGGATAGATTCCAATTGAAAAAATATACATTTAAAATAAATGCTACAGCTATTACATACAATTAATTTCAACACATTTTAAGAAAGTGGACATCTTTGAAGAAAGTTGACATCGTGTTTGAAAACGAAGAACACAATTTTGGCACTAGACGGTAACGTGAAATGAAAGTCAAAGGAATGAGGATTGTAACTAGAATTAGAATGCAAAAAAAAGACTTGTCTTACCTCTGGAATTCCAGGCCGATCCAACCAGTCGGCATAAATCGCACTCAGCGTTAAGCCTCGCCTGCAGAACGACACCAGTGTTGGAGTGATTCATATTATTACAGCCATGACAGTTGTTGCCCAAGACGACGAAGAACCGTGGCTCTCTGAGAATCACTTGGGTCATAACAAACTTCTCGACACACCCACTATCCTAAACAAACAGTCAGACTTAGACAATGAACAGGACAAGAACGGAAATAGACGTATGTGAGGACGAGAGTGAGCAAGTCTCATGGGACTTTCAGATGTCACTTATTATTGACTTATTATTGTTTGTGAAGAATAACAGCACTCTGGTATTAGCAAGCATCATTGCTAGAGCCTTAAAGGTTGCAAGCCCCAAGATTTGCTGGAGAGGGATGTCAGTGAGATTCTCTAGGCCATAAGAGAGCACTTGGAGGGCTGAGTTGCTCAGGCTTGATGTCGAACACATGTTTTGCTTATAGATAAAAATAAAGACAGAGGTATAAACTTCCACGTTCAGTGGCAACGTATGAAGAATTAGCTGGCAAATTAACACAGTCATATCAATGGTGGCCACATTGCAAGATCTGGTCTGCCTCGGCTAGCACTACCAGACTGCATACAATGATACAACCTTATTCATGCCCTGAGGAAACAAGAGGTTTTACACTCTCAGAATGAACCTGTCAAACGCTGATCTACCTTTTCACCAGCAAACATTCACATTGCCTGCTACCTGTACAGTTTGACGTGAATATTGTTGCTATGCCCAGAATTTCACCCGAGGCGACCAAGACCACGTTTCGTCTGCGCTTGTATTTTGCACAGTGAGATCAGGAGATCAGTGGGGAACAGCAGGAGTCATGACTGAAGTGTGGCAAAGTGCTTTGGAATATCCCCGCAAATAACATGAAGCAATTAGACTTGACAGTTTTACAAAAAGGAGAAACTATTACAGAGGCTTAACATCTGTCTTGAGAATCCTTAAGAGAGGATTAAACACGACTCCTGAAAGATCCTCTCAGTACCAAAAGCAAAAAATAGTGAGACTTAATAGAAGCTGTTAAAGTCTTAGGGTTGGTGTAGATGCACTTCTTTTTTAACTTTAAAAAAATAATGAACAAATACATAAGTCCTGAGATTGGGCAGAATACTACAATATAAATATGTGATTCCAGTAGAAAAAGGAAAACAAAAACCATCAAGGCTCAAATGGAGTTTCCAATAAGACTAAAGTGCTGTAAACTGTTCCATTAAACAAACTTGTTCAATTCTCTGTATCTTTTTACAAGTAAATTATCCAATATTCCTCTTACATCAGTCCAAAAGTGTTTCACAACGGGGCAGTCCCAGAATATGTGTGTCTGATCACCAACAAAACCACAGTTCTTCCACCACTTGTTGCTAACACGACTTCTTACATACACTTCTAAACGGTTAGAATTATGAAGTGGTTCATTCTGCTTCCTTCATTTGTCACAGTTTTAGAATTGAAGTCAAAAGTGAAAACAAGTATGACCACATTACCCACAGAGCTTAGTTACGGTGTTTATGATACAAGAAGTCCTGAGCAGCATCAAGCTAAAAAGCTACAAAAAGTTATTTAAGATAGAGCAATTTGAGTTTTTAATCAAAGTAAAAATTAATATGGAGGAAGTCAGGTAGACTGAGACTAATATGTGTTCCAAACAAAGAGTAGTGCCAACCATCCAACCGTCAATCCATCCACGTGCGTCTGCCAATGTGGTGGAGCAGGGTTTAGAAGGAAGAGTCCAGTAAAGACGAAAGATTCTTGTAGCAACTGGTATCATGCTCTCGTTCTTTTCATCACGTCTCTTGGGCCATGACTGTATATACAAGTAGGAACACAGAGCATTCGATAAATCGAGGGCTGTATCATGCATCATGCTCAGAAATTCCCAGTTACTCCCTTCAGTTACTTCACGAGGAGGCAGAGGTTTTGAATCAATGGCATGTACTAAAATACTGTTCTGTTAAATTTGTGTTCATCCAGCAGGTTTTGTAGGAGCAAACTGAGTGCAGAGCTATCAAAACGTTGCTCATATTATGCAGACAAAGCACTTGTGAGAGTAACTTCTTGTCATCTCGATCTCTGCCAACTTTGATAACTGGAATGCAGAGAATTCAGCTGTGATGGACGTCCCATTTCCCCAGAGAGTCTTTTGCTTTAGGTCTTTCTTCACTAAAATTAACGATTACAAGGTCACCTCACCAACCTGAAGTCCATCTTACAATTCCTCTTCCCCTCACTTGTGAACAAGCCTCTGAGATACTTGAACACCGTCACCAAAGACATTAAAATCCCAGAGAACAACCGGACAAGCTGAGCACCCCGACATCTGCAAAAAGTACCTGGCTTTTCGCCCAAAATATAGACCACTATACGACACAGATCATATATGTAGGTCGACTATCCCAAAGCAACAGGTCCATACTGCAAAATCACCACGAGAACCCACAAAGAACATGGTTGACTGCCTTCAAAGTTTCATTTAGTAACGGCTACAGTGAATAGTTAAGAATCAACCAGCCCTGAACTCATCTAGGCCGAATGGAAGTGTGGTGGTCTGGTCCTGATATGTGTTCATGTCAGAAGATGTGGAAAAAAAAAAATGTAAAATACTGTTTTCTAAACAACCTGTAATCCGTGAGGAGAAGAAGCGTGCGGTAAAATGAATCCATGTTTGGCTGTTCGATTGACACAGTGGAATCGTTCGGTCATTTCAGCAGGTGACATCTATTCTCAGCCACAACCTCGCTCTTTCAGCGGGCTGTTTACCGAAAGAGGCATCCCATCCAAATATTGACCGTCCCCAACTTCCTCTGTTTAATTGAATCAATCTCTGCCGGTCCAGCGGCCCACTAGACACGACGGAGACGACACAAAGACCACAATGACGGCAAACAAAAGTGTGCCGACAGAAGAGAAGTTGAGGGGGGAGCAGAGCGAGATGGAGGTAAGTGGGCCAGCCTGTGAGTGAAAGACAGATGTGAGAGAAAGACAGGCAGAAGAGGAGGTTAATGAGGCAATCGGGAGAAATAGAGAGCCGTCTGATTAAGCAAGGAAAAGGAGAGAGAAAAAGGCAGAGAGGAGGAGGAGGAAGAGGAGGAGGAGCAGGAGGAGCAGTTATCTTTTTACACTTCAATTAATATGAGAGGGGATGAGACTGCTCTTTCAACGGGTTGAGAGCTTGAAGGGAAAGTTTCCTGTCAATGAATCAAGGCCACAACCACTCCAATATTATAATATCGGAGCAGCTGCATCATTCTACTGAAAGCTAACACGGACGATTGAAGATCAATTGAAAAATCAGAATTTGTAAAATATATATATATTTTTTTAGATGAAATCAGCAAACATGTTATTTACAAGCTGAAAACATTGCTTCTTATGTGTGAGTAAACTCCATAACAAAAAAGTCAAAAACAATAAGCAAAGCCTACTTTAGTCGTTTTTATATTTCCAGAAAAAAAAAACCCGACATAAAAATGTGCAGAGAGAACTAAAAGATAATGTTGACATTTTAATGAAGCCTTGTCAGTCATGCCATGTTAGCTGTTTTAATTCCTCCATTGATTCTTTTCTGCTTCTCGTAGCAGTCTCTGAGTAAAGTGACTTCTTCTCTCAGACTCCAAGTCTAGTCGGGGACCACAGAGTTGTTGGCAGAACAACAGCGTCTTGGGTCTGCCCAGCAGACTCCTTCCAGTTGGACATGCCTGCAGCCTCTCACTGGGAAGATGTCCAAGAGTCAGATGCCCGAGCCCAAAGTTTCTTTCAATGCATAAGAGGAGCGGTTCTACTCTGAGCTACTCACTCAAGGAGGGTCCAGACACCCAGCAGAGAAACCTAGCATCTTGACGTTTGACCACAGTCGAGTATAGATTGCCCACAAAATCGTGAGTCTGGCCTTTAGCTTTTCAATATAGATTAAAATGATAATGCCTGAGTTCATATGAAGAGAACCACACCGAGGTGGTTCAGGCTTATCCAGGAACGAGTGGCATTCCTGGCTTGTCCTGCTCGAGATAGACCAACATACCTGGAGAATGATGTCTTGGCCATCCACCTAAGACCTAAATGAGATTTCTGGCAAAGTATATCTGGGATTCTTTGCTTGGCACTTCAGTATTCCATGCCATTCGATTTCTGAACTCCGACTGAATAGTCAGAGATATGAACACACAAGATTAAGAAACAGTGAAAGAAAAAAAAACCCAGACATCACTGGTTGAGCAGAGACCACATTAGTTTCAAGCTTGACTGCATTTATTATTCATGATTCGCGATGGAGGCAATACATACCTTTCAATGTCAGGGAAGGTAATCAGCAGCATGTGAAGAAAGTCCTGCCAGAGACAGACAGAAATCAGCACAGAGAGTTTGCAGGATGTCGTCAGAAGGAAGGAGAAAAGCAGATCTGAAGACGGGAGTGCAAGGTCAAACAGTGTTTATGTTTCATCCATTATTTAGTGGGGAATCGTCTGAAGAAGCGGCAGCCAGGTGGAACGCATCACATCACTGACACACACGTCCAGACATCCAGGTGTGAACCCTCAGCTTCACGGTGTAGGATGAATAAACATATGCTGGCCAGGTTAGTGATGGCCGTTAATTTAAATCACCGGGGTTTCACCCGCGCTTCACTACATCAATGGAAATAGCATTGTGCCCAAGAGGCGACCCATATGAAAGCAGTCCGTGATCATGACGTTGTTTAACGGCAGACTGTGTCGAATCTCAGAGTTTTCCACGTGAATTCGGAAAACTAACTGCAGCCTCACCTGGGAGAGAATTAGCTGCCCGTGGTATCTCTGCACAAATAACCTGAAGAAGTTGATGAATTGTTGCTCCCCCACTTGGCTGGCCAAGAACCTGAGCAGGAAATAGCCCTGGGAAGAAATGGAAGCGCAATGCATTTCATCATGTTAAACGAAGGGATGCATTCATTCAGTCCAAAATTAAAGCTATGAAGAAGAGGCTGGTTTGTTTGGTTTGTAGGGTGTCACCTGAGCTTCGGACCTGAAACCACTAGAAAAATAAGCACCCCAAATCTAGGACATTATTTTTGAGTCAAAGACTTTAGGATTGTGTTTGACGCTTAAAACATTTTTAAACAAATGATGACACCTTCACCTTCACCTTCTTCTGCCGCTTATCCGGGGCCGGGTCGCGGAGGCAGCATTCGGAGCAAGGAAGCCCAAACTTCCCGGTCCGCACAAACCTCCTCCAGCTCCTCCCGGGGGATCCCGAGGCGTTCCCAGGCCAGACCGGAGACATAATCTCTCCAGCGAGTCCTGGGTCTTCCCCGGGGTCTCCTCCCGGTAGGACATGCCCGGAACACCTCCCCAGGGAGGCGTCCAGGGGGCATCCGGATCAGATGCCCGAGCCACCTCAGCTGGTTCCTCTCGATGTGGAGGAGCAGCGGCTCCACCCCGAGCTCCTCCCGGATGACCGAACTCCTCACCCTATCTCTAAGGGTGCGCCCAGCCACCCTGCGGAGGAAACTCATCTCAGCCGCTTGTATCCGCGATCTCATCCTTTCGGTCACTACCCAAAGCTCGTGACCATAGGTGAGGGTGGGAACGTAGATCGATCGGTAAATCGAGAGCTTCGTCTTGTGACTCAGCTCTCTCTTCACCACGACGGTCCGATACAGCGACCGCATCACTGCTGCCGCTGCACCAACCCGTCTATCAATCTCACGCTCCCTTTTTCCCTCACTCGAGAACAAGACCCCGAGATACTTAAACTCCGCCACTTGAGGCAAGAACTCTCCACCAACCTGGAGAGAGCAAACCACCGTGTTCCGGTCGAGAACCATGGCCTCAGACTTGGAGGTGCTGATCCCCATCCCGGCCGCTTCACACTCGGCTGCAAACCGACCCAGCGCATGCTGAAGGTCCCGGTCCGATGAGGCCAGCAGAACAACATCGTCCGCAAATAGCAGAGATGAAATTCTGTGGTTCCCGAACCGGATCCCCTCCGACCCCTGGCTACGCCTAGAAATTCTGTCCATAAAAGTGATGAACAGAACCGGTGACAAAGGGCAGCCCTGGCGGAGACCAACATGCACTGGGAACAGGTCTGATTTCCTGCCGGCAATGCGAACCATGCTCCTGCTCCGGTCATACAAGGAGCGGACAGCCCCTAGCAGAGGGTCCCGCACCCCATATTCCCGGAGCACCCCCCACAGGACATCGCGAGGGACACGGTCGAACGCCTTCTCCAAATCCACAAAGCACATGTGGACTGGTTGGGCGAACTCCCATGAACCCTCGAGCACCCGGTGGAGGGTATAGAGCTGGTCCAGTGTTCCACGACCGGGACGAAAACCACATTGTTCCTCCTGGATCTGAGGTTCGACTATTGGCCGAAGTCTCCTCTCTAGTACCCTGGAATAGACCTTTCCAGGGAGGCTGAGGAGTGTGATCCCCCTATAGTTGGAACACACCCTCCGGTCCCCCTTCTTAAACAGGGGGACCACCACCCCGGTCTGCCAATCCAGAGGCACTGTCCTCGACTGCCACGCGATGTTGCAGAGACGTGTCAGCCACGACAGCCCTACAACATCCAGGGATTTCAGATACTCCGGACGGATCTCATCCACTCCCGGGGCCCTACCACCGAGGAGCTTACGAACAACCTCGGTGACTTCGGCCCGGGTGATGAGAGAGCCATCCGAGTCCTCAGTCCCCGCTTCCTGAGTGGAAGACGTGACGACGGGATTGAGGAGACCCTCGAAGTATTCTTTCCACCGCCCGACAACATCACCAGTCGAGGTCAGCAGTCTCCCACCCTCGCTGTAAACAGCACTGGTGAGGCACTGCTTCCCCCTTCTGAGGCGACGGACGGTTTGCCAGAATTTCTTCGAGGCCGACCAATAGTCCTCCTCCATGGCCTCTCCGAACTCCTCCCAGACCCGAGTTTTTGCCTCCAATACTGCACGGGAAGCGGCACGCCTGGCCTGCCGGTACACGTCAGCTGCCTCAGGAGTCCCACAGGCCATCAAGACCCGATAGGACTCCTTCTTCAGCCTGACGGCATCCCTTACTTTCGGTGTCCACCACCGGGTTCGGGGATTGCCGCCGCGACAGGCACCGGAGACCTTGCGTCCACAACTGCGTGCAGCCGCACTGACAATGGAGGAGGAGAACATGGACCACTCAGACTCCATGTCACCTACCTCCCTCGGGATCTGGGAGAAACTCTCCCGAAGGTGGGAGTTAAAGACCCCACTGACAGTGGGTTCCGTCAGGCGTTCCCAGCAGACCCTCACAATACGTTTGGGCTGCCCGGTCTGACCGGCTTCCTCCCCTGCCAGCGGATCGCACTCACCACCAGGTGGTGATCGGTTGACAGCTCTGCCCCTCTCTTCACCCGAGTGTCCGAGACACGTGGCCGAAGGTCAGATGACACGATCACAAAGTCTATCATAGACCTCCAGCCAAGGGTGTCCTGGTGCCATGAGCACTTATGGACACCCTTGTGCTCAAACATGGTGTTCGTTATGGACAAACTGTGGGTGGCACAGAAGTCCAGTAATAGAACACCGCTCAGGTTCAGATCGGGTAGGCCGTTCTTCCCAATCACGCCCCTCCAAGTCTTGCTGTCATTGCCCACGTGGGCGTTGAAGTCTCCCAGTAGAACAATGGAGTCCCCGGTTGGGGCACTGTCGAGTACCCCTCCCAGTGACTCCAAGAAAGCCGGGTAGTCTACACTGCTGTTCGGCCCGTAAGCCGCAACCGCTGTGAGACACCTGTCCCCAACCCGTAGGCGTAGGGACGCGACCCTCTCGTTCACCGGGGTAAACCCCAACACGAAGCTGCAGAGCTGCGGGGCTATGAGCAAGCCTACGCCAGCCCGCCGCCTCTCCCCGCGGACAACTCCAGAAAAGTAGAGGGTCCAGCCTTTCTCAAGGAGTTGGGTTCCAGAGCCCAGGCTGTGCGTGGAGGAGAGCCCGACTATATCTAGCCGGTACCTCTCAACCTCCTGCACAAGCTCAGGCGCTTTCCCCCCCAGCGAAGTGACATTCCATGTCCCAAGAGCCAGAGAATGTCCACACGAACCAGGTCGTCGGGCCCCCCGGCCTCGACTGCTACCTAGTTCTCTTTGCACCCAACCCCTATGACTCCCTCTGTGGGTGGTGGGTCCGCAGGAGGGACGGCCCATGTCATTCGTTCGGGCTTGGCCCGGCCGGGCCCCATGGGCAGAGGCCCGGCCACCAGGCGCTCGCATTCGAGCCCCAACCCCAGGCCTGGCTCCAGGGTGGGGCCCCGGCTGCGCCATGCCGGGCGACGTCACGGTCCTCGATGTTTTTGGTTTTGTCATCGGGGCTTCTGAACTGCTCTTAGTCTGACCCGTCACCTAGGACCTGTTTGCCATGGGAGACCCTACCAGGAGCATAACGCCCCCGACAACATAGCTCCTAGGATCATTCAAGGTACACAAACTCCCCCACCACGATAAGGTTGCAGTTCCAGGGGGACATTTTCCAAATTCCAAATCCAACTCATTCACTTACAGTTTTGTAATTCAATTCACAGGAACTTGTTGGGTGCAGTTTGTTCAATTTTACCTTGTTCTTTAAAAGACAGTTTCTCATTAGGGTCACAAATTGACATTGATGTATAGGACCCCAGTGAAGAAATCACAGTATGGTATATTGACACAAGGAGGGAACAAAAATATATTACAGAATAGGTCTCTGAGGAGAACAACAGTGCACAACCAAGTAGGAAGTGTGATAGTGTAGTGAATGAAATTGTGTGATAAAATTAATTTTGTCCCAGGACTGTGTTTTTCTTTTTTACTTTTTGAGATGGTTCCATTTGGAACAACATTTTTTTTTTTCGCCGCACACAGTGCTGACCAAATCTGATGCTTATTTGTGGTTTTCACTTCAACACTCATGTGTTTCAGAAAACAGCTCACCTTGAGGTAATGGACTTGCATGAAGGACTTGTCCGGGTTGAGGGCATGTTTGACGGTGGAGGAGCCGGAGTCACTGACCTGACCTGTTCTCTCCATGTTTGGCCTGCAAGAGGATTCAGAAGGACACATTCAAGGTTTTCAATTTCAGAGTGAAACGAACTGCAGATTATTTTCCAAATCCCAAACAATTCTATTTTCAGGTGAATTCTTGCAAGAGAGGAAGTAACATCAGCAAACTCGGCGGTGGATCTCAATAGTGAGCGCCATTCTTGTCATAATCTGGCCACGGCAGGAGATTTATTACAGCTGGCTAACATGTTTAAATGACCTCACGATTGTGTACTCTTGACTCCGCCGGCCGTGGCTTGCTGAGTGAACACATAACATGAGCGGAAGAAACCAGCCCCCTCCTCTGCACACACAAAAGAGGCCACACTCCGGTTTTCACTTTCCCATCACACTGATACAAATCAACGCCTCAACCTCCGCAGCTATACAACCAATAAAAGCCAAACAAACAGATCACTGATGTGGGATGCTGTGCAATGATAGTTTCAGTTAGGCGGTATTGATCCAACTGAGCAGATTAACTCAGTGTGCCAATAGGAAGGCCTTGAAGGATCACCCTGCGGCCCAGTCGATACGGCAGGCGCCTAGTGCCGGATCAATACAACCTTCATCACCAGCGAGCACTTTTCACACAGCTACCTCATGACAGGTCCGGCCGGAGACGCACACATGGAGAGACCAAAACCAAACAATTCCTTTTCTCATTTATAAATGAATGAAAGACTGCTCTTCGTGGCTGAAGAGAAAAACAGGTGAAAGGTGAAGCAGATGAAGGCAGGAGGACAAAAACAGGAGGAAGTGTGGGAGAAATCGAGGACAGGAATGTTTGGTTTGCTCAGCGGATGGGGAGGAAGTTATCAGCTTCCTGGAATTTCTAAATTTGCCTGGACACTTGCAAGACTTTCATCGTGAGCCACTTCACTATAACAATATAAAAGTGCAGCTACCAGAATGAATAAGAGTTTTGTTTAACAGCAGTTTATTCAAATGCATGAAGGGAGACTGACACTACATTTCAGCCTTTACAAAGATTTAGACTAGTTTGCTACCACGTGTGAGTTTCAGTCTGCTAGCACCCAGACAGTTCATAGTAGACCAGTGAGGGCAGAGTATGCTTTGATCTGAATGTGATAAGCAAAAGTTGCGGTGTGTTTTTTTGTATGTTGCTTGCGTGGTCTTCCTGCAGACACTACAATTTCTTCCTGCAGTCCAAAGCAGATCAAATGATGGCTTAAACAGTCTATGTATTTGTGTTGGACCGCCCACCTATGCAGATTGTCCAACAACAACAACATTAATGGAAAAGTGTTTTGTTTCCTGCAAGTTTGAAGGTGTATTTTTATATATATGTATATATAAAAAATGTGTCAGTAGTCAAACACAATGCAAGCAGTTGTCCATTGTCAAAAAACATTATTCCAGCATGGGTGTAACAAGGACATGATAGTGCAGTAAAACATGGACTTCTCACTCCTTTTTTTTTAAAGATCCTACATCAAAATAATAAGAGCATGGAGTGCCGAAGTGCAGAATGCTGACTACTAGCATTGTTCACAGGCAATACACAGACAAACAAGTTAAAAAGTTTGAAGATGGATTTACATTCAATATTCCAAAGGAAACTGTACCTAACATGAAAAATGTCATATCATAAATGGGGATTAAGAAACATACAGTTTATAATTGTATTTGAACACACATTTGAACCAGTCAACAGGCTGCACACTGCATCATCTACAGCGCCAATAACTGTTCAAAACCTCTTTGGTGCCCCTGCCTTTCAAAGGTGGCAGAGCAACTTCTAGAGAAAAATCGAGAGAAAAGATAAGTATATTCAGGATAAAATCCACACAACTGCATTACCTTTTTGGCATGCTTTTTTACACACCTAGAATGGAAACAGACACTTCATGCATTTCATCAACAACTCAGGCGGGTGCAAAGTTGGTCAAGGAGCGAAGAACATAGAGACTACGTGGGACAAGGAAAATTAATTTAAAAAACATAACGAAAAACAAAAGTAAAGCACCGTCAAAAACTGCAAAGTTTCTTGGTGACTTGGTCCTGTTGTCGGGTGAGTTTAACTTAGCAATTCCGTTTCGTTGACACATTTTCCTGTTTTTAAACATTGATGATATTTTTACCTCACATTGGCTGTGGTGAGGGCCGGTGCCCGTCTGTTGGTGCTGATAAGATGAAATGGGTTCTTTTTAAGACAGCAGGACGTGCCGTATCCCCGGGAAGTGATATGTGAGTGCTTGTATGTTAGTGTGCAAACCCAAAAAGGAGGGGACAACACAAAAACGACCGAGGCGAGAGACAGAGGTGGTGACAGAACATGTATTTCTGGCGGAGACTGGTCTGTTCTGTGTGTCACCGACAGCTGAAGAAAATGTTTATCCATCACTGACGCGCTTAACAAAGAAACTCCACCCTTCCCACTGTCCGGTGCAGGGATGTATGGACGTGTAAACCCGGGGCTGCTCTTTGTGAGAGATGATTTACAGCAGCTTTAAGAGGAATTGCAGCCTGCTTTCTTGGAGAATCACACAATAGCTCAATGTATTTCAGTATAAATGGATCTCTTATCAGAGTTGCCTGAGAGGGGAAGGGTGCTTATATACGTGTGTGTTGGTGAGCATGCGTGTGTGTGTGTGTGTGTGTGCGAGTGTGTACATGCGTGTGTTTACCCAGGCTTACACCTGGGTGTGTCTGAGATTGAAAGAGGGAGAGAGAGAGAAAGCACAGGAGGAAATCAGGAGCCATTACTGACACAACTTAATGTCAAACACAGACACACACACATGCACACACACAGGAGGTTTATAGCTCCGCGAGCCATATCCTGACAAATTACACCGAGTTGACTGTGGAAACCGGATAAGGTAGAGCAGCGCTCCCAGCAGCCCAGTAAATCAGCAGGGAGAATGGTGTCTGGCTCAGACCGGCCTAAATATAACTCATCTGAAATGGACTGATAAACACTGGCCACTGGGGCCCCTGCTGGATCACGCCGTGTCAACTGTGACCCACTGAACCTGGAATGCACAACATGCCATGTTGGCTTTGTGGAAGTGTCGGGTTTGTTTGTGCCGGGAAACTGATGAGGACATGTGATTGTTGCGCCTTGACCAAGTATACGTCTGTTGTTGCCGCCATGATAGTGTTTTGAACAATCAAGTCATTGCAGAGCGCTGAAAAAATGCTGTATTGAAAATGCCTCTCCTGAAACCGGTATTTAATGTTACACTTTCATTTCTTTGAGGAGATGCACTTGATTTCACAACACAGAACAACCCACAGTCCAACTACTACAGAATCAAATTACGAAAGGCCACTACAAAAAAAACAGTATGTGAAATTTGAATTATTAAATAAAATAAAATAAAATAAAACAAATGACATTAAAGCTTATCTGCAAATTTTCAGCACTGCAACCTCAGGACTACTGTTCTACCAGCAGCTAACATTTCCTTTCATTACATTCAGTGGAAAATACATACTTAATCATCTTTAATGGAATATTAAATAAGTAATACTATTTAATTAAATTTACAAGAACTGCTGGAGTACATCACACTATGAGAATGGTGATACCCGGTGTGACATCTCTGAATCATGCATATTAAAATAATCCTAACACTACAAAGCAGACATTGCTTGATGGGAAAACAAGACATAGATTTCACATCACACCACCCTTGAAGAGGACAGTGTGTGTCTGTGTATAACACTGTTGTAACGTAGTGTGATACTTACTGTCAGGCTCATACAGTGTGTGAGGCATTGATGGTCATTATTTGGACTGCATGAAATTTGATCGCTACATCAGATGAAAACATTTTATATCTACTTTATATACAGATGTCAAACTTGCAGGCATGACTTTGAAGGGTGTTAACTACTAGCGATCTGTTAAATAAGAGAAATGTATTCAGGATCTTGTTTTGACTAACTGAACTGTGATGAATGTTTCAACAGCTTTTTCAAATGTGTCATTGAAGTAATAGAGGGAACAAAAAACGCTGTGAGAGCAGAGACTCAGCCAAGCACCTCATTTCCACCTGTAATGTGATTTTCAGTGATAATATTGTTCAGTATTCAAAGCTCTTTCTTGAGTAACTGTTGGTCACCAACATGATCGTTAATCGTAGCAAACCTGGAAGACTCCATTCAAGTGGTGTCAGAACATCCAAGTCATCAAGTCTCCAGCAATAATTCCTCCCCACTTCCAAGCATGACACGATGTTAAATGTACAACAAAACGTCAGCACTAGAGCCTTGTGAAGGGATTTATTTGACAGCATGCTGTTGTTTCTTAGGTCATGTTTTTACGAAGTGTACTGAACACAGCATGCCGCTGCAGCTCTCCCTTAACAGAGAATAAGGAGTCTATTAAAAGATTCCATGATCCACATGTGCATCCAGACCACCACTAAAACTGAAGCATCATTCTCCCAACATTTCCAGAAAAATCCAGTGATACTTAACTTAAACAAAGCCTTGGCTGGGTAATAATATTAAAGCAGAATGAAATAGTAACAACAAAACACAGGTCTTTTTGTTAATACTAGTTGTTTCTTTTCTCGCGGCATTGTAAAACAAACAGCAAGCAGCTCTATGAAAGATACATATTGCGCCTGTCGTGAGGCAAATACGTTTGTCAATCAACCATACATGAAGGAACATGGCATACACAGGAATTGACAGTTCAATAACATGGCGTGCGAATAAAGTGCTAAGCCAGAAGGCAACACTATTGATTTGTTATGTTCCTACTCTCACCTTAAGTGAAAAAGTAGTGAAAAAGACTGCGAGTACAAGCAACCAAAATTAGTTTCTCTACTGGAATTATTATTATGGTCTAATGGTTAATCGTGCCGTGTTCAAAGAGCAGGAAATAAATGTATCTCTACACATTCTAAATAAGATACCTCCAAACAGAGGGAGCTTGTAGGTGACTTTTGTCACAGTCCACCTATATATATATATATATATATATATATATATATATATGATTCTGTGACTAATAATACTGTGCGATACCGTTTGGAAATGAAGGAGTTAAAGTGACTATTATTGCTGCGGTCACTCAGGGTGTTCCCCTATGCACCGGTGATGAGGAGGATCAGGATTAGGTTTCTCTGCACCTGACAGGGTTAAATCAACAACACAAAGCTAACATCGGAAAAATGCAAATACAGCATGCACCCGCACACACCAGCAGGTACCAGCCCGTGTGAGTTTCAGTCTCATTGTGTAACATGAAAGCACATTAATTCTTCGAAGACAAGTAATTGCTAAAGTGGTACCAGAGGAGAGTCGCGTTTTAATCCTGACAAAGCTATGGTGAGTCAATCTTCTCCTCGGCTTCAATAGTCCTGTGTGTCTCCATAAAAGGGGCTCAATATTTATATCAACCGTTTAACATAGTTGGTGTCTATAGCTATTAAACTGAAATAATAGTACAAATAAAACATAATGGGAGAGTTCAGTAACCTAGTGCGGAACTCAGTTTGGTTGCTTGAATGAATGAGCTTGTTGTTTTGGTCACTAGCCATAGCTGGAGACCACAGGTGAAGCATGAACAAAGATCCTTGCTTCCTCACTTCTTACTTCACTATGAAAGACCAATACAGAGTATGCACCAACACATCTGTGTATCTAGACTGAGACCTTCAATTGTTAGTAGAATGGTTTGCAGAAGATTCTGAAGCGAGGCCAAATCTGAGTCAATAAGGGATGAAAATCCTGTCCAAGTTTGATGAGAGGGCCATCACTGAGTGCAGTTCAAGCAACACTGACAGTTTAATGTTGAGTAATTGACGGCCAAAAACTCCAAATATTTCTGTGACAGTTGAAACTTATCCACCAACTGGTTCAAAAAGACATGAGGTTGTTACAATATACACTATTTCTAATTCTACACAGTCTTGCTATAGCCAAAGATGTTCATACAAAATGGATAACTCCTCCGCCCAGTTAAATGGATCATTAATAACCTTGAATAATAATGTGCAGTACAAAAATATCATATTGATTTTCGGTCCTGCTGCCAGTACTGTCCTAATCTTCTTAAACAATGTCCCCTTGTACGCATTACAACCTTTCTTAATTACATTGGCCGAGCGAGACTCTTGCCAATACGGAATCTATCCAGTATAACAGCTTTTCTATGCGTGGGGGACTTAAATTGATTAAACACCACCAGCGCTAATAATATAAAAGCCGGCTGATGTCGTTCTCCCAGCTGAGGAACGGTCAGAACTCGCACAAGAATCTATAATGGCTGGAGTAAACAAACAGCTGAAGATAAAAGAAACTTTTACAGGGCATTTTCACCATGTTAATTTAACATTTTATTCAATTAATAAAGAAACCAGCCATTTTTGTAGTGTTAAATAAGAATCTCCAAACATATCCTACAAATAAATGTGTCAGCTTATGTAATTTAAACTTTGTTTTTTCATTCCATCGCATCACTGTTTAAGTCATTCATTGCCATGTCACATTAGGTTACACCAATTTATTCATTATCCTTCTACAAGTTCAACTGCCATATGCAGCACAGAGAGCATTCATGAATCAATATTTTCCCTAGCAACAGGACAAAAACACAGACCTCCCTCCCAAGATTACGGCTATTACACACACACACACACACACACACACACACACACAGTGTGTAGGCTTAGCTAAAGCAGCACAGGCAATGTATGGACAGAAGACCGTGGGACGCCTCATGAACGGCCAGGAGGAGTTCAGGATGGATGGCTTGATGAAGAGATTTTTGGAAACTGCAGATTTTCAGTGGTTGAGCACGATAAACATTGCTAAATCAACTCCACCCTGAAACAGTTAAACACGTGTAATCCTCTGATGACACAGTGCTTCCACACCAGATCACACAAACAGGGTGTGGATGCCTCTGTGTCAGGCTGTAAGGTTAGTGTGTCTGTGTGCATTTTTTTCTGAGACATGATGGTACAGTACACCTGGATATACTTTGTTGCCACACCTGCCACACCTGCAGTTCAGGAATGCAGCTCACGTTCGCCTGCACGTGCAGACGCTGACAAAAGCCTTGCATACTCCGAGCATCGAGTAACGTCTGCTGTGTTTGTTGTCGAGTCGTAGCTCAGCTCGAGTTCATGAAGGTCAGACTGACTGAGTTTGCTACAAGAGAGGATGATTTTAAAGCAAAGCTACATGACCATGTGCTCTGATTTCTGCCTCTGCTCACCATAACGTAAAGTGACCCACAGTGGGGTCATCGATAGTTATTGCGTCTCATGTGAAGACATAAAGTATTAGTAGTATTATTCAGCCAAGTTCAGGTCAAAGCGTGCAACATGGCCACCCTGCTTGAAAAGCTCAGTTTACATCTGCCATGTATGACGTAAAAACATGACAGATGAGTCGCATGCATGGGTCTGTTCCAGTTTCAACTGATCACAAATATCTATCCCTGAAGTGACGAATATGAAAAGAAGAATTCCGCTTTTAATGACGGCTAAACAAATGCCACCGTGAACATGTTGGCGATATTATTTAAATTGGACATCCAACTTGTGAAGGCACCCATTGGTGACAGAAGAATTTATTCAAAGGTTTGTCAGCGACAGCGGCCTCACCTGAGGATTTGAAGTTCTTCCTGTGAGTTCTGCAACTCGTCAGAAAGTCTTCTCCATCTGAGCAGAGCCTTTAAACTCGACTGTTCTGCTGCATCCTCAAACGAAAGCTGCAGACAGAGATAAGACAGTAGCAAAGGAGCAAATGACTAAATAATATTAAAATCTATGTGCACTGGCAGTTGTCTATATATTTTTTCAATTTCACAGCAAATAAAACAACTAGGTTTATTTCTGTGGGATTTCTCTCTTTTCCCACCCACTGGCAAACTCCCCCTGACTTTTTTTCTTTTCCTTGTTTGTGCTCCTCTGAATGAGGACTTGGGTTGGTGCCCGTGCAAACCGATTCCTCATGTGTTTGAGTTGTCCTGTTTTATTTGAGTAACTTCAGAGCTCGTAGTGTATAACGGTCATAGACGTGTAATCCAAACTCAACAATTACTCTTGGCTCCTGCCGTACGTGCACTTTGCTGGAAAGCACCAGCGTCAAGACTAACCCAGCAAAATAAATGATGCCAATATTTCAAACATAACGTTTTATTCATAAAATATCTGAACTGTGCACAGACGGCTCCATACTGAGCATTGACCGGGTCGATTGGGCTGATCAAACCAGCCACAGAAAAATGCTGTTTTCAGTGAAAGACTGCAAAAACAGTTTGATTTTGAATAGCTGAAATCATTTGCCCGTAAGAATCAAACATGACACAGTGTTTAGACTGTCAGAGAATTTATGACCGGCTACATTTGAAAGGTCAAACTGCGAATAACCTCTCCATAGTCAAAAATAAACCCCATTTCAAAGTAAAGTTCATCCAGTTCATCCTCAGTTGCGGGGGCAGCAGTCGAAAGAAAGAGGCCCAGAATGTCCTCTCACTAGATAAACTTTCCATCTTAAAATAATAAAAAAAAAAAAAACATGACAAACAATCTTAAGATGGCATTCTGACTAGATGCCAGAGGCACTTCAGCTGCTGCAGAATTTCCAACTATAAGCCTTCGCCACATGACAATGACTCCTTGGTGGTCAGAACCCCAGCTACAGAAGAGCCTCTTCACACTACAGAATGTGCTGCATTACAACTTAATAGGTTTTGTGTTTTGACATTCAAGACGCAATCACAGCAACTAGGAAAAGTAGTATTAAAAATCACTTTAGAAAAACGGTTCATGCACTTTGTGATGTTTTTTTTTTTTTTCTTTACACTCAATATCTACGAATACAAGGCTTGAAATTGATGGCTTGATAAAGACAGATTCAACTTGGAAAAAAAAAATCGATGAATTGATGTATTATTTTTAAAAATGATAAGTCGCAATTGCATTTTTCATGGGGATGGGGGGTTGATTCTTCGATACATCTCGATTCAGACATGAACAATTCTGAATGGATACCATGTAAAAGAGACAGAACTGAAAAACAGCACGTAAACCATCTATAGCTTCATCCCAACACTAGCTCAAAAAAAGACAATGCAACTAAATTCATCATATTGTTTCTCATTATTAGTGCTTTTAAAAACACTAAGTGGGGAGTGGTCACAGAGCGGTACCGTATATCAAGAAATGTGGAAAAACTGAGTTACAAATGTTATGGAATCATGAAGTGTCTGTCGATCCCAATTGAGAGAAAGAGAGGTGTACAAGTGGAACACAACAGAAGAAGCCGAAAGAAGATAAATGGGTCAACCTGATGTAGGTGTCATTTGTATAAGGGCGGGGGGGTCACTCCAAACTTGTGTATGTGTGTCTTAACTGTAGGCTATAGAAAGAAAATAATCCAGTCTTAAAGAATTAGAAAATTGTCTCATACTTGCTGTGCTCGAGCCCAGATCACGTCCTCCAGATAGGTGGCGAAGCCCTCGCTGATCCATTCCTCAGTCCAGTCTCTGGCTCCAATGACCAGCCCGAACCAGGAGTGGGCAATCTCATGGCATAGCCTTGACCCACACAGAGCCACTGCCTTTTCCCCAGAACCAGACCCTCCTGCATTGAGCACACTCTGGGACAGAAAAACGATATGTGGGCTGAAAAAAAACAAAACAAAGAAAAGCAACAATGAGGCAGAACTCAATTACAGTCCAACGGAGAGTTGAACTGAGGTGAGTCACATTCTTCTTTCCACACGATCTGATGAATGACAGAGAGACAGATAAACCCCAGCCCGAAAAGCAAAACAATAATTATTCACACTTCAGACCTGAGAAGGAAAAATAAATCAAAGGATGACGAGGCCATGCCACGCCACCTTCCAAAAATGATCAAAGGGGAGAGAGAGAGGAAAAAAGAAGATTACTGGGGTAACATTTCACACCTATGATTATGAAAAATTAAGCAACAACACGCAACACAATCGAGCGCACTTGGACAGAGAACTGTGGGGTCTTTTATCACCGTCTGTGTTGTGTTCATAACAGAATCTGTCGCCCTTCACTGACCTTGACCAAGAATATCATGTTTGCCTCAATCCTTTTGTTCCAGCGGGTAAAGCGGAATAAATAAAATCAGTAGACTGCATTTCCTGGCGCTATAAGACTGAGCCCAAAATGTGTCTTAAGTCTTCAGCTAATCACTGAGCGACAATAACTAATGAAAGATATTAGCTGCACATTTCTCAGGGGTGTATAAAACATACGGTTGCTGTTATGATGCGAGAATTTAGGCCACCAGGAACCCATTTGCAGAATCGACAGAGGGGAATGTTACATCTGTGCAATGTTACATCTTAACATGTTGCAGATATGTGTCAACAGTTTTACAAAACGCCTTTAGTACAGACAAATCGAAAGCTGCATTTGCTCTTTATCCTGACTTTCCATGTTCCAGTTCAGGACTTGAGACAGGTTTAACAAAACTGTTGCATTGGATTTGTGCTCAACGGCTGTTTTCACTTTGAGTAGGCAAGACGGAATGACGTGTTTCAAAAATGCGTATACAAAGAAAGCACAGATAAAAGGATGCACAGTGGACTAAGCTGAGTTCCTTATTGAAAATGTATGCAACGACCAATTTCACATGAACCCGGAAAAGGTGCCATGCTAAGCCCCATCCTCCCCATACGAAAGTCCAGCAAGATGTGAAGAAATCTACGGTTCTCAGGGCAGCCTGGCTGGCCAGGAACGTCACCATCAACTATCGGATCAAGATTACCTTCGACCATGATTACCCACAAAAGGTCTACGACAGGAAGAAGTGGTAATGAGAAAGACGTTCCTGGACATGAAGCCAGAGTCACACATTTTTTTCTCTGAGAGGATGAAAGTTACATTCCAAGAGGGTCGTACGGTAATCTACAAAACCCCTGAGGAGTCCACTGCACAATAACCGAGGGAAGAAAGCAATGAGGAGTAAAGACTGAGAGTTACACATTCAGAAACCAACTGAAATCATAAAACAAATGGTCAATTAAGTGTAACATGCTTCGTATTAATGAGTGGTCAGCATCAGTGTATCTAACATTGTACACTTCAGTTTACCAACAGGAAATCTAAACCTGTCTGGGAAAAGAAAATGCAAAAAAAGGAGCAGAACGGTTCTTCTCTCTGCTCCTTTTTGATCCCTCAGATCATGAAACAATGATTGTATGCATGTTTGATGTGGTAATGAAAAAATATTCATATTCATTCATTAAAAACATTACGAGAATACAACAGTGAAAAGTGACTTTTATCCAATGTTGGAGCCCTCTACTCGTAGCACATTCTTGATTTCAAGTGCACATTTTGGCACCACAGCCACATGGACATTGTCTTATTCATCTGATCGCTGCACACTTTTTTTATTGGATAACGTCCTGAACGCAGCATGGTGCTGTAGCTCTCTACAGAATCCTTATGAAGACTCATGGATCAATACAGTAACCGGGAACACAAATTTTAATGTTGTTCCTTGTCTCACTATCAAGAGTTTCTGAAAATCCATAAGTTTTCAGGCTCATAAATGTTTTATCCTCCGAGGCAGAGGTAACAAGGACTAAAGGATAAACTACTAAAAGTTCTGATTCAAGTGCACATAGGTCCTATTATCTGAAACAGCGTATTATGGTATTTATTTCTGAGCAAATGAATTAATATCAGAACAAGCAAGATTCAGAGATCTGAGAACAAACTCTTATTGGAATCTCAAGAAGAACCAAGCATGTGGCACTGCCTTAAAAACTGAACCAAATCGGGACGCCCTGTCAAAGCCAAGGTCATGGCTGAAGACTTTTCTGGAGCATTCTTTACCTTTCTGTGTTATGCAAGAGCCTCTTGGAGCCCTGAGGGGGCTCGACTGACTGTGCGTGAGAGGTGGTCTATTCTCCCACAGAAGAATGGAGGAGGGGTCACAGAGGTGAGGATGAATAGTCTGCCTTTTTTCTGGCCTCTGTAACAGGACCAAACTGTCTGAGGTTCCCTTTCACACATTCTCACTCTCAAGTGTTCTAAACACTATTGGGCATGACATTAGCGCTGGAATTTATTGGCCTACGACACATCTCTTCTTTAAAGTGGAGTCAAAGGGGTCATACCACCCGACAACTGTGACCAATGCCTCAAACAGAGCAAGTGTCCGGTAAATCACACGCAATAATTTAACTAATCATTGTTTCTTAGAAAGTCAACTGTGCAGTGACGTAACAGCCAAGCTGTTTGACTGCAGGTTTCCAGGGTCAGAGAGACCACAACAACTTATTTAAGAGAGAAGTGACATTTTTACACAAGTGGAAGACAAAGAACATGTTCTTTTCCAAGCTGGATGTGAACTGTGGAGTCAAGTGCTGTGATGTCTACATTAAAAAAAGGGGGTTACTTGAGGTCTGGCAGGTTCATAAAAGCAATGAAATGATCTTCCCTGCAGATGGTTGATCAGATGGGTGACAGACCGCCTTTACAGCATGTCAACATTATACAATAGGGTCTTAAGGGGATCATTTCCAAGACGGCATCTCCAACATCAAGCCATATTCTTCCTGATTAGCCAAACAAAGCCTCTCACTAGAGCAAGGGACGCAAACATTAGCCTTATGAGTTTCATTGTAGCCTAATCTTATTCCCTCACAATTGAATAAGCAAGGCTTTTGTTGTCAAACCAAGCAGCGCGAATATGTACGTCTGTGTGTGTGTGTGCGCGCGCGAGTGTAAAGCACAAAGACAGCCTTTCAGAAACGGCGTTTGCACATGCAGCTCCGAGGGAGGCGGAATCCATCACTGCAGTGACAAATAGTGTCATCCCACCATAGTGGGGATGAACAACAACAGCATCTTTCATGTTCACAGATACAGTGACTGACAACAGTTGACATTTGGGACCTGTCAACAATTCCTGCATGAGAGGACCTCCACAGGCAGCCATGCATATGGAGCACCTGGAAAAGATGTGTGCGAACCTCACATCAGTGGGGACACTAATGTCTCACATGAGAACTGTCGAGGAAGCCTCAACGGTTTCAGGGAACACTATCAAACTTATCTGCCGCTGAGCAGCACATCTATGACCATCAACAGTTGTATTTCTTTCCCCACCGTCTGCATCTTGCGTCACATGCTTGCTGACACGCTCTGTTAAAATTAAAGACCGTCATGCTCTCTTGAATGTGTTTCTCTTTGGAAAATTTCCTGCAGTTCTTGGTTGAGGAATCAGTTTGACTGAAGGGGGATACTGGATGAGAAACTTCAAGGGAGACAAATTCAGCACCGTTGACCAACTGTGCATATTGCCCATAAGTGACTGGAAAGACAGGAGATCAGATGACCAATTTTGACTTGTACGTCATTCATAATACGATTTCCGGGATCATCCCATTATTTTGAACATGGGACTTCATAACTCCAGGCACTTTCCTACTGCCAAGAATTTCAAGAAATAGTTACCCCTGCTGACTAGCTGCTCGCCTGCCCCCTCTCTCTGCTTCCTCAGCGTGATGAAGCACGAAAAAGAAGTACTCTAAAACAACACAGAAGTGTCCTTTGTGCTCCCTGACCACGTAATGAATGTGTACACATTGAGGTACCAACGTCAGGAGACAGTCACAAGTACACAATACTATACTTGCAGGTGATCGTCTTTATTTTGTGAAGCTAAAATTCCACAGTGATTTCCTGCTGGCCACCGGCAGAAGACCTCTCTCGCCGCATGTGACATGTATTTTTGAGTGCAAACTGACGCAACGTTTCAGTATATAATTACAGCATCATATTTGTCGGGCAGTCTGTCCGCATTATAAGTCACACACACAGCTCGTCTGGATCTGAGGTAAGAAGACGTCTTACAACTGGCTGGATGGCTGACTCCATTGTCAAGTAATCAGAACAGCAGAGTACAGCAACACAGATCTAAGGAACTTTACGCGGTGAAAGTGAGATGAGCTGTCACACCATGGAGGGCAAGGCCAATGAATAACTATGTCTCCAGCATGATTGTTTGATAGCGGTGGAAACACTGGGGGGAATTGACCACACCACACAAAATTACCAGGCTGATATACCTAGGTAAGTTTCAAGTAGTATGAAGCAACAGTTAGAGTTGGTCAACCACAGGCTTGAAAAAAAAAAAAAATTCAATAGAGTTGACAACAAAAATGGACCCAATAGCGATCTCAAGACTCTAATAAATAAATAAATCAATCAAGTTGCTACTTACTGTTTGGACTCCTAGATGACTCTTTAATACATGGGCTGTAGGTTAAGTTTCAATAAAGTGGTTAATTCAGAAAAAGGTGGCTTTAAGTCTTACGGTCAACAGGTTGCCCCAACGACCAAGTCAGTCACCTCCATTACGAATTTGTGTTTGATGCCCTTACAAACAGTTTCACCGCTAGACTTCAAGTTTGGCCGCTTACAATGGGTCTCATTGTGTGGTGTCAGGAAGGAAAACAATGTAGTCCAAAACAACTTTCCTCAAACAGGTTCTCTGACTCATCCGTAGGCTGGATTGCATTTATTTTTAACTGAAAGCATGACAACGCTTTGTGGCTGACAAGTCTTTGACAATAACATGATACAATCACAAGCTGAGATCACTGACATCTCTACTGTGTACTGACAGTGGCATACCAGCTACTTCTGTCAGACGTTTTACTTATATCAAATCATGTTCCTATTAACACAGCCAAACTGTTCCAACAACAACTGGGAAGAGGATCAGTCCCTCTAACACAGAGTGTGGCAGGATAGTCCACCACATAATGTGCATGAATTTCTGTCACATGTAGGGGAGTTGTAGTTCACAAGTGAGTGAGGTCTGAAGTCATAAAGAGCTGAGCTAAAAGGCAAGTCATTGGTTGTGACCTCGAATGACAAGCCCTCAGCTGCAAGTTACCACCGCTTGACTTGGCCTTGAGCTTCTAAGGTGTGAGCCGTGCCAAGTCCTCGATTTAGAAAGACGCAGATAGCAATAGTATTTCTCTCCTTCTCCATCTTTCCATCCATTATTCATCCCTCCATCCATCATTGCTAGCTGCAGGACATTTGTTCCCCTGGGGGCCACTTCCATGCATAATACAACAGCAGCCCGATCATACTCTTGTAATTGACATCCCCAGCCAGCTCGACTCATGGCAGGGACACCAGTAAGGCAGCCCCCAGAGAGAGAGAGAGAGAGAGAGAGAGAGAGAGAGAGGAAACACACACTGTATGTGTGTTTCAGTGAGTCAGGAAAATAAAGGTTAAACGTCGATGAGGCTGATTGAAATAAGGCGAAAGAGAAGTCGAGAGAGGAAAAGTGAAAGAGCATTTCTGTCTAACGCTGAGTGAGATGAGTCTTTTGCTCTTTCCCTGAAGCGTGCTGAAAAATGTTGAAATGCTGAAACACTGTCTCTTACACAGACACAGTTACTCCATCACCAGTGAAATTTCACACATTGTGCACAAAACTCCGTAAAGAAACACCCAAGACAAACTTTTCAAAGAGAGACACTGGCAGACAAGATGGATGGAAGCTCGGTGGAAGTAAAAACAAAATGTAATCTGTATTCTTTACTACGAACACAAAAGCCAGGAAAACACTCCTCCTCAGACGGTCAGTGGTCTATTTCGGACACAGCCCATTTGATCTAACTCTTTCCAGCCTTCTTCCTTTTCTAACCAGTCTGACTTCAAATGTCTGGAATTCGAGGGTGGCTGCAGATCAGCACACTCTGCCCAGACACAGCCTCCCACCCCCCTCAGGGCCAGGGCAAATGCCACGCCATGTAGGGCCAGATCACATGAGCAGGGGCCAGGCTGCGGCCCCTGGAGAGCCAGCTAACCCTCAGACAATGCATCTTATCACAGCCTGAAAATACATTGCTGGAAATATATTGCAGGTCATCGGAGGAACTCTCTGAGCTCCGGAACAGGACGTTTATTGATTTTATGACACGAGTGTATGAGACATCAAAAATTATTTGGTCATAAATCAGCAGTCTATATATGAAAGCACCATCACTTACGGATTACTGTATTTGTATTTGTAAATGCTAGCATGCTAATAAGCCAACACTGAAACGGAGAACTATGGGTGTGCGATAAGGACAAAAAAATACATTTTCATTCTATTATATGTGTTGGACGCAATACAGTCATTCTTAAAAGTGGATTTTGACTGCAACATCTTCATTTGTTTATGTATAAATCTAACAGTTAACTAAGTGTACAGATGAGAAATTCAACGTTTCACATCTTTTGTAGAACCTGGTCAGGTCTGACAGTTTTATTTAGGGGTTAAATTGAGCAGTCTGGAGTGGGAGACCCTGTGTGTTTTGATATGAACCAAGGCGGACCACTGAAAAGTTTTCTGCATTAAAAATAAGTTTGAAACTATGATCATGAACCAAAGTTACACCAAACTCTCCACACCTGTCAAACGCCACAGAGCTGGAGAGTGTGGCACACCGCCATGGTCTTGTTGTATAAATGTATGTCCAAGAAGTCCAATGTGGCGAGTGTGCCGTGTGTTTATCAAATTTATCATGAGATGCAAAATTCTCATCACGGGGATAAGCTATCGCCAATCCCTACATACTGTAGAACTATGCAAGTATGTTACATTTTTTACACAACATTCAGGCTGGAGGGGAACCTACAACCCTCTTGCTGTGAGGAGGCAGCGCTACATGAGCACTCCTCACTGTGCTCGCGTATGTCAAGGTGATGTTTTTGGAAGGACCCCGACAGTATGCAATAAATGACAAACCATTTTAACAAACGTAGACTGAAAACTATGGAAAACAGGATGCATGCCATCCTTCACTCTGGGTAGCTTTACTTTGTGCCTGCTGTGTGTCTCAGCTCAGCCAGGGAGGAGAGGTTTGACAACCTCAGTATCTCATCCCTGCGTTTCGCAGACAATGTGGTGCTGTTGGTTCCATCAGATCAAGAGCTCAAATTCTCACCAGAACTCAAAGCGACCATGATACGTGCTCAGTCAGGTAAGATGTATGGTTCTGTCTTGGAGTAGAAAGAGGAGAGTCAAAAGACAAAGCTCTTGATATAGCATTGGGTAGTGACCAAATAAAACCACAAGCCTCCAAAATGGGTTTTCTGGGGCACAGTCCGACATCAGGTGAGGGGTAGAAAATGGATGGGCTTCTCCTATTGGAAAAAATATACACTTGTTTCTTGTTACAATATCACAAGTCTGTTTGGCCTGTGACTTCAAAAGTGGTTTAAATTTTGTCCTCTGGAGTGATTGACTTTGACTATTTTTTAAAGTTAGCAATAAGCCCCTGCATGTTTTGGGGCTGTGGAAAGAAATAAGCCAGCAAGAGAAAACCAACAGAGGCATACATACAAACTCCACTCAGACAGGATCTGTGATCACATTAAATATGAATGTACTACAAAATGGAATATTTCATTCACTCCATCCACTGCACAGCAAAACAAGGGAACTCATGAAGAATTCCGGTATCTAATGCATGAAGATTCACCCGACATGCTCGGCTACAAGGGCAGTGAGTTTTGCTTTGTGAGCTGGGAACTTCTTGTTATACAGCCTGTGCAAAGTGTGTCACCCTGGATCTTATGTTTTATTCACAGCGACATCACGGTTTTAACGGATTCCTATTAAAAGGGCTTATTAAAAGGGATTAAATAGAAATTATGTCTTTGCCTGAAACAAGTCTGCGTCAATCAGACTGAGGGGGGTGATGATGTGACATCACCAGCATTCCTGTCTTATTTTTACGCCACCTATTTGCATGCAAGGCCCATCAATCATCAGTGCACTCCGACCCTCACCGCGGCTTCTCCCAGTGCTTCGATGACAGCGACAGGAAAAAATCTATACAGCATTTCTCCTCCTTTTTTTTAAAGTAATTGAAAGAATGATACAGTGAGGGCAAGTGAAATTGCTCAGTACTGCAGGGCTTTGTAAAAAAAAAAAGTCTCTGACAGATTGAAAAGATGGATGGAGGCGAGATCGAAGTGAAATTAGCCAGCAAGCCAAGCTGTCTCCTCCACAGGTTTCAGTCTGTCACCTGAGCACACAGAACCTCCTTCTGATGGATTCACTGCAGGTCGAAGGTCATGGGATTTAAATACCTTTTTAACAACCTACTCACAGGGCAACACAATAGGTAATCATTGGTAAACTGCGTGCAACACTCATCATCCTGATGTGTGATTTAAGTCCTCCCTGCTCACGGTGACGGAATACTTCAGTGAGAGGTTGTTTTGACGAGCAGGTAGTCAGCGGGTGCTGCCACTTGAAGAACGCAGCCTCTGTCTTAGAATGTGACTGTAAAGATTGCAGGTGAAGACAGATGATATTCTGTAATTATGTCAACAAAAACCACCAACCTGAAGCAACAAGGCCGAGCTGCAGTCACAGTTTCCCTGCTAATGTCATAGGAGCTTTATACTTACTGCATGTTACAAATGCAACGACTGGAATACGCTCATTCAACTGTTTTTTTTCATTATCACTCTCTGGTTCAAGCAAATTAATGCAATAGATGAAAAATTTTCAGGTCGGGGGACTGAATTGGCACCAGCAATGATCTTAGCAAATGCTAATCTTGTACTTCCAAGTCACTGCCAACGAGAACCGGAACATCTTCAACTCTGCCCCATTGACTGAAACTCTGCTTCTTGTCCTTGTGTCAGAGCTACTGTCTCAAAACCATTCATCAGGGCAGATGTCACGACTGTCTAGTAAAGCTTCCCTTTCACTCTCATGTGTAAAAGACAGCTACAGCTTTCTTCTGGTTAGACAGGGGCCATCATAAACTTTCAATCAGCAAAACAGTCTACAGTTCCAAATATCACTTCTGCTTCCTGTTAATCCCTTTGATGGGGTCACAGTGGCGGCCTAACGCCTATTCCAACTGGTTGAAGCAAGACAGGGGACACCCTGAACAGGCTGCGGTCCATCACAAGACATATACATGGAGAACAGTTGGACTCATTTGAAATCTGTTAAACTGCATATGTGAAATGTGAATAAAAAATAGAAAACATGATCAATGAAAATTAACTGTAGCCAGATACAACCAGACAATGGAAAGTCGTGAGTTCGAATCCCAGAGCGGTTTCCACCGCAGACCCATGGGCAAGGTTTTGAAGATGCATTGTAAGTCACATACAAAAAAAAGTGTCAACCATTATAGCCAGGAGTCCACAACTGGTAAGTTTAACTACAGACTGCACACATTAGAGTTCCGTCGCTCAAGATTTCGGTTTAGCTTTTCTCTAAAATGAGGTCTATACGTTGCAACACTGACTGAATTTATGAAAGTGAATAAGATGAAAAATATCACCTTGCACGACACTAACTCAGAGAGCAGCTTGGTGGCACATCTTTCAGCCCGGGGCAAGAAGGAGACGCCAGACATGGGAAGCATTACTGCCAAGTATTTTGCAGCACTTTGTTTCAAATGTCTCATTTTAGCCGGTTCAGCACAGAGGTCCCACGGACATTAAGCCGTCTGACTTTGCACAGACAAATGAAATTACCCTCAGCCTCTGGGTTCCACTATCACATGCATGGCTCACAAAGCACAGTAGTGGCGGCGGCGACGGCAGCTTCCCCTGTGCCTCACATTGGAGCCATGCATCACTGCGGGGAATAGCTTCCTTGGACTCATCCATTAGTTTGTGAAATGGGTGAGCAGCGACAGGCTCGTCTTGTGTATGGCCTTTTAATCCAGAGTTATGGAACAGTGTGGCGGCTTTGCTGTTCATTATAAGGTTATATACCAGATGTTGCCAGCAGCTTCACATTTACAGCCACTTGGATGCAACAGATCAGAAATCATATACGATCGTTGACAGTGAGAAAACAACAAATCCAATAGCAACTGTAATCCTGAGTGATACCACAGACAGAACAATCACAGATTTACAGTTCCGCTGGAGGATCTGAGAGACATTCAATAGCAGCAGAACTGGAAACACACCCTAAATCAGGCTTTTACCTGAAATACGTTTTAGCTATAAGGCATGGATCATTGGTTTGTCTAAGCCTGATTCACATTCATATGTAGGATTTCATATGCTTCATAATATCAAATCAAGTTTGTTATTTAAGATTCTCACCAACATACTGTCAATGCCCACTACCACAGCATGGCTGTCAACGCAGGCTATTCTTCTTTACCCCTTTGACCATTTTAAGAGTTACTCATTATTGTATATCGATTAAAAGAAACAGAACAATATTACACATTATTATGAAATACACAATTTATATTACAAATGTCCCATCATTCAATCAGTACCTTAGATTTGTTAGGAACCGATTTCCGATTCATTTCTAGTACATCGCAGTTAATCCAAAATAAGGTCATGGAGCAGCAGTTGAATCAGAGGTGCAGACTTCCACTTTGGGAATGCTAGTGCGCCCAGGGTCTGCCTACTGGTTTGACATGGTACTGTAGTAATATCTTGCTTGGAAGGCGTCCAAGAGACACAGAGAGAACGTGGCCAAGCCACCTCAAATTGCTCTCTGGATGTGGAGGATCAGTGGATGTGCTTCCAAGGTTGGTCACTTCCTCCACCAGAAGATTTAACTGCTAACTTACAAGGACATTCCTCACCTTTCTGACTGAAAACTAGGCTTCTTTAAGAATACATTTTAAGTGTTAACATGACAAATTAATTCCAATCCTTACTACGTTACTTGTAGGTTAAGATAGAAGAAACAAGGGATTTTGTTTTACAACTTTCTATTGACTGTTGCTCGCCATTTCAGTGCAGAGTGATAAACATGTACAGTGGAGGAAGGAGGCAAGTTGAAAGGCCCCATATGGCTCGAAAGGAATGTTCCAGTAACAACAAAAGTCATGCAATCCTCCTATGAGGGAAAGGTCAGGCCATGAAAGATATTGAAGAAGAAAAGATAGCAGCTGTTAGCACTTGCGTTTTGTTATCAGTTGAAGGTAAAAGGTGAAGAGAAAGACGGCCCAGCTAAATCTCTTAACTGTCTTTTGAAAGCAAGCTCTCCCTCTGTCCAGGTGCAGGCATGCACAGCTACCTTTCAGCCCGCCAGGCTCTTTTGTGCGGCTAAAAGTGAGGGCAGATCTTCTCACACCAGCAAGAAAGAGGCACCTCATCCTTGACTATTTGATTAACTGTCTCCTATGCCTCCCATTCTCCCTCCCAGTCTGCCACATCCCACTCAACACCCCCCACCCAAGTGGCTTCTGAAAGAGCGGGTCTGTGTCACACCCTTCTAGAGTTACTTCGCAGATCAAACCGGAGAGAAGAGCAGAAAGGCAAGAAATCCACTGAGACATCAGAAGGTAGGAGGACAAGGAGAGGGGGAGGACGGCAGAGAAATGAGAAAACAGGGACAAGGGGAAGACAGCAGGTGCAGTTTATTAAGGGTGTGAAGTGATGTGGGAGTCGGTGAGGAAACGGATGAATTAAGTTACAAGCCTGGACAGGACACCCCTTTTGTTCGGATTAAATTAAATCACATCCAACTTCATTTACCCAAATAAACAAGAACAAAAAACTAATTTGGCACATGGCACGACGACACAGATGATCATGGACATGAACTATAATAAATACCTCTGAACCTTAAAATCATTAGACCATTCTAGGCCAATTACTATATCAAATAAAAAGCTTCATAGTAAAAGTAAACACTTACTTAGGGTCCTAAGGATGATGCAGCAGTGGAGAAGAGCAAACACCTTTACAATAAAATTGCTACAGCTTCTTCGGGTTCTTTCCATTGCTGAATGTTTCCCTTAACACTTGAAACTCCATTGAGTCCAACCGTCCACATAACTTGTGAAATATTCAGTCCAGATTTTCTTAAAGGTACGGTTTACAGTTGTCTGTATTATCATGAGTCTAATAATGATGCCTCTGAAGTTCAACCCCTCTCAAGGAGCTCAAGCATCTTGGAGTGTTGTCGACAAGTGATAGGCAGGTTGATAGGGCCAGCATCTTCAGTCAGGACGAGGAAACTATCATCCTTGCGCAGAAGATTTCAGCGGTGAATGAAAGAACATAGCTAGTTTTCTTTGCATTGTGGCAGGACTTAGACTGGATTTTGAGATAGGGCAGGCTCAAGTTAAGACCAGTTCGGCTGAGTAGGGCTGGCACCTCAGAAGAACAGAACCACCACAAGCATCAAGAACCGAAGGTGATATGTAAAATAAAAAAAATTATATTTAACCCCCAAAATTAAGAACAGCAATGAGCTCAAATGTCACATCTATTCTCAACAGTCCTGGAGAGCGTGTTTGTCATTCTCAGGTAATTATATTCAGAACATTAGAGCTGTAAAAACAGACTCAAATGGCTTAAAATAAAATTCAATATAGCAATAAAAACTAGATCACCTAAAACCTGAGTTCTTCTTGTGTTATGAGTCAGAACTGCTGGTGAATCTCTGAGATTTACACTGAAATTAACATGAACAATAATTACAGCAATCATTGAACAGGGGTTAATATCAAATTCTGCCATCAGTGAAAGGAGTTTTACTGTAATGTGCATGTTTTCTACTGTACACCTGACTTAGTTCGATACCCCTTGTAGAATATTTCGACCTGTCAAACACCCTCCTGCAGCGTCCAAGGTCAGCAAGCAACCTTTCTTCACTCATGCAACACCTCTTTAATTTCCAGAACATCTCAGTAGGACAGCAGTGATCAGGGATGTGTCCCTGTTGTTCCCAGCGGAGGTGGATACTCGGATTCCCTTAACCCTGTCACGGCTCCAGCCACAGCCAGGAGCTTCCATTCGTCAATCCTCAGAAAGGTATTTCACAGTTTAATCCCTCCCGCTGTGATGTGGCCCTCGTCGATTAGGCAGTGCAGGGTGCACTGACTTACAAAGCCGCAGCACCCAATCTCCTCTGGGTACGATGTTTTCCAGTCAGGAAGTTGGCAAATCATGACTTGTTTCGCTCAGATGGCCCCTGGATGCTGTCCACCCACGGACCACCATGATCGCAGCTTTCACAGCGATTAATAACAAGGTTTTATTAACGCCAGTTGTGGGCAGTGCATTATTGCCGTGGGAGTCATGGGTTATGAAAACTGGATTTCTTGCTGGTGGCAGCATAATACGCTGCATTACAAAAAAAGAAATATGCCACAAAAAGACCTTTACGATCAAAGAAAAAAACGTGTTTTATAAGACAATGACAGAAAATGTGGGAGAAATATGGTGTATAGAAACAAAAGTGGGTTTGTTTCCAGTCAGTCTTAAAATAATATTTAGAACATATTATCTTAAAAAGGAATCAAAATCTCATTAGTCCATACTTTTGTGTTACCATGTTGCCTTTGAAGCAATTGAAAGTGTGCCAGGGTCAGTGTTAGCCATCATGCTCGCGAAACAGGGTGAAATCTATTCATCAAACCCAAACAGCAGAATCTGTTTAGATGGACCTTGGACGTCGCACCAGCTTCCATTTCACTGTCACACACCATAAAAAAAACAAAAGCACACAACCTGTTTCCCCAGCATCAGTCTTTCACCGCCACCACTTGAACAATACATGCATTCACGCCAAAACAAGAATCTGCCTGTTGACAGGAGACAAACCGAACCCACATCGCCCACGCCGCTTAAAAGAGAGCACTTTCAACAATTATGTCATTCCTGGACAAACCGCCGCCCTCACGGGGACCACTGGCCTCTCATTTGGCCACATAGCAAACACATATCTGATCGGTATTAAAGGTCCAGCCTTCAGGACACACAGCTTCAAAGAGCGGGCGGAAATGCTGTGCCTTTCCTGTCACTCCCAGTTGGAACCGCATGACGTGACCGAGATGCAATGGGGAGATTTCATAGTCAAATATAAAAAACTGAATCACGATGCAAATCGAAGCCAAGCATTAAGGCAGAGTAATATAGCAGGGGAGCTGTAGTAAGCCTGTAACTAAAGGTTGCAACTTGAACTGAAGTAAGATATTCAGACCACAACCCTTACAATGCAGCTTTTTCCCCAAATCTCTGACTTTTATATAGATTATATATTATTTTTAAATTTTACACATATAATGGATTATTCGTATGAAAACGTTTATAAAAACCTCTTCATATTTTAGCTTTTACGTTCATTATAGTAGGTTTTTTTTTCTAGTATGAGAATATAATAATATGACTTATCAATTAACTGTCTCTGCTTTTCATTATTTACAAAGAAGGATCATTTTTCACAAGTGATTTTCCTTATGCACAGGAGGACTTTAGCAGTCTAAGGTCATTTTCAACTATATTTAGTCAACAATGTTCTGAGTGTTGAACAAACAAAAAAAACATCCTGTTCTTGACGAACAAAGGAAGTTTCTTGTCTTCAGACACTTAAACATTCTCTAAAACCTCATTCCTCTTCATATTGGGCGTCAGTAGATTCCCCCCACCCCACTACATCACAGGCGACATCTGCCCACTTTAAATGATACTTAGATAAAGTAAAAGGAAAGCATGAGAGGACTGTTGTTGAATTATGTTGTGTTCTTAAGCCTCTGATCCATGTGCACTTATGTTTACTCACTGGGCTACTAGGGATCACCTGGAAAGAGAAGAAGAGCAAACATGAGGATCAGGTTACAATATCAGAGGCTGCACGAAGTAAGTAAACCGAGCCGATGTCTTTATTTTGAGTGTGTGTGCCAGCTTGGTGGCGACACTGAACACTTGCCCTTACATGACTTCTTAATCTTTAGTTTCCTGCCCTCCCTCTTTGTATGAGAGAATTCAAACTTGCCAGTGTGAATCCTCCCCCATCTTTTTGCAACCCTCCAACAACCTCATACCTCCTTGCTACAGCTACCGCGGCCCCCTCCTCTCCTGCTGTTTCCACCGAGGCGGTACACAAAACCTCTGCTTGGCACGGTCCCAAGCTCTGGGGCCCACATGCCTCCCAATCTCCAGATTAAATACAGCCAGTCTCTGAAGTCCGTCCAGGGTCTAATAGCTTTTGTTGCTGGGAATAATCCACACATCCTCTCCCACATCCTGGGGGTCCACTTGATTGTCGCGAATCCCTCCTCTTTGTCCCATCTCCATCTCAATCTCCACTTTCATTTTGGTTGACCTTCCTGCCTTCCCATGGTGCAACCATCCACTTAGAAGCTGGACCATGACAGGACAAACCGCCCACATGGAGCCCAGATGGACGGCGCACTGTCGACAGTTGTGTTTAAATAGTCATTATCACAGCATTTTATCGAATACCGACAAGGAATTTGGATTCACAGAAGGAAAACAAAGACGTTTGGCAGCCGGAGCAGAACAGCCAAGTATGGAGAGGGATTTCCCCTGAACGAGGAAGTTAATTAAAGCTAACTATCAAGCCAAACAGGGATTAGAGACTGACATGTGCACACTGACACATTCAGGAAAAAGCCATCAATCCATTTCTTGCACCCAACATGTTTAGCGAGAAGTAAAAGTACATGACACAAGACTTATTTTAACCAGGAAAATGGCGGGAAACCAAACTTTTTCACCCCTTAATGAGGAACCCAAACACGACCAAACACATATAAAAAAATAAAGGTGATGGAAATCATATAGTTGCTTCAGAAACTGTGATGATGCTTAGCCTTTGTAGCGAATCAATTGTCATTCAAGTATGTTATTAATATTTAAAACTACATAAAATATGATGTATTTAAAAGAAAAGCAAATAAAAAAATATATGAAAACCTCAGATGAGAAGTGAATAATAAAAGGAATATGGTACTTCCAAATATATTTATTACATTTTCCAAGAGCGGTTACATTTAATCATTGTAAGGTAATTTCATTTTTAAATCTGCTATTTTCAGTTGTGTAATGTTGAATATTGCAATGCCCAAATAAAAATAAATAAATTGTCCTATAAATGGATAAAGTGGCTGAGCTCAGTAAGGGAACATTTGGCAATTGACCGTCAAATCAATTGATCATCCATCCACTTTCTCCTGCTTGTAAGAGGTCAGGTCACAGCAGCAAGTGAAGCGACCTCGACCTTCCTCTCTCCAGAAATCCTCCTCAATACAGAGGTGTTCCTCGGTCAGTGGCCTGGACCTCCTCCCAGCTGGAAATTCCCAGAACACCTCACCTAGGAGGTGCCTCTTGAAGCTGACAAGTATCAGCTTCTACCCGTCTCAAAGTCCTGAGACTGTGCAGACATTATACTAGCGGTCATCATACATTCTTAAACCTTCTGCTAAATCAAGTATGTGGCGTAGTTTGTCCCAAAACAGTCCCAGACTCGGACCCTTTGTCAAGCTCTCCATCAAAATATCTTTAGCTACAACTACTTTGGCTATGGAGGTTGCCATTCACAGAATAAATATTCACTCATGAGCTCATATCCTGTCTGGAGCACTTTCTCCACCAAAGAGGAAAGACAGACGTGGAGGAGACTGCGGTCGCTGAGTGCAGACAGCAGCGTACCTTATCAAATTAATTCTAAAAAAAGGGATGGATATATTTGGTCACCATGATTGTTTCATTGTTCAATTTTCACTTCCGATTCATAGCTCCAGGTCGGACTTTTCCGTCATCCATATGAGCCCTGTGTTTTGCTGTATGAAATAACATTTCCAGACCTGCTGGAAGAACGCTCACGGCCAGACTGAAGTGCAATTGGCCACAAAAAAAAAAAAAAAAAAAAAAAAAAGAAGAAGAAGAAGAAGAAAAAGGCGGTGCGGCTGGTGATTGAGGCCTAACAAGTCTGAGAGATGCTATCAAAAGAAAGAAAGCACCATTGAGTGGTTGAAAAACAGAAGCAGCAGAATGCGTATTTTCCTCAGGATAGATGACTGTAAAGGAGAGTTTTAAAAGAATAAAAAGGCAATTCATATGGAAGTGGAAGAGGAGGTCAGTGGAGAAGGAGAGTGAATGTATGGAGGAGGATTATATTATTATTATATTATAGTTTACTGGACATTAACTCGCTGTTCCGTACTGTCTTGCTCCCACACCTTTGCCTTCAGACCTCAGGTTAACCTGCACGCAAACATATCAATAAACTTCTAAATAGCAGAGAATCACGGGGAACACAAACCGTTCACAGTATAATGAGGCTTATACTGTGAACTTACTGGCAAACTATAATGAGGCGAGGATTAAACACAGAGGATGATTTGAAGTAGACATTGATAGGAGTTTGAAAATATATTGTTGCTCACAAATGAGCTTTCATAAAATGTCAGAAAAATAATGACATATCTGAGTTTTTTTTTGGCAGACATTAAACAGGGATCAAATAGGTTCAAATGAATTCAGGTTTTATAACAAGGTATCTTAGAAATGATGCTTTGAAGACATCCGAGGTCGTCTTCTGAACTGAGATGTTGTGATGGAGAACATTTTCTCTTTGCTGTTCCAATTTCAGCAGGCTAAAGGTTAATACCGTTCACATACTGAGAGACTTGCTGGCATCATAATGCACAATCAAAAGTGATTTAACAAGCAGCGGCCAGTGGGCAATGTCAAGAACAAGACCGCGGCTCCCTTGTATGCAACTTGGCCCACAAGTATTAGGACGTGAGCTCTACAAAGACACACCGACAGTATGAACGCCGCACTTAAATGTAAACCACAATGTAGCCCAGCAGATAGGTGCACCGCCATAAAATAACCCACAACTTTCCCATGTTTTCCATGGCTCATGCACACATCACAATGGAGTCGATTGAGCTCCTCAGATTAATTCCATATGATCATAATTCAAGCAAATCTCCGCCGTGATTGAGACTGACTGGGATCGTCATTTTAAAGAAGAGGCCAACCCACAAAACAAGAGAGCAAGATTAAAAACAGGGAGTTCCCCGCACCATTCATCACCACTAAGTTGCTCCGCACTGATTATCACATGTTGAATATTGGGCTGATAAAAAGAGGAAAATAGAGGCAGACAAAAAGCGCAGTCAGGTCTGCTCTGCAGAGGTGGATGTCTGGACTAAATTTGGCATCTTAGAAGCGACTTGAACACGCAACAGAAGGGAAAGCGATCTGTTTAAAGGACTTGATGTCCTCACAGTGATGATGAACATGCACACAGACTGAAAACACTTCACTGTCTTCTTTTCATCATCTCAACATCAGCAGCTGTTCACCCTATAATAAGAGCAAACAAGGATAGCTGGGGCGCGCAAAATGTATTCTTCAAAGCTACATTCCAAATCCTGACACTTCGTGAAATAGCATAGAATTACAGTTCTGCTCATCATGGATCATATCCAGTTAGCAACGTCGTAAAAACATGGCATGAAAACGGACAATCGGGTAGCTGCAGTATGTGCTCTGATTTGTTTGGTTAGCTTGACACCACTCACAAGTAAAGCTAGTCTAGTAACAAACGGTTTCGTAAAGAGTCCTGGTTAAGGTGAGCCATTTGTTTTGCTACAGGTGAGAGGCTGGGGAAAGCATCATGTCAATGAGGAGTCCTCACAAAAATAGAGAAAAAAAAACGTGTGTGTGTCTGGTTGATCCTTACTTGTGGATACCTTATGCCTTTGTGGGGACCAGCTGGCACGACCCCACAAATCCAAGCCAGAGTTTGAGGGTGAAGACAGATAATTTTAGCCATTTGTTTTGGATGTGTGTGTGTGTGTATGTGTGTGCATGAACTTGTATCTATACCTCTTGTGACCAATTCTAGGAAACACACCTCCTTGTATGGACCATTTGCTGGTTTCCAGGATGTTAAGCCTCAAGTTGAGGATTAAAACTTTAAAATAAGTGGGTCATTATAATGGTATATAAGTGTGATTTAGTACGGCTAGGTTCAGGGTGAGAACCTGGGGAAAGCATTATATCAATGCAATGTCCCCACAAAACATAACATGGGTGTGTGTGTGTAAGTGTGTGTAAGTGTTTGCAACGTCACACTCCACTACAACAAGTATGAAACTCAAGTAAAATATGGACATAGCCACTTACAAACCAATTTAATGAAGCCTTACCTGGCCATTCCCAGGCTGGAGAACCCTGCAGGAACGACGAGAACATCGAGACGGGAGAAGGGATGGACCCCTAGAACCTCAAAGGCTGCTTCCAAGCATTTTGGCAGAAGAGACAAGATTCCAATCTGTGAAATATTCAGCATATATATATATATAAAATATATATTTTTATATATAAAGACTTATAATTATATAAAGACTTGAGCAGGAATTGAGAGAAACCCCTAAAAATGCATTTGATGTTTATTTTAGTTTCACTTTTCCCCCACATTCAAGAAACTAAGATGAACTACATTCCTTTGTATAACTATCACTCAACTATATCATTTATATTCTGTTACAACTGCATGTCCAGTGTAATACATTGATATTTGTTTGATCATAACACAATTTGTTATTCATTTTGAAGATAAAACCATACACTGATTTGCAAATGGGATTTTGTGATGAAAAGAAGAGGAAAAAAAAAAAATCACTTTTCTGTTGCCTATGTGCAAGGGTGCCAGGAGAAGCAGTTTCTAACCAGAGAGGCGGGGAAACCTCCCCAGGGACCCACAAACTGTTTAGAGCATGTGTCAAACTCGAGTCATTTCAAGTCATAAAAGCTTGAAATATGCATTGTCAAGATAAAAGATGCAAAAACCGATGTATACTTTCTCTGTGTCATTGTGTTCACAAGGAATCGGTGGTGAAGGAGTACAATGAATTGGATTTTGATACAAACCAGCGATGCTTCATGCTAAAATCGGCCTGCAATAATCAACATGGAGACTGATATTGCGCTTTGTTTGGATCCTTATTCCCTCTGATGGACTTCTCCTGCTTCTCATTAGGAATGTGTTTAAAACCCTTTCGTGCAATCGTTTCACACCCTGGTAAAGAGAAAGCTAAAGGTGCGTCAACACATCTAATGAGATTTCAAAGTTAGTTTAAGGAAACTTAAGTGTCTACTCTGGAGATAATAAATGTTGTCATAGAGACACTAACTGATAGTTACAGCTTTTCAATTACGCAGAATATAATTATCTCGTGAGGAAAGACAGAAACTCCACCTGGGCTTTGTGCAGCAGGCTGTCTGGGGCAAACACACGGTGTGGAATCACCTGCTGGGACCTCACAGAGCTCTCAGCGACTCGGCAAGGGTAGTCGCCATGGGAACAAGGAATGCTGTCATCCACTACGGCTGAGCAATGTGAAGTCTTCTCCTCCAGGGAAGGGTGAGATGACAAGGGGGGCGAGCGGGAGGTCTGGTGTCCCCTGTTAAAGATAAACATGGGAAATACAAGGATTAGCAGGATGAAATGGATTTTCATGGTGAAGGGTTGTTTCACCAAAGGGTTTGGGGGGTTGAAGATATACTTGAAAACAAGTAGACTGCCATCTTCCAGTGGATGTGAGAAGATCTCGCATTTTGATTTTGATAGATGAGCAAAAAAGAAGGGGCCCAGAGGAGGAAGGTTAGCTGGAGGCATAAGGAGGCAGTTTCCAGGCTGAGACCCGAGGGACTGGTTAGGTATCAGTCCGAGGCGAAGTGCTGAAGGCAGTGACTTTAGTCCGACTCTGCATGTGTGCTGAGTACCGTGGCAGTGAGAAATCCTGCCGCTGTGGCACCCAGCAGCATGGAAAGAGCAGTCAAATCCTTGGCCAAGACATGATCCATAAGAGGTCTGCAGGGAAAACTGAGGAAGGGCCCTCAGAAAGGCTGAAAGGATGGATGAATGATGTTAGGGGCCAAACTATGGATAGTGTGTCCCTCTGTGACGTCAGACTATATATATATATATATATATATATATATATTTAATAAAAAAAAGAGAATAAAAATCATGAAAGATGTGATAAGAAGAGCTTTTTTAAAATCACAGCTTAAAACGCAGAAATTCAGATCAGATAACTTAACATCCTGTGTGGAAATGAAAACAGTGGAAATATGGAATATGTACGTGACGTAAGCAGCCCAGAGTTTTCCCTCATAATACTGAGGTTCTTGACGTGCAATCTCGTCGACTATAAATTCAATATCCAGCACAGGCTTTATCCACAGAGTCAGGACTGTTCCTATGAGTTCGCATGGCTTCCAAGTTTCCTTTGAGCCAATGACAGAAAATAAAGGCTTCCCTTGTAGCGGGAGATTCCAGGGTCTGTCAGCTGGACTGCTGCAGGAGCAACACCAAGAGGAGGAGGAGGAGGAGGAGGATTACTGGAAACTCCTGGCAGTCCAGCTCGACTTCTGAGCAGACGGGACCCTGACCCTGCCCTGCCCAAAGCAAGTGGGCCTCAGCTACATCCTGTAGCTATAAAATCTGAGGCTGCCCTTCTTTTCTGGCCGACTTTCTCCTGACTCTTAACTATTTACATGCTCGCTGAGACGCAGAGAAATCGTTTTTCTTCTTGTTGTTAGAGAAAGCAGGAAGATATTAACTTTAAAGTGACTTCAGTAAGTGTCATTTTCACACAACACGATGTCACACACGTCTGCGGTCACTTTGTTGTAACTCCTCAAGTTGCCAGCAGAAATATTGACAGACTTTGGATCATTGATAGAATGAAGGAATGAGAAACACTGCACCCTTGTGTTGAGCAGTCATATTTCATTGATCCTATTGTGTGTTGGGTTGCTAGAGCAATGGTGGAGTGGCTGGTGCTGTGCCGCACAGCATGAAGGCCCAGATCTACTCACTGCCAACTGTGGGTCCCCTCAGTGTGGAGGCTATATGTTCCCCACTTGTCTCCCCAGATTACTGAAAGTCTAGTACAAAGGAAAAAAAAGACATATTTAGTCGAGGCACTGGGTCTTGTCGTGATGTAATAGAGTGTGATTTGAATATGGTTGAAAGTTACCATATGGTGTCAAACTTCGGACTTCCCACTTCCCACTTATTTAAGACAGGGACGTTCATATTATATTGTTTTTGAATTCTGCTCAACAATTTTGAGATGACTGATGCCTGGTCAAGTCAGGATATCGTGTTTGTAGATTAGCAGTAACTAGTCAAGAAAGGCGACATGAATGCATGGACCGATATGTTCACTATTGTGTAGCACTATTCCACTTGATATAGTATCTCTCTTGGCCATGCTTCTTTGCAGGAACTTACTTAACTGCTCTTTATAAAAACTCAATAATGCAGATCTAAATCAGGTCCATGGTCTGTGCAACAATCGATCTAATGTTGTGGCTTCTCACAAAAAGGCCTGTACTAGTCCCAGCACAGTGACCAAGAGCCTTGAGGCTTTAAGAGCTGCCCACTAGAGTTATCAAGAAGCTCCTGGGGGATCTTCAACCTCATGTTCAGGTGAATTGAAGTTATCAGGATGTCAAGTCATGACCAACTCATCGACACCTCCGAACAACAACAACTAGCATGTGGTTGAAAGTGTGGTACTGTTACATTTTGTGTGTCTGTGGGTGCATAATAACTTCTGTTTTAGTCAGTCAGGCGGGACACCAGCTCATTGCTGTCACCTTAACTTAACCCGCACTAGTTTTTGGAAGGCCAAGGGAAATCTCTCTTCGGAATGTGGAAGGGCCAGACCCGGGTTAATCACGTCTGGAAAGTAGGTGAACACAGGAAAATAATAAAATACCTGCCAGGCTGCAGCGTGGAGACCTTTACTTCTCCTCTGGTGGAATTTCCAAGTGTGGACAAAGCACTGGTCTCAGCTCCAAAGTTTTCCCCCGTTCCGCAGTGCAACCGGTTCCCCGACTCTTTTTCCAAAGTTGGGGAATTTTCGTCGGTTACTTGGCGCCAGTGGCCCACAGCCAGGGCGAAGGTGGAGGCGGGCATGGGCATGGTGACATAGTAATTCCAGATGAGACAATCTGAAGTGAGAAGAAAAACCCTCAAGATGCAACACAAATTTCCTTCAGTCTCTTAATGCGGCCAGAGGGAGCAGGAGTCTGCTCCAGGTACTTGATGCAGGGGACAAACAACTCACACACACTGAAATCCGGGCCCGACAACATGCATTTTCTCAGTTAAATAACATATTTGATGAATGTTGCCTTCAACGTTTAAAAAGGGTTTTCAAGACAGATGCAAATCTCTTCAACTCCTCACCCGAGTCCTCTGTCGGTTTCACCGCCTCCTCTCCACTCATCAGAACCACACAGTCACTGGGGGCCCGAACGATCGCCTGCCACGTTGACATGGCAACAGGTGGCTCCTGGCAGGGGAAGAGGGCCCGGTTGTTGATGGGCGAGCCGGCAGTGTAAACGCATGCCCTGGAAGGGTAAACAACAGGAAACTAAAAACAACCTTCATTTGAATTCTCAAAGGACCAGCCAAAAACACACACAAGAAAAAGCCAGAGGGGAGAATCTCAGACTGAATAAATTGTTTTAAGCTACAATTGCTCTTAAATGTGAGGCATTTGCAGACGTGCACCCACCTGTCGTCCTGATCCCGGGTCCACCTTACAGAGCCACCTTCAGGCCTCGTCTCATAAAAGACCCTGAGCACCCTGGGGAAGTCTTGCGAGGATGAGACGTGCCTCTTCCTCACCTGAAGGCTCCAGCGGTTTGTATGGAACCGCAGTGAGCTGTCGCCTTGAACCCCAGGCGCTCGGCTGCAGAGAGAAAACATTTGGTGCTGCTGTCTCCACCGAGTGGAGGGCATGGAGAGGATGTTCTGAACCAGAGTAGCATTCTGGGTCAAAGACGAGACCCCTGCCTTTTCAGATCCGATGTCAGACACATGAGAAACGTCCACTTCTTCCACCTTTGACACAGCCAGGTCACAGCAGTCCAGCACTAAGGTGAAATCTCCGTCATTAGAGAGTTCCCACGAGCGTGAGAGCTTCTCCATGTCATCGTGCTTCTTCACAGATCCTTCCCTGGATTCAACCTCTGGATCCATAGATGCTGAACTGGATTCCGAGCAGGTTTTCTCACGCACATCTTTCTCGGTTGATCCAGAGCAAGGGTCCAGAAACAGAACAATGCTGCCACTGATGACCTTCCTTTCAAAGCAGACGGTCAGGTCCAGAACGTAGTGCTTCACCAGGATGTGGTTGGTGTTAGCACAGAGTGGAAGGTCATCCGTGTCAGGATTCAAGTCACTCTCCGAATCCATGTCTCACAAACGGTGCTCGATATTTAAAAGTGTGGGGGGGCCTAGCAGACAAATGAACAGGTAAATCAAACAACATATATTTTAGGGCTGTCAGTATTATTATAGTATATTTAATCTCAATTAAGAACACTCGAGCCGAAGTACAATAAATCACAAAACAATGACACATTTTGGATCCGTTCTAAATAATACTGAAAGGAAGGAAGATTTTATAAAGACTTAAATTCTTACAATATTACTTTTAGTATGTTTTTGAGCCTGTTCAGGTTATTCAAAACAATGCTCTTGTCAGTATACGTTATGTTAGGTTATAAACAAATGTAGTAAACAAGATGTAGTCAAGAGATATTCTGGGAATCACTACATTTTCAAGCGCCCATTGTCAAAATCAGAAACTGGCAGCAATATGCATGTACACATTTTTCAGTTTTCAATCATAAATTTTGGTCAACCACATTTTGATAAAAAAATAAAAAGACGAACTGTTTTGAAATGAACAAGTCATGACACAAGGAAAACAACTGATCAAAGTTATCCTACTATGAGAGAGATTACAGAGAAAGAAGTGATTTGTTACCGATATTTCTTCTGAAATTAATAAAAGAATACAGGTAGAAGAATAAATATAGAACTAGTTTGAACATTTTTCTCTAATATGTTTTATTAAGTTTTAAGGCATCTTGCAATTATTTAGTGTCCGAATAAGAAACAATTTGGTTTCTTTGTCAGTGAGACACGGTTAACCCCGCATGTTTAATTCATGATGCTAATGTCACAAAACGAACTTGACTTCACGCTTAACTGCAAAATACGGCTGCTAAAGAAAGCCTTACTTCCTTGAAATAAACGCGACAATACTCTTTAGACTGCTGGAATGGATGCAGACGTTTTACGCAGATTTGAAAGTCACATTTTCATAAAAACGCTGAAGTTCGCTGACTTCTCACACAGCCGTGAAGTGACAAGGTTTGACTCAACATCAAACACCAGCTTCTGTTTCCGTCTGTCAATCGAGACGAAGCATTCTGGCTTCTTTTTTCCACCCAGGGAGATTCAAGGGAAAACAGCAAACAGTACCCGACAACGAGTAAACAGCTATTTATTTATATAACATACCCCTGTGCATCTTTCAACCATTCGCGCTGAGACTGAGGAAGCACGTGGCACACGATGATGTCGTCATCAAGTAGGCGACGAGTTGTAGTTTTCATTCCGGGGCTCCGTCTGCTCCGCCTTTTTGTTTTATAAATACGCCAAATAAACATTCAGACATAAAAAATTGACGCTTATATGAATGCAAAGGTGTTCTAAAGTGAAGGGGAACTAAAATGGAAGACTTTTTTAAAAATCCATCATTGAAAGCAACTACAGTTAGATTTACAGAAACCATTAAAGTTAAAAAAAAAAAAAAAAAGCATTTCCCTATCCCAAGAAACATCCTGCTCACCTGAGGCAACCGTTTCAGTCCAAATGTGTGACACCTTCAGCTGGATTGAAACCCTCTCAAATAAATATGACATGACGACGAATCAATGCAATAAAGTTGTAAAATCAAAGAAATTCGACAGTTTGAGGGTTTTTTTTAGTCATTTATTACAATACTTTGGGGCAACAGTGGTACAAAAACAATAACTTAGAGACCCATTTCTGCAACAGTGCTCAAATGTTTTCGATGAAATCTGTCTTCTATCAAAAACACTGTGGTGTCATTTGGCCAAACAAGGAATGCTCACTCTAAGTAAACATGTGTCCAAAGAAGGTCAGAAGTATCTCAAGTAAATAGCAGGGAATTTGCATTATTATACACAGAAATGACTGGACATCATCGTAGACATCTATACTGACTCATTGTTATTGCAATTTATAGAAAACAAAAAAAAGCATTTTCAAAATAGAGCCCATCCATCTTTGATATATATATTTTTTTTTCTATATTATCTCTATGTACAAATGTGACTTTTGACAAGGCTAAAATCTATTGCTTGTGAAACATTGGAGAACTCTTCATAATTTAACAATGATGCTACCCAGTCCTGTGCAGCTCACCAGCAGTACAGCTGTTATAAGGAGGTGTCTATCGTATCCAGTGTACAATCCTCCAGCTCGTAATAGGTAGTTGGGATTTCAGTGGTTCAAAACATGTATCATCACTGACTCAAAGCACCTTTCTTGAGCTCCACAGACAATTGGCACTCACGTCGGCCCGAGCCAGCTAGGACCTGAAAGAAAACTCCAGTTTTCTTCGAAGTGAAGTTCAAGGAAACGCAGCATTTTCAGGGGTTGTGATCATGTGAGGATTGCAGCGCTTCAAGGCTTGGTGAGATCACTGTACCTCTCGTGCAGTTGTTAAAACCCTGACTGTCTATTTGGTGGCCGAAAAGTACCAGTTTCTCTAACCAGGAGAAGTACCATGTCACCCCTCTGCAGCTTCAGCCTTCTTGTGCCGTCTCAAGCGTTCTCTTCCTGATTTCTGCGGAAACTCAGGCGTTTGAAGGAATCCCTGTGAAAACAGAGGGAAGTTGACGTGCGGAGAAATTCCAAAGAACAAATCCGGTAAAACAACCAAATTGTTGAAGAATCCGTTGCACTAATATTATTCATTACACATTCATTCATTCATTACACTCCTACTGACCACTTCACATCCCTCTCAAGAAAGACTTGTGAAAATCTTGAAAACACATTTCATATTTTTCTCATGTTTTTTGTTTCTTTGTTTTTAATTCAAACATACTTTTTGTAATATTAAAAGACACCCTTAATTCAGTACTGTCTATTGACTTTGATTGAATACCTTTTGAAATATATATTTTTAATTTTGTACCTCACACATCTTCCCTGGAGCTATACGATATGATCAATAAAAACAATAACAGTATACAATTAAAATACATATTATTCTCAAGGTTGATTTTGTACTCTACCTCATTACTGCATTATGTCATTTTCATTGTTTTATTTATCTATTGTTTTATCATTGAATAAAATCTCTCAAAATATTTTTAAGAACACTTAGTTTCAGAGGTGAAGTTGAATGGCATGTATAAACTCTCACAATAATGTTTGTTTTTCTTTTTTTTTTACTCTTTTTGTATTATTTAGGGGGGTTTTTTATTCTGTATTTCAACCAGTTCTTTTTTGATATTTGTAATAATCATTGATCTATTTTTTTTGTTTTGCCCCTAAGCCTCATGGTAATCTTCTTCCTCTTAATCTTTTTTAAATATATTTGAAAATATTCCCCTTATATCATAAAAATACCCTTTTCATGTTTTTTCCACTCCTGTAAGGTTCACCTGCATCTACAATGAAAATATTGATTGTATTTTTTAATGCAGCATCATGAGTAAGTTAATTGGCTAAATGTATATGTGTATTGTTATAAGTCGTATTGGTATTAGTAGTTGTAGTATTAGTAGCAGTGCTTGTGCACTGTTCAATTACGACAAAGTCAGTGAAGGAAACACTATCGCTCTCTGCACAAAACCTACAAAGTCAACTGGACATTAGCTATTCAAAATCTTTATGAACAAATTTCCTTCTCGATCAATTGACCTCAATCCCCGCAAAACTCCCGATGGTGGCTTTCACCAACAGTTTTATTCTTCAATGTAGCCCATCTCTTAAAATGTAAGAATCATTGGCTCTGTCTCCACAGCATGGCGTGTTGTAATAAATATAACACCTGGATATCAACTCAACACGCGCCCTCCTTCTTTGGTTCTGCTGCTGTGTGACACTCGTGAAGCATCAATATCTGTAGAGGTGACACGGTCAGCGCGATTGGATCTCAGCTCAATTCCATTTGTACTCACTTTCCTCTGGGTCCAGCCATCATACCTGTGATAAGAGGGTCGATAGCTTGCGTGTTGTTGTCTTTCTTTACCTGTTCTCCAGCCGAGGTCTGATGATGGGCTTGTACAGCTCGGGGATCTTCCTCTCCAGCATGGGTCGCAGGTTCTCTCGCAGGCGATTATAGTTCTTCCTCAGCTCCTTCTGGTACTCCTGCTGGTCCGGCGTTATCAAGTGCTTATTCTTCTCCACGGCTTCACCGCACCTGACCGTCAAAATGAAAGAAGGTGACATCCACCTCTTACTGAGATTACTCTAATAATGCAATCAAAGGTGTTCCTCTTGACCCCAGAACTTGAGATCGGCAACTCCACACAACCCAATCTAGCTGTAATCCTGTCTCCATCCTCCAGGATTTACAAATCCACTCCGCAGTTTTTGCATCTGGGAACTACTCGGCATAAATAAGCCTTTTTCCCTTTGCTATTAAATAAGGCCAACGGAGCCAAGAAGGTTAAAAGTGACTCTGCTCTCAATCCTGCTCTGGAAAAGAGGGGAAGTGTAGGATGATATGGGAAGGCAGCAGAAGTTCAGAGATGCAGTCAGGACAGTGGGCCACTCTGTCCACGTGAAGCAGTGTGACTGCAGGAAATGCAATAGACCGGGATGATTGCAAACACATGTCAGCGCTTCTATCTTTAAGCAGCGTAATATGGAAAAGTGCATCAGTAAACAGGAGGGGATTAGCAACAGATGCGAGGTCGCCGTCATAGATACTGATGTGATGCTTCTGACTAACTGAAGGACACCCCAGAGAGTAACAATTAAAAACAGAGGATGTGCCAAACCTTGTGCCTCGAGTGTGAGGGAAGACAGATAAAGGGTAGGAAAAAGGCAATGAAGCTTGTCTACTGCAGAAATACCACTCTCCTTACGGCACCCATGTCAAACTCAAGGCCCAAATCCGGCCTAGAGCTTTCAATGCTTACAAACCACACTCAAAATTACTTGAAGGAGGGCCAAAAAGAGAAAGAATGTCAGTATCTCACCTACAAGGACTCGAGCTAATTCAAGCAAGTCCTTCAACAGGCTCATGAGTAGCGAAGAGTATAAAAACAAGGAATTAGTCTTGAAATTCCTTGAAATGAAAGCTGGTAAAAGAGAATTGAATGAAATATGTGAAAGTGGATGAACGTTTCTGCTTAAAAAAGAAAATAAGAAAGTCCCCAGTGTTGTGAGTCAGTGGTGACAATTTATTTCTTGAAACTAAACCTTTAATATTAGTTTAATATATTGTTTACTTCTTCCGAATATAGAATGTCACATATGTGAAATTTTGGCCGATTGATGGATTGAGTGGGAGCTGGGTGGTAAAAAATCCCAGCTACACGGGGTAAGAGGCCCATGACAGGTGATCCAGTCTGTTGCAGTCAACCTTGACATCTGATACTGAATTTATTTTCTCCCTGAAACAAATAAACTCTGGATTTGTGCCTCTGTTCTTTACCTGCTTGAACTCAACTTTCCATGAATTATTTCTTTTACAACAGAGCCACAGGCCATTGACGCAGGGAGCTTGCAGTGCCAACATACCAGGACTTGGAGCAGAAAATAAACCTTGCTGGAATTATGGTAAATATTTGCAAACCTGCTTGTAGCAATCAAGTCGGACGGAATGTGACACGAAGGATAGAAAATGAAAAACACCTTTTGAAGGCAAACAGAACTGGCAGACGGACGCAAAGCATGGATGTATGACAAGAACACACACGCACAAGAGTATGAAAGCACACAGAAGAATTTCTTTATCAGAGACCGGATCTGAATGTTTAAAAGGACGGAGACTTGCACTTTGAAAAGGAAGTGTATAAACTCTTGTTGCACCGTCCTGAAGGCTTGTGCATCAAATACAGTAGATGTGAGTTGGCGATACATTGTTGACTGTTTAGGAACTGAATGAAGGGCACGAAACTTTTTAAGGTATACATTTCTTGTCGCTTTGTTTGACAAGACAAAACTTACAGACTAGTCAGCATATGGATTGATGGTCATGCTATGACTAATTTAACTGTCAATTGTAGTTAACCACGTCGACTAGTCGGCGTAGACCTCATAACAACTAAAGCACACAAGATGCAAAACATTTGTCAAGAATATGAGACATGAAACAAGACATGAAAGCTCAAGAACATCATCATATGTGATCCTTGATGTGAAATATTAAACAGAGAAATCAAAACGATCAAGAATCCATGTTTCATATTTGGCAGCATTTCTGTTTATATCATGTGGATTGGTGGTTAAACATGAACAGAAATTGAAATTATGAAGCAGCGACTTCATCCTTGTGGGACTTACCGCATGATAAACTCTTTGAAACACAAGCGCAGTTTATTGTGGTGACGGAAGAGCTTGGGGTCCGCTGGGATCTCATTCAGGAAGACTTGGGCCACTTCCAGGGGTCCCTACAATAGGCGGCAGGAAAGGGAGAACAACAACAAGAGAAAGTTAGGAGGGAGATGTAAGAGAGGGGAGGAGAGGAGGTTGGGGAGGAAGTGCTTGGTGTAGAAGAAGACAGAAAGAAAATGCACTTCGTTAAAAAGCTGCGTGCAGCTGAAAGGCATTGCTTTGACAAAGGTGAGCGGCTGTAAGGAGCCGCCTCTCTTCTTGACATGCAAATCTGCTCAAGGCTGTTTGATGCTATTTAATAGCTATAGCATTTGAACTGACTTCTTACACCCATTTATCATCTGGTTGACAACAGGAACAGTTTGACAAGCAGCTGTCATGGGCCAATCGTGCACTTGGAGGGCAACGTTTTTACTCAGTCTGTCAGGGAAAGAACTAAAAACCCAATTATATTCACCATGAGTTCACTATTGTCAACAAATTCTACCAAGGAATCTGGGCATAGCAATGCATTACTGTGGAATTTAGGATTTTCCATGGATGTGTGATGTAGCATGAACAAACTAGTGTACCACCAACTGCCGTGATGTCTCAACTGCTATGAGGAAAACTACTTTTTGAGACAGAAACCTCAAGAGAACCAGACACTGTACAGACAGTTAAACCCACGTATTCTTTGGCAACAGCGACTATTCTATATTCATGAATACAACTCACCACAATTCGCCAGGTGGTTATTAGTATGTCTGAGTAGTGTTGCCATGTACAGGTATGGTACACATTCTTAACAATTCGATACATTTGGCGACACATTGCTGCCTCACCGCCTCACTCGGACTCATTGAGGAGTACGAGTGGACATCACTCTGCAGTCAGAGATCAGCATATGCAGCTCCACTCCACCTCCAGGCGGTAAATGAGTGGCGCATGTACAAAGCTATTAGACAAATTAGGTGATCTCGGTTCACCAATAGCGACTTTCCATACTGAGGAGTTGGCATCGCTCCTGCGTCATATAGAGACTTGTGCTCAGACACTGCAGAACAAAACGGATCTGGATTACATAGCCAGTTCACCTTCTAATCTTCTGTGAGCTAATCCAGCGTCCACAACCTCAGAGGAACAATACTGAGCCCAGAGGTCTCAAGTCTCATGCATTCAGCGTGTGACACACGTATTGCAGCCATCTGGCACACTCACACAGCAGACTACACTGAGCAAGAGGGGATGGGAAGAGTGCGTGTCACAGGATTGAGAAAGAAACATATTCCTCAACAAATGTTTATGTTTATTCAGCTCAAGCAGCTAAGTTCAAGTCGAAAGTGTGCAATGTTTCACTAGCGTTGTCAGACAATTTTCAAAAAGGCGCTTCAGTTTCTAATGTCCAGCGCCATTAAATGTTTAATTTGACTTCAATGCCAAGCGGGAGCAGTGTCATTTTAATTCATAGGGTTAGGTTGTGGAAGATTAACCTTGTATACATATTTTCAAAGTCTTGTAGACTTTGGCTATAAAAATATATACGAGTTGAGATGAAAAATTGAGTCTTGTGAGGAGCAGTTTGGGGCCAACTGTCTTCATGGGTCCAGGAACGAGTCTTTGCATTTGCCTTACGTTTGATTGGGTTTGAAAATAAACAACAGCAGGAAACTTTGGTAGAAAAAGAATTACAAGAAGGGAAAAATCGGAAAAAGCGACACGGCAGATTTATGGTGGTTTGAGGCTCTAACTTAAAAAACAAAAATCAATTGGCCAGCCTTAGTTTGGAACACATTATCTACGTTGATAAATAAAGAGGGTCCAAGTCAGGGACCTCTAAATCCCTAAAGTGACTGTAAGCTAGCATGGAGAGGTCGTGATTGGCTTCCAGCTAATGCCACCAGCAGCACCATACACGTTCACCATTTGGATCCCATTTGCTCCAGTACGACTTCTTGTTATCCCCACTCATATTCATCATCAAGCCGCCGCCTGCTCAGCTCCACCAGTTAAACAGCTCTGATTAGCATCACAACTGCACCCGGGCCTCCATCCTCGGCCCAGGCAGCGCCCAGCCGCACACACAAAAACAAACGGAGCCTCCTGTCCTGATTAAAGGTCCAGAGTTATATGTTTACAGAGCTGCTGAGCATTAGAGTTGTGTATATACAGCCATCAGGTCCGAGTGAGGGACCTGTCAGATTAGACGCTGGAAGATAAAGCTGAGACGCTGGCGCTCGCACCATCATTACTCTACTGTTCACCACGCATGGCAGGACCTGGAAGCTATCAGATCAAAGAGACCTCCGCTCCTGCGCACATGAAAGGAAGTGGGGCCATGAATTGACGTTTTAACTCAATCAGAGGAGAAGCAGAAAGAAGGATTAGGCTTTCGGATGGGATGGAAGCTTTGATGTGATCACTGTCTCCCCACCTGCACTCCACAATGGAGGCTGGGAAGGCGATAAGATAAATAAAGGCGCATGTTCTCTTTTTATTCCTCCAGTGACACCACAGAAGGAAGCACTCACAAAACAAGCGGCTTTGCTCAATACATTTAGATCAATTGAGGAACAATATTTGAGCTGCTATCTTGACTGAGATTACAAAACTTCAACACATTTCTGTCTATTCACTGTGCTTATTGAGAGATATTCAAAACACATATTGCCTCCATCATACATCACCTGGTTAACTGTAGTGCCCACTGAGCCCTGCAGCAGCATCTGCAACATTTTAGCATCCGGCTGTTCTCTGTGTGTGGCGACAGCCAGCTCTCTCGTCTTCTTCTGCATGTCCTCTATCGCCACTTCAATGGGAGTCAGGTCAAACTAAGAGGGGGGACAAACGATGAGTGACGGGAACATAAACAGGACCACCGGCACGAACCCGGCAGCTACCTCTTCTTTCTGGATGACGTTGATGCGGGTCTTGATGTAGGGGAAGGCGTGCATGGTGGTGAGGATGGTTTTCCTCTTGTACTGCTCGTTCAGCTCGCCCCTCGGCCGCCCGCTCTTGGTGAAAGGCGTCGTGTACATGAAGCGCCGCAGGTTGAAGTTCTTCTCAAAATTGGTCAGACGATCCTTCATTTCGTAGTCGTCGAAGTACGGCTCCACATAGGTGATCTGAATGTAACCCTGCGGAGGACAGATGCACCTTGTCAGCTCTGTGAGGCCACTTCACTGAATCAACAGAGAAGGCCAGCGCATTAAGCGAGACATCGTTTAAAGAGGTAAACATCCTGGGAAAGCGCATTAGAAAGTGTTTAATAAAATGGCATTTTAATTCACAGTAATGGAAGGGCATATATTTTCTGCCTACTCTCTGCCCACAAGAAAGCAGACCAACCCAAGCCACTCACTCGCATCCACGCCACTATGAAACTCTTTTTTTCATAATCATTGTTTATTAATGCATTTCATGCTACATATAACCAATGTAATGAGCAAACAGACAGCAGGTGGCAGTAATGTGCAGGAGTACCATTACGACACGCATAATAGACATGAAGAAGAAGGCGTGATCTCGTAATGAATAAGAAAACCTTCCAAACCTTGGGAAATTCTATAGTCTTTGTCACATGACAGATGTTTCAACTGAATGTATTGTTTTATGAAATCTAAATGTCATGCTTTCTGCTGTTTAAACTGGAGTTCGTCATGTGACCCGAAGCGTTGCCCAGACTTTTGAAAAACGATGGGAAAACTATTGAACAAACAAACTGACAGAACACCACCAAAAATCAAATCACATTGTAAGCCCAACCAGTCCTGGAGGTTTTACTGAAATAGATTTGTCTTTTTGGAGTTATTCTGCAAACAAAAACGCCACTAACACATTGGTAGCTCTCAGGCTCTCAGGTGGTGTTAAAGTAGCTCACAGAAGATAAAAGGAGAAACTGACCTTGCCAAATGACCAAATGTATGGCCTAATGTATGGCGGTACAATGTCACAACACATCCAGCTGAATCAAATCAGTATCTGTGACTGTTAATAAAACGTAAAAATAAATGTGTTTATGAGCAGGCTTTAATGTAGCAAACATGTTGCTCTCTTTCCTACTACCTTCAATTGGCTATCCATCTCTCAATGATAGTACATTTTTCATGTGTAGGTGGCAGGTCTTTAACAGTGTTTTCAGTGTTGCAAGTTAATAGACGTCGTGTTTGTTTGTTTACATCACACCTGACGTGTAAGGAGTGGTGGTGCGACTGAAGTGCTGACAACTGCTGTCTTACCTTGTTTGGGTTGAGTTGTTTTTTGTCCACTGGCGTGGAGTCCTTAATCATCACCAAAGTGTCGTCCCCAAAACACTGACTGTAGAAGTTCTGGGAGTGAAAAAATAAATGCAATAAAGGCGTGCAAAACGTTCGGCAGTCTCTCACTTCCCTTGTCTCTTACCTCCAGACGATGAGAAATCTCAGGTAGATGTGTGATGCCCGGCTCCTTGTAAATGAATTCTCGTTCATCCAGATCTCCAAACTTGGCCCCGTAAAAACCCACCCGGAAATATGTTCCGAACATTCTCTTATGGCCCTGGTGGGAAATAAAGGGGCCATTTTTATTAGCACCTAATGAGAAGGGCGTTATTACCGCGCCGTCCAATTACGCTTAAGAGCCATAGGCTCAGTGTTATGCGCAAAAACACGGTAAAAGTTTAACGGTTTTTGCACGGATAATTAAGATAACACCTTGAGGTATTGTTATACTGACAAATGTATAGTATATGCAAAAAGGGCGACGTGGCTTAAACAAATGTGATATGCACATTACTGCAGTTTTTTTTTACTGCAGTCGCTATAGAGAGAACGAGCCACACCATAAGGTGAGCAGTGGAATGCATTCGGGCAAAGAACCAGCACCACAGAAGTACGTGAGGGCAGTTCAGAATGCGCATGAGAGTAGGATTACTATGATGATGGACAGACTGACACACGAGGTTAGGGTGGAGTCTGCAAAGGTGACAATCGATGCTGATGAATTAGAAGTGAGAGTGAAGAGTTTGAGAAGTCGATGGAGAGTAGAGGAAACAAGCGTGTGAATAAGAGGGAGGCGGGATGAAGCGTGAAGGAGATGAGAAGATGCGCAGACAAGAAGTAGCAAAACACAGTTCAAATAAATAGATTGATCACGCAGGGTAATGGACAGAGATCTGGAGAGGTCAAGAGGCGATGGGGATCTGTGACTTCTCAAGAAGAGATCATGGATACTAACATCATTAGCAGTGTTTAACAAGGATCTCGATTCGACACTTTTGATGAAATCCACCTTGGTATCACACATTCCCATCCTTGAGTGACGATTAATTGGATCGATGTTGCAGCTGCCCCAGCGCCACACGACTATTACCTTCTGAATGATGTTATCAAAAGCTCTCTGTAGTTTGTCGTGAGTGGATGCCAGCTTCCTGAAGTCCCTGTTAGCCTCCAGGATTGGTATTATAATCTTGTAGACTTCGTTCACCGCCTCATACAGCCCACCCTGAGACAACAAAAGCACCAGTACCACGGTTTATCTGCCTTGTACTGTGGGCTTGGAACCAAAAACCATTGTGAATTATCTAAAAACACATATACATAAGTGACAAACTAGCCATTCAGTACAGCACAACAGTGGTCTCACGTTGCTGAAAAGCTCTGCAGCCTGCTCCAACAGTCCCACCAGCCCACTCTCCGTGAAGTAGCGTCCTGAACACACCCCGTCTTCGTCAGGGGACAGGATGTCATCTGATACCGCAGACTCTTCCAGTACGTTGGACGAGATGCTCTGAGGCGGGGAAAGAATCAGTGCACTAATAAATCAATTAAGCCTCTTCATCAAATGATCAATCACAAGGCCGACTTCAAACGGAAATGTCCCACAGTGGGGAAACAGAATGAATGCGTATCGATGACCTGTTGACATGGTTCTGAGTGCCACTGAGATGTGTGGCGGATACAGCTCATGATGGCTCATGGCCTCATGGTGAGTGCCTGTTTTTACCCTGTTTACATCTTCTCACACGTTTCCCTGCCATATCGAGCGCTATAACCCAAATTCATGGCCTGAAGAGTACAGCTTCAACTCCAGAAGCATCAGTTCATCGCGGCAAGACTAAACTCGTCGGATAAACGCTGTACCTGGAAGGTAACGCTGCCGACAGGGAGGTACTTGTGATCCTCCAGCATGCTGAGGTACTCGGCCACCAGGGCAGCAGCATGAACCAGACACATGGCCGACTCAGTGTAACATTTCCTGTTGTTGTGCTTCTCTGCCATGTTTTGCAGCCAGGTCAGCCGGAGGTCAGGAGACGTCTGGTAGCCTTTTGCTATCCTGAGGCGGAAGAGGGAGGGATGTGAGATTTCCTATAATTAACCACATGCACTGTACAGCCATTAGGACTTTAATACCACCACGGCATTAAACTGTCACAAAAATAGAAAGTGGTAAGTACACATGGGAATGACTGTCCTTGCTAAATGTGCTCTGGAAAGGGGAAAAGACGCAGTCAATGTTATTTATTTCATGAACATAAGAATGCTGCTACTGAAATACAGTTTGAGACAACAAGTTTGTTTTGTCACTTATCATTAGCATCTGACTTTAAGCAACAGTCAGAATTAGATCCAATCGATGTCAGCTGAAACAGAGAGGCCCAGACTTCCCTCTCCGCCAGCTCTCCTGGGCCATACTGAGGCAGACCAACCAAAAACAAGTTAAGCCAACATATTCTCACTCACAAGGCATTAAATAGTGACTACTTGCAAGTGACCTGTGCATCCTCAAGTGATGCTGCATTCAACCTTCATGTTGCATGTTGATGGATGCACTGTGTGGATAGCGTGTCACATAAAAGAGAGAAAGAATGAAAAAACAACTGGATTTCTCAGTATATAGAGCAGAGCACCTCAAAATGCACATCCCAAACCCTCCATTTGGAATAGCCCACAGGGAGGGGAAACACCACCTTAACATGCTATGCAGAAGGCCGACTTCAGTGTCAACACTGGACACAAAAGTCTGCTTGAAAATAGATGCTATTTGACGCTTTGGGAATGACAATGAGTTGGTTTAACGCGTCCTAGGTGTGACCCAAGGCTTCCTCCCCGTTGAACAATCCCTATGGACGTGATTAAATTTTGCTTGTGTCCTTTGCTTTTCAAATGTTTCGGTAATATTCAGCAGATGGATTACTGTACGTACTGTACTGTACAATGTCTTTATTCTAAAATCAAATTCATTGTTCATTTTGTTTCCCAAGTGTATAGTGCTTTAAGGCACTGAGTCCTATCAGTGGGGAGTTTTTGCTATCTGCGCATGCTTGTGCGTGCTTCTACCAGGGACTCTGATTTCTTCCCAAAGTCCTGAAACAAACACAGGTTACTTAATAGATAACTTTAAGTAGCTAAGAGTGATTGTGTGAGTGGTTGTCCGTGTGTATGTCCAGTGATGGACACCCCATTAAGAGAATGAATTGAAGAAAATAGATGAATGTTTTGAACGAAACATTACAATTTCATTACATATTGAAATCAGGATAGCACTAACTATTATTCACGGAAATAACAGGTGCTATTATCAACAGTTTGTTCACCTCAAAACGCCACAAACTCCCAAGATGACATACTGTACATTAGAGTACGTCAAACCAGTTATTATCCAGAACAAAAGTTTGCAGACACACTTTAGAAAATGAGCAAATGACTCAATCCGAAACCATAAAGTGATAAACGTGTGTCTGTGAATTTTCAGGCTCATTAAATTGTCAGTTTAGTCAGGTAGTCACTGACTACCATCACTGACTTCCTGACCCAGTCACCTACAGTGCAGCTGAACCTCATTCAGCAGTGATCATTGCATATTAATAAAAAAGCAATAACACAGCTTACTATGGAGAAAAAGTGACTTGAATGACTTAAAGCCAAATGTCCTCACACTGCGATCATGCAACGTGTTGCAAGTTTTGGGGTGAGTCGAGGTAATGGCACTAAGGTAATCGCTCCGTCTGCACATCTGTCAGGCCCTCGCTAGGCGAATGTGACGCTAAACCAAACAGTCAATGATAAATGATACATGTATGTGACATTTAAGCAGCTGAAACAACCAAATCATCATACAGCTCATGTACGCTGCTCTCGTCTCAATGTTTCCAATCTGGACTTACACACACGCACATTGTTTGCATTTGCATATATACAAAGCCAGATCAGAGCACTAAACTGCTACCACATGGTAACCATAGTGAGGGCGGTAAATAGAGGCAAAACAAGTCAGACCGCAGAGAAATAGAAGCCAGCAGTGGCCAAAAAAAGAAGCCACCGAGCGATGAGAGAGAGAGCGAGAAGGAGATAAGCAGACACAGAGGGAAGCTTTTAGAGACGTCTCACCTGTACATCAGATCCATCAGCATCTCCGGATCCTCCTGAAACTCCCTCATCTTGACCGTGTCAGATAAGATGCTGTTCAGATTCCTCAGGAGCTCGTCCACCTGAAATAAGCATAAACACCTGAGACAGGTTCTATCAGAGGGAAAAGAAAGAAGGTACCTGTGAGGGCAACTGTGTGCTCTGCATCTCAGTGTCCTCCTCTGCGTAGGCCAGGATAGTCCGAAGTGAACGTCTCAGGTACTCCTCCTGGAAGTCTGAGGACTTTCCCACCAGCGAGGCCAGAGACATGGTGACTTGCATCTTCACCCTGGAGAAGTTCTGCTCAAGAGAAAAGAGTATGACTGAATACGTTAATTCATATTTCATATATATGTATATATATGTACTGAGGCAAGAATACGGCTGATTGACACATATCCATCCAAAAATTCGAGTGAAAGAGACTTTCTTCTGATCACTTCTAAAATCCTCCAGTTCCCTTCACAATATCTGCTCTCTCTTTTCCTCCCCATTCTTGTTGCTCTGCTCTTCACACCAGCTGTCGTAAACGCTGACAAACGCTCATTCTCAGAAGTGGGGGTCGCTGTGAGCTTATGAAGCTCCATCTATCTCCAGCAAGACCATCTAAGCGGGAAATGATCCTCCATTAGCAGAGACATAATCACCCATGGATCATCTCTACGTCCCCATTCTGTTCAACTGAGCATGTAGCCCGAGCCAAACACTCGCCGCTGTCCTCTGACCCAGTCTGTGTGAACGTACGTGTGTGTGTGTGTGTGTGTGTGCGTGCGTGTCCTCAACAGTACCTTAAATGATATCTTAAATCAGCAGATACAGCTCTTTGCGAGGTTTCTGCTATTCTTCTCCTCAACTCTTCATAACCTTTTCCCAGGAAGACGACTCCAGACCACAAATATTTGGCTTTTCTTGATTGTATTTTATTTTTGAACCACAATGTAGTTTAAATAAACAATGAGGAAGGAATTGGGAAGGAACACTAGAACGGAAGACACAAGCAACGGGAGAATTGGTGATAAATTGTGACCAAAAATGTAATATAACTGCTAAGATGACTTACTGTCCTTCTACTGCAGGAAAGGGAAATGTTTTCTTTTGCCAAGTGGTTTTATTTCTTATTATACAAGACATTACTACAAAAAAAAAAAGATTTATCCGCAGTCTCCAAAAATAAATAGATAAAAAAAATGCAATGTAATTATAAATAGTTTAAAAATGTAGTAAGAAAGAATCAAATGGATATTGAGGTCAGGTGAAAGCAATTCATGTTTTTTTTTAATATATCATTTATTTTATTTCTTTTATAACAATAGAAAACATATTTTTAGTTATTTAATTAAATTTCATTTAATTTTATTAAAGGCTACTAAATATGAATCAAAAATATTAGTAGAGGTTTTTATGTACTGAATATCTTGGTAACAGAACAATACAAAGGGACTTAATTACAAGGTGTTTTTCCGTTTCTTGTTGATTTATTTTTAGTGACAAGAAATACTGTTAAATGAGCAAAAGTACTCATAGGAATCTGCCTTCATTTAGCATTTCAATATAACAGCAATGGGAGAAGAAAAGCAGATATAAAATAGAAAAAAAGAGAAGTAAATAGATAAAAATTAAGTTATACTTGCAGTTCCAAATGGTAACTGAAGATGAAAAAGCACCAGTTATTTTGTAGTTTTGCAGTGACATCCTGAACGCCAGGTCAATTTAGGGCTGCATTTTTGCCACTTTGCCTGCCCTACAGTCCAGAACCCACACACCTTCATTGTGTTTTCAAAGTATCAGAGAAAATGAAAGAAAATCATCCCTCCCTTCCTTATTCTCTCAATCTTGTCTTTTCGATTTCCCCCTCATCACCATTTCACCTCTGGCTACAACACTCCTCTATCTCCATCATGATATCCGCCTTTCCGCCCCTTTCACGTCTTTTCCCTCTGCCCTTGAGGCGCACACACACACACACACGAAGCGCACACAAGCGGCGGTCTGGCTGTCATTAGTTAAAGAGGAGCAGGAACATGGGGAAGCAGACAGTGACACATCTCTGCGCTCTCTACTCAGGATCACATCCTTCATAAGAAACTTCGGTCTTAAAATAGATATGGAAAAGACATTAAAGCCGAGAGGAGGATATGTGCGTGTGTGTGTGTGTGACTCCCTGCTTCTGTAAAAGCATACATCAGGTGAATTATGCGCTCTTTATGCGGCTAAAACCTAATCTGACACAAACACAATTCCTCCTGCGAGCGTCGATGTTTGATAAGGCTTTGTCTGACGGAAAGGCCACCGCCTGACATTTGCTTTGTGAGCGTTTGCTTCAGTGTCGGAGCAATAAAACTTTGCTAAAAGGCAGCACGTGAGCATGGATAATGATAGTGTTGTAGGACCAACTACTGCTCCTTTTACTCACACTTGTGTCAGTGTAATAGCCTACGCTTCGTTCAATATCTTCATGCATACTTTATGTATTTATTATATCCATCAAGGTCAAGGGTGGGTTCCTCTGGAAGCCATCATTATTTCATTGACAGCATTAAAATGACATATATTTCATGGGGTAGAAGGCAGGCTAACCCAGCGCAGAGTAAACACGCAGTTGGCCACATGTTTATCTCGATATATTCTTCGTCTAAAAGCTTCAACATCATCGGGATTTTTAGAAACGTTTCTTTGACTTGATCTTGGATGTGCAGAATAATTTAATGATGTTTCAAGGTTTTGGTACATGTCAACATTGTATCTTGGTTCTGACCCAAAAAAAAGCCTTGTTTTCACTTGAGACATGAGATCAAAAGTGGAGGTTGTCTCAGTTATGTCATGATATCTCATTCTAATCTTGGTCTTATTTGGGTCTCAATTCTCACACATTATCTTGGTCCCTGTAATTTGTGCTCTAGCAGTAAGAAGTATTTATCCCATCATGTCTCCAACTCAAAAAGTTTTATATTGATCACTGTTCAGCATAAGATTATTTTGTAATTGTCAAGGTTTTATTTTCTTGATTTTAGCATGAATAAATCTGAGGCCTTCAACACAAATACTGGGCCACCCCAAACTCAAACCCTAATAATCTTTGTCCTCTCCTTTAAGATGTCTGAAAATGTAGGTTTTCCCTGGCCTCTGCAAAGATCTTCAAATCTTGGTCTTAAATTCGAGTTGTTGTATTATCTTTGAGTTAAAACCACCGTCATTTGTTATTGGAAACGCTGGTTTGGCTCCTAAACAACTCCTTCATTGAAGATTTCTGTTGCATGTTTTGAAGTGTTCTGTGTCCGTGTGTGCTTACGCTGGCGTTGCTGTAGCTGTATCTCATGATGAGGTACAGCGTGGCGCATGCCTGACTCCTGTTCTCATCCACAGGGCTGCTGCAGTACTGAAGTACCTTTTGGCAAAGGTCTGCACACTGCTCTGCTTCCTCTTCAAACAGCAGCTCTCCAAACTGAAAAAATAATGGAGACACAAAATCCACAAAAGTGTGTTTACACAATGACACTTATCTGAATATGCTAATGCCCATGCTAATAGGAACATTTGGATACAAAAAAATTGTCGCTGAAAAGCCGGTATTGTACAGAAACGCACACTTATATACACACACAAGAGGGAACATCACGTACAAACCTTGACAACGAGTGACCTCAATGTGCTGAACGTATGAGAGAGGAATGTCGTGCTCTGGTTGCAGGTGAGAGAGTGAAGCAGCACTTTCAGCACTCCACCAACCACGCTGTCCTTACAGTCGGCCAAGGGCACCGCCTGGACAACACAACAGTAACACTTTAGGGAGCCTCTGCCAACTGTTCTAGTAAGTTGGTTCCAGAATTAAAAACTTAAATGAAAAAAATTAGAAAGTGCGCCCACTACAGGGCTCTTCAGGCTAACAAAAATAACTGACCTGCACGATGGTCTCCAGCAGGTCCAAAACGATGAGGTTCGTCTCGGTGGCCAAGTTCCCGCTGATCAGAGCCTCCTGATCCAGCTCTGCTTTTGTCCTTTTGAAATTAAAGGCGGATGTTAAGACATTCACAACAACAATGTCAGGAAACAGGCCAACTCACTTATCTTGTTTGTCATTGGTCTGCCTCCACTGAGTCAGATCTTTCCTCCATCGCAGATTCTCTCTTTGACCCAAAGTTCTATCCATCCCTGTCAGTCATCGGAACATGTAAAGGAACTTGTTTTTGATCTCAAGCGGACTATGTCAGAGGTGCTATGCATCTCACCTCTAACAACTTTTTAAACTCTCTAAAGCACATCGGCTAGGTCACTGGGCCCCTTGTGGAATGTGCACGTGAGCCTGGAGGCCCCTGACAGTGTCCACCAAAGTTCACTTTTTCAAAATTCAGAGTGAGAGTTGTGGCATATTCAGCTGAGTAGAACATAAGAATTTTCAAAGCTTCATTCTAATATTGTTTTCTCCCTTAATTGAACATAAATTCACCCAGACACGATGTTGCTCATAACTTTCTCTTACACATCAAGCCACTGGTTTCTGCACCAAGGTCATCTGAGGTTCACATTAAAGCAAAAATCACTGTTTATTTTTCCTAAAGAGCAAGAAGCTTCTGTACCTCCAACTCGCCGCATCATCTTCCCTGCGGCTCCAATCCCTCCCAGCAGGGCTTGTTCCAGTTGCAGCTTTGCCTGCTGAGATTTCGCGAACGCCTGGGTGCTCACTTTGTCACTGCTCTGGTGTCCCTATGAAGACACAGGCAGGAACACGTGAAGCAGGCAGACAAAAATAAGAAAATAAGAACAGTTAAAAATGAATATAAAGAACATTACACCATGAATGTTAAGACTTAAGGTTGGGTTGGCTCATACAACAAGGTTTGCTGACCCTGTACTCAAAGCAGGACACGCAGATGGTCAGCAGCTCCAGCAGTTTGTTGAGTTGTGATGGAGGCATGTCGATGGTCCAGCGCTGAATCAGGCTTCTGTCTGCGTTCTTCATCACCCAGAGGAAACACACCAGCAGGTGGCGACTGGTGTCAGCAGCGAGGGTGGCCACAGACTTACTATGCTGTGAAGAGGACAAGAAGCATGTGGGATTAGTTTAGAAACAAAGACAGGACTCATATATACATCAAGTATCAGTGATTATAAACGTGAAGATTAATGATATCATTCATATGTTATACAACAGGGTGGCGAGTCCAGGTAGGAAACTTTGAATTCCAGGCAGAGGAATTCTTGGGATCTCATTCCCAACAGAGGAAAGGGGAGGTGTGCGATCACCAGACACGTCGTATTTTTGTCAGCAGGACGTGGTTTCTACCCGTCTCACCCGAGATTAAGATGTAAAATCGGGCGGAAAATGCTGCTGACGAGTGGAAAATGATATAAATAAAGATTAGATCATCTCCAGCTTTTTCTGTTCCTCATTTGCCTCCGACTGTCTTCAGGGTGTTCTATGTAAAACGCTTCACAGCAGCAAACGCATCCATTTTTCTACCATATGGCTCCCACCTGGGAACAAATCCATAACCCTGCCAGTGCTGATTCGCTCCACTTTTAGAAGAAAATGCTAATTGTTCCTCCAAAACAAAACCAGGCGAACACGGCTGCTTTCTTCTTTCACACTTGTGACCGTGAAATATGGCACTGTTGGCGTCTTAATAGGTGTAAAATCTACGGCAGATTAATGAACCTTCATTCACTGGATGATGAATGGCGACTATAGAGGGATTCTGCCGGCTCACTTCTTGGCAGCTCTGATAAATGCAGCCATTAACCTCCCACTGCTCTAGATGCCCCACCTGGAACCTTCTTTCGAGATCTTTGTTCCACCCAATGACTCGGAGCATCAGATACTTGTAGTTTACTTGGAAAAAAGTATGTTTTCTTTGCGACCTTCAGATCAATTCAGAAAGTATTACGAGTACTTCTGCAAAAGCCAGCTTACTTTTTGTGTGTGGTGGCCAAAACTTAATGGTTTCTGTTCAGAGGTCGCATCAAGCTGACACCATTAAATGTTGTTGCAAAACTTCAAAGTGAGGATCCTGGTGAACATGGATATTAGTCCTCCCAGGAAGGGACATTAGATCTCACGGTGATGCGTTGAAGTACCGTGAGATGAAGATTAACAGGTTGGCGAAGCATCTTTAGTCACAAGGATGCTGTATACTGCTGTTCCTTGGCTCATCTGTGGTCACAAGAAACTCGATCCAAGTGGCTGAAGTGACACAGCAGGCTGAAATTTATGTCAATTTGGAGTTCCAGGAATGGCATACAGGGAGGAGGCTCTTGGGCAGAGCCAGGGCATGATGGAGAGTTTATGTTTTCAAATGTGTTGTCATGGAAATGGAGCTGGAGGAGGTATTTGGGAAGAGGGACGCAGTGGATGGATGGATATATGTTCCTCTGAGCCACACCAGATGCTTGTTGTAGGCAAAAGACAGTATGGGAACATGGGTCGCCTCTCAGATATCACATTTCCCAGATGTCTAACACTCTCAAAAAGCGAGATTTTCGCTCAGAGTGAAACCAGTATATTGCTCCCATACTTTGTTTTACGTCACCGGTACATATTCAGACGGTTTTTAAGCATGGAGTCATTTGTTTTGAGCACCTGGAAATGCAAATTTTCTCGTGATGCGCAGCTCAGTCTGCGATCTGCAGCACCCATGTTTAGACCCATGATAAACACCAGGTCAGTGACGCCGCTGTGAGAGAATCAGTTTTTCCGAGGCAGTATTTCATGTAGCAGCACACAAGCCACTTATTCATCTCCGGGAGAAAAGCAAGAGAACGAGAATGACCGAGTTGAGTTTTTAGTGCCGGTGTCGCTGCTGTAGCTACACTTGATTGATGTGTTTGTCAGAGAAGACGGCCCCGTTCACTTATGATGGCAATGGCTGCCCATAAACCATCTCCCCGCAGATGTGTGCATGTGTCTGTGTGAGTGTGAGCTTGTTTTTTTTTTTTTTTTTTGCAATGAATGAAGTGTGTGTGTGCGTCTGACAGCCAATCAATCAACCTCAGTACAGCTCACCTGTGAAGCAGCGGTACACTCGCGCACAAACATGCACTTTGGAACTCAACAACATTTAGAAATAAGATACTATCGGTGGTTGTCTCATTATTTCAAAATAATTGTGTCGTTTTACCATAGATGCCATAGAAACAAGGGCATTCCTCCCCAGCGTGCTGAATGGGTTACCAGCAATCGCCATGGCAACATACTGATTGATGGGTGTCGCACTCTCAAGGTCATCCTCGGGTCCGCCCGTCTTGTTTTTCCCACCACGTGAATCTGAAACTGTAGAGGCCAAATGTGTTAATCACATCCCTCATCACATCTGTTCGACTACATGAGACAAAACACTGCAGCAAGTTTCTCAATCACATTAACATGCGTGACACTGAATTTCAGGCGCATGGCGACAACATGGCGGCGGGAAATAATGGCTGTGAAGGCTCATCATTAAGTTTTCACACCATCTATAAGCGCTAACACAAAAAAAGGTGTGACAATCTATTCCGCCATTTCCTGCTAGTTCTGGCTTCAGATGTTATGGAAGGCACTTTTGCCTGAGGTCAATTGTTTCAGCGCATCACTCAAACTACACTCGAACTACATCATGGTGCGTTCACTGACCTCTCATTTCTGATCATACCTTGAACATTCCTTTTATAACAGCTGTAGAACCTATGTGGATGAGTCGTTCAGCACTTCAGCCATATAAACTTGAGAGAAACATGTTTTTTCTTCGCTTAAACTGCCATTTTTTTTAACTGGAGGTTCATTTCAAAGTAAAACAGCACATTTTTTAAGATAAACAGCAAAACATACAACTTCTTCCATATTTTTGTCAACAAATGACAGAATAAAATGAAAACCACACCTTTAAACAGCCCATGCAACGCTGGTGTGATAAATTTCACGTTGCATTAAGAAATTTTTCAAACAATATAAAAAAAAAATTCTGAATGTGTCCGAGTTGAATTACCGGTGAAATCCAGGTAGTTGGTGGAGTCGATGATGATGCCCACCAGAGGGAGGTAGAGAGCCGCCACCTTGGCCCTGACGTCAGTTTTGATGCAGCGGTGGTCCAGATCGTGAGAGCACAGCAGACTGTAAATGGCATTGATGGACTTCCTCTGGACCTTCCCACTGAGTAGAGACACACAAGTCACCAAACCAAACTAAGAGCATCAAGAGACCAGTCAGGGACACAGGCTCACCCTTCTGACTCTATGTCCAGAGCAGCGCTGAGCTCCGTCAGCAGCAGGCCAGTCAGGTAATGTTGATGCTTAAACTCTGGGGAAAGCTCAAAGAGCCCCAAGATCCTTTGCTGCTCGTGGAAACTACATGAACCAGAGCTCTGAATGGAAAGAGAGGAATGAAGGCGATTAAATTCATGGGAATGGAATAAAAAAGTACTTTAATAAATTACACTCTGAACACTTTCAGTCAAACTCTTGAAACAGTTTTAACAGTCAACACTGTTAAATAAAAAAATTAATTGGTTTTAAAATAATTAAATAAGAACAAATTAGGACCATTAGGTGGAGAAATAAAATTTGTTAAATAAAAGCAATTAAATAAGAACAATGAGCAAGAGCTTGTACCAAAAGTAAAGCAGTTTTAAAAGTGGTCGAGGACAGTGAAACTGGTTAAACACAGGAGTCAGATTTGACAAGCTATTGGAGGACGGACCTGCGAGGAGATGGATGGACATGGAGACGCTGGAGCAGAAGCTGGGCTGCTGAAGAACAGACTCAAGTTCAGGTAGTGCTCGTGACTGCAGAGGATCCGCAGGAACTCCAGACGCATGCTGATCAACGTCGGCATGGAGATATTCTTGGCTGACATCTAAATGGACCATAACTAGTTAGAGCTTGTATAAATGTGATCAGTAGATTTTTATTTTCAACCTGGTTGCAGTAGTTTTTAATCAGCTGGAAGACGAATCCTCGGTCCATGAGAGACAGCAGGTCGTACAGGAAGAAGGCCAGACTGATGTTTACCTTCTCTGCTTGCTCAACCTCCTAACAAAACACCCATGCACAAACAAAATCGACATGTCTTTCAGGACAGAGCTGACTGTGCAACTTTGATTTTTTATTGTTTTGGAGAGAACAAATACGATAAACCTTCCTGTTGTTTACAGGACACAAGGCGGTAAAGATTTGTGGCCAAAGTGGAGTTGAATCACGGGCTGACGTGTAATAGCTGTGGTACCTTTTGCTGCTTCACAAGGATAGTGGCGATCTCTGCAGTGACCACTGAGACAATGGTGGTGATGTCATCTTTAAATCTGTCCGAAAAACGGCTCCTCCTGGGGGTGTGTTGCTTGTCCAGATGAGACACATGCTGAGCCATACTTTTGACCTATGCAAAATAAAATCAAACATGGAATCTGTCCTCTGCGGCCCCAATAACATGTATGTTATGTTGGGAGTTGGACAGAATCAATGGAACTGTAAACATCTGCATCACAACTGAAGAGTTGAGCGAGGTAGGCAGCCTGATACACGATGACACATTGGCGTTTGTGATATGACTTGTGTAATGTGAGAACTGAAAGAGCACAGAAAACACACTGACCAACAGCTCGAAGAAGAACCACGCATATTTGTATGCGTTCTCCCTGCAGACCCCAGTGCTGACCACCATCTGAAGGGCGAGCTCCTCATGAAACTGCTGCAAGAGAGAAAACAATATAAAGGTCAGCGAGACAAACAGCTTTCTTTTGATGGCTATACCGATGCCTTTCTAAAGAAAAAAAAAATCTGGGCGATCAGATGAGAACAACGATGTCACACTGCCATCTAGCGGCCAAGAGAGCGGCGTGAACGTTTTTGAGTCTAATTCATTTCAATGGAGCCTGACGGCACGAGGCAGGGGACACCCTGAAGATGTCACCAGTCCATCACATATGGAGACCGAGGACAGAGAGAAGGGAATCCGAATGAGTTGTCTGGATAAACAGACCTTTCTGTTGGAGGGCCTGGTGTTTCCTGAGGCGTTCTGACTGCTGTTTACTTCCACATAGGTAGACATGCGGCTGCCTGGGACATTGAGACCCTGCAGACACACACACACACACAAACACAGGCTTCATCTCAGTGGGAGTGATAAATGCTTTCATTAGAGTGGGACTCCAGTGGCCCATTAAGACACCTAATGTAGTGTGAGAATAGTATTATGGATCTGTGTGTGAGTGTGTGTGTGTGTTTGAGGTGGTGTGTGAGTGCATTTGTGTGAGTGTACCGCATATTAAATAAACAAAACTCCACAGACAACTTAAGCAAATGTAAATAAAGTAGAGCACCTTTGCAGAGAGGATGTTCTTGACCTCTTGGTCTTCAGCAGATGTGTGTGGAGCAGGAATATCAGGGTTGCTGCTGCTGCGGATCCTGGACTGAAGCAGCATGTTACCGACAGAAGCAGCTGTGGCCCGACCCATGGTGCTGTAGCGGCCTTCTGCTGAACCTGCAGTACCACCGGACCCTGAGGATTTAAAGTTCCACCTCAATACAAGTACAAATAAACAAAAAAAAGGCAATTTCTTACCATTCTGCATGTCTGTAGGAGGGTCCGGAAGTCGAAACACCCAGTACAGATAGGTGGCCAACAGGCTGTTCCTGCCCTGCTGGTCTCGAACCAGCTCCTGACTGTTGTGAAGGCTGTTTACAATGGACACAACGGATTCGAAGGCAATCTGGGCCAGATTAGCTGCGAATAAACATAAAGTTGTTACTGTAACAGGAACCTCTTTTAACACGGATGATATATCAATAATGTAAAAGTGAGCAGCCATGCACTTGTAGCATCATATTTTAAAGTTCCATTATTTTGTAAGTGATCGCCATCTGAAATAGACTCCACGGAGCCTTTATTTATGGGCTTAAAAAAAATGATTATGATCTCGGTCAAACTAAAAGAGCAAAGCAAAAGAGAAGAGCAAACTAAAAACTTGCCGATTGAACAGGGACAAATAATAGGCAGCTTAAAGATACAGTTTGATCATGTTTGCTCTGTAGCACTCAGTGGTGATCATACTTTTTAATCGCATTGCACATCTGCCATGATGAAGAAAGGGGGGACAAAAAGTCAGAAAATAGCTATGTAATAAAATGGTTCTTATCGCTTCATTATTGTAACTGCGTTGTGTTAAAATCTTGAACAATTCACAGTATTTGGTGGACAGAAGTACTCTAAAAATAGTTAATTTTTATAATAGTTAAGAATTTAATCATGCTTGTCTGTTATTTACCTTCATATTTGTGTTTGTAATAAATGTGTTACAGAATTTTTGGTGCCCTTTATATGCCGTATATTTAAGAGAAATTCTCAGCCAAAACATAAACATAATACTAAGTATTCTTTTAATTCTCATTATATTCTCATCTTAGACAGTGCAGTCAAACATCTTCATTTATAAGGACTGAACAAACAATAAAAGATGTCAACAGTTCACTCCACACGTAGTTTTGTTGACAAGTACATGACATGCATCATGAGTAAGTATGGCCTATCTGATGTAAATGGACAGCACAGAGCCTCAATATAATATACATGTCGATGGTGAATGTGTCGTCACAACGATCAGCACTTTAGAAGAGACACAGATGTATTGTAAAAAAATTAAAAACAGAACTTGTACTGTATGTAACTCAAAGGATGATTTTATCAACGCAAGCGTTAATAAGCGAGTAATATATACTGTATATAATTAATAAATATAAATCAATAGAGGTATTACAAGACCTGAACTTACAATTTGTATAGTTTTAAGAGATTTTTTTTTTCTCCTCCAAGAGGTGTCAATGTAGACAGAAGAGACGAGAACTGGTTCTGCTACTGTTCTACCACATGTCTTGCTGCTGCTGAAGTGACTCATAACTCAATGCTGATTTGAACAAGAGGGAGAAAATTATATGCTGCATCTGTTTGACACTTGAGTCTTCTACTTGTCTTTTGAAAGTCATTCTGACAAACAAAGAAACCTTTTATACAATCCACACCAGCAGAGCGTGGTCGTAATGTTATGTTATGTTATGTTCAGTTGTGAAAATCCTTGTTCTCGCCCTCACCAGTCTGACCGGCGATGACCATGGGCTGCATGATGAGTGTGAACAGCTTGTCCAGCACCAGGTGCAGGAACAGAACCAGCGGCTCTAAGCTGGACGAGGACAGGGAAATGATGCTGAGCTTCAGCTCATGCTCCAGCTTGTTCTCCGGAATCTTATCATCCCTCAGTCGCAGCGGGAAGGTCGCCCCGCCCTCCAGAGCGTGACAGAGGGTGAAGAAGCGCTCCAAGTGGTTGTCCTAGCAGAGAGGAGAAGGAGAGAGTGGAGCTGACAGAGGAGAGAGGCAGACAGACACACACCACCCCGGGGCGTGTGTTGTTGAAACAGAGTGTGTGTGACAAGTACAATACTGACTGTCATCAAAGTAGTGAAGTCTGTGTTGGTCAAACTTAATTAAGTACTTCAAATGAGGTGCGGCCTGGGCTCACCTGAGTGTGCACAGAAGAAACAGCCTGCACCTCCAGGTTGAAGAGTCCTTTATGACTCTCCATCCACTTGACAGGAGGAATCTGCTGAGGAAGCTTCTACAAGAGCAGAGACCAAGAAGCTTCAACTTCATCCATGTCAGTATAAGTACGACATTCATTGAGAGCATCTTTTGTCTAGATCTATAAAACACAAGAACTAGTAAAAACGAGGTACCTCAGGTGAGTGCAGTGAGTAGTTCAAAGGGAGTCGTTCCAAGATGATGGGGAGACAGAACTGTCCGATCTGGAGTCGGTCATTGTTGCAGATTGGAAGCCACTGAAGGAGAACAACAGTTTAAATCCAGTGTTGGAACATCAAGTGATGGGAAACTTTTTTAGTGCCTATCGCTGAGGTAGTGTACTTGAATACCATCAATACATTTCTTTGCTATACAGGTTTCGCATTGACTCTAGGAACATCTTGAGAATGCATGTGTGTGAGGAGGGACCGGAACAGAGCAAGAAAGCAGGGTCAGAAAGTGAAAGTGGACCTCTGTGAGTACTTTTCAATTAAGTGTTGAATAATAATAATATTTAACAATATTAACAATGTAAATTTATCCAAAATGAAAGTTCAATGATCAGAGTTGTGGGATGTTTTCTTCTCGATCTATTAATGAAATCTGATTAAAACATCAAATCATTTTTGCACTGTTTTAAAGGCAATAAAAGCCCAATTTACACTGTAAGCCAAACTAAAAAAAGTTCCAGTCTGCTTTATTTGCAAAAAGAAATGAATATTTCAAGCACAAAGGACACACAAAAAAATAAAAGTACTTGCTATTTTTTTTTAAAGAGGATAAAATGAGTGCATCTTTTTATTATGCTGTACCATGAGTAGCTTTTAGACTGACAGCACGTACTGTGCGCTTGTAGTTTTGTTATGATGCGCCTCACAAGGGCGGAGATTGACGGACGTTCGGAAGAGCCTGAGTCTGACAGGTAAAAAAAAGAGTTGTGCGGCACATTAATACGGCGAATTAAATGTGGCGACTGGTGATATGGCATATTACACACAGTCTGGATGTAGAGTGTCAGAAAAGGTGGATTGAGAGATGGATCTCACGGTTAGCCTAGTCATGTTTATTTAAATCTGCCCTGTGTAGCGTCCACGAGTGAGTGAGTTCCGCTTCTGTCCCGCCATTTATACATCTACATAACCGGAATTTGGACATTTATGAATTGTTCATGTTCAAGTCGCGGCCCTCGGTAGCAATATTTGAGGGAAAATATGAGCATTTGGCGTCACACATGACTTAATCTCTGAATTTGCACAAAAGTCGCAGTGATTGGACACTTTACTAAGTAGCGCGTGCAACATCGCGATTTCCTGGATGGACTGATAAATGACAATAAAACAGATAAGCTTTACTATTTTATATGTGGAAATGTTAATTTAAAACAAGTTCTTTTTGATGCGATTGTGTCCTACATATTTTCAAATTGTGACGTTTGTTTGAGCATAATTCTGTGTCGAATCGAGCGACTCAATAAAGGGGAAACAAAATGAAACAATAGCTCGACATGTTCCTACCGAGTATCCAATGAGCGTTTCACAGCTGCCGCTCTGGTTCTGCTTCTGCTGGCAGCTGATGTGGTAGATGGTAAACAGAAGGTGATGCCTCTCGGTCAGGCGGGCTGGAAGAACCATCTTCACTTCCTCGTAAAAGTCTGGCGACCTGACAAACCCATAAGGGTTGAACAAAAACCCAATCCAGAAAGTGCTTCACACCCTGCACTCACTCACTTGTTGTGGTAGGTGACCGGAGTGTAAACCTCTTGAAGGAATTCAGGGCCACTCGATTTTCCAAAAATTACCTGAAAAGCAAAGAGCAGAAAGTGTAGCTGATGCTGTATGTTCAAGGTCAAGCTAATGCTTAATAGAACTGCTGTAGTCAAAAGGCTGGTAAGATCAAGCAACACAACATTGTAAGGTGATTTATTCATCCATTTAAATTTTCATAAAGAAGGTGTGAACAAATAGGTCAGAACCTGAACCAAAAGTTTTAGCTCCTCATGGTATAATAACAAAGACACGTCAAAAAAAAAAAATAATAATAATGTGCATTGAAAAATAACCATCAACATCTAATGAATATTACACATAGATAAATATAATTCCTGGTACAGTAATTTAAACTTTTGTCTCTCTAATTTAACAAAAAAAAACATTTATTGCAAGTATTCCTTGAAAAAGCACATATTAATCACAGGTATATTAACTGCCACTTACAGGAAGAGCGGTGCTCGGGTCCTCTCCACTCATAAATTGAATTTTGACAGTGATATTTCGTGCTGACGTCAGTCTGCTGACAAAATTCAACCTCTGCGGGTAGATGTAGAGCAGATTCCTGCAGACACGGCGGGAGAACGTTTCATTGAAAATGTACAGTGGTCAGATTCGGGTTCTTGTAGTTCCCTACAGTGAAGCTAGATGGCACTGTTTCCACTGAGCGAACGGGAGTGAAAATGACGTCTGAACTCGTAGTTTTAATCTCTCGCTTACACCGACTAGATGGATGTACTGGATCACCAATGATTTGTGTTTAGTGACTTTAGATTAGTGACTAATCCGACTGACTGGAAATGTGAGAATATTCCACCAGTCATATGTCGAATAATGACACTTGCTTCATTTTGCTTTTTATTTAAGCAGCAAACACATTTGAAATTAGATCACACCAACATAAAAAGTGATTTTTTATGGCTCATTTGAGATTATTTAAAAAGAATTCTGTCACAGAATATAGATTGATGTATTTCCTTGAGACCTCACAACCTTTCTGAAATATCTGGAATTGACCTGAATATATTTCAGTCCTGCCAAAGACAAGGATCAGAAAACCCACCTGTAGATGTTGTGAGGCACGTAGACCTCACTGGAGGGGAACTCCAGCACCTCTTTGACACACCGGATGTTCTTCTCAGCCACAGGTATGAGCGGGATGAGCTCGGTGGACAGACAGGCTTGTGGCAGGTCTTGCAGCGGAGACATGTCCAGCTTGATGGAACCTGGAACACACTCTCACGTTACATCGCTTACGTCACACCAAAATAAAATCAGATTACAACCTGGTATTGTTCTGATCCTCCTCTGGGGGGTGGAGGTTTTCTTTATTTCAGAGAGGAACTTGAGCAAATCTTCGTCACTCAAACGATCACCCTCCTGGAGGACACAAAATATCAGTTAAAAATATCAGAATGGGTTAAATGTGAATGCTGATTCAGCAGTCTAGAAGATGGAGTGAGCACCAGCATGAATATTTTTGTTTTCAACCAATATTATTGTCCTACGTTTATTCTATGACTTATACACTTGAAATAGCAGTGAGCTAAAACGAACAGCAGGGGGCATTAGTGACCCATTAGCGTCGCTCCATGGTAACTATTTGTTTAAAATGTAAGTACATATGAATATAATAAATCAATGTAACATCATTTTGTATTATACCATATAAAATGGCTTATGAAAACAATTTCAACAATAATAAAAATCCCAAATCACAGCTGTAGTTCCATCAAAAGAGGCGGACTATGTTGAACATTACAGTGACTATGTTGTTTTTCTCTGTTTCAATTTTGGTCCGACCTGTTTGAAGATGGTGCTGATAGTGATGGTGGCGGGTTTGAAGGCGGAAATGTTGCACACTTGATCGTCGAAGGTGTTGAAACGTTCTGAATTCCTACGAGGAAGTTGCGTCTTGCGATCAATGCTGCTGGATTTGCCTGAGGAGGTGAAATGTCGACACCTGAATTCGGAACGTTTGAAAATCACATGTGCAGCACGTACCTCCTCTGAAGCTGTCGCCATCGGTGACGTCACGTTCGGGGGTAGCTGTGCTGATGACCTCCATGATGTTGACGGTCGCCCAGGCGAAGGGCATGCGGTAGCGACCCAACCTGTGGCAGAATGCCTCGGCCTGGCCACGGAGTTTGTCCAGCTTGTCCTTGTTCTGGGTTCAGAAGACAGCAAGAACTGCAGCTGTACTTCCACCTTCACATAGTTCAACACTGATGTCTCAGCCTTGAGCATTCTTTACCTTGGCAGTGTCACACTCCCTCAAGGTCATGTATGGTTCAGCACAGTCACTGATCTCACCCTGCTGCAGAACCTTTTCAATCTATAACACAGAGAAGTGAGTAAAAATACCATCCTAAAGAGCCTAGTCCCTCTGAGTCATCCTTACCTTGATCACCAGGTAGATGTCTGGGGACGGGTAGGTGACGGAGAAAATGGCAGATCTGGCCTGCGAGGACTGATCCACGTACGGAGTGTGACCTTTCAGGAAGTTTCTAAACTGTTCTGAGTTTAGATCGCAGTAGAAGTTCTCTGATATCTGCCAGCAAAAAAGTCAATCAATTGATTCCAGCTTTGGATCTGTAACATAAATCCATCTATCCACCAACCAAGACTACAAGTTGAAACCTTTTGCTTCGCTAACTAGTTCAACGCAGTTCAACCCTCGGGCACTGAGCAAAGTCATATATCCCGACGACACCGTGTGACCCTCACGGTTGAGCTTCATTCCTTCACTGACACTGACCAAGCTAGCAACAGCAAAAATAATATTCAACTTTGGAATGCAAATTGAAGACCTTTAAAACGTTGCTAAGATCTCTTTTTTAATGTTTAATACCCTGATTTTAATAAAGTTTGGAAAAGAGGTTGCACCCACCAACATGATTCTGTTCTTGACTCAAACATGCAACAGAGCAAAACCCATATTCAATTATAAATTCTGTTTATCCACAGTTAAACTCATGTTTTTCTAACATGGAGATGTTATTTTTCTCTTGGAATGATGCTTCATTTTCTTGCGATTTTTTTAACATAACAAAGCCACAATTCAAGTGTTAATACTACCAGAGGGTGATTCATTCGGTTTCAATAAAGGTTGGTATACTTAACGTAGTTTAGTGTCTGTATTTTGACGGACAAACTCTACCTGAAAATGCACACTTTACTTAGGTTATAATCCAAGGCAAGTAGATTTGTTTACTACAGGCACCTTAATAGAAACAGAGGGAGGATACGCTTGTGCTGAGCGTCTTTCCAGAAGCTCCACTCTGAACACATTAAAAAGAACATTCTGTCTTTTTATTATCTGTGTTAAATAGACATCTGTTAATCTAAACAGAGTAAATGTTCACTCGAGTGCCGCAGGGCCATTTCCTCAGTCTTGAAACACTTGAATGGACAGTGCTACTCAGTTTTCTCAACTCAGAGATGCTTTTGTGATGAAATAACAAGCCGACTGGAACATGTAACTAGTTGATTGCAGAGTATCCAACACACACGTGTCCAACCAATCGGCTGCGGTCACAGCCCACTGAAACTGGGCTTGTCCCGTCTTGCTGAGGAACAACAACACTATTAAGAGTTCCCTCTAACCCCTGAAATATTTCTGCACATATTCGTCCCTGCAGCACACTCGGGATGAGCTTTTCGAGACGTTTAGCATTATGTAGGTCACATGAGGAGTCAAAATGTGAGGCTCAGTCGTGGTTGGTCGAGAGGCCTGATTATTGACCAGAGTATTATAGATACATGGAACATCTGTTTCAGATTTTACAGATAAGAACTGGAGAAAAACATGACAAGCATAGCAACGATGTGTTGCAGCAAGTCGGTTGGAGACAGAAGCAAAACAACAGAGAAAAATGACAAAGATGATTTTAAGTATAAAACGAAGAATATTTTTGGACTTCTTATGAGTTCAACTTCACAAAGACATTCAGATCAGTAAATTGAAAAGTTTAGCCTGAAGCGAATGTTATATTTCAATACTTCTGCTGACTGCCACCCAAAAAAACTTGACAAGGCAGACGAAAATTCCTTTCTGCCCTGAGTTCAAATCCACAAGTGATGTAGAGAAGTCAACCCCCATGAGGCATAAATGTCAGACGAGAACCTCGGAGATTAAGCTGAGCCTGCTCGACAAGAAACCATAAAACCTTCCCAAATCAACACGAGGCACATGACAAGCAGCAGCAGTGCTGGAAAATATTCATAAATATCCATTCATAAATCATGTCAGGACTGTGGTGGCACTGTAGCTGGGGTTGACTGGTGACGTCTGCACCCAGCTGGTGACGTTTATGGAAATGAGTGAATATTAAACAGTTAGCCTCCTCAGAAGTGAAACCAAAATCTTCCTTTGTGGACAATAGTCGTCCAGTTGCACCAGTTTGTCAACACTCATGATAAATACTGGAAATTAATGCAACCAGTATGTAATCAGGTTTTTAAATAACATGGTTTTCTTACCTTCTTCTTCTCTTTCAAGTCGTACAACGCCATCGTGGCGAAGATTGGTTCGATGTCAATCTCAAATCTGAAAGGTTTTCAGGAGAAGATGATTCAGTAGAAGTCATTTGATGGTTAAAATGTGATTAGTTATGCATCTTAGTGCGACACAAAGGGAGTATAAATACAGAGGAGCACATGTAACTATGCAGGCGAGAACAGTCCTCCTCACATCACCATTCTATCCTTCAACCGCAGAGAATGTTCTGTTTGTTAACTGCTGTTTCATGAAAGCCTCTTAAGAAGTCAAACATATTACAGAAACATTCGGCAGCTGTAGTCACACAAGAATGGAATATTCCACCTCCAGATGGACATACTTGACTGCCTGGCAACGGATCAAGATGCGATCTCCAGAGTGTTCCTTCGGACAGTCCGGTATGGGTCTGATCTCAACTGCGTCTTCCTGCAGCCAGAACAAACACCCTTAAAAAACAAAAACACGCCCCCCACCTGCATTTTCCAATTTTTGACTTTCATACTCTCTGCTTAATAAATAAATCGATAAATAAAAATTACTACACAAAACCAGGCAGTTGCACAGTATCATGGCCATCCAGGTTGAAGGGAACATTAAATAGCAAATGTTAATAGAATTCCAAATGAAGTAATGTTTAATCAAGAATAACGCAAAGATGGTTCCGGTCCTCACAGTTACCTCGTCGGCAGGTGGGTAAAGTGCAAAAAGCTCTGGGTGTCGGTTCCCTTGTCGTGCCTCTTGGTGGAAGTGGTCCAGTTCCTCATGGTTGCTGAAGGCCAGCAGGCCTTCCACTCTGGGGTCCGGGGTCAAACACCGAAGGTTAAAGTCTGAAGAGGTCAGCGTGCGGCCAGAGTCATCACTCAGCCCATCTAGAGTTGGGGACTTGACCTGGGGTCAACAGCAGAAAAGAGCGAGGGGGGACAATGTTCATTTGGAATTTTTGAAACATTTTGGATTATTTTGGTTCCGTTACATTGCATTTGTTATGCGAACTGCATTATAATATCCACATCCTTTTAACAGAGCTACAGTAAAAAGAGTCGGTGTATCTTCACGCTGCGGCCCCCTCACCATGGTTCCAGTACCATATGGAACTGCTCAGACTCCAAATACAGGGCACAGTTGTAACCTCTCCACTCTTAAGCTGGCTCAATCTTTGAACTCACACCCTCCTCTGTCTGTTCCCTGCCCATCATCTGTCACTCTCACATCTCCAGCACATCAGGCCTGAGTGAGTTCAGCCCTGGACCTTCCCCCCGGTGGAGCTCAAGAGTCCACACTGTGATCCCAGGATCCCAGCAGACTGCAGCGTAGAGGACATCCATTAAGGCTGGAGGACAATAGTGCTTTTCTTCCCAGCTCTGTCACTCTCTCTGTCTGGCATGCAGATCATGGCAAGCCTGCGGCAGTAATGAAGGCGCTTTGCTTTGGGTGATTAACCAGAATTGGCACGGTTCTGGAGGCAGGAGAGAGTTGGTGTTGAGAGACGACAGGGACTAGAGGCGCTGCGACTGCCTCTGACAGTGCACAACCTGCATTCACTGGGGGCGAGGATGGGAACTTGGCGTGAGCTGTCGGAAAACACAGCGCAACAAACTCACAACGAGTTTGTGTACAAGTCAGTGGAGTAAAAAGACTCTCAGAATCTGGGAGAGAGTGACAAGAATAACAAAACACTGTTGTGTTGCTCCCAGAGCCCTCCAACCAGGCTCCCACCCCTCCCTCATATCACCCCATTCCCATTGGCTCTTCTCTCTCACCAGCCTTGATCACTATGGACAACCATACTGACTCCACAATTGCTCCTCTCAAAATCCACAAGGTTCCACAGCACAGTACAAACACAAATTCACACCAACCAAACAGATCGCTTTTTGTGTGCTCCAGGTGGTGTTCAAGAGAAGTTTTCAACCAAAGCCGACAAAAAAAAATGCAGAATATATTCTGTGAGAAATAACAGAAGTGGATGATTCATGGTGGCCGATGAGGAAATAACAAGAGTGAACCAAGAGCTGACTATTTTTGCAATGTCAAGCTAAGAAGCTACTGCAAAACCTGACATCTCGTCGGATGACTTCTGAGTTGTGGAGAGGGAGTGTACGTCTGTATTTGCTTCAGATGACTCAGTGCAACATACATATGAGTCAGTAAAGAAGGATAGCCTGATAAGAGGTGTTTTAAAGGTTCTCGATCCGTAGGTGTGGTTGATACAGGATGCCAAAGCATAAAAAGAGAAAAGAAAATATAATTGTATAAAGGACACCCATAATGCACTGCAGCTAGCCTACAAATATGGGCCAGGCTTATTGCTCTGTTTTCTGTCAGTTACAACATCAAGCTTTTGACTTTTATTAAACATGAGCTCCTCACTTTTGAGCATTTGTTACCGACTGTCGTACAGTCTCACATTTAATGCCCAAGTCTAGTATTCCACACGTATTTCCTCATGAGATTATCTTTCTTTTATGGATATGACTCAACCGGCATCATGTTTGCTTTTATGTGTCAGTGTATAAAGTTTATACCAGTGCTTTTCAACCAGTGAGCCGCAGCACACTAGCCATGGGAAATAATCCAATTTCACCTCATTTGTCCTGAGCTAGAGGTCGGCCATGTGATGACGTTAAATCACAAACTAGAATATGTTTTACCAATGTGAGGAGATTCTTCTTATACACTATAGTTCTATGCTGATGCGTAAAATTGTCCATAACTTGCTAGCATCCTCCCACACACTCACAGCAAAGAAGCCGGCAAAATGCACAACTTTGAGTTGTTTTTAAACCTGATGCGCCTCTAACTTGACCACACACCTTCACAACAGAACGATGGAGTGTTCCTTGGCATAGCCACGACACAAAAGACAGCCGTAGAGCTAACAGAGCGTCACGTCTCACTTTAAAACTTTGACACTCGTAAACTGTCCTAGTCTGTTTCATGGTTTACAAGTTAGCTAAATGCAGAACCAAATAAATGAGCTCCAAAATAAAGAATCACTGTTGTTACGAAGGAGAGGCATAAATAAATCGATATATTTATGGCCACATCCCACCCGCTCTAGACACATTTTAAACAGATACCTTTTCTCCAATTTGTTTCTGCTTATGGGATGGCAAAACAACAGAGCGTCAGTAGCTTTGGCCGAGGTTCCTTTGGTTCCTACTGGATTTCTTCAATGAACCAAGAGTGTCGTGGATTAAAAAAGGTTGAAAAACACTGGTTTATGCAATGTGGGCTGCCTCAGCATGAGGCTATATCAACTAGGTTTTACACCGATGTTGACTTATATCATTTGGTTCTTGTAATTAAAATGTAGTCAGGGTTAGGGACAGTACTCTGACACTCTGACAAGCAACAGCATTAGAAGTGAGTTGAAGATGCTCAGGAGTGGTGATCAAAAGAGGAAGAAAGAAAATTATGTGATGAAATGTGTGAATGAAATTTAACAGCTTCACATCAAAACTATGACATCGATATGTCAATAAATGTTGAGAGTCATTTGGGTTTTGTTGAATTTTCTGTCACATTTTTTTTTCAATTTTCAGTTTGTTTTCTTGATTTCTTGGCCCAAAACACACCTCAGATCGAAACTCAAACATCGTGACTTTCTAGTGTTTAGACATCATTTAAATATGAAGATGACAAGTCAGCGCGTGCGGCTCTCACCGGTTCGTGCTGCTTTTCAGTCGGTACATCCGACTGAAATATCTGTTTCCGAAGAAGTTTGTGGAGCCCGGATCGCTCCGAGTACGCGCCCCAGCCATCGCCCTGGCACCTTCACACAAACACAAGAGGACACATTGTCACAACAGATACCCCTCAAGTCGGTGAACACGATGGAGGTGTGTGTCACTGGTGGAAGGAGATGAAGAAGGTAAAGCAGAATGGATTAGACAGAGGATTGTGGTTTAACAGGGTTTCCCTGGCACATCATTTCAGGTTATTGGGTCGAACTACTTTCCTTCTCCATCATTATAACCATTTTACTGCATGTGAAATTACCTTCTGGTTACAACCAACCACGGCTGAGTGTAACTCTTCACACAGTCTCTCACGTGAGGATCCAGCTCCACTCTGCAAACAACGGAGGACAGAAACCGCAGGTTAAAGTAAAGAAACACAGAACCAGCTCATGTATAGACATCAAAATGTTGCTCGGGGTGAAACTGGGGGTGAGTGGGTGGGGGTGGGGTGGAACTAAACAATATTCTAAATGACAGTAAATATGTGGTTTAGACTGCTGCTATGAGAATGTCATCTTGATTATTTACTTCTTCTCATTACAGCTTTTGTTTTGCATGACTTGTGAGTGACATGCATGACAAGCTCATTTTGCACTGTGTCATGAATATTCATTCAGTCATGGAAAAAGCCTTCTTTAAACACATGTACATACCTCACTTATCATTCCAACTGCATTCATCATTTATTCACATTTAATACATACATATCCTGTCTGGAAAACCTCACAAAGGTCCAGGAATTGTTTTTTAAAAATTTTGTATACAAGAATTTGTGGTGAGAATGTGACCGGAAAGACTGCTTCACATTTGGAGTGAGTTAAAAAGCTACAACCAAGTGCTGAAGTGAGCTAGCTTGGGAGGCTGGACCACATATTTTCTGTTTATTGCGTAGCTGTTTTCTCAGCTCATTTTTAGACCGCCTTTGATTTGTGAACAGCTCAAACAGAATCAAGGTTTGTCACGGCTCATCGCGCGTGCGACCCACCCATCCTCAGGCACAGAGTGTCGAACAGTCCGACACTCCTTCTCCACCAGCTCCACCTTCAGGTCATCATCAGGGAAGTCCCCGAATTCCTGAATCAGGGCAGAATCTCCGCTCCGTAGCTGCGACATCAAGAACTCCTCCAAGTCCAGAGGTTCCACCGCTTCATAGGACTGTGGCTGTGAGGAGATTTCAGTGAAGTAAGGCTTCTGGAGCGATCACATTTGAGTCAACAGAGGCAGGAGAATAAAGGAAGATGGCAGGTGTGATGGCAGGGACACTTCAAATCAGCAATATTTCTGCCAAGACAAAAAAAAAGGCACACAAATAGAAAGTGGAGCACTAGGGCTTTTATCTGTTTCTGAGGGTCTATTTTTAGGACAGTCATCAGCCAGCAGATCAGCCTCAAAGTCAGAGCCGCACTCTCACTTATTTACCGTACAAATGCAAGGGAAATGGTATGGGTCTTCAATACCACAGAATCCCTCCGGACCCTTGGAAGAGATGGGCTCTCCAGAATTCATAGGTGAGTACAGAACTATAGTTGTGAGAGTTGAGCTCATTTCTCTACTGTCAGTCATCAACTTTGCTTTGTTCAAAGCATGTATTTTACATCGAGCACTGGGCCTCAGGGTGTGAATCCAAGCACATCAGGTAAGGGAGGAGGACACCCTGGAAAGGAGCAATGCCAGGAGCACAGACTCCATTGGTGAGTGGTGAGGTTTAACACTAATCTAGTGGTGATTTGATACCCGCTTATAAGAGCAAAAATGGATAGAGATGAAATAACAGGGTCACCTGGAGCTGCAGGCTATAGTCAACTATACCTAAATTGGCAGAGAGGTGGGTGACATACCGGTAATAACATACAGACGCTCACACCAAACAACAGGCAACAAATTTGGACTGTGAGAGGAAACTGGCAAAAACACGTGGAGGACAAACAAAGTCCACTCAGAAAGCACCCAAGAGTTGCCTCAATCGGGATCCAAGGCTGCAGCACTACCCACTATCTCACCATGCTGCCCACTACAGCTACACGTAGTATCTTTGCAGCGTAGTTGCATAATTCATCTTCCTCCTTCCAATAACTTTGTGAGAGAATACGAAGCAATTGGTGTTTGTGAGGTGAGGAGAGGAACATTAAGTCCCCAGAAAGGCGGAGTCGACAGCAGCAACAAGATGAGTCACGGCTCAACTCGATGTTCAAGAGCAGCGCATTTTTTTTTTCTCCTCAGACATGTTTTTGCATATCTGGATACCCGAGGGGATATTTTTCTCTGCTGAGTTGTATCGGCTAGAATGCAGCACGGGAGGACGACAGTGAAGAAGACTGAAGAGTGGTATTGTTACACAAAGTAAATAACAGCTTTTGTTTTGGGGTTATGGTGTAGGCAAGGTTGAGCAACACAAAACAGGCATTTTGTTGGACTATTCTCAAACAAAAAAGTTCCCTCACACAATGAAGAATCTCAAATAAATATGCGGGCTATTACTTTGCACTTCAGCTTACTTGACAGTACAATCTGGTCAGAAATGTGTGAATTGCAAAATGTCTCAGTTGCTCAAGGCACCAGGGCCGTGGTGCTTGAACAAGCCACTCAAGCCTCCACACTTTGTCTGCCTCCATGCAGTGTCTCACTTCCCGGCCTGAGCAGCCCACGACTGCACCTGCTTATGAGTCAAGCTCCACTATGCTCCACTCCCTTACTTGAGTGCAAAACTGCAAGGTCAACTGCAAGGTCTTCAGCAACGTCTTACCATAGGCCACGGTTCCTTAACCTTTTTGATCTCGGGGCCCACCTTTCCCAGAACAAATGTGCCCGGGGCCCATTCAATAGAACTGATTCAATACCCTTGATTTCATTTGTGATCAACAACCATATATAATCTACTTACACGTAAACAAACCAAAACCTTGTGAAATGACACGATACCATGTGATCGTCACAAAGATATTTATTTGCCATCGAAAAGTCCAACCAGCAGCTGAAGCAGGTGCAAGTCAAGAAAAAAAATACAGTTCATGCAAACTGTTGAGAAAATGTTTAATAAAATAAATATAATAAAACTATGTCTAAATATCATAAAATAAAAATAGTATATTTTATTTAAACTCCAAAGAAGATATTAGTAAAGTGTAAATGAAAGTATTGCCATAAAATGTAATTTTCAAAACTGCTTCAATGTTTCTTGAACAGTTTTTACTGTTGGGGTGGACGGCATCACTTTCTTTATCATGTTTTCTTTTCATCATCACTCACAGATTTGCAGCTGTCAGGTCAATTCAGGGTAGAACATCTCTAGTGATGAACAAACTCATCAATGCATTACGTGCCGCCTTTAATCCTCAAGTTTTTTTAAAACCTTTTTGCATCCATCAGCAAAATCTCATGTAGTCTCCTTCATCATGGATATTTGGCTGTGACAACACAGTGTTGCACAATACGTTGCACCTGGAACTGGTGCACTCACATAGGCTCTCAGTGGAGGATAATGGATGGATGGAGCAACTATTTTTGTCCGTAATTAATTTTCAAAGTTTAGGAGGACCAGATGGCTGAAGAACATAAAATACTCAAAAAGATAGTTTATTTAAATCTGGAGGAATTGAAATGAATATTGTGCTGTGTTTATGAGTATGTTCTGAACAACGTGAGAGATAGAAGGTTCATATGTGTAAACAATTACAATAAACTACAAAAGAACAAAACAGAGGGAGGAAAATATCGGATGCATGCCATTTCAGATGAGGGAAAACACATAAGAAGTAAAGACCAATATAATAACAAAAATAAAATAAATGTGGACTGTGCAGAGAGTATCGTAAATTATTCACAATAGTTCAGGATGAAGACATCTATCGCTGCATGAGAGCAAATCACAGGAAAGTGGGAGGAAATCTTACAAAAAGCAAAATTTTTCACCATATATTATTACATGGACACCAGCCTAAACCTCTTTTGAAATCCTACAAATAAATATTACAAAAGATATGGTTCAATCGTGGTGGCATACAAAGACAAAAGGAGAAGAAGCGTTTAAAATATTGGCAGAATTATAAGCAATGTCATTTGCAATGTCCACTAGAGACCGACATTGTTTCAACACACCTTAAGTAATAATTCAACAAAATAAAAGGCTAAAATGCAACACAACTATTACAACTCCTGAGAAACACCCTCATTGCCTGTTCAGCAGCCCCTCATAATACAGCAAATGCGGACTTACCCTGGTGAAAAGTTGGCAGAGAAAAGGGAAGCTCAGAAAATGGCGCACCCCGGATATAGCAACGTAAAGCGTGCGACTGGTGGTGGTGAATGCTGTGACAAAACTAAGCTTCAATGCAGCAGAGAGATCCTCTTAAAATTCATCCTCATATTCAAGAAGCAGCAGCGAGTTAATATTCAAGCATTTTAAAGAGGAAGAGACCACTAATGGGTTTAAGTAGAGGGAGACAGGATGAAGCCTCCAAATATATTGTTACACATTTGACTTTTCTAGAGTATGTGAGCAGCAGAAACCGCAACTCGATACAGGAAGTGTTGTCAACAAGGTGTCAGCAAACACATACACTTACTGCAACAAAAGGAAGTTGCATCACCCAAGTCGTCCAAAATTGTCAGAAGAGAAAATGCAAGAAAAAAAAAACATGAACGAATTGTTTGGTTTTTGGTCCACACTAGGTGTAGCAGAGCGGGAGGTCAAAACCACAATCTAGTCAGATTTCAAATCTGAAATTATGTGTACAATGTGTGCAACACCTACCTTTGCTTCACAAAGGAAGGAAGCTTCTTAGAATTGTGTACATTTGAGCCCAAGACTAGCAAGAAGGATAGGTGTGACCACTAGCAAGGACAAGTTAAGGCAACCCTGCTGGGAAAGTTTGAGCCATAAATATCATTTAAGGATTTGCTTCCTAGTATAAAGTACAGTTTCATCCAAAACCGTGAAGAACCCAACAACTCCTCTTGTACTATTAGTGTTCCGATCCAATGAATGAGTTAGAGGGTTCAGTATCGTGATTTTCACTGGAAAAACACTTTCATGCAAGAACAACACCTTGCGGTAGATGACAAAGACCTGACCTACAATAATGTGTTTCTTAAGACAGATAGCACTAAAAATGTGAATTGCATATTTGCTAACTTTGTGGGTAGAAACATTTTTATGCTCCTTTTTAATTCAGTTTATTTCCTTGAAAATCTGTAAATACAATTCATCCCTATCACCTACATTAATGGACCATAATTTGCGAAATATAAGATACTACTTTTTTTTCTTGTGGTCTCAACCCTGTGACTTATACAATGACGCGACTAGTATATGGATTTTTAGGATAAAGGGCGCCCAAATATCGAGCCTCCTCACATCAAACTGACAAAATCAGAAGCATTTTAATTAGCTAAATATACTCAAAATGCACCGTTTCTGCCTGCATGTCCGCAGGACGAGATGCAGCAGCTGAATCTGGCTGTGGTGTTGGAACACACCGGCGAAAACAACGCATTTTGAGCACTTTAATGTAAATAAAAGCTGCTAGGAGTTCATGATTCAAGTTCAGAATATTGCCGAGTTTGTTTCATGAGTCAGTCTCGATACGGGACCCCGTTTTCAAAACTAGTTTAGAATTGATCCTCATGCATTTTTAAGCCGGGTGCACCAGTGACCTTTCTACAGCACAGTGGTGCAGCTTATAGATGAACAAGATCTTCGTTGTTAAATGTAATGGATGTGGCTAATATTCCAGTGCACTCCATTTTCCTTTTTTCAATAGAAAATGTTTACTACTTACACTTCTACTTTTGGTTTCCAGTGAGGACCCACCCGTGGATCCCATTGCCCCAAATGTTTTTTTAAGTTTTATGCTCATGAGAAGCAACTTTTCAAAATAAAATCGATTCTTGAGAAAAGGCAAAATTCAAAGCCAACTGTGGAGGAACCGGAGGTTTGTATCAACCACAAAGATGGCACCCTCAACGTTGAGGCCCATGCAAACGCTGATAACAGGAAACTATGATTCCAGAGATTATGGCATTAAAATCCCTCTCCCACATCCCAAATCCGACCATATTAAAGATTTGTCCATGTAAGCTGCAAGGTAAGCAGGACCACCAGTAGCCAAGCCACTGACCCATTTCCCAAGCAGGTTAGAGATTAAGTGAGGATGGTCGGCTCTAGTTCTTCCCTCTGTCAGCTGACTTTGCTGAAGGATCATGACCAGGGAGGTATCAAAGCGTTCCAGCTCAGTCAGTCATGCACGTAGATATGGCAGCGACTTAGGGCTTTTGGGAAGTCAAAAAGAGACACAAAGTGGCAGAGACAGGGGATCTGTGACGAGGAAACAGGGAGGGAGGAACATCAGTTCACGCAGGGTACCACAGAGACACGGTGTTGTGGGGACAAATCCCCGCACAGGATTACTGCACAGCGCTCCGTCTGCTTGCTTAAAAGTGCAGGAATCACTCTGCTCGGCTTATGCAAGAAAAGAACCTAATGACGTTCCATCATCTGCAGGGAAAAGTTGCGGCACTTCCATCCTCTAAGCTGTCGGGTCGGTTTAAGGAAAAGCGCGTTGACTTCAGAAATTATCAGTAGAAAGAACAATTACTCCAAAAATAGCAGACTAAAATATCCAGACCGTTTTACAGAGGTACTGTTTATCCTCCAGCTGGATTTATGAGTCAGTAATAATTCTCAAAATGAAGCCTGAGTCAGGCGTTCTTGCTGCCTGCAGCTGTAAAAATGGTCAATTGCACTTTCCGTTCTGTCCACGAACAATTGCTGTAATTTGACCTTTTGTGGTGACTCCAGGGACGGGACCTCAGATAACATCACGCGTCACTGTAGCCCCCTGACTTCCTTGGATCAATATAGATGGGTTTGGTAGAAGATCCTTGAGAACAGGGTCTTCAAGGTGATCTGTGGTTTATTCATGTGGGATTAAGAAATATGTGAATGTGCTGTTTTTTTGTTGCAGATTTCCATCACACCTCTCAGAGGGCAGGTTCTACCTACAGAGGAGTATTGGCGTCAGAAGTGGTGTTGTACCGAGAGGCAATCAGGAACCACTTTTTCTGATGTCGAAAGAAAGAAAACACCAGTGTGAGGATCCCAAAAGGTGGATCCGAAACGCAAGGGCTTCGATGGTGTGCACACACCATGTGGTACCATGTGAGGCAAAACAGGGGTCCCTTTCTACAGACACTGAAATTGTGGGCCACTTGAAAGCTGCAGATGACCTGCTAGCTTCCACAGAAAAGAAGGGGTTCTATTCAAAACGAGCCGTTGGCACTGCTCCCCTCGAGCAGTCCATGAATCACACTGAAGTAAACCCAGATAACTGGCACAGATACACCACAGCCTCATGTGGCTGTCGAGGATGAAAGAATGAATGAGGGAGGGATGGAGGGAGTGAACTCACCACCGCAAGGCTCATGGTGGCAGAGGCATTGGAGTTGCTTCTGCTATGATGGAAGCCAAAGCTGCCACTGAAGTTTCGCCGAATCTCTGCAGACGAATGCCTGGAATGAAGAGACACACACTCATCAGGGTCGACAGTCAGGAAGGACACTGCGAGGCTCCAGGGCCACATCCAGGCCTCTGACTAAGCGCACTGTCATGTCAGCAAGAGTTTGATGAACGTATGTGACAGGACATATTTTTAAACATCCACTTTTCTTTTGAATAAAATATCACAAGCATTTCAGAGAAATAATCATGTTTTCCGAAAAAGACTCATTGTTTGTGTACATATTTTAAGTAAAGACTGAGTTGGCAGTATTTTGTGAATATTGACGCGTTATCATTCATTTTCTGGAAATACAAAACATCACTTTTGACATTGATGCTTATTAAGTTTTTTTTCCTCCACCAAATGGTACTTCAGTTTTCGCCCAATAACGTTTATTAAGTATGCAATTGGTTTGATTTTCTAAAGTCATCTTATTTGCTTTTAATCTGTGTGATTCATTTTCAACAGTTGCACTCTGTTGTTTGTCATTTTGGGGAGAGATCAATGATGACAGGCTTCTTAGGGCGAGACATGCAAACACACACACACACCTATAGACAATTTTGAGGAGGAAACCATAGCGCCCAGAGAAAAGCCAAACTAGCACCCAGAAAGAACTCACATCAAACCTAGCTTTGCCTCAGGCTGGATGTATGGTGTCGCTTGAGAAACATCTGAATGTTGTGACTGAGCCACAAGGACAATGTTGAGCATGAGAAAGTGATAAAGGAATGATTGTTTCCCCTCTTATTAGTTTGAGTTGACCATCCGTGATGACTCCATTCACAGCGCTGTGCAGTGGACACAGAAGCACAACTGTGTTGTACGAGCGGCTTTGACTGGCAGAAATAGCGTCTGGACTTTAGTGGTAGACGAACCAGGAAATAAACCCGACATCGTGATGTCGTGGAATTCAAATCCAGCGGGTGGACCAAGTCAGTGAGTATGCAAACACGTGCGACGAGTCACTATCTGGTTTCCATATTTGATCTGAAGGCCAACGTTTTGAGAGAAGTCATATAAAGCATCTGATTTGTGGCATACCAGTTTTCATGGCATGGAGCAGCTCAAAGAAAAAAGACTGACATGCGCGTGTTTGTGCATGAGAGCCACAGATTATTAAATCAGTGCCAGGCTGGAGGGAAGCTTACAGGGTGAAGACCTCAGAATATGGGTCACATTCCCACCAATCCTCCCTGTGGTCAGGCTCATCTGCTCAGTTATGACCTGCCAGCTCTTGTTGTGACAGCCACACCACTAATTATCACCAACACACTGGCAAACCTTCAACACAAGGCATCATCGGACAACTGCAATCTAGAAAAGGAGAACAACTTTAAACACCATCAGAGTATCACCGGTGCTGCGATAAACTAGTTAGCAATGTCTAATACGCAATGATAATAAACAGATGCCGGTCATTCAGGTTGGTGAGCAAGTCACGGCTCAGGTCTTCAGGGTTATTTCCAGAGGGAAGTTGTCGTTCCTCCCACCAGAGATCAACCATTCAATTACTCTTATTATTCAGCTACAGAAAAAAAGAAATGTTAACTTCAAATGTCAGTAGTTGCTGGATTGAATACCAAGCACTTAATTTCTAGAGCTCTCTGAAGATGCCCAAAAGATGCCCTGCAACTATTATTGAAATAGATGCCTTTTTTTACACGGGTAATTACATATAATTTAGTCATTACTACGCATTGGTTACAAAACTTGTTTTGACTACAGTCTACACAGACAAGTCGCCCCAAGATTCTACAGAGGGTTCCATTTTTTTTCCATTGGACAGTAAAGTTATGACACAGAGGAGTTACTGGTTTGTTTCTCTTCCCTAGTCTACCATTCTTGTAGACACACTCTTGCTCCACCTGCTTTGACTGACACTCGTAATAAAGAGTTAAAAGTCCCTGGAGTTCGAGGTATGGTTGGGAGCGTTCACAAGTTCAAAGTCCAAATGTGGCGCCACAAGAAGAGCATTTATTTTACTACGATTACTATTACTAGGCCTTAGCAATGTTTGTGACTTGTGAATAATCCCTGACTGACTTTGCGGTCATGTAAATTCAGTATGTAAATTCAGTTTGCATCCAAACTTGTAAAGCTTGGTAAAAAAAAACACCCCACTTAAAGTCTGAAGTCCGTAATGGCACATGTCATTTTAAAAAAATGACAACTTGGCTTGCTGGCTGGAGTTTGCCTTTACATGCTGGGGAGGCTGTTTCGAGGAGCACGAAAAGAAGGAAGGCGTCTATAAAAAGACCAGGCGAGTAAAACAGTAATCAGTGTTTGCCAGCAGGAATTATTTAACCACTTGTAAACAGCCTGTCACCACAAACATCTGCCATTCTCTTTACTGGACGTGAGCCTCTGCAGCGTTTGTCGCACCAAACCATTGCTGGTCCTGTCAGGATGATAAAGTGCTGCTGCGTGTGTTCTGGTGGGGCCAGCATCGATGTGGAAATAATAGCCTGATAGGATTTCTTGACAGGACCTGCACGGTGTTGACAGAATATGGCACTGGAATTGACAGGTTTGTCAATTAGAGGTGTGTTATCTATAGTAACAAAACCCTTCATCCAAAAACTCTTTGAAGAGTATCCAGCCCAGGCTTGTGTCCTTGGTCATTCCTGGAGCTCCATATCAGGGAAGGTTTCAGTCAGGTGCAGCGATAGTCGTTGTTTGGGCGATACCGATTATTGGAAGTCTAAATTGCACACAAAAGTCACTGCTTTTTTGTTTGTTAATAATCTGTCTCTGCAGCATCACAACAAGCAGTGTGATTTTCCAGAGCAATACCTGCTTTATTTTGTAATTTTTACATTGTGATATAATGTTTTTAAGAGTAATAACATTGCTCATCTTGGATGAATATAAATAGCATCTTATAAAAAAGGCATATATCCAACATTTGATAGGCAGATCACAACATCATGAATGCCCATATCTGTGCTGATAAATCGACTGACAAATCGGTGACTTCTTCAACAGCTCTTCACGACGTGGAATGACAACAGTTTTATTGGGAGTCTCTCTCGGATGGCTAAGCTCTTCACATTGAGAAAATCATCCCTCAACCAGACACACATGCTGAGTGTTAGTCTGATAGTCTCCATCATCCAGTCCCCCTTTTTCCCAAAATACCACTTAGGAGAAAAAAACAGTAAGTGATAGCTGGGATTAAAGATGTTCTGAAGTCCAGCCCAAAGGGAAATAACAATAGAAAGCATTTTGAAAGGCTCGCTGCAGTGATGTCTTTAGTCAATAATGTTGGTAGAGCAAAGGATTGATGGGCTGTGGTCACAGCATCTTTTCTGTAAAAACAGATGTTAGTCAAGTCAACTGGGCAGCTTCAAAAGTGGTTTCTGAGACATTTCTGGGGCCTCATTGTAGGTCCAAGATTTCAGAGAATGACCATTGTGGTTTCGCCCAAAAGGCACGCACTTCAAAGCTGTCCGTCAGATGATGTCCAACTTAAAAAAAAAAAAAAAAAAAAAACGTGAACAGTGCCAAGAGAAGAAAATAACCATGTGCTGCCTCTGAGCAATGAAAAGACTCCTGGAGGGTTTTAAAGCGTACAATTGGAAAGAAAGGCGAGACTGAATAAACACTGCAGCACGGATTAGTTTTACAGTGATAATGCTTGACCTGATAGCAAACACCTCTGCTGGTGGACAAACTGTGGTCAACACAAAATTGTACACAATCAGTCTTTCAGCCTAAAAAAAACTAAGAATTAACCAGAGAAGTATGGAGATGCAGCTTCCTTTGGTACATTATTGACTCTATATTTGGAGCCCATTGATGAAAGCCGATATTTTCTGTCTTTTTTTAGGCTGCTAAATCTGATTTGTGTAGTTCCAGTCAAAATAAACAATACAAATTTCCGCACATTAAACTAGCATTTTGCCCTAGTACTTGCAACATCATCAACTTGTTGCAAATTCAGTACTAATTGATAACGTCCTGCTTTTTATCAAGTGTTGTTTTGTCCCCAACACACACAAATCCAGTGAGCCATTGTGACACCAGTTTTCCTCAGTAGCATTGAAAATTCAGACACCCCTGGAGGTGTCATCTGCACGCAGCCGAGATACATAGCTTAGTGCTTCATCCAAGAAAGTGAAAGAAAAGTAGTGAAAGCAAACCACAGCTATGATGCGATGCACCGTCACGTGTAAAAGAAACTATTACTATTACTATTACTACTTACTATTTATTTCAGACCGATCAGATCAGGTAGATAGCGCATGTGGCTTGATCTACAGTGGCCTGAAGTGGACAAAAAGGGGGAGGGATTCATGAGAAAGGATAACTATTTACAAAAGTAAAATGAAAACAAATAAAGTTATATTTCACTTTAAATATATAATAAACATGAGTCACAGATGCTTTTATAGTAACACTGAAATAAAAAGCCATTATATTCAACATCCCCACTACTTCTCAAAAGTCACTTAGTTTTATAATAGTAATAGTTTTTGTCCACAGACTCCTGAAAACAAACTGACAGCCTTGCTCAGATGATGATAAATCCGTCCTCAAAGTGTTACATGACCTTAAATTCCCTGTTAGAGTCATTTTAATGGTTTCAAAAGGGCTTATGTATCTGGGTGTCATCAAATGTACATTTTAAGCAAGATATGTGACTACTTTTCAAAACAAGTTTGATGTCTTTTAAAGCAATTTCAATGGAACAAACAGAGTCAACACAAATGACTGTACAAGTCCTGATCCATAAATTTACATGCAACAATACAAAACTGTGCTCGTGTCATCACTTTTTCCAGGACAACACATGTATTGAAACAGGAATTAACTAAATAATAATTATTCAAGATTAATTTTAAAATGATTCATTCATTCAAACAAGTTAATATTAAAATGTAGCTCTGAGAAGCACAGCAGGATGACGCGTATTTTAGAAGTCATTGTTGTCTGGTAAAGGCATCCAGCTATCAGGGCAGCGATATTTGTAAGCCATGCAGATCTGTAATTCAATGTAGAAATCAAGATTCATGAGGAGGACAGATGTTTGACATGGACCCAGAGCTCCTGCTGAAGGGAGCCCCGGTGGATTTTCAGCTTTACAAGATTTGATTCAGTTCCAGCTCCCAGCTTGAGAACACCTCTCCTGACAGAAAGATGCTGGACGTTTCTGTTGTGTCATGCTGTCTGCAGCAGGCCTGCGCTTGCTGTGTGTGCATATGGTGTGTTTCTGTCAGCATTTCTGGAATCATTGCCCAAGCATTCCTGAGCTGAGAGGCAGCAGGATCACGGCTGCTTACAATGCTCAGCATCAGACATTTGATAAGTTGGACTGAGATTTCAGGGCGGGAGGTGCAGTTCAAGATATGTGTCTGGTTAAACACATTTTCCACAAAGGCCATTAAATTCCTCTCCCACTTCTCAACAGTGTGATGTTCAAACATGTGTGCTGTCCTTGTTTTATAGAAGCCAGGGAAGAGGGAAGAGAAGAGAGGTCAAAATATTTCTCCTCTGTCGCCGCTCCAAATAATGATCAACGATGAAGTCAGACTCCCTCGTCCACTCATGTCAAAGATCAGCAAAGCTGTTCCAGTAAATCCCCTCTTGCGCCGCTATCTGAGCCAAAGAGTGTCTATGACAAGAGGGAAGCAGAGGGATGCCCCCGCCGTGCGTCTCCTGCGATCATATGTCTCCAGACTTAATGTGTCTCAGAGCTATCGGCACCATCACGGCGCAGCTTCCTGTCAAGGGCCGGCACGCACAAACACAGCAGTCATCTGGGAGGTCTCAGGTCACGGCTGCACCAAGACGGAATATGTGGCCAGTAGGAAGCGGTTTGACTGAGACTTGACAATTGTACGTCCAATTTTGAGGAGTTTTAGGAGGTTTTTATGATACAATCATCTAAAGATGAGGATTTATTTCGGCCTTGTTGATGCATTAAGTGATAGACAGAAAAGGATGTAAAATATATGAAACTAAAATATGCATTATTGTTTGCTAGCTCTTCTGTTTCTGAGCCTAAAACAAACCATTCTTCCCAAATCTCTTAAGTGAGTCCACCACACCCAGCAGATGTCAGAGGAAGATCAGCTGTAATTCAATCTGGATCCTCAGGCTCTTAAGAGTATTGAACAGCAGAGGCCCCGAGTCCACAGCTGTCCAAACACCTGTTACGCATGCTAACTGCCAATATCCCGCCGAATGTCACCTACATTCTGACCATTGTAACCAATTCCTTGTTCAGACCTCAACAGTTCCTCATTTGAAACGTTCTCCAGAGCAAGAAAGGAGAAGTGAAAACAGCAACATGTGGGTCAGCATCAGCAGGATTTCCTTGAATCACTCAGATGGTTCAGAAACGTTTACAGACCCATTACACTTCACGTTCACGGTTGTCTCCCTCAACAATTAAGCTTTATGATGACCTGCAAGCCTTTGGTGGGATGAAATGAGTGGAGGGAAAAGTTCTCAGTCATGGATAAAGACTCGTTCTTTATTCTCTCTGAGCTCCCACAGTGAGTACCCTCTTTCAGTCCTTCAGCAAAACATCTGTCCACTCATCCATCACCTTCAACCCCTTTTATTACATTGGTCTTGAGGTACATTTCAGTATTACTTACTATTTATATCGTTATATCGGGGCAATTATTAGCACGTTATAGATATAAGAATGGACTTTATTTCATGTTACAATGAAAGTTATGATCCGATATGCAAGCTTATTTTACTATTATAAATACTAGATTTGGGTCATGATGGGTGTGATGGAATAAGAGATAATATTTGATCAGTTTAGTGTAGAATTAAATATTCCACCAGAAGTCGCCAGAAAACAGCCAAGGTGAAGACCAGATTCTGAGAAGATGGTTGTCAGTTGGTGGAATATTCTGTCCAAGATGAATATGAGGTCCTTCTCAAGGAGGAGGAGTAACACTTAAGGTCATGAGAGAGGAACAAATAAGATGAGTACGAGATCAACAGCCAGCGCAGCACCTTCATTCAACCTGTCACGGTTTAGAAAGAGCCAAGAGGAAAACTGTGGTCAAGATCTTTGACTAGTGACTGAAGAAACTAGGTTATTTGTACAAAAGGACCATGTGAGAGTTCTCCACAGGGTGTGTGGATTGTCCCCGTAAGATATGGTGGGGGGGCTCCATCATCCAGGAGAGAGTGGAACAGAGTAGCCCTCACACATTCCTTTGATAAAAAGGAGGGAAGTGAAGGCATTTTACTGAGGACGGAGCAAGATTAGATTAGATTAGATTAAACTGCCTTTATTCTACACACAGTACGGAAATTTTGGACGTTACAGCAGTATACAAACATTAAAGATGGTCACAATCAAAGGGCCACATGAGGCCCTATGGCCATATAGGTCAACACATAAATGTCAAAAACAATGGTTCGACAAGCCTCTTTATGACAAACAAAACTCCAAAAAAGGCATCATTCAAGGCTCACACATTCAGACGTCTACATTCTCCACCAACTAATCCACACACAGCCTCAGAAAACAGACAGTATAACTTCAAAAGCCAATCAGATGTTTTATTCAAGTGAACCAAACCACAACTGGGAGCTTCCCATCCATGCAGCCCTCCCTTTAAAGCTCGCCTTTCATTACTGTGTAAAACCAGCTCGTGCATGTGACAGTTGTCCGTTTCCTGCTACAGTTTCCTGATCAGACTGTGTACAACAACACATTGCAGATCGTCTCTCCAAACAGCATCATCATCAGTCAGCAGCTGCTCCTCAGGCTTATCACCGTCTGTAGCTTCCACATCTCTCACACTGCTCAAGCAGCTGAGCTCAGCGTGAACACTTAACAGGGAAGCATCTCTCTAGGACTGGTCTTGCTCAGCTGGGAGAAGTGGCACTTTTTCAGCAGATGATGAGGCGAGCCAAGCTCAACGTAATTGACACCAGCATCCAAGAGGAATATTATTGTTATAGGGAATTTTATGATGGCGTCCGGCATGTCAGGACAGGTTTGGCAGGGTGAGAGTGAAAGATCCTCTCTAATCTGTTTAAGCATGGAGAGGACGAGCTAAGTCAATGAGAGGGGAGAAAACCAGTTTTAGGAACAAGTGGATTTCCGATGAGACCAAACAATGAGACGATTTTGGCTTTAAATCACCAACACCTGAGTACTGTAGTTGGTGGCTCCTAAAGACGATACAGCAGCAGTAACGCTAGCACTTGGTGAGGTGTGTATTCATATGTTAGTGTTTCTTAACACTTGGATCATGTCTGCAAACATGTCAACATATATGAGAGCATACAAGTAAAATAATAAAATATATATTTTTAATGAAGTCTACACTACCCCACAACTGTAAAATACCTTTTCAAGAGGATAAGATCGCAAAATCAACGCCACCGATTTCCCCGAAACAACCACAAAGCTCACTCCATGTTTGCCTTTGATCGACAGCTGAAGCAAGACGTCCACCTTTCTACATCCTTCTGTATTATAATGTGCTTATTTATGTGGGGAAAAAATTAACAGAAAACAAAAAAAAGTGTTTTTCACTGGACCCACAGTGCTACTATATTGATATCTAAATATTTATTTTATTATTATAAATATTAATGTTTTATTATTTTATTTAGCTTCATTCTATTATATATATATATATATATATATATATATATATATATATATATATATATATATATATATATATATCGCTCGTTGTAGAGAGGTGATGCATGCAAGCATGTGATATGGACGGAGATATTGCTGGATCTGTTTGAGCTTTAAAATAAACAGCGCCGTGTATATCTTGTTTAAAGCGTCATTACAGGCATGTTGCATTCTCATTCGTTAAACTCCTATCAAGCTCATCTGAATGTTTTATGTTGTTCATTCCAAAGAGTGGGATTAAAAACTATCCCACCATAACGTGCTTCCCTCATGAATCCATTCAAGCATCTGACTGAAAGGAACTGAAGCTAATAATGGGAAGCATTTGTTATGATAGATGTCACATGCACAATAGACTTCCTCCCCACCTGCTCAGGAACTACACACGCTCCACATGTGCAGCAGCTGGACAGGATATATTGTCACATCACTAACTTCTCCAGATCGCTTCACGCCAAAGCATGTGATCTGTCCTTAATCGATCCTGTTTTGATCACGTGTCAAACTTGTGACGAGAACATGAACTATTCACTACATGTGGTCGCCTGTTCCCTCCAAACTCCCGCTCCCTCCCGCTGTCAATTCTTCCTCACGGCTCCAGCTCGTGCTCGGTCTGTACCTGTTGATCTTCAAGGCAAAGGCTCGCCTCTCGGCGCTGGGCAGGGACGCCATCTGTGAGTTGGTGCCGGGGTCCGGAAGGCAGGAGAGCCGGGCTCGGAGCGTGTTCCTGCGGTCGCTGTCACCGCCGCTACTCGTCCAGCGTCATGTCAAAACTCACGCGGACTCACGTTCGCTGGGTAGCAACTTCCGCGTTAGATTTGGTCTGAAAGACAGGGAGTAGAGGGAGGGAGGGAGGGAGTGAAGGAGGGAGGGCAAGTCCCTCTCTCTCTCTCTCTCTCTCTCTCTCTCGTTTTCTATCTTTTTCATTAGTAAACTGTGACGTCAGTATCGTAAAGGCAGCTCAGCACGGCCGGAGTTACACACCCAGGGTCCAGGGCTCTGAGGGGCATGAATACAGAAATCTTCGTAAACCAGAGTGAAAATGATGAGGGAGATGCTGAAATGAAAAAAAGAACAGATTTCAATTGATATATATATATATATATATATATATATATATATATATATATATATATATATATATCAATTGAAATCGGTTCTATATATATATATATATATATATATATATATATATATATATATATATATATATATATATATATATATATATATATATATATATATATATATATATATTTGTGTGTGTGGCTGTGTGTTTAGGTGTTAGTCTTAAATGATCTCCGGGATCATACAGTAATTGAATAGAATTTATGGTAATCTCCGTAAAGTGAAAAGAATGTTTTATTACGCGTTTGTGTTTGTAGCATGTCTTCCTCTGCTCTCTAGTGTCTGTCCCAGGTCATTACAACATAGAGTGTAATTCGTTGCGTTATTCGATGCAGACGGAGAAAACAGATTATGACGGATGTTTCCAACGCCATCAAAATTTATGTATCATTTAAATACTTTTTTTTCATGTTTTTAATTTTATTTTTAAGTCCGTCCTTGTCCGCTATTACCGACCGGAACCTTTCTGCTCTGTGTTCACCGGAACAACTTCATCGTTGCACATTGTCAACACGAGACGACGGTACTTCACCTGGATAATCGTTGTCGCGTATTTTGGTGCCTGTGAAAGTACGTATATTAACTACTGTGCGCTCGTGATGTATTAGAGTATATTTACCTAGGTGGTTTAATTTTCCCTGAACATTTTAGCCGACCAATCCTTCACTAGTGCGAAGTGCAAGTGCATTATTTCTGAGTTTGCACACCAACATTCTTGCTGAGTAGAGCGAACAGATTTGAATTCTGCAAGATCCAACATGACATTTATCTGTTGTATTCATTAGATCTTTTATTGCTTCTGTGTCACTTGTGCTTAAGACGGTTTCATTTCCTGGGTAACCACCTCCTTCCTGGCTGAGACTCAATGGAAGAGGAGGACGACTGCCCTGAATTGGTGCCCATCGACCCGCAGCCGAGTCCTGTCACTGAGCAGATACCTGTCACCATCATCACTGGCTACCTCGGTGAGACAGTTTGTCTTAAGACGATTACAGAGATTACTGAATCGCCCTCTCATCACTTTGTTCAGGAACACAAACAAAAGCCCTTGTTTGCCATATTTAATAATTATTACTTCAGACAGGATCAAAATTTTAATCTGAAACTACATTCAATACAGTGATTTTAGGGTTTTTATGGTACTATATATATATATATATATATATATATATATATATATATATATATATATATATATATATATATATATATATATATATATACAGAGGGACTGCAAATGCAAAGAAGTTTGGAGACACTAGATGGTTTTGACACGTAGTGAGGAGATACTGGAAGTGCATATGCAAGGTCTAAGGAGATGAGGAAGACAACCAACAAGGTCCATGGTTGTGGTAAACAAGCACACGGAGAGGAAATATGTGACTAGGAGGAAGATCAAGACAGGTTGAGGTGGAGGGAGGTCACTTCACTGAGACACTTTTCATCAGAAATGTAGAAAGAAAAAGAATGAACCTGAACCATTAATCCTGTAATTCTGGTGTCTATTCATTTGCAGGGGCAGGAAAAACTACACTACTGAATTACATCCTGACCGAACAACACAATAAACGTATTGCTGTCATATTAAATGAATTTGGTGAAGGTGAGTTTCTGATATTCTCCTGGTTGTTGCTTTAGCACCCAGATGCGACAATGTGTTGAAAAATTACTTGTTGGTTAGTTTCATTGTCATCACTAGAGGGCAGCATTGCACCTGTTTTGTAGGGCACGTTAGTGGGTCATATGTTTAAACGTTTACATTATTTTAAGTCATTACAGTGGTTAATTCTCGAAATAAAGTTAATATAGAAAAATAGTTAAGGCATCGTACTTCTCTGTATCTCCAATCGTTTTCCTGCAGGTAGCGCCCTTGAGAAGTCCCTTGCTGTTGGCCATGCTGGAGAACTGTACGAGGAGTGGCTGGAGCTGAGGAATGGCTGCCTCTGCTGCTCTGTTAAGTAGGTTGATAAACAGCTGCTATTAATCGTGCTTTACAAATCTCTGTTCTGAGTTGAAAGTTTTCATTGAAATTATTGCTGTTAAAGATGGCTTGTCATTCTCTTCAGGGACAATGGTCTGAAGGCTATTGAGAATCTGATGCAGAAGAAGGGAAAGTTTGATTATATTCTTTTAGAAACTACTGGACTTGCTGATCCAGGTAAGAAAAAAAAGCACTTTTTGTAGTTGCTTTTCAATGAGCAAATCTTCACAATAGTGTTCAAATGTTCTGAAGTGCTGAAATGTCATACGACAGACTAATAAATGTCAGAAAATAGCATATATTTGTCTTAATAACTTGAGACGTTGTGTCAGGAACAACTTGCTGTGACAGCACATGAGAAAAATCTGTTGTTAAAAGAAGTGTATTATTGGATGAAATCAACTGTTTAATTTCCCTTCAGAATTTTCCTAATTCTTAAAAAAGACAGATCAATCAATGGCAAAATCACATTCAGTGATTTCTAATTGTTTTCTGCACAAAACTGGGAGCAATAAGTACTGTACAGTTGAAATTCAGTGAATTAAATCAGTTGAGTTAAGTATTTTCCCCTGTGCTGTAACTATCTATTATCATTGACTCATCTTCCTTTGACAATGCATGAACGTTGATCAGGATTTCCTTTTAAATAAATGAATAACATTCAAAACATCTGCTCAGCGCTGTGACAATCCCTCACAGACATGGGAAGTAAAAGTGGCATAACTTTATGGGCTATATTTGTTGCTTCCTCAAAAACACTTGTAGCAACTAGTAAAACTTAAAAAGAGATGTTTTTTCTCCTTTGAAAAAGATAAATTAAAGAAGTAATTTTGCTGTATGGCTCAGGTTTTATGGACAGTACAGCTCTCTACTGACACCTTCAGGAGTCTTATATTATTGACTTAAGTCTCTTGATAAGATGAATCTTTATTCTTCCCACAACGGTGAATTATTGCTGATAACATAGACCTTCATCTGCCTCCGCCAGGCTGCCGTCTGAGACAAACCAGTTACAAGCGAGGACAGATCTGTCATTGGTCTATTATTATTGCTGTCCATCATGAATGCCCCCCCCCCACCTGCAGGACAGGCGTGTGTCACTCAAATCCAGTTTTCATTACACATCCATCAAACATTTACATTGTTTTCCAATTCTCACCTGGCAGGTTGACAAAAGTGCATTATGTGAACAAGCTGTGGTTGCCATGGTGACATCAGGTCAGGGAAGAAACAGTGGAAACAAAACAATTACAACAGAAAGATTTTATTCATTTATGCAATTTTAAAAATGTTTAAAAAAAAACTACATTTCTTTAAAAATCCTTTCACGTATTTTGGGTTTTTTTTGTTCACTCTTATGCTGAATAATAATAATAACCCTTGAAGAATAGTCACTGGTCGTTGGTGTTTGCAATAAAGAGCTGTTTCTGTTCTGAAGGAGCTGTGGCCTCCATGTTCTGGGTGGATGCTGAGCTGGGCAGCGACATATATTTGGATGGTGAGGAAACGCTTTCCGTGTTTTGAACTATTTACTAACTCGCATTAAACCTTAATAGGAAACTTGTGATATTTGTCCAAAGCATATTTCTTCCTGTTTGACTGTTTTATTGGCTTTTTTTCAAACTGACTGTCGCAGACTGCTCAGCTGTCTGCTCTGTCATGGCAGGTCAGCAGACCAAAAGTCTACTCCAAATAAGAGAGTTAAACATACAATCCAAACACCAAAAGGCATCAGCAGCTTCAAACCTCAATCAGTTATAGTTTTTCCTTTTGACTTTTTCAGGAATTGTGACTGTCATTGACGCCAAATATGGTCTGCAGGTATGTAATAATGACACATTTCTTTCTTGTGTTAAAGTTCCTTTATTTGCGTTATGCAGGTATCAATCTGGTCACCAAACAGTTACTTTATCAAAGTAGGGCAGACTCGCCTTGGTATTCCCCCAGCAGGGCTGGAGATGGGGAAGTCTAACCCAGAAATAACATGAAAAATGGATGGCAAGTCTGAACAGAATATACTGAATAGAACTGAATATCTATTCTGAACAGAACTGAATTTCTATTCTGAACAGAACTGAATTTCATTCCTGTCATGTTCTTGTCTTTCAAATTGACTCATACCAGATGGAGTGAAGCTGTAGTCTCTGCGTCTTCGAATGAAAGAAAACAAAATATTTCCTGTTTCAAAAGAGAAAAAGTGACTCTACTCTGAGTCACAGGTGAATTACAGAGCTTCATGCAGCACATCTCAGTGGGTCTCCATCAGGAAAGTGACTTGAATCCATGTCAATCTTCACTTAACACAGATGTCTTGGCCATAGCAGAGGATGATAAGAAATGTATCCAAGAATACAGAGCCTAACCTTCCACTTTTGTTGGATGCAAGTGAAGCTGTTTCCTCTTCCATCATTTCCCAGCAAACCAAGCTCTCAAGAATGCCTTCGTGAACCAGAATTTGTCAGAAATGATGTCACGTTTCAAGTTATCCAGTTGAAGGGAGATGTAGAATACACTGTAAAGTTGAAACAGAAATGACGCACTTGCAGTGTTTTGTCCATTTAAATGTTAATAATGGTTTGTTACTATTGATTTTATTGTGTATCAGTAATTACTTTATTACCATTTCAGTTTTAAAAATTCAGGTTTTTCCTTAATAAATTTTTGCCCCGGATATCTATTTCATGCAAAGAACCCTCCCAAAAAAGGCTGGTTGAGGATGATTACCTCCAAATGATAGAAGAGAATACAAAGGTCTGAAATACCTCTTGAGAATTTGAAAACAAATGTATTCACAAGCATGTCATTCAATAGGCAGTTTAGATGTACAGTGAAATACTTGAGAAGTTTAATGCCCCTAAAGTCAGAAGCAGTTTAACTTTGAAGACGCTTTCCCACCAAAGCAATGGACTCTCACACACACTCTGGCCTCCCAGTAGTAAGCAACAGGGCACGTGACACCTAGATAATGGCCTGTAATGTGAAGGTGTCAGGCCCACAGAGGTGACACTTTTCACAGCCGAGGTGCTGCTCTGTCCTCGCGGTATGGCGAAACCAGATGAAGGAGATTGACAGGATCACCGTGACAGAGTAATCGAAGTCAAAAATTCATTTAATCTGCACATCAGCTCCCGCTAACGTGTGTTGGACACTTCTGTCAAGCATTTGGTTGTTTTGCTTTTCTTTTTTTTTCCCTCCAGGTCTCTTATGAGAAGTTTTGTTTGTTCGACAGATGGAAATTTCATTACCATTTAAGTCTGAAGTGCTGCATTTCATCATTCGTCCTGCGCCTTTAGCTGCTGGGCTGATTTGTGTTCACTTTATTTTGGCAGCAACTCAATGAAGAGAAAACAGACGGACTAGTAAATGAGGCTGCAAGGTAGGTCAAGCTCTCTGAAATACCTGTAACCCAACTATTATCACGGAACTATATAACAACCACAGCAAGTGTAGTCACCAGAACCACCCAATGCAACACTGCCACTACAACAGACACTTCCCTATAGCTGCCACAACAGCCATCAGTCCATCAACTAGAAAAGCATTCAGAGAGTGCAAACCTCCGCCAAGCAGCTTCAGTCCTCCCCAAACATAAGGTATCCTGAATACAGACGATGATCTGGATAATTCCCAAAATGGAATAATTTGTCCCTTGTTCCATTTCATGTATTTTCTGAAAATTTCATCCAAATCCGTCCATTACTGTTAAAGTTATTTTGAACCCAAACAAAGAAATAAACCAATGCCATCGAAGGCCTAACCTCCTTGGCCTGAAAATAGCCAAGACATCATCCGCTTATAAGTCACCATCATACAAGTGTTAAAATCCAACCTCATGAAACCACAATCAACACATAAAAAAACTATCTTTTTAAAGACAAATGACAACGTAAACCAACAGATACAACAACCACACTAAGGGCAAATATAACTAACAACAACCGCCATGACTACTTCTGCCAAAATAGCGACCACCAGCAACCAAAACAGCCGCAACTTCCAGCATTTGTAATACTTGGGAACACTTGTTCATGTTGTTGTTCATGATGCGACGCCAAATTTGCCGCTGCGTCTCTCATATCTGACCGGTGCCACCCGCCTGTCTGTCCCTGCGGGCAGCCCTGTGTGTGTATGGCCCAGCAGCTGTGTGCTCTTGTTGTTGTTGAACAAATACTGTTGAATAAAGACCAGTTGCGTGACCCTCCACATTCTTCCTCTTTGTTTGTGTTTTCACCTTCAAACTAAACAACAAAACGCTCCCATTTGACTTCAACTGCCCACCCATGTCTCATGAGGTTTCTGGCTGTGTAGCGCTGAATGTTGTTTCACATGGACGACTGGTGCTTCAAAACTGAAATGCTAGCTCTCAGTCGTATTTCTTTGCTTTTGTGGGGGAAATATTTGCGATCAAAATAAGTCCTGTGAGATCAGTGACTTCATTCTCTCAGTTAATAAGTCAACGTTGCATTATCACAAACAACTTTTTCCATTATGATTCTGTTCATTCCCACACACTTTTTCTCCCCAGGCAGATTGCTCTGGCAGATTTGACCATCATCAACAAGACAGACCTGGTGAATGATGAGGAGCTTGTCCAGATCAGAGACGCTGTCCGGTTAGTAGAAACACGTTGAACATGTGAGTGAGCTTGTTTTACTTGAGTGGACAAGATAATAAAGAAAAACATCGAAGTCTTGAAATGTTCAACACTTTAGCATCCTAATCTGACATATCATATGTCAAACCAGTTAGATAAAATGTGAAAATTAAATATGTAAATCAAAGGTAACATGCTTCATTTTTTTAAAAACAAGAATTGCCACAAGAAGCTAAGTTGTGGTTACCTGGTGCTTACTGTTCTGCCTCCAGATGACAATCACTTTTTGATCAATGCACTCAAATGTGTTTATGATATTCTCACACCGTCATGGAGCGACTGTTCTACTACTCCTTACCACCATCACCACCAATGCTTGAACTTTTCAGTGACTGTGATATTTTATTTAATTTTTTTATTACTGTAAATTTCGGACCATAGAGCACGCTGGAATATTAGCCCCACCCACTAAATTTAAGAAGGAAAGCAGACCCTGTTCATACATAAGCTGCACCTGTCTATAAGCCGTGGTTGCAGTGGTGCTGTCTGCACTGTAGAAAGGTCAGTGGTGCACCAGGCTTAGAAATGCATGTGAATCACTTCTAAACTAGTTTTGAAAATGGGGTCCAGCGTCGTCACTGACTCATGAAACAAACTCGCCACATCTTTTATTTCCATTAAAGGGCTCAAAATGTGGTGTTTTCGCCCACGTGTCCAAAGTTCCGACACCTCAGCTGCTGCTTCTCGTCTCCGCTCCTCGGCTCTGTTGGCGGAGCTGCGGTCACGCGGGCGAAAACATTGCATTTTGAGTGCTTTAAGGTAAATAAAATGTTACGAGACTCATTATTTTAGTAGCATGACGCTGTTTAGCCTGTAAAAATCCATATATTAGCCCCATCGTTGTATAAGCCGCAGGGTTCGGACAGCAAGAATCAAGTAGTGATTTATTTTCAGGAAATTACGGTAAATTGAATTATCAATTGTTTGTTTTAAAATGTAATACATATTATGCAAAAAATCATATTCAGTGCTATTCAGTGTAATATTTAGATTTATAATCTAAATAAGAATTTCAATCCAGGAGCACTTGTCTTTATTAAAATGTAATAAAGATCAGTGAAATTCAAACCGAAAGTATGATTATAGATGTCTACTTAAACTCCTGAAATATGATATGACCCCCCACCAAACCTCCTAAAAAGTCTATTAGCTGGTACCTTCGTGTTTAGCCTCTGTGTGAAAATTAGAGGTTACATAATCGGCTATTTTGCTGATCCATTCCACTGCTCCTCTCTCTCTCTCCTCAGGTCAATCAACGGTCTTGCCAGGATTTTAGAAACGCAGAGATCAAGGTAATCAATCTCTTCGTGCCCACAGCAGGTTACTCTTTATTATGGGATTATCAGGGTTGACTATAGCTGGGATTCCCACTTTGTTTGGAGGGGAAGATGAAGTCCACGTGCTTCTGCTTCTCTGATCTCTGTATCAAAGATGCAGCCGTCCAGGCGTGACATTACCCAAAACACACACACTGCTGCACCCTGTGTCAACACCAAACCTTCACTGGTGTCCAGTTTCCCTCCAGTCTTTACTCTCTGACCTCCAGTCTTCCATCCAGCAGGGTTGTATAAAACTAGAGTGCGTGCAGATATGCGTGTGTGTGTTTGCGTGTTATTGGACCCAGATAGCACCTGGCTTACACAAGCAGAGTCCATCAAAGGTTGTGGGTGTGTTCCTGCCCTCCGACTGGGTTCGGGGTGAAAGGATGAAAGAGGCCGCACGGCCAGAGGTTAATCAGAAAAACATTGTCATGGATGCTCGTGTCTCTTTTCGCTCTCGTGCTTGGGCTTCACAACCTAAATGTTCTTTTGCAGGGTGGATCTCTCAAAGGTGCTGGACCTACACTCTTTCGACAGTAAGGACGGTGCAAAGTGAGTCAATAGGTTCATTGATATAATACAGTCACGTGCGAACTTGCAGAGTGATATTACAAATTGTGTGAGTTTTACATGACAAAAGCTACGAAAAATGAGATGAAATAACAATGAAAAAGATTGAGAAATAATAATATATACACAAAAAACTAAAATTTCAGCAAACCCCTCATTGAAGGCATTGAATAAAAATAAATAAACCCTATACAGACATTAAAATATAGAGATGCACAGCTACAATGCTGTAAACTCCAGTCGGCAGCTCACCCCCAAACACTTCAAGTAAACTACTGCTACTGTACATACAGTGTGACCTTGTGTTAGGAGTGTTGTTTTGATGCTGAGGAAAATTTTGTTGTGGTTAAAAAAAAAAAAGTCTGTTCTGTAGTCAGCTGCTCTTAAAAGTGGTGCATCACACACCGAAGCTGCACCTGGTGGCCTTTGTAGACTCATTCTTCCATCTTCATTTCATTTCTTCTCTGAGAAATATAACTTTTATTGCCATTTTTGGACTTGTATCGTGGATTGATGCTGAAGGTGACGCACAGTATTGCAATGTTTCATATGCAACTACAAGTAACATCCGACTTATGACCTGCTCGACTTACATCCACCCGTACTTACGACCATGTAGCAGCCCTGCAAAGCATACGACAATTATGGCAGCCAGCCTGCATCGCGTACGACAGTTACAGCTATAAACAGCTTGCTATGTAACAGCATTCAATAGAAAAAGTTGCTTAAAACGCAACAGGTTGACATCGTGTATCCTATACAGTAGTACCTATAACCTTCGCGTCGGGCATTTTGAATGGCATTCGTCTTATGTCCAATCTGACTTACGACCGGTCGGTTGGAACCAAGTAAGTCGGATGTTACTTGTATATATTTCATAGCTGTGATTTTGTTATTTTTTAGTTATTTTATGCCGATTGTTTTCACACACCTTAAGGAACTAGTTGGACATCTGCGTGTTCACACGCTCCAACTTGCCTAAAAGGTCCCTCATTATCGGTTAGTGTGGTTGAAGGCATGGTGCCACTGTGTGCTGCACAGTATCAGCTGTTGTTTCGTGGTGCTGGATTAAGAAGTTTGGCATCGTTCTGCGTTAGCTGCTATTGTTACTGCCCCGTCTGAAGCACTCTTTGATACCCCTGCTCGCCGTGCGTCCCTCTAATTAACAGAGTCTTTTATTGAGCGTCCTCCTGTCGCAGCCCGGGGTGGCCATCATCTTGCGTCCCCTGCAGAATGTCATTGTCATGAATAGAGTCAGTGTTCATCCCTTCATGTGAATGAAGCTGGCCGCAGTGTTAAATCTCTCTTACATGCCTTCACTCTCCATGGCCAGCTGCAGAGGATTAGAGCTGTGTGTGTCCACTGACTCCCGAGGTGTCCCCCCCTTGTCCCAACAGATAGCTCCTTTCCTCGCCTTTGAGAGCCAGGACCCCTCCTCCTGAGGATCCCACGCTGGCTGTTTGAAGCGGCCCCCCGCCGCTCCACCTGTGTGGCACTAACTAACAGCGCGCAGGGCTCAAGCCGCTGGACACAACATTTAGCCTCCTTGTGAGGTCAGCGAGAAGGGGAGGACCGGGAGGTCTGATGGAGGGACAATAGCTGTAGTTTGTTTGGTAGCAGCGGTGGGTGTTTTGTTGGATGTAATTGCCATTTCAAAAGTTTTCTCAGCTTCATTCAGCCTGGTGTCATTAAGCCCTGATACCAGCACACAGTGGATTTTGCAGGGACAACAATGTTCGCCCTCCCGTCATAGCCGGAGAGAAAAGACGCAGATAAAAGTCATTTTGTTCACTCGGGAAGCAGCTTTGAAATTAAGATTAACTTTTGTCATGACAAGGATAAGACGCAATAACAATAAGATAAAACGGGAAATACAACAAAGCGTGTTAAGACTCCGGGTTTAAAGCCTGATGGCTGTCGGCTCTAAGAAGATAATCTCTTCTCTAGTTCTGATAACCACGATTCGGGTTCTTGATGTTTACTTTGAGATTAGAAACCGCCAGCCTTCATTGTCATATTTCACATGCCACAACATTATGAGCGCCAGCTTAATAATGTCAAGGTCTTTTGATTCAGAAATTCATGTTTTCAGGCCAGAGAGGGCACAACTCAGTCACGGGAGGTCAAAGTTCATGCGCAGGTCTGAACAGTGCTTCCAGTCGAGGTGGTCCTGATGGAGCGCCAGATCATGTGATTCATCAAACCAGTGGTTCATTTCTAAAACTCACATGCTCGGGTTTCCAATGGATGAAGCTCCAGTGGGAGGTCGTGCAAAACAAACGGCTGTGTTCCAACACCTTTCACTCATCTGCCCCAGCAGCTGTAGATCAGACCTGACTGAATATTTAGGTTGCATTACCACAACAGCGACAGTTCCGAGGCAAAACTGTCACCCATTTCCCTGCTGAGAATCGAGACAAAACTGGATTGTACGTGGCGATCTAGACTCAAGACCAGTTAAATCTGCCAAGTTACCATACACACAATCGTGATATCATGTGCAGACCATGCTTATTTGTCGGATTGCAATGTTCAGCCAGCAGGGGCAGTAGAGAGCAAAGGTTAAGATAAGATAAGATAGACTTTATTGATCTCACCAAGGAGAAATTCACTGTTACTGGAGCTTTTATGTTGTTAGTGCAAGACAGAAATAAGTCAAAATGATTAGTGCAAGCAGGTAGTCATCATACAGGTAGTCATCTCAACATATTTATTATTATTATTATTATTATTATTATTATTATTATTATTATTATTATTATTATTATTATTATTATATGTATTATTATTATTGTTGTTATTATTATTAATCATAATAATTCAACAATAAAGCTTACAATAATTCACACAAGTCTAGATTTAACTAAAACATTTCTGCCGCAGGAGCAGTTAGAACTTCAATGATGGTAATCTTATTTCTTTTTAGGTTGTTTAAATGGAGAGTCCTGTAAATCTTACTATGTAAAGAAGACTGCTATTCACTCGAGGTCTTCCTTGTGTTGTTAATTTGTTTCAAATACCTTTGCTGTTTAACCTGGTCTTCATTTTAATTGCTAAGCATTGACACATTCAAATTAAACTTGAGATTCTGGTTTGTCTTGATATTAAATGTTGTTCTCTCCCCTGAAGTCTGGCGGAGAAGCTTCAGCTCTTGAGCCCAACAAGACCTCATCTGGACAAGGTATTGTTTCTCTGCCTCTGAAGTTCCTCACATGATCTGACTCCCCCTTTTTTTATTCGCTTTGCTCGCATGTTTTGTTTGCTAATGTATTTTAACACATCATTTCCTACTGGAGGATGTGTTCCGGGCCTGGGAGTCCTCCGTGCATCCCCCCAGGCTGTGACACTGCAGTGAAAACTCCCTCCTGATTTGCTTTTTGTGTTTGGATCAAGTGGAAAGCTTTTGATGTTTTATTTTCTTAGATCCCAAAATTCACTTTATGGACTCTGAATGGATCACACTGTGCCAAAGTTGCTCTTTTAAAATCAGCTAAATGTAAAGAAAAAACTGCATGAATATTTTGTATTGTATATATTCATATATATATATATACATATACACTTTGATCAAATTTGAGATTGTTGACATCCAATCCATACATGATAGACAACTGTAAAATTAATAACAGAATAAATAAGATAGGTTTCACTAAGTGTTGTTGATCTTTTTTATGTTGCATTAAATTTATTTTGATTAACAGAAAACAATATGTTAAATAGAACATAAGAGGGGAGTTTTGTTTTTGCAACATCTGATATAATGTGGTTGAAAAGCACATTGAATTAAATATATTCTTAATACAATTGTATGTGTATTATACATTTATATGGCTTTATTTCTTTGTCAGCACAAATTGCTGTTTGTTTAAATAGAGAATTAAAGTGTGAGGATTGAATCTTGCTTAGAAATTACAAAATAAAGAATAAAAAAGTATGTTTTCATTTTGTTTTTCAACATATATTTGTAAGAATAGGGTCTTAAAATGTAATCTAAAATATTAAATATTTACTATTATCTTGTTATAATGTAATATAGAATCATATTGTTGATCAACAAATTTTGAGGGTTGAATCTTGATAATAAAGCTGCCATAAAATCTGGCAATACAATTTTGCTTTAAAAAAAAACATATATTTTGAGAATAAGAAATACTTCCTTCCCATTTCACTGTTAGAATATATGACTGGCATGAGTTCAAATGAAGTTGTAATCCAGGAGTCGTCTTTGCCGCCTGGTCTCTGTCTCCCCATAAACTTTTACCACGTGATGGTCAGCGCTGGGCTTCATTGTTGTCTGTTTTCTTCAAGTTCCTTTTCCCACATGAAGTGAGCCTCATCCCTTCACACACACACACACCCTCCCCCCACTCACCCACCCACCATGTTGCTCTTTTCATGTAAATGACAATGCTGTTTTTCTGTTGTTATACCAAATGACAAGGAAGTGTGTTGCCTTAACACTTGAGCGCAAAAACACCAAATATCTGCTAAGTGCCCTTCTAATGCTGTAAGGAAGCATGGCTCAGCGGCGTGTGAGTGTTCCAAAGTGAACATCTGTTCCGGTCGCCCCCAGATAATACGACATCATCCAAAGCAACTTTACTTTCATAATCGCAGTGAAGGGACGCATTCTTCAGCTCATAGTTTCAATTGTCTCCGAGGGTGAGAAATGTGTTTGTATGGAGGTGTGTGAGAAAGGAGGGGCGTCCGCAGATAACAGGGGTCCACTGGCGGTTTCGGGAGCCGGCTGCAGTCGCGATTTTTGACACGCTTACCAACAAAGTCATCAACCGTGGCGTCAGAACATGGAGTCATTATGGCTTTTCTGGTTTCACTAAACTGAGAGGGTAACCTCCTGACGCTAGTGACTTTGGTATTGTGGACTTGATGTTACACTGTTGTTGTTTTTTTTTTATTACCAGGTCATTACCAGTTCGTAATGCAGAATGCCATTTTTATATGGAATCACTGAGGATAATGTGTAAATGATAATTGAAAAGCTAAACCCGTATATCACCGTAAAACTGTGACTTGTGCTTGCATCAAACAGCTGTTTTGGTTTCTAGTGTTTACACTAGACACTGAAGCCACAAGTTCCCACCCTGGAACCTGTTTTCAAAAGTTTCTGACGGTGAGGATTCTGGTGCGGTTTAGACGAACGCCGCATCTGATTAGAAACGCTGCCAATTTATCATTTCTCTCGCCGTGTAAACGGAGCCACATGTCTGATCTGTCAGTCTGGTGCTCCACGCTGATCCACACCCCGGCAGCTTCACATTCTGCTCAAGTCTAACATTGTTTGATTTATTACAATGTCCAGGTAAAGAAAAAAGTGTGTTGCTTAAACAAGTCAAATCATCCGACAAAAGCCTTGGAACAGTGGTGTTGAAGTCAATTGATCCACTGGAGCTTTGTGGCTCACAACTGTCATGGTTTGCTTTAGATGAGAAATTTTTCTTTTATTTTTTTTTTATTTCATTATTATTCTTTTTTTTCAAATTTGTATTTAGTCTATGTAAAACTCTTGCAGGCCACGTAAAATGACTAAGTGGCCTGACTTAATGTCTGGGCCTTCAGTTTGACACCATACTTTCCTCTTGCCAGAGCATTTTAACGGTGACATTTGAGACGGCTGGAGATCTCAGCGAGGACGCTCTGAACAACTTCATTCAGGTACAAGTGTCTCCACAGCCCTTCTCTAGTCGTCCTGTCTTAGTGAATGACCTCCCCAAACTTCCTCCCCTCCAGGATCTTCTGTGGGAGAAGACGCTGAAAAACCAGGCGGGCCAGCCCATGACCGTCATCCGGTTAAAGGTACCACCCAGCACAATGGCGGCTGCACCGATCAATAACCGTCTCTCTGCCATTAGCATTAATCAGTTCCCAGCTCTCCATTCTTTGGTGGGTTAATGGCCGACTTGTGACTGGCGTCTCGGTGTGTCCGCAGGGAATCGTGTCATTCCCAGGTAAAGCCCACCAAGTCATGCTGCAGGGGGTCCACGAGCTGTACGAGCTGAATGAGACTCCACAGCTATGGGAGGAGAAGTCGCGGATCAGCCGCCTGGTCTTTATAGGTGAACAGAGCGCTCTTTCACACGCAGCGGCCTTTGAGCAGATGAATGAGTTACATTACAAGCATCACTCACGCTTCATTACACTTCACTTGTTCTGTCACCTTAACACCGGTGTACGAGCTTCAGCATTTATTTACAATGATAAAATGTATTCTTGTAAGCTTTAAACTTACTTTTCTTCTAGATTTTCTGCGTTCATTGCTCATTTCAGACTACCACTAATATTTCCACTAAAAAAGTGCTGCAGGTTGACGGCTGAAAATACCTAATACTTGATCAGTTCAAAAACAGTGGTTAGTGTTTTGTAAAGCAGACAAGAAGCTGCTGTGATAAAAAGCGACAAGTCTTTTGTCTGTAATATTTAAATAATGTTATGTTGATTAGATTTTAGAGTCAGTTTTCCTTGACACATAACTGTAATTGTATTCGCAGACATTCCTACATTAAAATCTCCAATCTGTATGTTGGGAACATAAAACGTCATGAATGGATTTCCTAAAAAACCTAAAAAGATACCTTTGATGAACAGGTTTTTAAGTTTGAAATATCCCAACTAAACCTAAATATTAAAGCAATATTTACTGTGTACTATCGTATATTTGTGTAATAATTCCCTACTTTGTGACATTATGTCATCGCTCATGCTCCTGCAACATAACAAACATGGCATCTCTTGATGATCATGTCATTTATCAGCTGCACTGAACCATCATTTGACAGCTGGTCATTCATTTCTGTTATTATTTCCTTGATGTGAAAGCAAGCTCTTGCTTTACTGCCTTTGATCAACGAGACTAGGCAATGTTCATATTTAGGGAGTTTAGAACTTTCCATTTTAGCAAAAACAAAAAGGTGCAAAGAATATTATGCTGCTGCATTGAAAAGATATGTGTCCTGGGTGTCATTTGTATCTTCATAGGGGAAGTTAGTACTTGAAGCTGTCTTGCACATACTACTATAAAGACGCCCCTTGAATCATTTCAACAAAACTTCACACTCAACTTGTGTCAATAGCATCACAGCAAGTCCAAATGTTTATAGTGTGTACTGTTGGTATTTCACTGGTTTAAGTTAAATGTCACTGACTTTTCTGACAGGAAGGAATCTGGACAAAGATATCCTGAAGGAACATTTCATCTCGACTGTGGTTATGACAAGGGACTCGAGTTAACAGGTCCTGCCATCCACAGTAGTTTGAATCTGATATTGAGGCTTTTGATTCTGAATGTCACCATCGGACCAATAGGTTTGCTTCACTCCTGAATAGAGCCATAGTTCTGATGCTAACATACGCTAATTTGTCTTATGGATTTCAGTCTCAATCAAGGATTTGACTTGCTGTTTTTTTAATTATTTATTTCAAATAAAGCTGTTGTTTCGCAGTACTTGTGTCGCTGCTTTCCTCCAACAAAATCATGTTTTTAATCATTAGTCGCCCGTCACCAACCAGTTCCAGTCGTCAATGGCAGCAGATTACCGTAACAACAGAAACAAAGGTGCTTTGTGTGGAACGAGTGAGAAAATGCATTAACATTTGAGGTTTTTAGGTGTTTTCTGAAGGATGAGTGCAAAATAAAGCAAGGTAGATACAATAGTTAGCAATGCTCTGGTGTGAAGTAATGCTCAAAACGTGATCTAGAAAGTCATACAACATGAAAACGCTTTGTTAAAAGGTGTTAACCTTTTGGACAAATACTGAGTATCAGTATGAAAAGTTATTATTTTAAATCATATCAGCTATGAAGAATCTTATGATAGTGCTTGTGCCGTCTGCTTGTGAAGTTGATAAAATGAAGGGAAATTTTAAATAATCTTCATTCAAGAAATTAAAACAGGGTATGCTGCACTTTTTGACGGTGAACATGATTTGACATTTTGATGTAAAAATGTTACATATCAATAGGAGAGTGGCGGTGAGATGCACGTTTCTAAATGAGCCAATTACATGAATGTATTTGCCTGAATGGCGGTTTGTAACGTTAGGAGTTGATCCACACACCTTCGATGATACCGTTTATTTTCGCTTCCCTGTTTTCTCGGTATTAGCAGTCACGTGAGAGTCACTTAACACACGCGCGCACACATGGATCCCAGGGTCCAGTCAGGTGAGGAAGTGGGTGGAGTTTTCCCAGCTCCGTCATTTGCAATGGAGATGTTTAGCAGCACGGCGTTAGCGCGGATCCAACGTTTGCGTATTGATCCCGGGTCGTAAAGCCGAGCTAAGTCCTGTAGCCCAGAGCGCATCTGGCCGTCGAGCCATTTCCTACTCGATTCTGATGCTGATGACCTCGTTAATTCGACTATTGGCCCTTTTCTCTGCGGCCTGCGGGACGTCCTGCCACGGCCATTTTCATGGTCACACCACCTGCGGGCATCCAGAGGTGGCAAACTAAACGGACCCGCGGGGTTCCTCGGGCGGAAACACTCACGGGCCGCAGTAAGAATAGTCGCCATTTCCAATAAGAACCAGTCTGAGATGTAAAAAAAAATTTTTTTTTTTTAAATCACAACCACATAACTACGGATTGATTCGCATTTGTTTTGCTTATTTTGTTAAAGTTGAGTGACAATAGGCGCTCGGTATTTTCCGTGAATGCTCAAGCGTTTTTCGTAGTTTAAAAAGGATTCCCTCGTTTATGTTTTGTTCATTTCGAGGTACAAATCTACTTTATCGGTCATGGAAAACATTTATTTGGATTATACCTACTTGAATCAGTGAAAGCCACGTGGCTCTATTTAACCACAATAATAAATAACACCGGCGCATTTATCTGAAACTAAAAAGTTTTATGCGGTTATAAATGCGAATGAATCACAAATATTCTACATTTAACTAAGGGTTGTTGTTTTTTTTAACTTTCAAAAGCTCTTCGCATTTATAACAATTTAAAGAACAAGTTTAAATCCAACTATCGTTTAATACGTAAGAAAGTTAGGTTTGGATTTTTGATTGAAAAAGAAAGTCTTTAATGAAGCTGAGTGAAAATTAGACCACATGAAAAGTTAAAATACGACAAAAGAAATATCGATATTTCGTCCTCAATTTACAGAACTTTTGATCAATAAATGTGCCTTCTTGTTAATCATCGATGTGGGCTAAATTAAGAAATAGTTCGTGCGCCCCCCCTCCATCTGTGACCCCCACCCCCCGCGGAGAGGCCCCCTCTGATAGGTCCACATTCTAATGGGACTGTCCTGCAGAGCAGAGGACTCTCAACATATAAAGCTCCAAGTCCCGACACAACCATCAGTTCCCAGAGTGAAGGCCAGATTCTCTCTGTGCGCCTTTACGCACCACTTTACTTTGGTTTTCCGCGAGCGAACCTTTAATGCCTGTGCGGCACGCGTAACTTCATCTCTGCGTTTTTTTTTTGGACTTAAACATCTAGCCATGACTTTGTCCACTGAATATGACGCCTTTCACCCGAATGTTTTGGCTCCAGAGGACGACGAGATCGACATTGTGGGAGAAGATGAGCGCACCGACTTCTGCTCCTCACTGGAGTCCGACGCCTCGGACTCCTCCGGGGAGAGCGAGAACAGCTTCTGCACGGACGCACCGGCGTCCAGGAAGGTCCAGAGCAGCTCGGTGAAGCCCCCCTACTCCTACATCGCCCTCATCACCATGGCGATCCTCCAGAGCCCGCAGAAGAAGCTGACTTTGAGCGGCATCTGCGACTTCATCAGCAACAAGTTCCCTTACTACAAGGACAAGTTCCCGGCCTGGCAGAACTCCATCCGGCACAACCTTTCTCTGAACGACTGCTTCATCAAGATCCCGAGGGAACCGGGGAACCCCGGCAAGGGCAACTACTGGTCTCTGGATCCCGCCTCCGAGGACATGTTCGACAACGGCAGCTTTCTCCGCAGGAGGAAGCGATTCAAGAGGAGCCCGGGTGAATTCGCCAAAGACGGACTTCTCTTTTATTCCGGCTGCTACAGACCGTACGGACAGCCGTATCCAGTCCGTGGGCAAATAAGTCCTCCTCCCGCTGCGCCTCTCCGCTACATGCCAATGCAGGATGGACTTGTAATGGCTCCATCGTCCTACCACATCCTGCCGCAAACTCTCTGCAAGACCAGCGGACCTGACAACATCACCAGAACCTCCGCAGCCAAGCCCAGCTCACAGTCCAAGTGCTCCTTCAGCATCGACTCCATCATCGGTAAACCCGCTCCCAAAACCCCCCAGAACCAAAACCCTCATCTTGGATTCTCCTCTCTCCTGCCGGGTCACTCTCCCTATTTGGTTCCGACTCTCCTGCAGCCTCAAGTGTCTCAGTTCTGCCCCCCTGGGTCCATGTTGGGAACAGCTCCGATACTCAACGAGCACCTCAGACTTTACTGCTGAGCAAAGAACGGACACTTTTCTTGATTCATTTCTTAAAGAAATACCCTAAACGCATGATATTTATGTGCTTTATCTTTAACATCAAGTGTTTGTAAATAAGATTTTGTGGTAATATATCCGAAAATCAATGACTGAATATGGAAAACGGTGACTGTAAGTTATTTTATGACCAATATTTATCTTGTCTTCATCAATGTCGGACCGGATTTTGAAGAAATAAATCTTTATACAAATGTGGAATTCTTTTTTTGAGGTCGTAATTTTTTTAAATGTTGATTTTGCACTTGTGTTGTTGTGAGTAGTAACCTAATTACTGGCACAAAAGCGCCGCAATATTATTATCGTCATGTTGGCTCACGTACATTTAAACAGTGTTCTAATGTTCCAACAGACTGCAGGATGAAGAGAACCCAGTGCAAGTCCTGGCCTCCTATCCCAATGTGGGGCTCGAACCTTTTACACAGGCTCTCGCATACGAAAGGCACATTTGTCGTACTGCTAACATGACAGACTGGGAGTCAGTGTGCCAACTTGCGCCCTGCACGGTATGTTTTAGCACAGATTTAAAAGTAGCGCCCAACGTGGGGCTCGAACCCACGACCCTGAGATTAAGAGTCTCATGCTCTACCGACTGAGCTAGCCGGGCTGCGACGGTTAAACTTGAAGGGTCTTGGTGCTGCAGGTGTACTCAGACGTCAGAAGATTTTTCTGTTTTTTCTACCTACATTTCTCAGCAATCATCCAGTAGCAAACAGAAAATTCAGCTTATATCAATTTAGACCCCACTAGCTTTCATTTAGAATGTAACAAGCAGGGCACACAAAGCAAAGTTCCATTCTGCAGTTTTATATTGTTGCTACAACATACACATTGTACCCTCTCCGATAAGCCGATTTCAAACGCGTTTTAATGGCATTCATTCAAATATATATTGTTTTCCAATGAGTGTAGCGAAGAGACTCCTAGCGGCGATCAGATGCATGACCTTTTATCAGTGTCACACTGCGATATTTAACTCCTTTAAAGGCTGTTCAAGGAAAACATGGCATGCGCAGGTCAGAAACTGTGGACCCCTTCATTTTGCCAGCCAGAACCGGCAACAACCTCGCGACGTCATCATGACGTCATTTAAAGAAAATGTCCATCATAAAAAAAAGAAGAAAAAAAGCAACTCAGATTGTGTTGCTAAGAATCCTATCATTCATGTTTTTCTGACTTTCTGAACAGTAACAAGGTGCAGAAGCAGTTCAACAGCGGAGCTCTGACTTAAAAATAAGCGCCCAACGTGGGGCTCGAACCCACGACCCTGAGATTAAGAGTCTCATGCTCTACCGACTGAGCTAGCCGGGCGGCGAGCGCCTAAGTTCGGACGGCTTTCAAGGGCCATGGTGCTGCAGGAATAGTTGAGTTGCACTCGGCTGTCAGAAGATATTTTTCTCTGTCTCTCCTGCATACATTTCTCAGCAATCAGAGTTTAAAGTTTGGACAACAGACTGCTGGGAAATTAGGTTCTTTATCATCCAGCACACAGGTGAAGGTGTGGGTCGCCTGAAAATATCATTAATGTTAACGCTTACACGGCCCACTACTTGTTATTGAATAACTCACAAACCAACAGCAAGCTTAATGCTTTGGCTTACTTTGTATGTGCCCATATATTCTCTATGATACCTTTTTTTTTCCGACCAAGTACAAGTAGTGACATTAGAAAACCACCAGTATAAAAGTATTTTTGTCGCAGCATGGCTGCATAATTCATCATTCATTATTCATACGCAAAATTCCATAGTTTTGTTGCGTATCCGTAATTGCTCATTAACTAACAAAAAATAGAAAATTGTATCATATTACTCCATTATTGAATAGGACAGCCTCACCAAGTGTGAAAAACACATTTGCATGCACAAACATGACAAGACCAGCAGAGCAAGGTAGGCGTGTCGGCTCGCTCCCCCAGTACTAGTTTCTAGCCTCCAGCCCAAAACTTCCAGCGGAAATGAGAAACGGCCAACATGGGGCTCAAACCCACTCTGAGATTAAGAGCCTCATGCTGGTGGCCTCCAACACATCCAGGTCAAACTATTTTGGAACGAGATGCCTTGATGCTTTGTCATCAGAGAGGACTTGTAGAAGTAATAATAATAATAATATAGTGCATTTCAACTTAAAAAGAAAGCGCTGTTCCATCTTCTTGTATTCCACTGGGGCAGTAACACACGTCCAACTGCGGAATGCACTGAAACAGAAATCCCTCACTTAAAAGAGTAATAACAAGAGCAATGACAAAAATTTTAATCCACCAAGTCACTGATCCTACGATGCAGTCATGTTCTACAAGAGGTTCAGAGTCTTCAGCTAGGGGTTCCAGGTTGTGGAGGTGGGAGAGAGCGTCTGTCCCGCCTCCACAACCAAGCACCATGAAAGTATACCAGAAGTTTCAGCCTTGAGAACAACTCGAAGATGCACTTGGAACGGCTTGTTTGTGACAACTGTCAGTGTGTGTATATGTGTGTGAGGATGCAAATGATGCACGTGCAGTATGCAAAAAAGGTTTGTCTGCGAGTGACTTCTGAGGACTTGGATGAAGATTGAACAAGATCTTCAAGTCAGAGTCATGAATGCCTTTCATACAGGCTCACACATACAGTATATGAAAGGCACGTTTGCAGCACTAACACCGCAGGGTTCGAGTCAGTATGACAACTCGCGCCACAACTATTTTTAGCACAGATTTAAAAATTTAAGATTTAAAAAGTAGCGCCCAACGTGGGGCTCGAACCCACGACCCTGAGATTAAGAGTCTCATGCTCTACCGACTGAGCTAGCCGGGCTGATGTAGACACACGCTCTTGCGTCAGATGTTTGTTCTTCAAACAGAAGAATGCAAAACTAATTTCATTCCAGCTAAATGACAGGGAGTCGTCTGCAGCTAGAAGAACTAACTTGTTTCAGGGCTAGACATCTTCCCGCCAAAAACGGAAACAGTGCTGCGGTGGCTGAATCTTTGGTGCATCCTTGGTAAATACGTTTGTGTGCGAACAGCGTATTCCGTTTTATTGAGAAACGTGAGCGGTTATCCCCTAAACCAGCCGAAGGCAGCGTGTTGACGATGATGGCAGCTGCATGACGGTGACGCAGTGAGCAGGGTCACGCACCATCTCTGGTTCCTACTCCAGCAGCCTCGAGTGTCTCAATTCTGCCCCCCTGGGTCCAAGTTTGGAACTGCTCCGTTATTCTACACATCAGACTTCACCGCAAAGGCTTTTATGTGCTCGACCTTTAACATGAAACGTTTCGCAAAACACCGACTGAATATAGAAAATTGTGACAGTTATTTTATGATATATGGATCTTGTCTTCGTGAATGTCGAGCAGGATTTTGAAGAAATATAGTCTTTTTAAATGTGAAACGCTTTTGTTGATGCGTGAAATGACACGGATCGTAAAATGCTTCATTTGGACAAGTTAACTATTTTCTCTGATGTTTATAGTACTTTAAATCATAGGGACATAATTTCTCGTTAGTACGGAATATGCAAATAGAAATGAGCTCATGTCAATTTAAAATTTAAATGTGAAAGTTCCATTCTGCAATTCAAGATGGCTGAAATTCCTTATCATACCTAACAATTTTCTTTTATTTTTACCAGTATACGAAGATAAAATGTCTCCATTTGACAGGACAATTGCAAGAGCACAAAACCAAGCTAAAACACAACAGAAAAAATCACGATGAAGGATTCATCTTGAACTGCATTTTCTTGCACATTGTTCACTTGGTTTCTAAGCTCTTTAGCATAGCTTTGTTTTTGCACTTTATAATATAGTTTCTTTTTAATTTATTGTGATATGTTGAGTATAGAGGGCCAGGGATTAATAAAGCTTTTTCTGATTCTGATTCTGAAACGATACAATTGTTAAAATTTCAATACGTGAAACGGAGACATCTTGCGGCGCACCGGTGTATTTGAATCAGATGACTGACTTCTTCTTATAAGTAAACTGTTTGGCGTCTTAAATTCACGCGCGGAGGTCCTTTCAACTCCGGTTGAGGAACCCCTCGTTCTGCCAGTAAGAACTGGTCATAACTGTGCGACGTCAACATGAGTTAAACACTTCTCCTTTTCCGCCTCAAGGAGGCGCTGTTCTCTATGAAATGGAACAGAGTCCACCTGGCTGTGAAGTTACGTCCAGAGGGAAGGTGAAATCATGTCGTTATAGTTAGAATCCGCAGGGCTGAACTCAGGACCAGCATGAACAGTATCCCGTTACAGCAGCGGTTCGACACAATTCCCCTCCGACAGCAGAGCTCTATTTTGGTCTCCACACTCAGCTGATTGTGGGCCTTGAAGCTTCTGTCCCTCCCTGTACACTTTTTTTTCTTCTGCAGTTCTTATAAGGAGACGAGGGAGTTGCCTTGCAGTGAGAGGGATGGAGCCTATATCTGCTTTCAGTCGGAGTTGCGGATGTGAGACACTTTAAGACACCAGCAGTGCAGTTCGAGTTGTTTATTGTTTGGATCCGGCGAGGATGGAGACGAGCCCCATCCCGGTGGTGACGGTCCAAACCGCCCCCTTCGAAGACCAGCGGCCCGGTACGAGCGGGCTACGGAGGAAAACGGCGGTGTTCGAAGGGAAAAAGAACTACCTGCAGAATTACGTCCAGAGTTTGCTGTCCTCCATCGACCTGCGGGACCGACAGGGATGCACCATGGTGGTGGGCAGCGACGGCCGCTACTTCAGCCGGACCGCCATCGAGGTGATAGTGCAGATGGCAGCTGCCAACGGGGTGAGTTCGAAAACGTGCACTACCCAATATAATGTTTAACCTTACAAAAACTTATATTTTAATAAGAAACAAAGTACAATTAAACTAGGAGAACCGTGTCGCTCGAGGTGGGGCTCGAACCCACGACCGGGAGATTAGCGCCTGACGCGCACGACAGCCGGGCGAGGAAGAGACTCTCCAGTTAATATCTGTATCTGTTTACAGTGCTCAACTGCGCCCCCTCTTCACTCCCTCAAGGGCCGAATTTTCCAGCAAATGTTCTATCAGTCGTGCTTCAGTCTAGATGTCCAAGTCAAACTATTAATTCAGTGTATTTTCAACTCCAAATTCGCTTCAACAAAAGTGTGGATCAGTATGTGGCTACTTGAGAACCCTTACTTGAACCCATAGTCTAAATGGATCATTGTATGCGCAACATTATTAACCTATTTTAAACTTTAAAAACATTTATGCGTCGATCAGTTATCATGACAAATTTAGAGTACAAACACTAACATAGATTATAGAGTCACGATTCAGCCAAATGCAACACAATATAGACTCAACCTCAGATCAGGATGCCATAAAATAAATACATATGCAAATCCTCCCAGATGGATCCTATTGTGTTGAAGATCATAAAGGTGTTTACCTCAAAGCCGTCATGAAAACAATATAGTCCGATACACTCGGATGAATTGAGGCAACCCTAAAGGTAACCCTGAGAATCATCAGCAATAACTACATGAATTCGATGAGCTGACTGCGAGAGGTAGCAACTGACAGTTTAGATCTGTCAGTCTTCCGCTGCAGGGACTCTTTTGAATAGTTCTACATACAAGTATAAAGCTACACCTCTGTCACTCCATCTCACACTCCCAGTGACAGTACCATTATCTGGTTAGCAAACTTGTCAGCACTTCTGGATGTGTCTGAACTTCAAGTGTCAGCTGCAGATAAATGGCAGGAGGAAGACGGGAGAGGAAATCCCCCAGAGCTGATGTAAAACGCTTGCTCCGAGATCTCTGTGATTGGTTTGGACAGGCTCCAGAGCCAAATCTGACAGGAATATAATTTGTTTTTCAGATCACTTTTTTTTTCTGCTGGCCCTGCCAAACAGCCTTATCAGCACTGCCATCCATCCTGCTCCGTTTTCCTGCCTCCGTTTGTTCCCCTCCTATGTTCGGGACCTCCTCTCTTGGGTCAAACCGTTTGCGTCGGGGTTGCCCTGCCACATAGCGCGGAACTGAGTCAGCACAACCAAAACAACGACACCCACCCGTTACTTATCATGCAATTTAATTACATCAAGGAAACGTCTTGACAGAATTAAAACATCCTGAAAACAATTGCCGGTTTGTAATCAATGACTCTGAAACCAGATATTTAGGCAGGAAGTTTTAGGTAAGTAATATGAAGAAAATGTACACAGTAAACGGTTGCTGACCAGCTATATTCCCATTGGACTTAAGTGTGAAAAGTGTCCCTAAAGATGTGAAATATTGTTTCTTTAATAGGTGAAGTAGCTGCGTCTTAGTAAAGCATTTAACAATTCACAGTATTTCCCATTTATTTCCACTGTAGTACACACAAATCTTTGACCACTAGCTGATGGACATAGTGTGAAACATTTCTCTAACCTTTACCCTACAGTTGCTGTGATGTTACATGAAGACAACAATGAAATTAAATTGTGAGTGAGCACCTGGTTTCAATGCAGAGATGACCAGGAACAGAGACCCAATGAGTCGTACTCATGACATCAAAAGTGCTGTTTTTTATCTTCCTTTAGAAAACAAAAATTTTTGCAAGGCGTGATCATATAACTAATATACTCAATATTTATTCCTTGTCTTGCACTAATTCTGTTACTGGGGTCTAGGTGTGGTGGAGCGCTAGTATACAGCACAGTGGTGTAGTGGTGTAAGTGGAGTAAATTCCTGTCCTGTGAGTAAACTCACATTTTGGAAAGGTGATATGACGAGGAATTACGGGCTGTCAGTGGTATTACCACTTTAAAAGTAGCTTGCAAATATAAATAGAGACTCCATTTCTGTTATTTAGGCACCACTCTGGACGGGTCGCTTACTTTAAATGGGTCATTGAGTATTGAACTCCATTGATATCAGCAGAGTCTTGACCATGAGTTTTAAGACCTTTCTTCTCCTTCAAAGCAGTGATTTATTTGACAGTTTTCGTGATCATTTATGTCCAGATTGGTCGCCTGGTGATCGGCCACAATGGTCTCCTGTCCACCCCTGCTGTCTCCTGCATCATCAGGAAGATTAAGGCCATCGGTGGCATCATCCTCACTGCCAGCCACAACCCTGGTGGTCCAGGGGCAGACTTTGGGATCAAGTTCAACGTGGCTAACGGAGGTTGGACTTGACCATCTTTTTTCTGTTTCGGAGACAGTCGGTCACTCTACTTGGCTTTGCAGGTCCATCTCCTGACACAGTGATGGAGAGGATCCACCAAGTTAGCCGGACACTGGAGGAGTACGCCATCTGTCCTGACCTCCGCATTGACCTTTCCAGGCTGGGGCGACAGGATTTTGACTTAGAGAACAAGTTTAAGCCTTTCCGAGGTAGAGCGATGCCATAAAGGACCAGCTCTAAAACCTATTTGACATGTTCTCTGTGTTTCCAGTGGAAATCGTGGATTCTGTTGAGGTGTATCTCCAATTGCTGAGAAACATTTTCGACTTTGGTGCCATTAAAAGCCTCCTTACAGGACCAGACCAACTGAAGATACACATAGATGCAATGAACGGAGGTAAAGCCAACTGAATTTATTAGTGATAAATAAAGAGGTATTAAGACATCTCTTGCGTTTCAGTGATGGGCCCATACGTGCGACGGATTCTGTGCGATGAGTTAGGGGCCCCTGCTAACTCTGCTGTGAACTGCGTCCCCCTAGAGGACTTTGGGGGACATCCTCCGGAGCCAAATCTGACTTACAGCACCTCACTAGTGGAGGCAATGAAGGGAGGAGATTTTGGCTTTGGTGCTGCCTTTGATGCCGACGGGGTAAGACTACTGCACCTCACGTAATAGAGAAGATTGTGGTGTCAAACCAGGAATAAGAAAAATCTCTTTTTTTCTTAAGAGAGAAAATGTAGTTTGTGGACATAACAGCTTCAACTAGTGTTCTAGACACATCTTTCTTCAAGCATTCAGGAGGTATCCTGAGGTATAGAATGGAACTGTAATTTATCTTCCACAAAACATAAGTGAAACTTTCAAATGGCAGATGCTGATAATGAAAATGAATCTTAAAATCCTCACGAGCCGAAACCAAAATAGCTTGTATTCTTGGGGTTACAGTCTATGGGTGGGAAGCTAACTCATTACTGCTCAGTCAATTGTTAAACTGATATTCTTATGAACTTTTTGAGTCAATGGTCATGACATATGTGGTGTTCAAATTCCAAAGTGACTCTCTTATATAGGAATAATCATCATGTGCATGTGATGTGTCATTTGTTTCAAATACAGAGAGAAAATCCTGAGTTATCATTTCTTCAATTGACTCATAAGTGTATTGGTGCAAAGTACAAGATAAGCACAAGGCAGTGTCCATCATGATTCAGCTGGCGGCTCATTTTTTCCGTTTATCCAGCCAAAAGTCACACACATACACATGCTCTGTTTTCTCAATAAATCAGAGAAGCGTCAGGAAATCTTTCTTGGTTTCTCCCACCAGACTCACTATCTCAGTCATTAGTAACGCTGGCTGAAATCTCACAGGGTTAGAGTTTAATTTAATGTTGCATAATACTGTGACCACGGTCTTCAAAATAGATTCTTTTAGTAATTATGACGCAAGACCAGAGTGGGTTTACTTGTAGTCATATCTCTATCTCAGTTCTTCAGCTACACAGCCAAGGGAAGTACTGCTAATGCACAATATGACTTGTTTTTCAGGATCGGTATATGATCCTTGGAGAAAATGGATTCTTCATAAACCCGTCAGATTCCGTCGCCATTATGGCCGCCAACCTCCAATCTGTCCCCTACTTCAGACAGCAGGGGGTCCGGGGCTTTGGCAGGAGCGTGGCAACCAGCACCGCCATCGACAGGTAAAAACTCCTCAGTCTATTCTGAATCCACACTTCGCTGACGAGTGACAGTGCTATTAGACAAACGGACTATGAATAAGACTAACAGGTCATCGACCTCAACCTCACACCATCAATCACAGTACATATAAATATTGTGTCTTATGTAAGGCGGGAGTGTGCTGAGTGAGTGGATTTGGCCACAGGGGAAGTTATCACCATTAACATTGTTCTGGATCCCAAAATGGCTCCCACTGAGGGTTTAACACTGCTACTTGGAGGAAGCCCTGATTCTTTCATACCCTAAAAAGCAGGTTATACATTTGGATACAGGAGTAGTTTTAATGGCTTTGATCTATCAAACAACTTGATTTAAAATGATGTAATGGTGCAGTTTGGTGAATGATATGTTTTCACTACCCCCTAGCTAACAAGCCAGCATGGAAGGTTACTTGACTCTGGAAGCTTCAGGAAGAATTATTGACATTTATGATCTCAGTTTGCTACAAACACTGAGCCAAAACATGAAGGTAATCATACACAGCCTCACAGCCAAAAAAAAACAATTTGGCGTAGCAGATTTGACTTTGAGTTAAGAGTTCAACTCTCATATGCACCATAATAACAAAAGTTCATAGTCGAAGGGCAAATACTTGACCAGGTTGTCACAACCACCACCATGATAGAATCAAGACACAAGTCATCATCTGACCTCAAGCCAACTTCCCGCTGTTCCATCCCTGTACCACAGCCTGAAGCCTGAATTTGCGATTAGGCTGTGATAAGATACGCAATCTGCTCAAACAAATCTAGCACAGTACTTGGGAGTAGAGTAATCCACCGACCTTTTTAGGAAAGCCAATTGCCTGTGCGAGTGTTTAGACTGAGCAAACCCACCCTGCTGTGTGTTTATGATGGTGAGGTGAACTGTGTTATAAACGGCATGATTAATGTCGGTTTCTCTTTCATGTAGGAGGTTGTTTTGGGAACTGATGAAAACAGAGAGAATCAGTTTTATCGGGGCTGATGAGCAGATGACCTTTGAAATGGTTGTTACATTTCAAGTTACTTTTCAGAGAAGCTTAAGCAGATTGTCGTATAATCATAACAGCAGGAGAAGTTGCATTTCAGAGTCATGAGGTATTTCTCATGAAATAGAGCGCATTGCTGGACACTAAAGATTAAACTGACTGAGAGCAAACAATGAAACCCCTAATATCCAAATGGACCATGTATCCACAGATTGAGATTATGGAAGGCAAAGAAGAGAATGAAGGCATGGTGGAATGACCAACAGAGTCTGACACGAGGGTGTCAGCTACCGTGGAAGGAAGGCTTTTTAGCTTGATTTATTGATGATTTATTTCACAAGGACGGCTTATGTGAAGAAGTTTTGAGAGCTAGTGATACCAGGAAAAAGCGTACAGCTATCGCAGAGGTACAGGGCTGCAGTAAAGGTAGACGTGAAGAGGATATGTGTGGCAGAGTTAAGATGGATTTGCTGTGGACATCCCTAATGTGAAATGCCCAACGTATTTGACCAGCATTACACACTAGAGTGCCGAAGTGAGAGGCAGATATGAAACCATGAGAAACCATGTGTCAGTTAACAGTTGCTCCCCATAAACTTGTAGAGGTCTGAGAGTTTTGCCATGTTTTCCTCCGCGGTACATTCCAGATCTCAGCTTGAAAATCAAGCAAAGGCTCAGTTTGCCGATTGATCTATCTAAATTTCTGTCTTAAGCTTAAAACCCAAACTCTGCTCTGAGACTATGTTTGGTCAAAAATTCTTCTCCACAAGAAACGATTGTTTCTAAGATTGCATTGCTGAATTTGGTAATACAGGAGCAGAAATGACGTGATAAAGAATTCATTCAGATGATATCGAAGATCTCATGAGGTTTGGCTTCTTAGGTATTATTATCAAACCGTCATCATTCCCTGTATCCTCGATTACTCTCTTCTTATGTGGGGCTGTGTTATTGTTTGGTGTGGACGCGTCATTAACATGCTCCATCTTCTTCCTGAAATGTTGTTTTCCTGCTAGAATGCAGTCCTTTCCGCTCCAACTCTCACATTTCCCTGAGGGGAGCTGCTTTACTCTTATTTGGTCATTTATCCCATCATCAACTAAACAACTGGCGACTGCAGAGAGTTCTATTTTCTAACATCATACCATGATGATTTCCACTGAACAGACATTTAGAAGAAGAAATGTCAAACCCTGTGTGACGAACAAACATATCAAATCATATTAAGTTGCTATCGACATTAAATAACTCAGCCTTGACAAGCCAATCACAGTGGTTATTAAACTTAGAGATACTGTAGTTATGTGCAAATTAAAATGAACCCTGGCACTTAGCTGTTAGAATGGAGACGGCTGAGGTCAGACGGGGTTCATAAAAATGCAATGGATCTGCAGGGAGTGGGCTGAGTGGAGGAGGAACGACTGGATGACAGAATTCAACATGTACAGCTTTCTTTACAAGCACAAGCTGGATCTGAGGGAGTGGTGCCATGACTCAGTTATAGATACATGGAGTGAAGAGATTGCTGACAGTTTAAAACAGGACAAGGTGCTCATCCTTTCACAAGAGACTCACAGAAGAGCAGAAGGACTGTATATTCCAACCTGCGTATCACCCAACGTGGCTGGGTTTTTGAGTTTTTCCTGCTTTATGAGGAAACACAAATTTACATCACAACATTTGATTCGCACAACAATATCCTTCCATGAGAAGTTGCTATCAGAGCTTGTGTAATTCAGTGAACAACACAAATGAATAACACATGAACACAAGTATTAACAACCACTAAAGAAAGTGCCTGTCCTTATTCTACTGCTTTAAGTTGACATTGTAGCCCAACATCTTGGCGGGGAAGGAGAAATTGTTGGAATCACCCACAAGGACATTAATGGAGATTGTTTCGTAAGGTTGAACTGGCCACGTTCAACTGCTATTGAAAATATACCTGGCGGGATCAGCTTTCTGATGCTAGCTAACGTATCTAAGTCAGTAAACCCGACTTGTTGGTGTTGCTAACAAGGACTGTGTGTACTTCTGTGTAAACCCTACTGTATATTGGTGTTTTTGATGCACAAAGTTAATGCCACTTCAGACCTCCTACTTCACATGTGTGAATGCTGCTTTAACCCAATAGTTACCTTTGATTTCCCTTTCATTCTTGCCCTGCTCTATCCATGTTTACCTCTCTCTGGAATACACGAGACTCGAAGCATGGATTAGATTATTCTTTTTTCTGTATTCCAATGCCTTATTTTGTTTGAACTGGCTTCATCATCGGGGGGGCTACTTCTCAGACATTTCTGGAATTAGACCCCTCAACCAGAGGCACGATGTGCTTACACGGATGATGACTTTGGCTTGTAATTGGCTCTCTCCAAATCCTGATTGTAGGGTAGCCAAAGCAATGAAACTGGCGCTTTACGAGACCCCCGCAGGCTGGAGGTACTTTGGAAACCTGATGGACTCTGGACGCTGTTCCCTCTGCGGAGAGGAAAGTTTCGGCACAGGTATGGCACATGAATAAATGCTGGTTGTTTGGTGTTATATGGCAGCGAGAGGCTTAAACCTCGGCACCAGAGTGGAAAGTATGTTGGAGCGTGAGTGAAGACCTCTCGAGAGGAAACAGTTGTGCCTGTGAACATGGCTTTAGCTGCTGGTGCCAGGAATGTGCTCCAACTTTTTCTCTGGTCAAGAGAAAAGTGCATTTGATTTCATCAATATTTTTACTTCAAACCTGGCCTGTGCACAACGCAGGGCTACATGGCTGCTTCCCAAAAGTGCTTTGCTGTGCATTTAGAGGTTGCACAATGAATTTGTGAGTTGCGATAAATGGGACAGTCGTCGTGACTGAGGTACCCTGTGGCACATAGATGTATTTGTCTGTCCGTAACCTTTGATTTACAAACAGGATTTGGGGGTCAAAAGGCTTAAAACTAGTAAGTAATCTTTCATGCAATGTGAAACTATGCCTTATCTACAAATTTATTCATTCTGAGAATTACTTGTAGGACCAACAAATACAACAGATGCTGATACTATCACAATCTTTCACAACATCACAACTGTTTTATTGATTGTGGAGTGAGTGACTGTCTTCCCATGAAGGTTGTAGTAACCTTTGGAGATTTTGCTAACTGAAGTCTGATGTCTTTCATGTGCAACACCGACCAGGCGCACACAGGCCTAGATGACTCGAGAGTTGGTGACTGAGAAACAGTTTTATCCAAAAACCTTCACCTAATATCTAAACTGCAAGAGTTGAAACAATAGTTGCACCATTTCAGGCTCATATTTTCCTCAGGTAATGTCTAACATTTCATTAGAGGAATGCTAATAAACAAAGAGCTCGACATTACCACGGAAATCAGAGTGAAAACACTCTGATCTAGACCAATGCAAACGTCAGAATCAATACTGGCTTATTGTGCAAAAGCCCCTGTCCTCCAGAGGACACACATTCATTTCCAAACATGGACAGCAAACTGCAAGTCTCTGGAGACCAAAGTAATAATCTACTGAGATCTCACTGTTCCCTTAGTCATGTGAGTGGTATCTACAAAATAAATTATTATGACTGCTCAAATGGTAACTCTCAGTTGGGGCGTTTTCCATTCACCTTCCCTCACCATTGTATCGTTCAATGTGTATCTTCGTATTGTCTAAAGTAGTAATAGTAGGAGTACTAGTAGTAGCATCAGCAGCAATAGTATTTTAGTAGCAGCTATAAAAATCGTAGTGATGGTAGTACTAATAATAGTAATGACGAATATAGTCTTGTAGTCATAGTACTAGGATTAACAGGCATAATAGTAGTAGTAGTATTGGTACTGAAAGCAGCAGTAGTTACAGTAAATTGGTAACTGTAGTTCAGACGATAATATTTGTGGTGAGAATAACATTGTGTTGGTTTGTAAGTTTAGTGGAGGTATTTGAACGGCTATATACGGTGATGTGGTGCTGAAATAGTACAGACAAATGAAACTACCTGTAATAGTGCTCATGGTGTCGCTCTTATTATTTTTACAGTGTATAAGTGGTGGCTTGAGTGTTGTGAGTTTAGTTTAGTTAGTCAGCACAATTTGAAAGTGTCTGCAATAATGATTTCAGATGAAAATCTGAAACCAACTGGCCTCACCATGGCGATCATGAACGCTGTGGCGCATCTCGACTGCTCAGCTTAAGTCTCAGTGATAGATGTGAGGGCCGTGACCCTGGCTGCATGTGTAAATAATCCTCATTCTTCTGCTATAAAAGGAGACAGGAGTGAATCACAGCTACGAGCACAGCCACCTGCATTATTTCTATTCATGTAGACGTGCAGCTCGACCGTTAGAGGAGATGAACCATGTTCAGATGCAGGTTTCTAGTCCTCTCTCTCGGCGTCAGTTATGAGAGGTTGGTTGTGTGGAATGGAAGAGGAGCAGAGCGGAGGACCTTTAACTGATGAGGAGGAGAGACGTGGGAGCTCACTGAAGTCACTCGGAGGCTTCCTGCATGTCGACCCATGTAAGGTTAAAACTCAGTGGGAACTCAGAAGAGTAAATCACCCCAACTCTTTCACTCCCAATCTACACATCTTGAGCAGGAAAACGGTTCGATGGCTGAAGTATAAGCCAAACAAATCAGCTAAAGAGTCCGGGAGCATTTTTATGACTGTGATTAATGCATCATGGAAGGTCTGCTTTATTATGTGATCACAAAGAAAGGAGGTAGGCAGTGAGTCCCGGATTAGACCCTGGCAACTGTCACTTTCCTAACAGCTGTATGTGGCTGGAGCCAGACTCACTCTTGATTTAAGAGAGCGACAAGTCTACAGCTCTCCAATGTACAGTGAGTGTCATTTGTAATCTGCATTTAAAAGGAATATACCTCCCGGATTGGAGGTGAACCCCCATATTCCGTACAGGGAGAAGGCCATTCTTAAGAAGGCTGAACTGCAGCTGTCTGAGGGAGCAGACAGATCTCTCCCAGGTGGAACTTCTTGTCAGTTCATAGGACTTGGCTTGAAGTGGAATGTTTAGAACGTCTTCTGGGAGGTCCCTTGATTTCTAGTGCGACTCTTATTAGGACACTCATCTTCAAACGCATCGAATAATAACCCTTAACCCTAAGGCCCATTTTACCAACTGTGACTGGGAAATTTAACAAGGATCCTGAGTCCTGAATATGAGACTAAGATTGATTTTTGATGAGTATATGCCTTGTGTCATGATAAAAATATAACTTTGAATCCAGCTTGAGGACTTTAAATTGCACTCTGAGATGGACAGGCAACCTGCCCATGTGTCCCAGCTTCTTGCCCTAACTAGCTAGGACAAAATAAGTGATGATGATATATGAAGATGAATAAATATCAAAATACGACACTGAAACATTCTTTTAAATTAGGCGGTGATGGAAAAAAGAAAGACACATGAAAATGGAAAAACAACTAGAATTTCACCACGTCACAGGGCACACATCAAACGCACACATGATAAGCTGAGTGGGTGCTGGGTTTAAGAGGTCATGAACTGAATGAATAAAAACCAACCTTTTCTTGTTCTTCTCTTCCAGGTTCTGCCCACATTCGTGAAAAAGACGGCTTGTGGTCAGTGCTGGTGTGGTTGTCCGTCATGGCCGCTAAAAAACAAAGCGTGGCACAGATAGTGAGAGAACACTGGGCCAAGTTTGGTCGCCATTACTTTTGCAGGTAAACTGTTTTGGGATGTTACGCAAACAAATTATTTGACTGTCAGCAAAAAATCTGCTTTCCATCCTTTCACATATCTCTGTGACTTTGAACACAGTTTCTGAGCTTCATGTTCTCACTCTGAGTTCTTCGAACCTTTACTCCCACAGGGCACGGTCTGAAGATGACTATAAAAGTCTCACTGTAATGACTCCCCAAGGTTTCAAGAGTAGACTGTCTTGAATTAGGAACTCAATTCCAACAGGATCTTTGATAGTTGTGTGGTTTCAGGTTTGACTACGAAGGCCTGGACCCGCGCACCGCCTTCTACATGATGCGAGACTTGGAGGCGGTCATCTCTGACAAAGCCTTCACCTGCCAGAAGTTTGCTGTGGGAGATCATTTGTACAGCGTGGAGAGGGCCGACAACTTTGAGTACATCGACCCTGTGGACGGAACAGTGGCCCGAAACCAGGTCAGTGTGATCCAGAAGGAAACCAGATAAACCCTTCTTCTCCTTCTCATGTGCAGCCAGATTTATTTAGGTGGCAGCTTAAGCCCAGCTAACTTCCAAAAACAAAGATCTGTAGCTGGTCTTCTGCCTGCTGACTCAGCCCATTAGCGACAACATAAATAATCAGCTCCAAAGAAGTCACACATGTCAGTGCGCCACATCCGTCCATCCATTTTAACGCAGAAGTAAAAGGGAACGTTAACATGACTTTTTTTTACCCTTCACATGTTGGACCACCCACCAGACCACATGGCTTTCACCTGAGGGGCTGCCATGTTTGGACATGGTGTTCCATCTTCTATTTCCATCCATAAACATATCCATACATACGATAAAGCAGATGCTCTCCCTGCACACAAAACACATCGATGGTCCTCTTGTGTACACACCCCTCGATTTATCTTCAGTCCTCCCCCTTTCCTAAGACGTCTGCCCAGCTGACTCCCTCTGTTTAGGCCAGACGGGAAGTCTCAGAGTCCTGGTCCCACCCAAGACAACACACATGCACACGCTGTACTTTGTACCGCCGACCAGTTGTCGATGTGCAGAAGTGTGAACACATATGTGGCCAGCGTCTCCCACACGTGTCCTGGCTTGAGTTTGCCTGCCAACTTCTCAGCCGTGTTCACATCAGAGACAGCACAATTCCTGTCCCCATCCAGGCCAGAACACTTCTGCGCGTTGCTATGGTTACAGCAGCGCCACAGCTAGTTAGTCAGTCACCCTGAAATATGATTTAACCTCTCGAGTAAATCCTCAGCATCCCAGTCGCCCCAGTGTGTGTTATTACAGCACACATTCCTCCCAGGACAGAATTATATCAGCTGTCGTCTCTGCTCGCCAAGTGTGTTTGAAGGGGGGAGTTGGCACAAAGACACACATGCACACACACACACACAGACGTGTATGGAAGGGGTCGGACTTACTGCATTTGTATTTTGTCTCTGAATATTTTCAACACAAGCTATATTTAGAGAGAGAACGGTGCTGTGTTCAGGACTGTTTGGAAAGAAAAATACGGGAAACATAACATTTTAAAACATCAAATCAATACAGGCACTTCAGTGTGTTGTCTTCTTTGTTACAGAAGATTGCAAGAGGCTCACTAACTCCGGAACACGGATGTTCAGCAGTGTTCCCTGCAATTGACCAGCTGCCTCTCAAGAGTTCGCTTCTATTAGAGGACAATAACATTGGGTGGGAGTCACATTATTGGCTGCTGGGGGCTTGGCTTTCAAAGTTGAACTTGGCTGTAGTAGTCCATTTATATTTTTGTATTAGTACCACTGAACAAAGCCTGTTTTTTCCACCGCTAAGAATAATCTATAGAGATCAGAATAGGTGAAGAAGAGAGTGCAGGCAGGGTGGTGACCAGTGAGTATCAGCAGTGGAAGGGAAGACTCATAGGACTGAATGGATGAAGGAGGCATTACTTTGTCCAGTTGGTCTTAATATACAATCAAAGTTTTCTCTCCGTTATGATTCACTTAGGCTTCTGCTGCTCCAATAATGAACCACCAGGATGCTCATTAAGCTGAGTCTATCTTTATTTACAGGTAGAGGCTCAGACCTTAGGACACTTATTACCACCTGAGCGGCAGTTTAGCAGCACGCAGCGCTCATTATGTCGGCGTGTTTACGATAAACCTTTTACACAGCATTATTACTTTTACAGCAGATGTGAGACTAAAATCAGGCCTGAACTCAGGCCAGATAAAGACGGAGGGAGTCCATTTGTGGCTGGTATGTGCTCCACTCCGGGCCTCTGAGCCAGGCATTAGTCAGCCGGCTGATAACTGCTGCTCTATTGTTAGAGATGAGCCGCCACACTAGCGGATAGAAGGACAGACAGACAGGCGGACGGCCGGACGTCTCTCATTATCACCCTGGCTTACCTAAATTCAGCCAAAGACAGATTAGGAACGTCTAATCCAGAGCTATTGTAAAAGAGGATTCTTCTGGGTCAATGGTCAATCAAACAGCGTCAGAGCGGTCCGTTTTACAGAGACTACGAAGTGTGCATTTGTTGTGTGTTCTTCCTGCTGCAACACATTGGCACGTGGACCGGGGCAGAGATTTTTCACACTTAGAGCAGTCTTTTTAACCCTAACCTGGATGATCTTGCCCACTTTTTTATTTACACTGAAGGGACAAGGATAGAGGCGGTCAATTTGTCAATCTGTATCTGAGGCTGTACAATTAAACAGCTTCATATTCAGTGTGTTCTTCATCATCTGCGGCTCACATTTGCGACCCACAAACGATTAATTTAATGTGGTTGTTTTAGTCCCAAGTTCTCAAGGGTGATGAGCTGTTTTTAAGGAGGATAACTACCACCCCCTAGTGGATATAAGTCGTTGTTACATGAAAAGCGTTCCAGCCTTCTCGAATACCAGAACATTTTTATAGCCCTTATAGGCAACACACGGTGACAACAAAGTGATATATAACCTAAAACATCAAATAAGACTAAAACCATGGTGATAACAAGATCAAGTCTGCACTGGAATATACACCAAAGAATTGAAGTACATTTAAAGATGAGTGCCTGTATCACATGAAGTGGGGAGGCATTCCACAAATAAGGGGCAGAGTTCAAAAAAGCCTGTCTCTATATTCACATGGAATAGTGGACAGATAGAGAAACAGCTCTCCTTATTCAGGGGAAATAAATACAGCAGTCATCAGCATAACAGATAAATGATAAATGTGTTCCAATGTATCCTCTATGTCCACGTTCACATTATGGAAACATCCATGAAAAAATAACTTTAGTTTGAACTGCTGCATTCAAAATGTGGCATGCAAGTTCAGAAATTGTTGTAGACGTTTGTACAATTGTTTGAAAAAAATGTTTTCATGCATCGCTGTCCCAACTATGCATGTTGTTCATGTATTCAGGGTTTAAGGATCGTCTTCAGCGATGCTTCTCGCCTGGTGTTTCGCATGAGCGGGAGCGGCGGAGGGATGGGCGCCACCGTCCGAATATATGCCGAGAGCTTTGAGAGAGACCCGGAGAGGCACAACAGGGAGACTCAGGTGAGTGTGTGCCGTCGCTGTTGAAAACAAACCAATGAGAGCGGAGAGGAAGCTAAACATTTACAGGAGTATTAGGGGTTGGAGTCTATCCCTGGCCTCCACCAGAGGCACATACAGACCGACAACCACCACATATTCATTCATTTATTGAGATGCACTTTCCATGTGCAGCTTTGCAAAACAGTCGAATCTTGGTTGTTTATGTGATCAATAGACAAATTAATGTCAAATATAAATTCACACACATTTTGTAGCACAATAATCTGATGTCTAAGACACACATTAGCCTGTATTTTCAGGTCATTTTCAAGCAATAAGACTAATGAAGTAGAAAGTGTATCTTCCCTGCAGTAAAACTGAACTGTATATTGAAATTACGGCTTTAAGAAGAAATGCTTTTTAGTATTTTGTGTTTTTTTCTATTATTATTGTATTTGTAATCTGCTCGTCCTCGTGTTTGGTAGAACAGCCTATTTATTTCTCTTACTTTTCGCCTTCAGTTTTCCCCACTACACTTCTTTTGCCAGTATAGAACGTATACTGGGATTGTTCATTATGAAAAGTATTTTCCAGCCAATAGTCTAGAATGTACAGTATTTCATGTCTTAGCAAGTAGTGTTCTTATTTCTACCTTACTATGTATTCACCACTATTATTTGCAAAACCCTTCCTGATAAATGAATGTTGTTATTGAATGGCATTTAACCCTTAACCCACAATACAATTCTTTAATGCTTCTGGTGGAAACTTCAATGAAACTGTGTTGAGTTAATTCTGAATATCAGCCCTAAGACCCTGCTGCGCAGAGCTGCTGAGCATTTAAATGCACATCTTGAATGTGAAAGATCCGATGGAGCATTCGTGACAGATGTCGGGTGGTTGAGCAGTGGTCAAACAGCGAACTATCATCCGTTTTAAATGTGTGAAGTGATAAATAATTCACATCATCATTAGTATGTATTAATCTGCAGTGATTCATCAAAAGGAATCCAATATGTTAATCTGGTGTTGCAGGAGAATATTAGTCAATATTTAATTAATGAGCCCATTTTTGCTGCAGGCTCAGAACTGTAATCCTTAAATATGTGACATCATCTTGATGTTAAATCATTATTACAAGCGCAGCAATTAAGCTATTGATTCCAGCTCTGACTGAATATATTCACACAGAGGCAGTTATGAATGCTAAAATGTTTTTGGCTGAAATAGACAGAACATGAATCTGGTGTGTTGGTTAAAGTGCAGCTCACATTCACATCCACACCACTCCAAAGTCTACAGTTCAGTCACCGGCAAATGTCACATGTACGTATATTACATGATTATTATTTCATGATGGCTGCAGATGTGGGCGAGCTAGTGACCAGAACGGGCCTGTTGGCATTTCGCAAAGGTCTCCTTGTTCAAATATCCTGTTGTTTTTATTGGCAGTGCACACACACACACGAAGCCGCTTCAGACACCGACATGGATGCAGCAACATTGATCACAAAACTCTCTTCCACTCTTCGCTCCTTGTTCAGGACGAGGCTCAGGGCGTTGCTTCCAAGACATAAAGCATATGAACCCTACTGCACGTCTACTCAACAAACAAACCCCCGACAAGCTAAAAAAGACACACAAATAATCAGGTTTCTTGGATGGAGAAATAAGCTCTTACTCTATAGGAACTTATTGTACTTCAATCATTCAATAAATCTGTATTTTCATGCAAGAGAAGGGGGGATGAAAAGTGATGTCCATAAGTAAACACCACGGTAAAAAAAAAAGATAAATCAAGATCACATCTTTCCCTCACCCACGTGACACTGTTCAGCAACCTGTTATCAATAATAAAATAATAAAATCACAAGGAAAACAAGTCAATTAAACAGGAACACAGGACGCACCACAGAGGGAGAATATAGAAGAAGTAAAAGGGATGGATACTATTATGTACTATTCGCACAGTGATGCTTTTTTTCATCCAGGCACATCTTGTGTCCCCTCACTACAGCAAAAACAAACTGAAAATATGCTCCAGAATTCATTGTGTGTGAAGTTTGTAGATATATTTGTGTACCACTTCCACCTCTGCAATTATTTACTACCTCAACTTACACCAGACCTTAGTGCCTGACATACTCAAAGTTGAAAGGCACTGATTCACAACCACACTGCTTCTCACTCCCCAGGCTTTTCTAACTGGATATTTACAAAATACTCCTCTGAAGAACTCCTCCATTTAATTTTCTTGCACTGCCTGCCTTTACGAGGCCATTATGGCAACTGACAATTTAGAGTTACCAGTTAGCCTCCGTGGGAGGAAACAGGAGTGCTTATAGAGGTGAGCTTGCAATCGCTGTAAAGCTAAAGATGCCTCAAGCTAGAATGAGTTGTCTCCTTTTTTGTGATGCCGCAGCACTAGCCACTCTCCCGCTGTGCAGCCGCACAGTCCTCATCAAATCCTTCTGTTCTCATTGATAGGTAGTGTGTTTTTTTCCCCAACAGCTTGAATGACGTCAGCCATTTGAAAGAGATTTGGAGGACGTGTGTAAAACCTTGCGTCTACAATGTTGACTGAAAAGAGATGTTGCGAAGATATCCAGATCAGGGGCACAGGGCATATATCTCTATATATATATATATATATATATATATATATATATATATATATATATATATATATATATATATATATATATGGCTTTTGTAAAAATAAAGTAGGCAAATAACAATGACAATATTAGCAACAGACTACAGCCTTTAACAGGTCAAGTTAAGCATTACCTGACTCAGCGACATTATTTTCCGGATGTCAGTTTTGCACTCCTATGCACAGCGTTCAAACTTTGTGAATGAATCCGGTGTAACGATTAACAGGAAATGGCTCGGCCAGGCCTGGTGGTGATGCAATGTTTATGAGGGCAGGATGACACAACACAACCGCTGTTGTTGTCTATTCTCTGCATCTCATGGACTTATGTGTTGAAGTCTGAGACCCCCAAACTCCCCTCCAGTCTCACACCAGAGCACAAGCTGTGTTCAAAAATGAGCCCAGATCATATTCCAGGCAGCTACGGTCACTGATTCAATCTGTAATGTAATGCTATGTGATTATTAACTTATGAAATATGCTGGGTGAACCTTGATGGAAGACTTGGCTTCTTGTTGCTTTCATGTGCAAGTTCAAGTTGATGGCCAGCTAGAGAGAGCACAGTGCCTTTTCCTGTGGAATGTTTGTGTTGGCCCACTGCTTGCACACATTCTGTTGCTCACCAGAAACCCACGTTAGTTATAAGCGAGAGCATCCATGCGTCCGTCTCTCTCCCTGCACACAGTCCAGTAGGATTCAGTCCAACTCTCCGCAAACCATGTGCGAATAGACAGAATCACAAACTATATACTTTCATCGCTTTCCAGGGTTAATGACTAAACAAGGAAAGGTGGACCCAACTAAACGGGTGTGTGACAGACTATTGACACGTGCACATTGACTTGACTATGAATGCCATCACAACGTTCTTACCAGCAGATGATTTCAGGGTGAAAGTGAGGTAGGGCCCAGTGATTTTCGCTGGACAAATGGTTTTGAAAGAGGGACAGTTTAGAGTATGAGGGACACACAAGAATAGCACCTTTCATGCACAAGTTTGGGAGGCCTGTGGTGTGAATGATGAGTCACTGCCCCACCAACCAGCTGAGGCCTCATAATGGAAGTCTGAAAGTGGGGTGTACCAAAGAATGACTCTTCAATTGACTAGAGACTACTTGCAAGTGGACTGTCGTGTCCCAGAGTGACAGACAAGACAGCTGGGTGTGTTGCATTTTGACGCATATGTCATTCAAATTAAGCACCTGTGTCGCCTTGGCAGTCCCTGATGCTATGCAACATGTCACGTAAAAGACAGTGTGATCCTTGAGTTAGGGTTGAACTATGGGGTTACACTCCTTTCACACAAAACCTTCCCCTGACCCTTGCCCTTCAATGTACAGCTGCAAGCCAAATTCAGCCGGAGACAGACATAAGACCTTCTACATCCTTTTTATGTGGTTTTCACTAAACCCATTGTCATATAGTGTGGAATCAATATTGAGATGTTGGGCATGAATCGCTCCACAAGTCATCCCTACCCTCTTATCTTTGTCCCCAATCTTCACACAAGCTGTACCTCCAAAGGACATCACATCATAGGTAACAGGATGACTGTAACTGTTGGCTGTTTTGTGTCATCCCTGCAGGTGGTACTGGGTCCCCTCATTGCAATCGCACTCAAGATCTCCAACATCCATGAGAGGACAGGACGTCGTGGCCCCAATGTCATCACATGAACCACGTCACACCAACCAACCATACACCTTAACAACGCTCTGTGGTCATCTGTTTCTGCTTATCCGACACATGCCTTCACCCTAGCATCAGTCCACTTCCACCTACTAAGGGGCCTTCACTCCATAAATATTGCAAATTTGACTGAATACCAAAGAGCAACTATGTAATAAATGTGCATGTGAGTTTGACCATTGTACCTTGCTGGCTTTATTGAAATACTGTGATCACAAGCTATTTAAAAGACACCATGGTTTAAACGAAGATACACATATATATATATATATAAAATGGGGGCAGGCGGTGAAATAGGGCAGGAAGAACTGAATTTTAATAATACATTGTTCCACAGAGAATACAATCACAAATGCATGCTACTGGCAAAGCGGTGTGTGTGCAGGGTTTATTTTAAAACACACTTTGGTTGAAAAGTTGCAGTGTGTGTTGGTGTTTCTGGGCACATAAAAGACACTGGTAGTGAGTAGTAGTGAGTGTTTTGTGGTGCTGCTATTGCACAGTGAGATGCAAGCTCTGCAGAACGAGGTGTGGTGCTGAGGAAGAGGTTAATGGTGTACTGTGTATTAAGGAGTGTGTGTGTGTGTGTGTGTATGTAAAGACAAGTATCGATTGAAGCCCTAATGCTGTTCAATGTTGCTGTGAAGTGTAGTCGCAGGCTAACTTGTAGAACAAAGCGTGAGCATGTAGCATCCCTTTGTGCACTAAAAAGAACAATTGAAGGATTTTGACCGGTTTATAGTTTCAAAAACTACATGAATACACAGTCAGTGCAGGAATGGCGTTGCTTCCTCAGGTGATCCAAACACGACACATTCTTCGGTGAATAAATACATGGTAATTATCAACTCATACCTTAATAGCGCCTTTAAGCAACAAGATATTGATGAATTCACTCGAAGAATCCACCTAAAGTGTTTAGTGTGTAGCACTTGGCTTGTGTAATTGAATCAGACAGCTATAATGGGGACCAATAAATCTGCATTACACTGAGATACTGCGTGCTGCCTCTAGGCATTTTTAGATTTTAATTAAAGGCATTTTTCATAATTAAATGCCGCGCTGATCTATTCAGGTGCTCAGTGGTACTTTTCTGCAAGACTGAAATGAAGGCGGCGAACAGAGCCGGAGAGCAGGCGCTGTTTTGGTGCGATAAGAAGCAACAAGGCCTGATCTTGAAAGAGACAGGGAGCAGGAACTCATAAACAGGCCGACTGCCGTCATTACGAGCCGAGGACTTCCACGAGGATGTGATCACTCAGTCATCTATTCATTACCCGTCAGCTATTACAGGTTATTGGCCCATCCAACAGTGAGAGAATGTCAGAGGTCAGGTTTCGATCAGTGGCAGTTTTTCACCGGCAGATCACAGTTCAGCATCTGGCTGCCGTCCTGGTAAGTAAGAGGTCATGATCTTATTGAGCATAAAGATGACACCGTCGTATTTCCAGGTACACTCTCACTTTATCATCGCAAAACTGAAGTCAGCGAATGTGACTTTGTCATAGACAGCCACTGTAACTAGTATTAAACAATACTAAAACCACAATATACATGACTTAAAACTACTTTTTCCCATCACTTAAAATGAAGAGGATCAAGTTTCAAAACAATTCTACACATGACAGGATTGACACGAGCAACTGTTTCACATCATTTCCAGCAATGCCTTGTTAATAGAAAACCATCCAGCAAATAAATCACACTTGTAATGATAACATGACACATTTCATGCAATACATTCAACAAAAATAGGTCTCGATTATTTGACTGACTATATTCACGACATATTTATTACTTAAGTTCCTCCACCAGAAACCACACTGACAAACACCTGCCTGAGCCCCTCTAGATGTGGAGAAGCAGGCGTTCCACTCACACCAGCCGTCTGTATCCCATCTTGTTTACGTCTGCTCAGAACTCGCTCACTGGAAAATTAAATTGGATTTGACTTCTTTAATTTGTTTTCAGTGAGAGTGAGAAACATAATGCAACCAACTAATTAAATAAATAAACAAACATAATCAAATGTCTATTTGAGACTCCAAACAGCTGTAGAAAGTGTTGTTTTGGGAAGGATTAATGTGAATAAATGCAATGAATGAATGAATGGTGAATTGATAATATAATATTACAATACAAAATCTTATAAGAAATCACTTCCTGCATTTTTGCATGTTGCATACTTTAGTTGCTCACAATAAATAACAAAGAGATGGATGGACATTAAAAGGAGAAGAGTCAATTCAGTCTTTTTGACTCTGGAAGAGACCAGAAATAAGGAAGTCTGGACAGAAAAAAACACACAACAACAAGTACGGAAAATAAACTTTACTGTTATTGATATGAACCTGGTGTAATCTCACACTCACCTCAACACCATTTCCATGCCCACAATCATTACAGATCTAGAATTATAAACTGGCAGATGAAACACAATCCTCAAGCCTGGGTGGACTGTAATGTTGCCGAGTGTGAGAAGTGCTCTATATTCTCAGGACCTCCGAACAATGGCACATTCCCCTAAACAAGCTTCCTAAAAGCCATGTAGATGGTTGGCCAGCTCTGTGGCAGTCAGCAATCGGAGGCCTCATTTCAACCAACAAATGACATCCTCACATTTGAAAGCTTCTCCATCGCTTGGTCTGAAACATGTCAGTGTCTCCCCCAATCCTTCACCGGACAGGTAAATCCTCTCCAGTCTGCTCTGCATCTGCTCTCTCCACCTGGCTGTAGCGAGGCGGGCGCTCCCAGCTCCATGAGCAGTCGGGCTCCTCCGAGTTGTCCTGGGTGTAGAGCGGAGGAGCCAAGGTCAGGACCATCTCCCACCCGTCCACCATGACCACGAATTCAGAGGCTTCGTTACAACGCGAGGCGCTGGTTTGAGACTCCTCGTAAGATGGTGGGAGAGAGCTGGACCTGCAGCAGGACAGAGAGTGGTAGACCTGTGAACAACACCTGTTGAACTGTAATAAGAAACAACGCACTTTTATTCTTGCAAAGAGAGTCAGTGCCTGGATAAAGGAAGTGCATTGTAAAAACATATTACTATATTATTATTAAGTGTTTCTCACTTAGATGCATTATCATTCTACTACCTCGGTTCTCCACCATAATCCATTCCAGACGGCCGTTCGAGAAGCGAATTGTTTGAAATCTTAATCGTGTTTTCCCATTGCATTGAATGGAAATAGAGTTCTGGATTTTCGTTTGAAATCCGAAGCAAAAAAATCTCGAAATTTTTGTTCGAATGCCGATTTGTCGGAATTCCAAGACGTTCGAAAACCGAGGCACCACTGTATTTATAAAAGGGGCTTTATTATAGAGATTTTTCTCTTTATACTAACCATGTCATGTCACTACATTGAGTTACTTTCGAGTTTCAAGTCAAATATTTAAAAAGTGCTGTATGTTGTTAATTTTATAAAGGGAAGTTGTTGTGATAAACAGCTGTGTCTGACGCCAGGTAAATGTTCCAGACTGCAAAAACTTTGTCAAGCCATACATTTAGTTCAAATATCACATTCCACTTGAATTAAGACAAACACACTTATATATGACATTTCCGCAAGGTAGTGGGACTTCTCTTAAGACGATGCAGTCTTAAATATGTTTTTTCACTTGTACTTTTGGCAGATTTTTTTTCACTTATTTCAAGGTAAAAGTACTGTGAAATGAGTGAGTCATCTCCAGTGAATGTAAATCAAGTGGTGGGCCGAGACATTTTTACTAAAAATAAGGCTTAACAAACACGGTAAGATTTTGAGCTTTTACAGTGTATGCAGACTAATAATATGAATCATATCTGCAACACAATGACGAGTTAGCAAATCAATTATTAAACAGTTATTAACTCGGTCATTTTCATACAAACATGCCAGGCTAGGGTATATGCCAAGTATTATTTATAATCATGTTTTTGTAAAGAATTTAAAGGATTTTTTTTCCTCCCTCCTTTTTCTATGTATTCTAAAGACCTGTAATATTCACATTTCTAATATTTTCCCTACAGTTTTTTTTGTTTGCCTCTTCATTTTTTTTAATTTTCAACTGTTTTCGGTTATTTCTTAAATGCCATTGCAGAAATTTCTATTCATTTATTTTTGCATGTATCAATAATGCAAAAAAAAAACAAATAATTAACCATTGAGCTCAGCAATATGAAATACTGTAAGTATTTTCCAGGACACGACTCCAGTTACCTCTCAGTTGTAAAGATCTGCACACGTTGCTGTCGTTGCCTCCTGTGGTACGCTCTGCTCTCCATGCTGCTGCAGATGGCCCAGATGACGCCCGCGAGGATCACCAAAGACCCAAGGACGATCATGAAGTAGGCCAGAGCAAGACCCCAGGAGAGCAGGACTTTCATCTGCAGGGACGCCAGGTAGGCCCCGGCGCAGGTCAAAGCCAAACCCACTCCTGGAAGGGTCCCGCGGACCACCGCCCACAACTGCCTCTTCAGACTCTTCATCATTTTGGAGATTCTTTTTCAACACAAGATCAAATTCCTCCTGTCCTGGATTGAAAATACCTCCAACTACCAACACATGGGAGTGTGTTTTCTCCTTCATTCCCAGGTGGGAGGTGGTTGGGATGTTCCAGCCTCCTTGGTTGTATATTAACACACTATTAATGTGCAGTCAGTTACAAAGAACCGGACCCGAGGCTTTCTAACAGCATAAATACATCATTTACTATTGGCTTTTTCATCGCAATTTTGGGAGTTTAGTTCAGATTATTTAAAACTTAAATACGGTGAGATTTCCGCTGTCGTACCAACTTTGGTTTAATTCAAATATGTCAACAGGGAGAATTGTACCTTAAAGCGGTTTATTCCGACTTCAACATGAAGGTGAGTATGTAAGTTCAGTCCTCGACCGGATAGTCAGACCTGCTGCTCGGCCACAATTGCATTTAGAACATAACTTCAGTGCAGCTATTGAGTCACCATTCAAACCCTCGTAGTATCCATCAGTATGGCATCACTTGAATTGTACTCTAATGTCCCAGACTGTCACTTCGATTGCGAGTTGTGTTTTCTAAAACACTTTTGTGGGGGAAAAATCTACAGTGCTACTTCCATCTTGCTGCATTAGCTCAACAGAACTCAAAAATCAAAATTAATATGTACAATTCCATATGCAAATTGGCACAAGAGCTCTGTTCACTATTTAATATTCCACAGAAGTTCAAGCTAAAATTGTTCTTAGCTTTTGGATTATATGTATGACTGGCGTCCCAGTTCATCTGTGTGGCTGCCATCACAGCAGAAGCTGGCTGTGCTTGAAGTCGCATCTGCCTGGATGAGCTGTTGTTTGTCTTCTCACTCATACCTGCTGGCTGCATGTGCTCACAGCACTTGGACATGAGTTGCACAACATCCCAGTCAAAACACTTTAGTGGTTGCTGTCTGCAAATAAACGTTAATGTTTCCAAGAACCTTGAGAAAGAAGCTCTCGTGTGCAAGGTAGACGATAAGGAATGCTGGCTGTTGAGTTATGAACGCAGGGACGACTGAGTAACTGAAACTTGCTTTTTCTTTAAAAAATCTGAACAAATATTTCTTTTACTCTCACACCTATTAGCTTGCTGGGGCTCTCTTATTGCATAAACCTGAACAAGGAACTGGGCGACACGACAAACCCATCGAAGGTAGAGTGGGACTCCATAAGGGTTTTGCCAACTGAAGGTTGAATATATGAAAGCATTACGTCAGCATTACGTCTGCACTGAAAACTCTGGAATTTCAGAAACAAATACCTCCACACCTTTCTAAAGTACGTTGAGAATGAAGCACAAGGCAAGTACACTGGTCAAAAATGGCTCTGTAGCTCCTGAGAAAACTGTGCTATGCTACAGGACAATGAGAGGAAACCACAGGATGTACATGCAAGCACAGGGAGAACATATCGATCCCATAGAGAAAGTCCCAAGTGAGCTCCAAGAGACACCTCAAGCTGGAATCAAACTAACCTTCTATATCTGTTTAGTTCCCTGGATTACTTTTCTAAAAAAAGTTCTGCTCTTGACCAGCTCTACTATCACTTGCTGCAATGTCAAGGACGTATGAATGAATACCACTCCCTAAACTGTTGTGGTGAATGCTTTTATGGCTCATATCATTGTTATCAGTAACAAATCTAGCGATATTGCTCCACTAGAAGCCTATTCAGCATGTTTACACTCTCATATGTCTGGTGACAGGAGCAGGCTAGTGACGTGGGTTTACAGCTGTTTGGTCGACAGCTCTGGACCAACACATTCAGCACTTGCATGATGTCATTTAAGAGTCACATGTGTCTTTTTTCTTGTTTATGGCCAGCACTGTTATCGCATACTGTCTGGACTCATAGCATGAGTCAGCAACAAGTCATAAGGAGCGGAGCTCTGCTGGAATCTTGTAATCATAAGAGGGTTTTCTTTGAAGCAACTGCGTAGATGGGGAACAGAAGAGTGGGTCAAGCTGTCAGAAAGACTTAAGTGTAGTCCAACTTACAAAGAAACCACAGAGACTTGCATGAAAGCAGCATGAAAAGTGCCAAGTTAAGGGACGCATCCTACTCAGTACATGAGACATGAGAACATATTAAAGGGCTACAAAAGTTACTTACTGCAATATATTGCACTATGTATAAAGAATGTGGAAATTCAGCGTCACCAAATTTAAAATCCTTTTAAGAGTCACAGTCAGGCCCCTGAACTAAGCATAAATATGCAGTAGGAAATGATCATATATCGACTGCGTTGTCGATCATCTGCAGCGATCATTTTGCAGCTCTGCTGGAACCTTTTGGCCAGAAAGTCCACCTCAAACAGGTTCTGAAAGCGACTGCAGAAGCCAGGGTTTTCAAACGCAAACAAACTGCATTACGCAGCAAAAAGCACGCATTTAATATTCTGTACTGTTGACTCTTGTTAAGAGTGTGAAACACGCAGTTCTTTTTTATCTTAAATTCTTTTATTTTTATTTGACCCATCACTGTTAAGCATCACACAGCATCAGACCCTTCCTCCTCTGACAAGCACGAGTCATCACGTCCAGAATGCTGATAAATCCCTCAAATCTAGGCTGATATCGCTTGTAACTTCATCCACTTCCGTGCACTCAGCCTGTCCTTGTTCATTAAGTTGGTTTGTCCTTTTGCGTCACAAGAAGCCGACTGTGTTTGACCCAGTAATGACGACCTCAGCATTGTACTTTTCTGCGTCACATATATTAACTACTGAATTTATTAGTAGTCACTGAAACAACAGGTTCAAGAGGTTTGTAGGGACGACTAGAAGTGATCCAGGCATAAAAACCAAGGCTGGCCAGAACCAACTCTAAATCTTCATGTTAGTTTCAAATTGCTATTATTCACTGCTCATTTCACTTTATGCCTGCCATTTAACACGTGTTCGCAGCTGCTCAACATATTCACCCAAAGACTGAAGTGAGTATTTCGCAGACACACCACATCTGTTACGCCGCTGACAGTATGTGTATCCCGTGTGACACATATGGACAATAAATCACCATAAAATAACATACGACGAGCAACCAGAGGCCTTTAATTAATCCAAGTAAATATGAATGAGAGTCTTTATCTGAGGTGTTATGTCGAGTTTTAGGACTTACCCTCGGTGTTCAGCTTTCTGCATAGATAGTTAACTTTTGGTTCATGTCCAACTGAAGGGTCCTTCGTCCCTCGTGTTTCCAAAGAATTCTGAAAGATAAACAAGTGGGTGAGAGAAAACAGGTTTCCACAGCATTTCAATTTCATTTTATTTCCTATTTGAATGCTACTAATTGAAGAAAAACGAGGTTTTTGCTGAATAAATGGGATAGACATGACAAACCAAAACTACAGCAAAACTCAAAATAACTCAAAATTACATGTATTATAAGCAATATTCCAGAGCTAGCTTGAGTGCTAACAACTATTCAGAAAAAAAGGTCATCCAAATACGAAACTTAATTATTATTCATTACGTGTTTCTTTTTAAAATTGTCTTTGAATTATTGTTATCGTACAACAAGCCCCTAACAGCTCAACATTATTGATAAACAAAGCAAAAACGTGGTTAAGCTTTAACTAACCTTTACAAAGACAATATATACGCATGGCAGAATTACATTTCTTATACAAGTATGCAATTATATTTTTTTACCGTCGGTTGGGCGGAAAAAATGCGTTATAACCGACAATTCTTCTCATATTTGTAGTTTTTGTTTTCTGCGTGTAGAAACGCGGACATTGCACCGGAAATGTATTTGGTTCTTCAAAATAAAAGTACGACCACGATAACTTTGAAAATCTGAAACGATCACGGCTATAACACTACACCAACTTGTGACAATGTTACATACTGTATTTATATACATGACATTCTTTTTTGGGGGGGTAGTCACGACCATCGTGTACAGATCGTGCGTCTCTCTCGGACTCTCACCATGGCTTCTTTGAGAGCTCATTATTGAGTGATAATAATAGACAGAGCGCGACAGAAAGCCATTAATTGTGAGTGAAGGTGTGAAGGGGCCGGTTATTAATCAGCTGGACTCTGATGAGGACCCGTCACCTCCTCTGTCATTAATACACATCAGGTCAGACTGCACATTCAGCAGCGCACAGCTCCCTCCACAAGAGACGCACGCTGTGTGGTGGATGAGTTGGCTGACGTGAACAGCGGCTGCAGTACCAATATTGCTCCAGAGGGGACGACATTGCACCGGATTTACTTACAGCAGCACGTTCAAAGTTTTTTTTTGTTCAAATGATAAATCACATAGATCCATAGAATATGTCTGTGAAACCGATCCCCAAAGAAACCCCAGTTGGCTCTACATATGGAGTACAACCGTCAACTTCAGTGGTTTTTAATGTGTTCCATTCGGAGTGTCTCTCTGGTTTTGATAAGTCTTTGTGTTGTGGTTTCTCTTTGTTTTGTCAGACATCTGTATGTGCACGGTCTATCTTTATTTTTCAAGTCCATTAGTCATGTCATTTTTGGAAGGGTTCAAGCAGGGAGCAGTTTGAGTTCTGTGGAATGTCAGTGCAGCGTTGTTAAGGCGTCCAATGGAGTAAAAATCATCATGTATTCAGTATTGTGATTTCAATGTATATACTCAGGTGCAGCAGGGATCCGTCCTTGGGCCCCTATACTTGAATACAAATCCTGTGCCTAAGCAAAGTCATTCACTTGCTCCCTCTACAGTCAAGTGAAGTGAATGCCAACAGGGACAACAACAAGATAAAAGCAATGATGAGACAATAAATAATTCACTCATAACTAATGTTTATAATTGTTTTTTGGCACAGTTCTTTATTGTAATTGTGCTGCAGTAGTCCTGTCCATGAGAGAGCAATAGTTCAGTTCTGTGGGAAAGAAAAACAGCAGCAGAAACCTCCAGAGAACCGGACTCTGCTTTGGCCTGAGGGGCCGTAATAACCTCAGACTATGTGACCCCAGCGACCCCAAGGAGCCAAACACCACCAAGTCTGAATGGTGTTTCTGTCTGAGAATATCTATGTGCAGCAGTCTGTCTCATTAAGGATTCAGTCTAAAAGAAATGACACACACTTGAAGTTGAGGCGCCCTCTCTTCCAGGGCCTCACTCTGCTGCTCTACTTGTGTGCAGTATCGCTCTGCTCCTTCCAGAAGCACTCGTATAAACCCTCACACTTGTCTGGACGAGCCGAGGCAGGAGGGGATCAATGAGGAGATCGATAGGGTCCCTGGGAGTCCTAATAGCCCTGTTACTGCTCCCTGACTCCTTGCCTGGCTGCCTGATACAACAGCGCGCTTGAGGGAGGGCGCTGTGTGTGCGTCGGCCCGAATGTGTGTGTGTCATCCAAATCCTGTCTACAAGCCCCTGCTGAGTCTGTACTTACACGCAGGTCATGATACAGTACAACAAGCGTGCAGCTTGATGAAGTAGTTGGCTGAGATGTGCTATACGATCCTTCCATACGGGCTGAGCATCTACAGAGTCACATGAGAGCCAGTCATCAGCGGTAACAGTGTTACGACAATTTGACGCGTATCACCATGACTAGTCGTCGCTTGTCTGACTCCACGCTCGCGCTGACTTAACTGGATCTGCTCTATTGGCACACACTGAGGGGTGAATTCATTGTGGCATCACAGGTCACGTTTTCAAGATGGACATTCATTGGAACACACTATTGCCCACACTGGTGACCTCACTGGATTTGAAACCTATGACTTCCTGTTCCGTAATGGCTGCCATGTGACCACATCTGTTGCCATTCATTTCAGAATGTGAAAGCACATCTTCAACTGAAGATGCACTGACTTGCATTTCTGATTCATAAAATATATTCACTTGAAAAATAAAATTTTTTTCTCACTTCCAGTCATGTGACTGTCTCGGGTTGGAAAAGCCATGGAACTCCTGAGTTTATAAAAGACTATATACCAATGAATCACTGAAGGAAATCACACTGTGTGTGTCCATTGTGGCAAAATGTGGATGTACAATCTCGTTCATCCATTGCTGCTGCCACCTGCAGACCGGATGAGCAAATTGCACTCGGAATGTATTTAACATGAATTATATGGATAAAATACATGTCAGGAAATTATATCAAAATCATAGATTGGATGACAATGAGGAGTATGCTGTGCCATTGCCTCTTCACTTATTATTGTGATGTCATTCATGAAGGAACGGCATTAAGATACATGTATAATATTGTGATATTTCATGTTGATATCTGATATTTCTCCCCACGTGATTGTAAACTACATTTTTTATATTTATTATTGGTCACATTTGTCTCTGCAATACTTTTAAGTTTTACATTTTTTAAGTGAAATTCCTGAAACAAATGGAAAGTCTAGAGAATCATTCTGTTTCTGCCTGGTGTCTGATATGATGAAGCCTTCAGCGGTGTTTGTGACATGCCGTCCGCGCCTGCCACCCCCCTCTGAGCCAGCATTGATATTTCCTCCACAACAATACAGCGCGGCCTCTCACAGCGAGCACTCGACAAGATGAGTTGTGAAAAAAGTATGATATATCAAGATTGGCGAAGCTTGCAACTATCCAAGCCCCCTGCTGCTTTCCCAGATTATCAGGCTTCACACTGGCACCTCAGTTGTGGTTATAAACATGTATGACTGTGCGTGTGTGTGTGTGTGTGTGCGTGTGTGTGTGTGATGGATGGTCTGGATTTAAATATTTCTTTTTTTCTGTTAAGTTCAAAAACTGCATGTCTTCAAGCACATTTTAAAAGAGAAATGTAATTTCAAATCTGTTAAATTCGCACTTTTGATCCAAAATAACTTAAAAGGAAAGACCTCAAAAATAGTTTTTTTATATCAAGTTGAAATACAGTGGTGCCACAGGTTAAGTGTTTTTCTCATTTTTGGTTACAAGTAAACTATTTTTGTGAGAAGCTATAGTCCAAGAGAGAGGAGCAGACGGTTATCTGGCTTTACCATAAGAGACCAAACCCTCCACCCCAGAGTCAGCTCTGACTAACACACAGAGATCAGTCAGAAATCTCATGATGATGTCATTCCATCATCCATTTTATTCGTCCACTCCGCTGTCGTCCACCTTTTAAGGCCACAGTGACATTCTTCTAAGGACCTCCACCCTCCTCATCTGAAAGAATGAACGCTCCGTACTCAGAATACAAAGATGGCATCAGTTTGAAGTTCACTAATGACTGACAAGAGAATCTGAGGTCGCTCTGCCCCTCAGCGCCCACCTTGAAATAAACCTGACGCTACTGCAGAGGTCCTTTTTTTTGAGTTGTCATGGCAGCAGAGTTGGTGACAGAACGTTGGTAAGAGGCCACTGATTTGGTGCCCCATCTCCGATTCTGTTATCTAATCCCAGACATTGTCGGCGAAGTCGTCTTGCGCGGCTCACCGTCGGCAGAGAGGCTCCTCGCTGTGAAAGAAACGGCTCCAGCGCCTGGAACAACATTCAGGATCTTTTCAGCAGCAAGAAAAACCTATCAGTTTCCATTATGTGTGGATCAGTACGTCTAATTAGACCTTCATTACACACATGAAGGGAATCCGCGCGGAATTACCACACCCCCTCCGCCAGGGCTCCTCTGCGGCACGTCCACAAACAAGCCGCTGATTTCAGCCGTCCTCCGTGAAACATCGCATGCTCTAGATGTGGTGCTCCAAGATCCGCAGTGGTCTCACGCTGCAGGCAGATGTTGCATGTATATGAAGAGATCCTGCCTTATGTTCCTCTAGGGCGGGATGATAAGACGATAAGGCCAGGGCCGTCCTGTTGGGGCCTGGGGGAGAGGTAATAATCGCCACGTGTAATTCAGGGTAATGAAGGCTTCGCCACTGGATCGGCCGTAAAGAATGATAGCCGGGGAGATGGGGAGCCGCTCACGCGTTTGACCTCCACTGGCATCCCTCCACCCACCATAAATTTGTCCCACGCTCAGACTCAAGGCAGCTGAAAGAAAAGGAAGGATCTCCAAACTTGTGAATTATGTCGACCCTACTCCACATGACTTTCATGGCGTGTCACATGCAGGCTTCCCCTCAGAAGTTAAAACTGTTTTGACCCCAATTTCCTCTTGATTCGGTTCTATATCTAAATATCTAATGGATGCATTTTATTGTCCTGTGGTGACAGATCACATGCTGAATTGATTACCATATCTTAGCAACAAACTCAAGTCCTATGCCTATGCATAGACTGTTAGGGGACTAAAATAGCAGCCCACTTTATATTCAATATCTTATAAGTATTTTTCTGTATAAGTGTATTGTGATGAATTATATTAGATAAAATTACAATATGTGATACAATTCAAGTTGATATTATAAGAAAAATGTCAAAAAGAAGAATGAGAGTTGTGAATGAAAGGTTGGGAGGACCTTGGAAACTATTATCAGGTTAATGAAATTCTAATTTGAAGACATTGTGTTCTAAAAAATATGGTTATTATGGTTGAGTTCAAAATGAAAGGCGACTAATTGAGTGGATGAAAAGTTTGCTCTCTGATTGTGAGGCTCATGTGGAGCTGCAACTCATCTTAAAATGCCACAAACGTTTGACTGACTAGTATACTGACTGACTAGTTTTACTCTGAACCTATTCCAGCCAACTGGACACCCTGGACAGCTCTCCGGTCCGTCACAGGACAAGTCGAGACAGAAAACCACTCACTCACACTGGTAAGTTCAGCAGATCCTCCACTGTCTTACATGGAGAGGAAAGGCAAAGGAAAGGAGACTGAACACAAGCAAGGCTGGTGAAACAAAGGGGCACTATGAACCACAGTATAAAGGTTGTGGAGGTTGAGGAAGGTAGTGTCTTCTAAATGAAGAGGTCATCAGCCAGTCGACTATACCAATACATTGGGGATTTTGTCCTGAAAAATACACAATCCACGGTGACGGTCCTGAGAGAGTTGAGGTACAGTCTTTGTTACTGTTCCGGAGTCTCCACATGGCCGTGATCCCTCCAGTTCATCGGTATGCAGGTGGCGTGGCGGTGTACTGTGGGCAGACCAGGCTTCGCCGCTCTCCTCTACATGTCTGTTAAATGGCAGTAATTATTTTCCGGGGCTGCAGGCGACTCATGCATGTTTTATTTCCATCCCCACCTCCCCCATCTGCCCGCATGGCGATGCATGGGGCACACGCTGGTGAAGATGGAGAAAAACAGCAGTTTATTTCTCGCGGTATAGATTCATACGAGTCCCCACTGGGTTCCGCAGCCTCGGTTCCTTTAGCGAAGGGGCCCGGTTTTTATGGTACCGGGGGGGTTTGACTGGGACTGACAGATGCTGTTAGGCTGCTCTCATGATGGTCTAGACAAAGATAAAGGCACCCAGTGGTAGTTTGGCCTGATGTTGGGAACATTTCTGCCTCAAAATGGCTTCATGTTTCATCTCAGGCCTCGTGCAAGAAAGGAAATAGAGACACGGTGTTTATTGTTACTGCATCACGTCCTTTGTAGGTAAGCATACAGCCAGCCAAATGAGGGTTGAGAGGAATGTCTTGACACAGCAGGTGAACATGGTACAACAATGCACATCAGGGAATGACACTATTAAGGCCAGGGGTGTCAGAGGTGGAAGCCTGTCAGGGGCCAAAGTGCGTACTTTTTGGCAGAACTGAACCAAGTAAATGCAGGTTACATTGAAAACATTGCTGTTTTGGCAGTCGTCAATTCATAGCTTAGCTTTGTTTGACTCAATGGATTGGATAAATCATCTATTAACCCCTTCAAATGGCAACAATTGTGGAAAAGGGAAAATTACTTTGTATCCACAAAGCTTACGGATACAGACCAAACGAAGCAGTTCCACCAGAAACCATGGGGGCAGTGTTGCTGTTACTGTCCGATACATAGCTCTAAAGAGACACAAAGAAGGCATGACAATGGCAGAAATTCTCAGTCCCCCAGTCGCCATATATTCAACAGCCTCACCAATCATCGTCTTCTACAACGCTGCCTCTCTTTCCTCTCTTGAGCAAGAGGTACATTCTCAATGCTTCTTCCACAGTTGCCATGTTTGTTTTGGAGTTTGTCGTCGTCATAAACTATCCCCTGTGGATATATTGGTGAGCAGCAACTTAAAGAAGACACGGAAGCATGTGATCACTGATGGTAACATCATTTGAAATGGATGGGTACTATTTTATAGATAAAGGGAGCACAAATGGGCCTTTAGCATCAGGCAGTTCAGGGGCAATCCTGGGTCGGAGAAGACGGGGAGTCCTGCATCCTTTCGGAGGAGGTGGGGAGCAGCTGGACGGCCCAAGTGAAAGAGGCGAGGACAAAGTTTGGGTTGGCAATCCGGGGTCGATGAGGTTAGCAGGGTCAGATGGATGGTTGAGAGTCAGGAGCAAGAGTCCACTCAAACAATCTGGCAACAAACTAAAAGTCCCAGCAGGACACCAACTGAGTGTGAGAGGTGGAAATCCTGGCGAGGCCTTGTGCCCTACTATTCTTAGTGGAATGGTGAAGGAAGAGCTTGTTTGGTTGTGCCCAAATTTGCCTCTTTGACACTGATGTTTATCTCAACACTTCTCTTCCTTTGTCATCTGTGGAGCATCAAGCTGCGGCTGTGGTTTTGCAGTAAAAAGAGGGGGGATTCTGCGGAAGTAGCGCTCACTCTCAACGTTACTTCCCTGCCGTTTCCTCTGGGTTTTCATACAGAAAACCAGTTCATAACTCTTTTGCTGCAGACAGTTCATTGTCCTATGGCTCTTTCAATGAAAGACATTTTTCACTTTTGAAGTGGCCGTAAATAGCTTATCCATGTAGCAACACACAAACTTCATTAATATTTAAATTCTGTTGTTGTTCTTTGTGTTCAGAGTGGTGACAGATGTACTGTAGCACACAATGTTTGAGGAAGTCGCTGGCTGAGACCTCGAAAGTACGGCCGAGAAAATCCAATTATATACATGAAAAGTGACTCCAAGGATGTCGGACAATGGCTGGGAAGCATCAGCATCCTCACAAACAATCTATTGAAGGTCTGATAATGTGTGAGACGATCGCAGACAAATCTCCAGCCTCACTCAAGGTTAGATAATGAATTCATCCTATTAAAAGTGGAGACGCTTGGGCTGTTTTTTTCAATTCTCGTCATGGCACCGCGTTGTGTGTCACGCCGTCCTGTGACATGCAGCTCGTTTGGTGCGACTCGGGGGATCTCTAATACCCCTGCAGCTTTCATAATGAACATGTGGCTTTTCTCTCTTGGGCACAATTTAGCGTAATTCATAAGCGGAGCACGGGGCATTAGCCAGATGGTGCTGTGGGTGGCATCCTTTTCTCTGGCCATCCATTAGATCTGCACTGGTGACAAACTCCCAATGTGGGGAGACAGACAAGGTATCCTCTGCTGAGTGTGTGTGTGTGTCTGTGTGTGTGTGTGTGTGTGTGTGTGTGTGTGTGGTGAAGATGTTAGTAAGTGGTTAAATGATCTCTGTAGTGCTGCGTTTCCCAGGGGTCACAAGTAAAACTGATAAGCGAGTAAATAAAGAAATATACATGGCGGTTCCTATCGAATTTACAAATGCACTGATCCACTTTGACCACAAAAGCCTATAAATAGTTTATGAGCGTAGAAATAGAAGCGGAAGTAACATTGAAATGACATTACTAACGTCCATAAGCAGCTTGTTTTGTGATGATTCAGGGGTTGCTAACAGTTAGAATATGTTTAGACCGTATAGCTAATACCAATTCTTCGAATCTACTGTTACATGCTTAGACAGTTTCATTTCACATGTTAAAATGGTTTTGCTCTGCAGTTACAAAAAATTAAATTCTTAATTCATGTAACTATTCATGTAAAGTGTAATGAGCAAACAGACCCTGTACTGACACTGCAGAGCCGAGGAGGGCAGTTTATTTCCCTAAGGGGTGGCAAGAGAAACTAGGTCTGGTCTACAGGCCCATCTAGCCTAAATATTAATAATGCAAAGAAGATAATACAGTCAGAGAAAGTACTTTATATGCTAAAATAGTGTATGAAAATAATAAAATAAACCATTTTAATGGTGAGTTGACAAAAGAAACGAGAGTAAAAGTATATAATTAGATTCCTAAAATGGTTTGTGGCTACAAATTCAAATGTTAAGAGTGAATATATTATTTTACTGTCTTTGTGGAATTAATAATTATATTTTGAATGAATATTGTTTTGGTTGCTGTAATGTGCAGTAAGTTTGTTTTAGTCCAAGTATGGGACGGAACTGAGCAAATTAAAAATGAGAAGAAAAAAAAAACACTAAAATGATGTGACTATATAAGAGAGAGACAAATATAAGAGAAAACTCTTTTCTTCCTTTTTACAAGAATGTTTTCATCATCTCAACTTCTATAAATCTGACCTAAATTGGCTACAGGTATAATGGTATTTGGGCTGTTTTTGTCCCAGTTTTGCTGGTTCTTGACCGATTTTTTTATCTTAAATTTGCTTATCCTACAAGAGAATCCTGGGGTGTGCTCAGCGTGAACTTGACCAGACAATTGGATCTGAAAATGCTAAACATATTCAGTAATAACATGTGTGGAGAGAGCTGATCGATCCCGACTTCAACATTGGTGTGAAGCGATCTGACTGAGAAACGAAGATGCAAAGGGGGCAGTTTTGACAGTTATTGACTTGATGCCGATAGAAGCTCTAGTTTTTAATCCCTGGAAGTTCATCTCACTCCAAGCTGCTGCCATTCTACCACGGTCCATTCCGTCAGATGTCCGGGCAGCAAAGCAACAGACGTGCTCCTGTCATTTGGTTACTGTGATGTTTCTTTCAGGATTCTTTTGTCATAAACGACACAAAAGCCACCATCATCTTTCATGTTGTGAGTTGTGCTTTCATCTTGTTGTGACAACTCCTCTTTGTTTTATCAGGCAGGATCATGATTTCTGGTTTGGAGGACTTCTTGGTAGCTGTGACGCAAAGTGCGATGGGACTCGGGGGCACATGCCACAGACATGATGAACAATGCCAGACTATTTATCTTCATGTGTGAGGTCTCTCACATACAAAAGTCCCTATGTGTGTCACCCCTTTAGTTGCAGACTGAACAACATTCATTTTATATTAATATGCATGTTCTACTGGAACACTGAACTGGGAATACGAGCCTGAAAAGCAAGTGCTGTCTGAGTGACTTCTCATTCTTGAGTGGTCGGTGTCACTCATCGTCGTAGAGTCATGTGTTAATAGAAGTGGTTGCAAAAATCGCCAGAACGAAAGAGGAGCGACCAGCAACCAGATGCTTTTCTCCCTCCACATACAACTCAACATGTTTAAGGTTCCTGAAAATGGTCGAGAGGTCGTGGTGAAAAAGATAAAATCCACACACACTTCAGCAGCCTTGCGTGGATCTCACTTTGTCAGTGAGGTGTCATGGTCCCCATGGTAACTGTATAATAGGGCAGGCCCTAATTTAATCCCAGAGGCGCACGGTGGGTCTGGTGGAGCCGCCGAGGGAGAATTGGTCTGGATGTGAAAACCATTCCAGTCAGAGCTGATGTGTTTTAGCCTCCGCATGTTCAGTCAGCGAGGAGAAAACATTCCGACCGCGCTGGTTCCCAACTTTCCCATCCACTTCTAATCTCCTCTTTTGACAAGTCCTCTCCGCTCTCCGCTGCCAGCGCCTCCTCTCTTCTGATTATCTCTCCTCACTTTTGTTCCTTTTCAGTAACTTTTTTTTCCACCACTGCCCTTCCTTACTTTCCTCACTTCCTCCGCACTTCCTTTCTACTTTGCTGTCTATTCAATCAATAGCACATACGCTGGCTGCACCTCCCTCTCTCACCCTGACATTCAGACTCAGGGAGAGAAGATAGGATTTCATTAGTACCTCTGGATCGCGCTGTATTATTGTTATCCCTCCCCGAAGAAGACAGGGATTAGTGCCAGAACTGGAGACAACTTAAAGTAATAAGCTCCGGGCCTGCGATCCACAACCGCGCTGAAACAGCCAACACACACTGACAAAGGTGAGCAGGAAGATAACTGTGGAAATTAGATCAGATCTGGAGGATGATAAAGGTCAGAGAAGCAGAGGTCCACATTAGGCATCACATGTGCAACACATCAGCAAGATCGGATTCTGTGTCACATCTCACAAAGAGATAACCCAGCACTTCCTATTTGAGAACACACAAGTGAGAAAAGCTACACAGGAAGGTCAACAACATTAGAGAAGAAGAAGAAGAAGTTGTCAATGACGATGTGGCCACAGCGGAGACAACACTGTGGCTTCAGTGGAGTACCTGAAGGTGAGTTTAGTCACTGTCAGAGAGAACCAAGACCGTTGCAGGGGGTGACCAGGGTAAGGCAAGGAAGGGCGAGGGTCAAGGGGTTATGGTTAGGGTTAGGTGCATCTAAACATCTAAGGTGTTCAACCAAAGTCAAGACTCAGACTTAGAAGATTGAGACCAATACCTCGACGGTTAGTGGTCAAGCCCAGCACAGGACCAAGCTTGTAGGTCTCATGAAATAGTGTCAAGATTTTTACATCCATGTAGTGTAGTAGTCAACATCAGTTGAGACAAAGACATCAAGACTGGAGAGTTTCAGGACCAAGATGAGACCAAGATATTGGGAGACTGAGGCCGAGACAAGACCAAGACAGTATATGTGAGGAGGCTCAAACTAAGTGGGTGCAAGTTTTTGTTTCAGTGGAACAAACACACATTGGTTAACCAATCAGGTGTCAGTTGAAACAAGGACCAGTCTTCAGATAACTTATTGGTGTTTGGCTATCCTCCTCCTGATGAGTTGGCGCAAAAACCTGCAGCCATTGTGACCCTTTTGTGGATGAGTCTGAGACCCATCATAAATATCAAAGGAAAACCACAAGAAAACTGAACAAAAACTCTGACTCCTTCTTTTGCCAATTATGCTTTGACACAGATGCAAACACAACATTGCTTCAGCAAGGTGTTAATAATCTCCCGCCGTGAGGAGTCAGCATGGTCACCCCGAGTGAGTGACACTGGCATGAACGCTTCCATCCCGCCACGACAGAAATCCTGAGTCAGCTCAGTAAAAAAGCATTCGAGACCGAGGCTGATCTTGAGTACTGGAACCCTAGTCCCAAGACCATTATTTGTCTGACACACAACCAAAAGTTTGGATTGAGACAAACACTACATCATTGAGACATTGCGAAGACGAACGGAAGTAATTTCACATCAGGAGTTTGACTTTGAAATGGTTTGAATTTGTGCATTTTTACTTGGTTGTTCTCACAAAAAAAAAGTTGGCCCAGCTCAATTACCATGTAAAGATACCGGCAGAAGTGTCTGAGAGGCCACTGGTTTTAGGCCTTGGATGACCACAGATGACCCTGGCTTACTGAGATGGACAGACATTGTTTTACTCAAATGGGTCAACATGATCATGCAAACAGCGCAGACAAGTGTGTGATAACTTTGACAGTTGACTGTTAAAAGCTGTCAAGACATTGAACTAAGGGTTGGTAGTCCAATTTCCTCAGGATAGTAAGTAAATAGTAGTAATAAAAAATATATCTTTTGGTAGAGGAAATTTTGGCACATCACCAAACCCAAACTAAACAAATAAAATGCAATTGCTATAAACAACTTAAATGGGAAAAAGTTTTTAAAAAAAGGCACTTCAAAAGGTTAAGCAAAGTTTTAAAATCATTTTAAAAGCTGAAACAAATAAAGTGAGGGGAAATAGAGAATGTAAAATATTAAAATCATAGTTTGAAGGTCGACCATAAAAATGAACTTGAGATATATAGAAAATAATGAGGCTGCATGTGAGGCTACCCACATATCAGCAGCTGGTTACACACACACACACATGAAAATAGCAAAAGAAGGGGTGAAAATCTGAGCTGGGAGGAGGCGTCTAGCTGTATTGTTGGCACCAAACCAATCACACGCCCTCGGACGCCCAGAGAGACGGAGGCCGGCCGCTTGTTAGGGAGGGAACCGTTTGTTACAGCGGAGAATGGCGCATAACTCCTGTCACTGGTTCTGCATATAGAAAGGCATGGGACTGGCCCGAGGCTATCAGTGTTTGCAGACGGGGGGAAGGGAGGAAGGAAGTGGGCAGATTTGCATCCCTTTGACTCCATATCTCCCAGCACCAGAGGAAGAGCAGCGTGAAAACACCCCAAAACGATGGTAGGGAAACTGTTGCTGGTGGGTGCCAGTGGATATCAACTCTTGCGAGCGCTTGATTTACATACTCTTGTGTCGGCCACAGTTGCACTTGACGTAAAGTGTTTTTCACTAATATACAAGTGGAGCCGCACTCATGAGAGAGGGAAGATGCAGAGCCAGGCAGCAGTGTTCACAGAGCCGTGAGCAGGCTCGGAGATTGGCCATTACATTGACTTGAATAGATTTCTTGTGTGCATGAATAGCCCAATGAGAGCCGGAGCGAGGGAGAGGAGGGGAACAAGACAAGGTTTCCTCTCCATGGGTTCATATTGATATTCATCGTGGCTCTCCACACCGAGAGCACAAATGTCACTGAGAGCGGCCTTGATATATGCTCTCATTCTCTGCTCTTCCTGTCGCTCCATCCCTCTTTCTCTCCGTCTCTCTTCGCCTTTCTTTGTTCCAGAACGCCGGACGCACAGTGACTGCTGCTGCCGGAAAGGAACAAAAAAAAAAAAAAAAATGACAGAGTGAGGGAGTGAGTGGGGGACATCATGCTGTTACTCATTTAGGCTTTTAATCAGCCGGCGAAGGAATGTTAAAGACATTTCTTCCTGTGACGCGCGCTTGGCTTGATGAAGGTTCTGTTTTTCTCTGCAGCGCTGCCTCATTGCACATGGGCACGCTATTAAATGTCACATTACCTGGAATCATGATCCGTCGTTGGCTCTAAAGCTATCTGGCAAAGCCTCGGCACAGTAAATACTCCATGATGTTGGAGCCAACCAGACAAAGGACCAAGACAGAAATGTGACAATATGTTTGGCTCGCAATCGGCGGAACAATTTGGACGACTAGCGAAAGATATCACCAGTGATTTGGTGATGTTGTCTGCAGTGATAACTCAAGCAGCTGCTGTCCCTAGGCTTAGCTGGTGATGGTGCTGCATCCACCTTAACAGACCTTGTAACAAGATGGCTTTACAGTCCGGATTCTTGGGTTATAAGAGACTGACAGGTTTCGCGAGATTCCTCCGTAACGAAACCGCTACATATCCACCCTCAACTGAACAGCTGGGTTACCTTGAGCGATCTTGGATTGGTGGTCTGTCCAACCACAGTGCCAACTGGATTAACTTCAACCAGTGAACAGGTGACTAAATAGATCGATTCCAATAGGACGAAACTAAAACCACCCCTATCAAAGGCAGTATGAGAGTAGCTGGTGGAATGCTAGCAAATTGTAGCCATGACTTCCTCATTCACCAGTGAAAGCATTTTACCCTCTTATTTTCCTCTCCCCTCACTTGGTTCTCCAATCCCGCACCTGACCCTGCACTCTCTTGTGGGGCTCATTTGGACGGCTAATCTGGTCTGCTAACCAATGCTTTCTCTAAGATGAGCGTGTGCGCAATTGCACCCTGCTGATACGATCAAAAATGAATCCTGAATTGAAGATAAATTACCGCAATTTCCTGCCTGCAAGGCTTCTTGAAATCAAGACAGAAAGCCTTGTGACATTAGAAGAATAAAATGAAGCGCTCGCTGCGCTGTTCGACCGTGTGTATCCTTCCCCGCTGGCACTTTCCACCTTTCCTCCGGTGCACAGTGCTTAAGATCTCCGTACGCCAAGTGACACAACTACATACACACAATGGAACGAACAGCGACTAGAAGACCCCGCTATTTGAAGAGAACTATTGGAGCTGGCAGATGTTTAAAAGCTGATTTCTCTTAAAGTCGCTTGTGGTTGGTCAAAACGTGCGCATGCACTGCGCCAATAGGGGCGGCGGAGTTACATAGATGGGAGAGAATCGTTGCAGTGCAGGTTTCAGACTACAACACACAGAGACTACACACTAGTCAGGTGAGGAAATTAACTGTGCAGTCAGTGAAAGAAACCTGTTCCTTCTTCACTATACCCTCATTCACACAGGCTCACTATTCCACGAGGAGCAGTCACAGAATACGGTGGCCTGAAGCGGACAAACTTCAGTCTCACAACAGACTGATTTATGAGCCAGATCAAGCCGTTTGAGAAAGGATAAATATTTGTAAAAGTTGCATGACGTTGTTTGATATGCAGTGCCCTCAATGGTGTCATGTGACTTCAATGATCAGAGTTAGTTTACTTATTGCATTGGAAGATTCTTGATATATATATATTGGGAATATATTACATTATGATTCTGTTGAACAAATGTACAAAGAAACTAAACAATACAAAGACAATTGACAGGCTTTTATTTCTACTTCTTTATTTTTACATTTCGCATATGTTCCATTCAATGTGTGTAAATTGTATTTTTTTTTAATATACATATTTTTAAACGCTTATAAACTATTACAGCTGTCACCACAGCCGAGAATGACAGGCCGCTCTCACTGGTCCAGGTAAGAGAGTTTTTGTGTTTGCTCAGACTCATGAAAAATTAGAGGGAACATTGCTGCTAACCTTCGACCAACCCTTCAGCGAGGTGTCAGCAAACCAATTGGTCGACGCTGAGTGGATTGAAAGGGCTGGGGTACATGGAGTTACCATTTCTTGGATACACACAGGGACTTCTCCCTTTTGTGACCAGGTGCACAACTACAACTCATCCTCACTCCTATGGCGTTATAAATTGATGTTGGGAAAGTGGACTATTGCGTTCTATACTGACTCCATTGTAACGCATAGGCGACTTTTGTATATTTCTTTTAGTATAACTTTGGCTTCTCTCTGGGTCAGAAGGGGATGTATCCTGCGATGAATGACCTCTGGCTTGTAACCTGGAGACCTTTCTCACCTTTTAACTTGTTTGACTGACTGAACTTCTTATGGACTTTAGGCTGAGTCGAGCCTTGTGTGTGTCTTTGGATTCCTCTCCACCTTCGAGTGTCATGATGTCAAGGCCTATGGTTCGCCAGTAAAAATCACCCCCTACTCACATTGAAGGTCCCATCAAGAATTGCAGTCGTCCACGTTGCACATCTCCTACACAATAGAAGAACATATACAGCAAACATAATAGAAAATAGAAAACACGGCATGTTTTTGAGATGACCTCTCTGAGACGGAGTCCTGGAAAGTGTGTTCATCTATAAAAGCTTTTAACAGAGAAAAGCTCAAACTCCAGTTCGCTGCATTTATTGGGGAATCATGAAGACTTGGCAGTCGGCTTTAAAGCCTTTTGGACCGGCACCCAAGACTGAGTTGGCGAACGAGACTGGGAAATAAAAATCATTTAGGCATGAGATGGCAGGTCACAGGTGCAAAAACCAGTTACAGTCTGCAAATAAAATAGGCTGACTGAACTTGGAGATTAGTTTAGGAGGGCTGAAAAACAAGGACTTAAGCTGTAGCCTTGGGTTCATTTCTAAGCATCCAATAACAGAAGTCAACTCATTCACAGTGAGGAAGTTAAGTGAATATTCTGAAACTGGCCGTGTTTAATCATAAAAAAGGCAAAATAATGAAACAATAAAGAAGACGAAATGTGAAGAAAATGAAAAAAGAGATGTAGTAAATGTAATATATCACATTAAAAATTAGATTTTTGCTACCTCATGAAATTTTAAATAGCGTTATTTAATTGAGAAAAAGAAGTGAGTGCAAGTTTAAAATATTCCATCAAACCTAAATACAGTGGGAAACATTAATATTTGGGGATCTTACAAAATTAAATTTAAACACTGGAGAGAACAAAGAGCTAGTTAAACACCATAAAAGATTTAAAATGATGAAATCAAAAATGGAATATGAGCACTGGCCCAATGGTGTGAAGACTTTTGAGGTCAGCCACAGTTTAAAAAGCCTATAAAATAAGTAAATTGTGCATATTCATGCTGGAATTTTCGATTCTTATTGACAAGGCAGGGTCCAGGCCGCTACAGTTAGAGTCCCAATGTGGCCCTTGGGCAGCACAGAGCCGAGTGTTTAGTGTATGTCAACACCCTGTTTGCTGTGAGCTCTGTTTGCGATGACATTTGGTGAAATTATAATCATAAAACAATCCTCAGATGAGACTCCGCCGCGTCTCTGCCTGTAATCGGCGAGTAGTTGAACTGACATTTGGCATGACGTGTTATACATGGCTCAATATCGTCCAATAGCTTGTAATGATTACTGATATTGGAAGCCATAAAACATTTGTGGGCCAGAAATTGTGAAGGAATAAAATTAAATGACGTGTGTAACTTTCCACTAACATTTTATGCTCCTCGGAGGCTCGTTGCACTGCGCCTGAAAACCGCGAGACTGTCAGAAGAGGTAAAAAAAAAAAAAAAAAAAAGGATGGGGCCACAGTGTGTGCTCAGCGTGTAAGTTATGGCCACAACTTTCTCACTCTGTCAGGCGCTTTAACTGTCCGTCCTGGAGGACACATTAACTTGGTATCCTTAAATAAAGTCCTTTAAATAAAGCTGGGGGAGTTAAATAATGAGAACGCTGCTCCCACTGTCCTTTCGGTTTTTAAATGAACCTCAGCCTTTCTTATTAATGTCCCCTTATCGCTCATCGCGGCCACTGACCCGCCGCCGTAACCCCTTCCCCACTCCAGCGCACGGCAAGTGGTGGCCGCACAAGTAATTGAGGGCAATTTTCAAATTAAAATTTCAGCCCCTCGTCCATCTTCATGCAGGGGGAGAGAGTGGAGAAGAGGGGTCTGGGGGCTGATGACTTGATCAGGTTTTTGCGAGGCGGGCAGGTACTCAGGCTGGCCGAGGTGGGATGATGAACGAGGGGCATTAATCTCTGTGACAGAGAGAGAGAAGAGTTAGCGGCAGAGATAGCGCCGCTAACGGCTTTAATTAGCATTTAATCAGACGCCTCGGGGCCGATGGAGGGGGAGAGCCAAGATCAAACTCCGACGGCCTTCTGCGAGAAGAGCAGGGGAGGAAGACGGTCCCTGTAGCCGCCGCGCTGATGCTGCGGGCGCTGGTGAGGAACACATGCTATGATCCTTTTTTATGCTCCTCTAATGATATCAAGCTCCGCGTCGCACAAAGGCCCTGGACATTTTAGCAGGAGGAAGAGGAGGCAGCCCTCGAATACCAATGATAGGAAGAGACTCTCCTGGTAGATGACATCTGCAGCTGACTCCTGAGATCCACAGCAGCCACGTGTGCGTGTGTATTTGTAGGAGTTATAAGCATGACAGCTAGTGCTTGGCTTGGCAGTGGGAAATACACCGCTCTTATATCCGCATTTTCATGTTAAAGATGCTTTATTGGGTTTTCTTCTCTGCAGTAATCGACCTACAGACTCTCACGGAGTAGCTTTGCATCGAAATACAATTTACAAGTTTGTACTCAAGTTTACAAAATGGCCGCCTCACTTGAATTTTTTTGTTAAACCGTTGTCACAGCGCACTCGTTGTCCTACGCACTTCTGAAAAAAAGTATATTATTGCGTGAGTTTCCCTATTTCAATCCAAGTGTGTGTTAAGCTAACAAGTAGCGCGCAGCAATGGCACTTATGTTAGCTAAGCTAGCTGAGGGCCGTAAACGAAGTCCCACAATGCATTGAAAAATCGTGTGACCTTTTAAGTCTGGTTGAAAAAGTGACAAGGACTACTTAAATGAGGTCCTGGTTTCAACTGAAAAAACTTTTATGACAAATGATGATGAAGACTTTCATTAGTAAGACACAACTGACTCAAGTGTCGTCTTGGTAAGACGTTACATGAGCTTCAAACCACGTATTTGAGTTCCTCTAGGGGCAAGAGTCGGCCCCAGCTACATAGGTACATAGACAACAACCATTCACACCTCCAGTGACAGACCTGCGCGTTTATGGACTGTAGGAGGAAACCCACACAACTACAGGAAGAACTTAAAAACTCCAACACTGGTTCTCACCAAACTCACAGTTGCTTCGAGCTGGATTCCAACTGTTTATACATAATAACATTCTGATTCTTCTGATTCTGGGAGGGGTTGCCGAGTGAGTGACGTCTCTCCAGAAGTGAAGAGGTGCCCGGTGCGTGTCCAGCTCTGAATGTGCGCTTCTGTGCAGTTTGGCTGTGACAAAGTCATAAACCAAGTAACGCTCTGTCCCAGACTCGCCTCATCCCTGTCCCAGCTCCAACAGGACATCAAACCCTGGAGTGAGCGCTCCAGCCTCGGAGGTGTGGAGAGCGAGCACCTCCCCTGTGACACTCTACCACGGTCCAGTGAGGAGACAGGAAAGGTTTTACACCTCAATATGAAGAGAAAACAGTCAGTAAATGTAGCTAACGGGACACGTCTGCATACAGAGGCTGCGTTATACACAATAACAAAGCATGTCGTGGGTCAGCTGATCGGGCCGCGCACGTAATGTTTTTTCCGACTTTTTTCGGGGGCGTTCGAGTTCTGGATTTTTGTTTGAAATCAGAAGCAAATTTTTGTTCGAACTCCGATTTGTTCAAGCCAGGCCGTTCGAAAACCAAGGTTTACTTTAAAATTACAGTTTGTGTTTGTCGTTGGAGATTCTTCATAGTTAAAATGTAAACTCATTTCCTCAGAAAACACAATCAGCCAGCAGCCATTTGGAACATGGCAGAGCGATGAGCTTCAGTGTTTAGCCACATGTCCTTCTTGACAAGCAAGTGTCATATTCACACTCACCAACGGACTCCACTCCGCCCACCTGTTTCTCCTCGCCTCTTCGTGATTAAATGAATCTCCTTTTGTCCGTTAGGAGTGGTGGCTGGTGAAAAGAAAGTACCAAAAACTGCTGAAACTTGAAAAGAGGGCCTCTGGTAACAGATACTAGGCTGCTGAAGGACCGTGCCAGTCATGTCTGTGATGGGCTGAGCTGATGTTCTGAAGGGTCACTTCTTCCAGCGGCCCGCAAGCAGTTCATAATGAACAGGAGGGTGTTTCCTCCAAAATACAATCATTTAGATTTTATAGGTGAAAACGTTGTAGTGGACTCTGAACACTCAAAACAGCAATGGCTAGTGAGGATGAATCAAAAATGCTAGGTCAAATTTTATGGTAAAAAAAAATGACTGTACCACTTGATGAAGGTCCTATGAAGCGCCCCCTACTCCACATCAGTTTTCTTTACTTCCCCTTGACCATTGTGTTCATGGAACTGCTGCATGCCTTGTTCCTGGTCAGTCAGGAGGGTTTGTGTGGGACCCTGCTACCAGACCATGGGACAAGTGAAGGGACGACGGTGTAATGCTAAACATGTTGCTGAGGAGGATCTCACCTATGACCTCATGGACTTTGGTCGTAGTTTATAAGGAGCTAAATGTTTGGCTCGGACACTTTCCGCCCAAAATGGCAGTGTGTTCATTTATCTGAAGTCAACCCTAAACACAGTCAAGATTGTGTTGCATTCAAGGACGATTTCAAAGCCTGAAATGCCATGCAGTGTTGGCTGATAGAATGAGCTGCAGCTTCTTTTGTTGGTCGGTTCGATCAAACTACTTTCTCCGGCACAAAAAAAAAAAAAACTGCGCTGTTTTCACTAAGAATCCACTTGAAAGCTGCTTTCTGTTGGTGAAAGTTTCCAGTATAATAGATTGACATTTGTGCAAGTGAATGTCAGGGTCTTGATGTGTTGAGGAGCGGCGCTGCAGTGTGCAGAGGGGTGTGGGGGGGGGGACAGGAGTTTTGATGGCTATGGTGAGGAAGAGGGCTTTTGACATGAAAGGGAGCAGCGTGTGATCATGATGTCATTAGAAGTATACAGTGAGACAGGCCGGAGGAGGCTGCTGTAGCAGGCTGCACCCGAGGGACGTCATTACCGACTGGAAGTGAGCGGGGACTTGAGTACAGGTCAGGAGCACACACACACACACACACACGCGGGGAGTCCCACGCGCTCAGGAACAGGTGAATCTGTTTTCATGCTCCGACACACACTCTCCTCTCGCGGGCAGGCATCCATCACATCACAAATGGACGTTTCTCGGTGGCCTCTGACTCCAGACGGCTGTATTTGCTGCTAAAGCTGACAAATTCCTCCATATCCAAGCGGACACCTCTGTGGACGGACGGCCTCATTAATGAGCTCACACAGATGGACGGCGGACCGAGGCCTCGTGCTGAGCTAAGTTGCCGTGTGTATACCTGTGTAGCAGTGTGCGCTTCATTACTGTTCACACACAGACAGTCGCGGTGTTTTTGTGTCAATGTTTAATGAGGGGCTGGGAGTCTGGGGACCCCGCTGCTGTCAGGAGCTCTCCTGTAGTCTGGAGGTACCACCTGTTCCCGCTCACTCCCTGAAGGCCCAAACACACACGTACGCAGACACATGCAAACAAGGAGACCCGCACACACCTGACACAGTACATGCCACGATTTAGTCATCCTGTGGCGCCGCTGTCAGTGTAAAGCGCTCGCCGTGGTTGGCTGGGGCCGACGCCGGCTACAGAGACCAGGGGAATATCAATTGATACGTTTCATATTCTGAGTCAGCTCGCCGGGTGACAGCGGCAAAGCCGCCGCCAGACACGCTGATCCCCACTCTGCATTTTTCTGACACCGTCGCCTGATGGAGATCTGAACTGTCCCGGCTGATTGGCACTCGCTCGGCGCCTGGCAGCCTGTGATTGGCCGGACTAATGACCCGTGACGGCCCCTGATGAGACGACCCAGCAGCGGCAAAAAAGAAAAAAAAAACTGCATCATCTCCAACAATTCAACATCAATAATTCAAATGAAAGTATCAATCTGAAAAAAAAATTGTTTTACTTACCTACAAAAATAAAATATAGATATAGATGTTGTAGACGTCTCATGGAAAATAACAAAACAAACAAAAACGTGTTTTCTAAAACCTCTAAATTAATAATGATAAAACGAGTCGAGTGTTAAAATTATTCCACATTATTTTTTTTTTTTTATCAATAAAACAACTAATTATCAGGATTTTAATGCCAATACATGGTAGTTTGTCAGTTTAATAATAATTATAAAACTGACAAACACTTTCATTTACACTCATTCAATTGGACACACAGACCAGAACATCATAGGAACAGTTGGAACATGAAGTGTATACAAGTGAGACGGGCATTGACCAGAACCAAACTGGCCTCCTCAGGAACAATTGCTTGTATTTATATATCAGCGGCAAAACTGACTGTGATTTTTCATGGACTGACACGATCCGGTCACACAGCCAGATTTGTGTCCCGTCTAAAGTAGCAAAAATTTATTTTGTTTTGTTCTTGAGCAGATGAGTCACAAAATAAGAATGAGCCACGCATTTATGCAGGGGCCGCAGACATTGACATGCCTCATGTAATACTGTCATATTTTGTGGATTATTTTATGTATTTATCTAACAGACACATCTGTGCTACCTGTTTCTGTTACCTTGTTTATGAATAATAAATTATCACTATACAGTACCTCTTCACCTATACAATATGCTAATCTGGTAAATGTCCAAAAATAAAACTGTGACTATAAGAACCAATACAGTTATGGAAACATGGGGCATCTATCTGAATAGTATTTGAGTACTCATCTAGTGTGTGTGTGTGTTCATCCAGGCACAGTCACAGTCTGAAAATGAGGTTAACTGAGGACCCCAAATTGTTTGTGTACAATGTGACATCTGAGATGGCGACCTGTCCGGGGAAACCCATCCCAAGTGGCTGGGAAAGACTCCCTCTGCCCTTCGTGACCATAGTGAACCAACGAATCCATGACTGCAGAGCATTTTAAGGCCAATGAGTCTCCATAAAAAAGGTTCCAATATGGTTCCTCACACGATTTAAGGAAGATATGAAAGAAAAAAATGCTGGAAATGCACCTCAATAAACTAAAGGTGGGTACCAGAACCTGTGAAAGACAAATTTAAAATAACTAAAGTCCTCAAAAAAAAGAACAACCTGGACAAACGTCAACATTTCAAAAAACTAACTTTTATTAAAACAAAAATAAAAGGAAAAAAAAAATCAATTGACTCATTAACAAGATTATAAAACAGTGATTTAGTTACATAAATAAATTGATATCGGTGTATCAAATCTTAATTTCATAAGCATGTATACATGGGTCATTGTAATAAATAAAAAGGGCGGGAATCTTCCTACACGAACAAAAAAACAAAAAGAAACTGAAATTCAAAAAGTAAAAACAAACAGAAAAAAACCAAACAGCTAAAAAGACTCAGAGGAAATTGTATCTGAAGAGAACATGAGACACTGGACAACATAGTATTTCCACCAAACACACGTGAGGAATTGTTGCTTGTGGTTAAAGCATGAGTTACACAGCCATTCACTTACTAATTAAGGACACTAAAGCTGGGACCAAGGTGGGTCGTCTCTCACCTCTTAGAACGCGTTTGGTTGTTAGACAGATCTCCTGTTTGGTTACTTTAAAGCGTTAAGACAAGGCAAGAGGAAAAAGGCTGCTTTCATCTTTAACAAACAAACGAAAGTCGCACAGAAAGTAAATCAGAAACATGTATATATATATGTATATATATATATATACATATATATACATATATATCACGTATCAAACAAGGCAAAGGTCACTACAGAGGAGACACTGTGGAGCTGGAACTGTTTTAGACTCGGATGGGATCCAGCGTCTCAAATATGTCAAACAGAAAGAGTCATCTGATATGTTTCCAATGTGAAGAAAGAAAGAAGAAAAGAGAGCGAGAGAGAGCGGACTACAGCGGCTTCAAGTATTTCACATTACATAGAATACTCTGTATAAATTAGTTAACATATACTTTCAGATCCTCCATATTCAGACATATACTATGGCATATATACAGAGTACAATAAATGCATGTTGTGTCCTCGATCTTTTCTTTTCCTTCTCGTCGTTCGTTTGTTCTGCCTTGTTTTGTCTTTTTTTCTTGTGGAGAGAAATCCCTGAGAACGTTCTGGTTGACAATTACTGAAGGTTCCACATATATAACAGTAGAAAAGTCTAATTTCTATGGTTCACATGCACAGAGGGAAATGACACTGGCCTGTTCAGGGATGATGCGAAGATTGTGGGATTTAAGTACCGTCTGAATGGGAGTGAATGTGCCGAGTCATTAATACTGCCGGCCATCACGGGTGCTCACGGTAGTCCGGATCATGTTGAATACATGAGGTAGTGGTCTCCCTCTGGGTGTCCGATTTAGGAATAAGGGTCATAATACAATATTTCGCTCAGAGCATTGCTGCGGTCAGCTACTTCCCGTAACCCAGAGAGAACTAATGCTTGCTCAAGTGCTGCGTGGAGATCGGCTGCTCGCGGCTTTTCTGTCAGTGCTGACCCGAGCCGGGCTGTGCGGGCCGGAGGGGGAGGTGGGGGGCGGGAGGCCTGGACCGGAAGGGGAGGTGCTCTGTGAGGTTTAAAGCCTTTAGTTTCTCTTTGAGGATGCTGAGACGCTATTTTCGTTGTCGTTGTCAATGAGCGTGTTTGTCCAAGATGTCGGTGCATCATTCCTTCAATTCAATTGAGAACCAAAGTTCTTCACAATCGGCCATGAAGCAAATAATGAGCTGATCCGTTTGTGGAAAAAAAGAAAACAAGGACTTCTTGGTGCCTTGAAAGTACAAATGCTGCATTCAAAGGGACAGAAGAATCACGTATTTGGAAGTTAAGGGTGTCGCATTTAAGGACATTTTGTTTATGTTTTTCCCTATCACAGTATTTATTTGATTATATTTAATTTTCAACACGTTTTTTCCGTCATCTTCGGTGACTACATTTGTATGTTTTCATCATCGAATTGGTGTTTCGTTCACGTTGTATATATATGTTTTTCTGTTAGATATATTACGTTACATATATTATTAGATTCATTTTTAGATTCACTTTTCCATCGCAGTCGCTTAGCTAAAATAAGAAAAAAAGTGTTTCAGTATTTAAAAGAAAAGATAAAAACCATTGCTATTAAACACTTTCTGATTCAAAATTGTCTCTTTGAATGCAGCGCACTCAAGAAGTCCACTTTCCTTTGGTTAAAATAAACACATACGATATCGAGTAGTGGACCCTAAACTGTTTTTGATTAAAAAAAACATATACAAAACAAAAGCCCAAAAAAAGAACAACCGTCAGCTTTCTATTTGTTTCACGCCGCCATATTCTGGTTCTGAATTGATCAATGGATGGTCAAAAACTGGAGGGCTTCAGCCACGACATACAACTCAGTGTAAAAAAAAAAAGGGGGGGCAAAATGACAAAATCATAAGAATCATAAGAAAACAAAATATAAAAAAAGCCATTTCACTTTTTCATTTACCTTTCACACACATGTAGAGAAATACACAAACATTCACAACGTGACAAATTTCCTCTCTTCTGAAAAATAAAAACACTTCTGTACACATAGTAGTAATAATATTAATAATAATAGTAATAATGTTTATAACAATAACAACAGCAAGAACAATAATACCGCATGTGGCTCTGTGGGTTTTTTCTTTTCTCTTTTTCGCTTCATTCTACAAGTCACATCCCTCTTTTTACTTGTCTATTAGTCCAAAAGAAGTTCAAAAGGCAGACTCAAGTTAATAGAAAAAGCACTAGAGTAGGGAGCGTGGCTTTTTAGGGCGCCCCCTCCCCCCACGTTCAGCCGAAGCGCTCCCTCACCAGCATCATTAGTTTCTTTTTGCCCTTGTAGATCTGTTTCAGGTTGTCTATGAACTGCGTGAACTGAATGTGTCCGTCGTGAGCCATCATGAACGTCTCCCGGGCTTTGCCCAGGAACTCGATGAACTCGCTGTAGTGGCGCGGGCTGATGTGCGTGAGCCGAGAGTGCGTGGTGTTGATGTAGGCCCCGATGGTTGCGTCCAGCAGCTGCCTGAGCGGCGCTTTGTCCAGCGACATCAGCTTCCCCGAGTTCCTGCGGCTGTGCAGCGCCGACACCATGCCCGGCGTGGTCAACGTGCACCGCCGCAAAATGTCAGACAGCACGGTGGCACACTTGACGCTCTTCACCACCAGGGGGATGACGGCGGCCAGCTCGTTCTTCCCCAGGGAGTGGCTGAGCGCGCAGGCCCACAGCACGTCGTTGATGGCCGGGTGCGTGTCCTGGTTGTAACTGAGATTCAGGTGAGCCATGGCTAGCGTGGCCAGCTTGTAGGCTCTCATGGGGTAGCCGCGGTGCTCCATGTAGCGGGCGATGGTGAACAGCTGCGTGTAGCTCATCCCCGTCGCCGCTGCGTCCAGCACAATCTGGTAAGCTGTCTCGAAGGCAATGTGGTCCTTTTCACAGAGGGTGAGAGCGGAGAGGGCGCAGTTCTGGGGGTCCTTCATGGCGCATTGCAGGGCGAGGGTGCGGGCGGATGATGCCAGGTTCTCCTGCTGGTGGCAGTCCAGGTGCAGGCGGACGATAGTGCTGTTGGACATGACGGTGGTGGCCACGATACTGGTGGCTTCCGTGGGGGTGAAGAGGGTGAACCAGCTCTGCATGATGCTGTCCAGCGCGTACACTCCTGCACAGACGACACACCAGTCAAGGCCACAGCTGCAGGCAAACCAGCTCAAGCCATGACTCGGCAGAGTCACTTACCGACTTCAGTGGCACATGTGACTAACCAGCGCACCATCTCTCTCCTCCTCCAGTTTAACGTGGACAGAGTTATTCTCATCACCTGAGCGGGCAAAAAAAAAAGGCACGGTCAGCAAAAATAGTCATCACATCCTCTTGGCCTTTGAAAACACACACGGCTGCTGTGTGACTTGCTGCCCGAGTCAGGGACGAAGCTTCACCGAAAACAGTGTCAACCTTCCGCCCTGGAGCGGCTGCTGCACAAACAGGAAGTGAAGGCTGGGCGACGGGCGGGCACGCCAGGTGACACCGACTCAGTGATTCAACTCTCCCGACAAGCCTCCTGAGTGAAGCCCACTCACTCCATTCCATTACTTCTAGCTGACCAGCGAGAACCAATTCTCGCCGAGTCAACACGACCTGCTGGTTCTGCAATAATTACATCAACGACTCCAAGGGGCAGAGATGGTCTGCGCCTCGGTGGCCGCCCAGCGCAGTGCTTCTCAACTGGTGGGTCGGAAACATTGTTGCCACCAAACACCCTGAGATCCCACCACAGCAGGATTGGGAATCACTCAGTATAAATGTGGCACAATAGCAGACTCTGCGTGCGTAGTGAGGAGAGAACACAAAGAAGGGGAGCACTAATTCATCTGACGTAAGCAAGCAAATCTATCATTGACATACAGACTAACACTGTTTCCATGACGAACTCTCGCACGGGGAGCCCACTAGACCCAATGGACGAGAATAATAAGCTCCTTTGAGTCTATGCTTTAACCCTTTCCGCCGCCGCCGCACAAGAGGAGATTAGCAGTACGGACACACAGCAGCGGGGCAGTAATGGTCTGGCGGGATCTCAGGGGGCTGCTGGTGATTGCTCCGCAGGCTTGTTTAAAGGCCAGAGAAAATGAAGACATTTTACAGGTCCCAGTGCAGCCAACAGTCCAAGGTTTGTTCCCTCAAGACTATCTCATATTCGAAAATGATGAGGCATAACATGTTGCTTATGGGTTTATCGTATTAAGGTTTAATGGGCCAAAATAAAAGGCCGAATAAACAAGAAGCGGAAATGTGGACGAGTTCCAAACAGTGATATATATATATATATATATATATATATATATATATATATATACATATAAAACTCCTTACATTTCCCTGACATTACCGGTAAAATGGATTCTGGGTGCAGCTGACAGTTATTGAGCCAGCAGAGGTATTTCGTCAATGGCTCCATCGCTCAAACAAACCGTCCGAGTACATAAACACGGCTGAGCGAACGCAGCCGCCACACTGACAAGCGGGTGTACCTGCAGTCCCAGCTCCAGAGACACTTTGAGAAGTGTGATGTCAGGCAGGCTGTCCATCAGCGTGGCGATCTTGAACGCATCCTGTGCCAGTTTGAAGATGTGAGACGACGAGTGAATGTTCTTCTGGATGGACTCCAGCACGGTCTCCAACCTGCGGCTGTCGCCTGGACAAGAGACAGGACGTCTTCCATCACATGACTTTGACAGACAGCGTTGAATTGACCTAATGCAGGGCTCGCAAACATGGGAGCCTTCAAAGACCAAGGGAGTGGCTCACGGGACGTTAAAATAATACTAATAATAATTTGAAATATTCATGTAATAACCATCTTATTATGTTATGTTTCTTTTTTCTTTTTCTGTGACTCTATCAGTAGTCAGCAATTGTTTATCATGATTTCAGAAGTGTGTACTGAGCCGATAAAGCCCTTAGAGTAGCGTAGAGATGTGGAGAAGTAGTTTGGTTTAAAGTACACATGAAAAACAGGGTTGAACTAGATGTGTTTTTTAAGTAAAGGAATGGAGGTGGGATTTAAACTGGGACATGTGGTCATTTTTCTAGTTTTATTTAGCAGTAGTGCTAGTTGTCGAATAAGAAGCAGCAGTACAAATAGCAGTTGCATCCGCAATTTGTTGTGGTGCAGGTTGTGGCACTAACTGTGAGTAGCCGTTGAACTGGTATAACAGTAGTAGTAACTGTTGCATTAGGACTTTAGGATCAAAGCTGTTTTGTGACTTCTCCACTTTACTACTGCATATAATTATAAGACGGCATGTTAGAGGAGATAAAACAGGTTGCACTTGTTTCGTTTATAGCTCCAGGAGTTGTAGTCGTAGTACAATTTGCAGTGGTATTACCACCTAGCGGCATGCATGTTGGCAAGAAAGCATGTAAGCACGTATTTTAGTCCTAATATATGCAACAATACAACTGGAAGGAAGGTGAGATTAGTAGCAATAGAGTTAGTAGTAGTATTAGCAGTAATAGTAGCAGAGGCAAGAAAAGTAGTAGTACATAAGTAAAAGAAGAAGAGTAGGAGGTGAGAGAAGCAGAGCTGTAATTATTATAGGCTGTGCTAGACAGCAGATGTAGTTGTAGTAGAAGGGGTTGTAGTAGTAATAATAAGTAGTAATAACTATAGTAGAAACATTAGTAGTAGAAACTACAGAAGAGTAATAGTGGCAGAAAAAGTGGCAGTAGTAGCAGAGAAGTAAACCAAAGCAGAGGTATTCTGGTACTATTTGGATTGAAGGTACTTCTGCCCCTATGTTACTCACCAGGGGTAGTTACAGACGGTAACATATTCTGACGTTTGGGAGTGCTAACTTTGATCAAGGAGGAAGTACAACAGTGTGTAGCAGCACATGTAGTAGTAGTGTGCAGAAGAGCAGAGGTAGATTTTCTTGTACTTTATAATTCTGTTTTTAACACAGAGTTTGTGATAGGAACGTAAACAACAATTGAAAAGCCTAAAAATATGAGTCGCGCTCAGTGGGTGAACCGAACAAAGGGGAAAACATTATTTACAGTCAGAGGAGGTTATTATGACCGTCAGAAAATAACACACAGCTGGCGTGGTATATTCACTATAGGTATCGTCGTGAGTACCTTTGGCTGCCGTCAGCATGGTGGAGGCCAGTTCGCACTGCTGAGACTCGATGTGACTCAGAGTGAACCAGCGCGGGTAGCGGTTGGGTACCACAGACACGATGTGGTGAGGTCGTGACAGGTCACCAGACGAGGCCGTCGACTCCAACACCGGCAACCTGCGGGGAAGACGAGAGCGGCGGGTGAGTGGACTCGCAGGAAACACCGCACTTCCACGGGAAAATGGAAGGTATAATGCATGTAAAAATATTAATGCCGGGATCAGAAGCCTGAGCGCTGGGAGGACAGGGAGAGTGGTAATCAAAAGGCGCCATCGAATCATCAGAGATGACTTCATACAGTAACAAGCGCGGCGACAGAAACACGGCAAAGACAGAAGTCTTCATTATGAGTGGTTTGAAAGCGACTTCAAAAATGAGCATGACTTATGAGATCACAGGGGGATTACAGTCAGTCGATCCCTGCAATTTACGTCTAACCTGCAATTGAATCACCTAGAAACCAAAGTGTCATTAGTATTTTCTTCACTTTCATTGGTCCTAATGAAGTCAGAGCAGAGCAACACCTGCTAGCGACTGAGAGAGCCTCCAAGTTTCTGCGGCTCATTATAATAATATCACCTACAGAGGCCAGGCCTCTCCAGCAGCACCGTGGCCGGCTCATCTGCCATTCTGCTTCACTCCTGCCGGCTCCACTCCCACCTCTCTTTCAAAGGTCTCCCTTCCCTCAGAAGACGGCACAACCTGGCCTTCTCTCGGCCAATCACAAAGCTAATTGAGTCCACGGGGAAATTAAGGAATTCACCTCCCAGCCCTGTAAGGCTGGACACACATCAAACAAATACCGACACACATGAGTGAAAAGAGCAACACGCACGCACACACACACACACTGGCTCCCACACACATCTGCCCTTTTGAAAACACATCAAAGCGTCCTGGTAAAAGTGATGTGATGCTAAATGCCAGTTTCAATTTCAGACCCAGGTCCACGTGATAGGGCTGCCACCTGAGCGCGCGCCGGCACAGATGCGCCAAAATATCCAAGCTAATCTGCATCTCAGACTCCAGACAATTTCCCACCGTGGTGAGCCGCTGTGTTTCAAGTTGACTCATCTTTTCTGTGAAAGCCAGAGGTTAAACGCTGAAGTGCTACTTCCAAACAGACGGGAGACGATGGTCTGGTCATGCATGGCATGGAACAACAGTGGTCCAACATTTGCTGAACAGCTTTTTGGGATCAGGGAAAAACAATAGTATATCTGCTTCAGTTTGTGCCACAGCGCTCAGCACACACCTATAGCAAAGGCTCACCTGCGCATCGCTAGGTCATGCTACAGCTCTGTGTGTGTTTATACGCCAAGAGCTGTATCATGATAATAATACATGATTTTTTAAACTCTTAAGTCGCAACAAGATCCCCACCCAGGACAAAAACATGCTCCTTTTATCCCTCAAAAAAAAAAAAAACCTGCATATAACAACATCGAAAAAAAAGAGGACAAAATCCCAGCGGCAAAGCATGAGAGGCTGAACACTTGGTTTCAGATGGAGATATTCAGAAGCCCTGGCAACCACTTCCATCTAAAGAGCTGCTAAAAGCATACACCACACTGGGGCCTTCTGGAAGATTCCTGGGGTGTAGCAAAGCAAAAAAAGGGCCCAGGGTAAAGATGGAGGCCTCATCAACATTCCTGTCTTTGTTTGGTTTCCACCAGAGAGCCAGAGGCCTCCATTGGATGGAAGCATGAGAGTCCTACTCAAAAAAACCTCCTCGAAACATAGGCAGGAAAATCCATACTGGGCTTTTGTCCCATAATAAGCAATGACTAAAACAAGTACAGTGCGACTGCTGCCGTCTTGTCCACCACTGCTGTAAATATGATTAGCAAGCTATAACCTCATATACACTCCTAACTCAGTGTCAGGTGTGCTCAAAGGATCAAGTCAGACTGGTATTTCTGCGCGGCCCACTCGTACAGTAGATATAAATGTGCATCGGGCATGTAAACAACGCTTAGCAGTGTGAGCTGGAAGAGGCAGGCGGTGTGGGGGTGGGAGCAGCTCTGGTGTCAAACATGTCCTGTGGAACTCTAGCACCCTGTCACATCTGAAAGGGACACAGCCATATATAAATAAATATATATATATCTATCACCGCGGAAACATCGGAGGGAGACAGCGGGGTGAGGTGAGGCCGCGAGGACGTGATGACAGGCGGAGGGACGAGAGGTGGCACATATGTGTGATGCAGAGGGTTTGGAGAGGTAAATGATATGGGTTGATGAAATAATAGAAGCCAATGAGAAAAGCAAAAATGTTTTAACTGTCATTACAGAGAGGAAGATTGCAACATGTATTGCTGCAATGCATTGTGATTTATGAAATTCAGATAATAAAAATTGCAAATGCAGAACCTGAACCTTGTGTAGCTAATGTGCTTCTGAAGTGAGCAGTTCAAAAGGCACATTTGATTTGTTCAAGAAAATACAGTATTATTAGTGGCATATTGATCAACAGTACCTGAGAAATGTATATTGCCTAGATATAGCAGAATACCAGAGTTTATTCAAACCTGGTCATATCTTATCTATGTATTAAACATGCTCCTCATGTAGTTTGACAACGAAATACTATTTCATGATGTGCGTCTACATACATCTTTTTTTTTGCAGAAAATTAGATTAAAATATTATTATTATTAAATATACACCTGATTTTGATCATACATATGTTCATATATATGACACATTGACAACGGCCAGTACGATCACACATGGACCAAAATCCTGAAGACGTGAGCTTCTGGTCAGGCTCATGAAGTCACTATCACTTCCCCCTTTCTGACAGTAAACACTGTCCACATTCATAATTGATCTATCAACTCCACATCCGCCAACAACTCTCCACTGTGTACACAAACCCAGGAGCTCTGAGGCGTTGGTGGAACTCCTCGACCGTCTGACAGGAGGTGACCCCCTCGGCTCGCAGCCCGAAGCTCTAAAATACCGGGGATGTTTCAAAACAACGTCTGCCGCTGTGAAATACTGTCACTTCCTGGTGAAAATCTTGAAAATTAACTGCCGAGCGAGGTCGAAAAGAGGGTTCGTGAACGGTCAGGCAGGAAGTCCTTTGAAAGTCATCAACTTCTCGGAGCATGAAATGGTTATTACATGGCGCCCTGATCCATGATGGTCCTCGCCTTTTCCAAATATGATTAGATTTTCCCTCGGGGCCCTTCCTTTTTAAGATGGATTAGATATCCCTATAGTACCCAAGAATGTCCACTAGAGGTGTGAGTCATACCGTCTCCTTTGTTCGGAGTTTCATGACGTCACTGTCAAAATAAACCAACTGCTCCAGATATTTAGCTAATCATTGCCAAACCTCCTGGATCACTGTCTACCTCATGGGGGAGTGTCAAACGGATTCCATTCAGTCGAGGGGGAAACACCGTTGTGCTTTATGACCTGGAATATTACTGAGTGACACAATCAGGAAATAAATAAATAAAAAGGATTGTTCAATATTATAAGGCATGATCAGTATTTTCATGACCAGGAAATCAGCTTGATGGGGAAATCCCAGGTTCAGCGGACATACGGAAAACTTGCTTTTTACATGCTTGCTTTCACAAGCTTGGAAAGCAACATCAAACCGTAGCGGAAGAAAAGTCACAAGTAAATAAGTACAATGAAGGATCGATGTGACACAGGAGTAAGCTAACTAAAAGCTAAAATAGTCTTCAAATGTAAAACATTTCTACGCGATCACCTTCCGAGCTAAAAAAAAATCCTGCTGTTTCATGGAGGGTCTCATCCTTCACTGCCTCATGATAGACACACGTGTTTGGATTAAAGATCAAAGGTTGCAGTTTACAGCGAGGTTCCGGATTAATTGGCACGGGCCGACTTGTATCTGCCACGGAAATCTTATATGATAACAAGCTGTTGGATTTGTCTTCTTCGCTCCGTGCGAATGGCGATAAAGACAATCTCCAGAGAGGCGACGAGCTGCTTCTTCTGTGACTGCGGAATTCAAAACCCGGCCAGCTCGGCGACCGATATATAACTCTGTTTCCGTGCTGGCCGCCCACTCCAAGTCGCCACTCAGCATATGCTGCCTTCGCAGGCTTCAAATGACCTCACACTTGGCCAGAATGCAAACGCACTCACCATAAAGAAGCGCTGGCCCGGATACCAACATAAATATGCTATTAGAGCTGCTTTTAGAGGCGGAGTGGATGGTGCCGCTGGATTAGTGATTGTGGGTGACGGGAATCGTCCTGTGATGGACCGTCACTGACTGACTTATCAAGCTGGCCAGTTATCGATGAGGTTGGCTTGGAGGCCCAACTGAGGACGCCGAATTCCTGACTGAGACAAATGGTGTCAGAAGTGGGATGGTCATGTGAAGACGTGGGAGGTTTGGATATGGGAAAATTTAACCCTACCATGTGACTCCACGTCCCATATAGACTGATGGGCCTTCTACCGACGCCCAGCTGCGGCAGTGTAGAACAACATGGAAGCAAATGCTTGCCCTGATACCAACTACTGATACACTGGTGTAAGATGAGGCAATTTCATTAGCTAAAGAAATGTCCATGAATATAGGGGGCACTTTTCCCTGGGGGGGAGTCAGTTAATATCAGCTGGCTCTTTTCTGCGTGACAACAAAAGCACACGCTGGGACCTTAATCTGTTTCCACAGTTGATGCCAAGCGACCATGCGCTAGCATGGGGAGCTTCCAGGTTGTGAGTATGCAAATTTTGGAGGATCCAGTGTGATTACCCTCCCTCATTCAAAAGCTCATTTTGGCGATGCAGTGAAAGTGAAAATGAATAATAGAAAGCAAGTGGAAAGTGAAAAAGCGCACTTGTCTAAATGAGCGAGAGACTTTCCCTTCCTCCCTGTATCAATGATGGTGTTATAATGGGTCCATTAAAATAGCCCCAGTCCCTTTACCTCCTCCTCTATATTTAACTGTCCGACTCCCCGTGGGAGCGGGGAGGTATATGCTATCATATTACACCACGCTACATTACACACATTCATTATGTGCTGAGTAGACACCCCTGGTTCCCAGGAGCACCCATAAGTGGCCATATTATTCTAAATCGCCGGTTTCACACCACGCGGGCGAGGATGGAGGAGCTGAGGTGAGGAGGAGAGGGGAAGGTGAAGGGAAGCAGTGAGGGAGGCAGGGGAGAAGCTGACTCAGGGAAACAATTTTGGGACGCGGCTTATCGGAGAGGAGGGGACGGTCCGGCGCGCAACCTTGAGTCCAAACATGCTTCGGTTCGGTGAGCACATGATTCCAATTCTTGGCAAACAAACGGCAGGAAGGTGGGAGCAATGTGTTCAGCGTCCTTTTGTCCCCCTAATTGTCAGGCTCGGACATCTGATGCCACGAGCCGGGACAAGAGAGTCCTCGCTGCTCGCACACTCTCGTATTAATTGCTGGTGGTGACAGAATCAGAGGCCTCGCTTTGCAGAGACACAACAAACATCTTTCCCACACTGCCCCTGTCCCTGTTGGCCTTGCATTCGTGTGTGTGTGTGTGTGTGTGTGTGTGTCCCTTCTTCGCTACAACCACACTAATTACACTCTCATTAATGTAATTAATATTCACTGATCCAGCTCCCACTAGTCACAACATCAAAACACAGCAGCGCTGAGTGATTAACCAACATACACATGTACATATTGTCCACAGATGAATACACACAGGAGCTTAACTTGGAGCCATCATGCCAAGGCAACAAACACAAAACAAACACTGCGAATGTCACAGTTCCTGCGGACGACCCAAACTTTTAACTAGTATATGACTGCTGTGTTAAACCAGTGTAAATGAAAGGATTCAGAGCCACTCCAGAATCACTTCATGACAGACCCTCCTGAGGGAATTGAACTCCAATTCACTCAAAATACGTGCTGGGTTGTTGTTTTTTGGTATTGTGTTTTTATCTATTTTATCTCCTGTGAGTTGTGAATAAAAGGAAAAAAGCATTACTTCTACATTTTATTTTGCAAGTCATCACTCTGACAAGCGGATCTGCCTTTTTGGATAATAATATAATTAATACCCAATAAAAATATTTTGAATATATAAAATATGTGCTGGTAGTTAAACAATAAGCAGAATATCCACTGGGTGCAACAAAAACATTTGTCCATTAAGCTTCTGAGCATTTCTTTGCAAACCAGTAAGTCCAACAAACAGTTAATGCTAGTAACTGGAGACACTGTCATGGTTTGTTTTTGTTCGTTTCCGAACATGAGGAAGTATAAACTGGAAACAAACGTGATGACTGTCTGTCTGGGATTGCGGTGAAAACAGCGTCGAAGTCTGGAGCTTGGTACCAGAGAGTCCATTTAACTATTGTGAGACACCGGGACATGTAATGTAGCATGCTCAACACTTTATTTGGGTGGTGGACGTTTGGTGAGAATCCAGCTCGCAACAAAGAAGTCATTTTTCTGTTCTAGTTTCACATTGACCAGAATTTCCTTCTAGTTTCTGCTAATTTCATGTGCTGTTTGGCACAGTGTTTATTGTACCCTTTCTGTTTCATTTCTAAACCATCAAGCACTTTGTGTTGGACCTCGCCTCACCACAGACAGATATTTTTAATCACTGCAATTCAGCACAGATCAGCCACTGCGCCTTCCTCAAACATTCTTCTTGGTGAGTCAGTAAATGTCTTAAAAGTCATTTCCATTAAGACCGTTGGTTTCAGTTGCAACAAAAAAACAAAATCAGCAACCATTCGCAGCCTCAGCGTCAGGATTACTGCTAAAGCGACATACAGTGAATTACAGCGGTGCTGATTGCAGCAGCGTGAGCCATGAATCAAATGTTCACCGCAATCACGGACTCTCAAGTTTGACGACAAGTCGGCTAATATTTGTTATTTAGAGCGAGCACGCCTGAAAGTGCACGAGGTAGGGAATATTTAGGCTCAGACAGAGCCCATTTAAAGCCTCTCGTCAGGGCCTATAGAGAAATCTATCACAGTCCGCGGGCGGCTCTGGAAACTTACCGCATGGCTCTCAGTGCAATTTTGTACGCCAGTTCAGCGTCATGAGGTAGGAGCGAGGTGAAGAGATAGCGGGCGAAGGTGTGCATGGGAACACTCTCCCTGTGGACGATCTCCCCCAGACCAGAGTAGGGACCAGCTGGACACAGGGGTGAGAGGTACGCGTTAGAATCACTTCCAAACAGTGTTGAACATCAATGTCTGTTTTCACTGAACTTGGGATATATTTTTCAGGCATTTAATGTTTTAGTAATAACCGTTAAATTGATAATTCTAAACAACAATTACTTAAAAGACCTCATCACTCAACACTTAGCACAGAAAGGTCTGAAATTGAAGTTGCCAAAATGAGTGCATAGCAGGAGGGGCCTAAAGGGTCTCCTCCCCCTCTCATACAGGAAGAGTGGGAGCATTTAAACAAACTGTCAAAAACCATATGGTCGTGTGCTGGCTCAACATCACGCTTTCCCCCCTCCCTTCCTGCAGTTCCCCTGTCTCTGGTGGGTTATTTAAAACCCCAACAGGCCCCAAATGCCACAGACCACATCACAGTGCGGCGGGCTGCAGCAGCGTCCGGGGGACCCACAGAGGCCGCTGAGCCCGGAGCTCCATTAGACTCCCAGTCTGAGCTAGGTGGTCGTGTTTTAGGGCCAGGCAGGAATGGGGGCTTTGGGTGGAGACAGATGAGAAATTTTCATTTGTCTGGGTGCTAGAAGATGTGTCACCCCTTCCTTCCCATAACCTCAGATTCTGCTTCAGTTTTGTGGGCTTGCATGTGCTGACATGAAACTCTGGGTGTTTCGGTCTAAGGGGCTCATTTTGGTCTATTTGCAGTGTAAAATCAAAGGAAGTGAAAGTTCACAGTGTTGGCTTTTGGTTACGTTGGGCAGCATATGCATGGAGGGTTCATGAAAATTAGAAGCTGCATACTAAATTGGTGGATTGTTTTTACTTGTTGCCTCTCTTTCTAGGGGGTGCAATTACTTAAGTATGTTCCCATAGAATACTGGAAACCTTTTTATATGTTGTTGACTACAAGAGCTTCACGTTGCCAAGATATTGAGCCTTGTCACTTCAGACCAATGAAATCATAGGTTGTCCTGTTTACATTAAAGTGCTTGATGCAGTCAGCTGCAGAGCAAAGTTAGGGGAAGTGGCTGAAAGTGCTGGGAATACAGGGGTGAAAACAGTGCATCAAGCACTTTCATGTAAATAAAAGACTTGTAGACCAGTCTACCACTCAATAGTCCCGGAAATTACAGTACTGGAAAACAAACCAGATGATATTCATTCATTCGATTTCTATCGCCTTTACCCTTAGAAGTACGAGTCAAACTCAAAGCACAGAGGTCAACTTCAGCCCACCAAGTCATTAAAATGCAAAATTGATAAATAAAATTCAACACTGATTTAAAATGCATCAAAAACTGGAGCACCTCCAGTGGATGCTAATGTCATGACCCAATAAGATAAAGGTTTCCAAGCTTTGCTTTTCTAGCAGGATATTATTAAAGTTAGGGTTCAAAAACTTTCAAAAATTGATGCTGAATCTATCTGAATCCAATGAAAAAATTGAGGTTGAATTCATGTTTGTGTCTCTTGTGTTTTCGGCAGTGGAAGTGTTATGTATTTTGAAATAAATCAGTTATGTAGGGCTAAACTTAGTCTCCAAGAATCTATTCTGTTTATATTCTATTCTGCTCAAGAAATGGACATTTTGTTCAGCCTACGACTTGGACACTTCTTTATGAATAGCTCAGGCCTCAAGCCTAACTCAGCTAGTCAAATTCCCTCACCCTCCAGTAGGAAGACGGCTTGTTTTCGGAAGATTTTGACCAGGGTGTCGTCCAGTTCCACTTCTTGCAGCTTGGCCAGTAGCTGCTCCTCGTTGCGACACACCTTCTCTTGAGCGTACAACCCGTCGGGCATCACCCGCTGCTGGCCCAAACCGATCAGAGCCGTCTCCACCGCCAGCGCCACGTACGATTCCCCGTCTCCTAGCAATCGCTGCACCGGCATCCGCTGGAGGTCAGAGCGACTCACTACGCTGGAGCAGTCTGCGGAGGAAAAGAGAAAGATTAAACAAAAGAGCTGGGACGGTGTCAAGTGGTGGTATTCTCTGGGGTCTGGATCAACCGGTCTCCAGTGAAAAATCACTTTGTCAGTCACGCAGTCGAGGTCTGAACTCGATGACCATCCAAAATAAAGATTAATGCCTCGAGAGAATTTCTCTGTTCGCTGGCCGACCACAGAGGACAAGGCTGCTTCAGAGATGGAGGAGTGCGAGGGAGGATGATTTAAAGATACAAGATATGAGAAGACAGTGGAGGTTAAACAAAGAGACTGAAGGTGAGGAATCTGCAACCGAGCTCTGTTTAATCTGCATTTAGAAGCTGAATTATCTCAGGAAGGTGAAGAAAAAGGATTTCATGGTCACGAAAAAGGAGTAATGTTAATAATTATGCTAATTTACTAAGCAGAATGTAATGATAAATAACGCTGTATTTGATTCTATAACATCACTGTTAGTTCAATATTGACTCAGTTATGCCTTTTTTATTATCAGCAATTCTTCAAACACTGCTCAAATGGGATGGATTTTTACGGCAAATTGGACCACCGGCCCAGCCGACAGAAGAACAACGTGACAATTCTTCAAATTTGTGACAAAGGTGTGTCGTGCGCTGCTGATCTGTGACAGCAATCTCAGACACTCCAACACTCTGTCTGCTTCCTCGCTACATTCAATTTATTTGAACTCAACCATAGAATTCTTTTGGGTCACTGTGCACTTTCTTGTTTGATTGAATGCATTATGTAATTTTTCATACTGATATTCATCGCTCACTGAATGAATAAACTGAAGTTGAGTCCAGTGTGATATTTTAGTTCCAAATGTCTGACCCTTGTGCTAACATCGCAATGGTGTTCAACGTAAACAATGGTAGGTCAGTGAAAAACAGGTGCTAACAAGACCAGCATTTTGAGTTGTGTACCTGAGAGGTCTAAGCAGGTGTTCAAACCCTCGTCACCGCCTCGCCCCGACTCTGTCAGGGTGCTGAACAGTGTTCCGATGGGGTCCAGTGGATGTCCCACCCAGCCCTCCATGTTCGTAATAGAGGTGTGGCCTTTATGGAGCAACTCTGAAACAGCCAAAAGTGACACCGTTCAGCACAAACTCCGCAGAGGAAGTGCCAATTTACAAAATATCACTTTGTGACAAACCTTTCTTGTGCCGTCGGAAGTGCTCAAGTTGCCTCTGCTGTTGCCGCCGTAATGTGTTTACCACCGCGATAGCCAGTCGAAGAGCTTCTCTGGGGTAACCGTGTGAACGCAGGGCGTCCACCCTCGCACATGCCGTGGGAACATGTTCTGAGAGAGAAAGTTGTCCATGAATACCGCGGTCTGCGCACCGTCGTACGAGGTATTGGACACACACTCACCGTGCCACAGGGGCCAGCCGCGTGAGTCGAAGAGGGATCCCTCCTGGTTATCATGGTAACAGTAGTTGGCATAAAGGTCACTGGCGATAATGTGCTGAAGGTGCCGGTCCTGCCAGTGCAGGTCGCAGGCCTCGATGGCTCGCGTGAACACAGTCCTGTGGGGTCGCATCTCTGCAGATGAAGAAGACGCATTTAACGCTATAAAAACAGCATGACATTTGTTCTTGTAGAAAAAACATCTTTCGTTAATGTCCCATCCTGTCGCAGCCCTCTTGTCACGGTTTTCAAAAAGTTTAAATTCTTGACATATGTTGGGGGGGAAACATGCCACTCCCTGACCTTGGTTTCCGTGGGCGCCCTGAGGCAGTGAGTGGGTGAGGTTGGGCAGCTCGTTGCCGTGGTTTCCATCCTCCCAGGGGCAGACGTCCACACTGTTCCATCTGCGCAGCTGGCGCAGCCATGATGACTTCTGCTCAGCCTTGCAATGGGGGTTCAGTACGATGCACATCCACAGGGCACCTGGATACACACACGCGCACACACATCAGTTAAACACAGCACTTGAATAAGCACAGTCACCCGGTGTCTTCAAAACAAACTTAAACTATGTTATCGTGCAGGATTCGTCGCTGGCAGCAGTTTCCTAAGACGACCAAAACATAGTTTCTTTTCCCGAGCACATTTGGTATGCTGCCGCCATCTTGCACTGGAATTCAAAACTCTGTGAAAACAGAGAACTTAACTAGTCCCGAGGCAACGCTGACTGCACACACATCATTTTGGAGTAAATTGGAACAAACAGAATATGAAAAGTGGAGACGCCTCCTGGGATGCAAACACATTCAGGGATTTAACTCTCAAGTCTGCTGGAGATATGTACACTCCTCAGAGTGCGCGTGTGTTCACATGCGTGTGTGTGGAGGCAGAGAGAGTTCAGGATGAAGGGCAAAGACAATGACAGTGTATAGACGAGAGGCAAGGAACACAAGAGAGCGCAGAAGAAAAGGGGAATGGAAATGGGAGCAGAGATGATTTGGACAAGGAGACATGGCTGAGGACAAGTGAATGAGGCTCGTCTTTGTGTCTGGAGGAGACGAGTAGCTGCAGCACCAAAGGAGAGAAAGACAAAAGAGGCCGAGAGAAAAAGAGCAGTGCCGAGAGGCAGCATTCACCACACATCAGGGGGAGTGATAAGGACTTGGGAAGAAGGGTTTTGAAGTGTGGACTTCAAAGAGAGCGTGCTCACACTTCCAAAAATACGTGGGATTGAAGCAGATGAGATCACTGCGCTGTCCTCACAAAGTGCAGAACAAGACCAAAGGGAGAAAAAGAACATCATCATCATCAACAACAGCAGCGGCAAGCAAGACATCAGAGAGACAACAAAGACAGGAGACAACGCCGCGGCTGCTGTCCCGGTGATGTGCTTGTCGCTTCTGTGGTTTTGCTTCAGGTAGTTTGTCAGATGAGCTACACGCTGAATCAAACCAACAAGGTGGAGAGAGAGGCGCACTCCTGTCACCTCCGCTACATATATAGCATCAAGCGTTCCCAAATAATGCACAGGTCATTCAACCTGGAGGTTTGATGAGACACTATGTATCTGATCAAACTGCTGCGACACCAACCAATACTGGAGGTTAAAGTGACGCGCAACATACCGTCATTGTCAGATTAGTTTGCTTGAATCTGAACTAAAAAAAAAAAAAAAATCTGAAAAAGCACAGCTGTTGTAATGCCACTCCCAGCCAGTAGGGACAAAAGACAAATTGCATGGAAGAGAAGCGTAATATTAAGTGACTTAAAGATGCATAAGAAGAAAAGAAAGCTTAAATTCCTAGCTCAAATTCCCTGTCATCTTCTTACTAGTGTGTGCGTGTGTGCGTGCGTGGCACACTTACCAAGCTCGTCCCAGAGCTGTCTGTACTTGTCGGTCATGGTGGTGCCTTGCTGTCTCCACAGTGCCAGTCGTGGGTCTGCCATGAACTGCTCTGTGATCAGTGTTAACATTCTCGCTCCGTTGGAGTCACGCATCTTCAGCATCTCCCGCACCTGCAGGGGGACGGAGGAGGCCGTCACAAACACGCCCGCACACAAACTATGGGCCGGCAACACGCAAGAGCCGCAGGGGGTCTTGTTCACAGCTTACAGCGTGGACAGGAAGAACCACGTCGATGCCTCAATCCAAATGAGGGAACACTATTCTGAGTCTATCACAGATTTGTTTACATGTCAGATGTTGGGAAAACATTTTAACCGACAGTAAATTTAAAGTTCATGCTAGGTCAGTGACTACAGTTCAGTCTCCCCATGACACAGAAATGCTGCGACACCAGACCACGTGCCTCACGCAGGACGTGTCAGGGTGGCTTCAGCTGCTTCTAGTTTTCCACAGACAGTGAGCAATGGCGCGTGTGATTTCTATGCCAGGACAAACGTGTGGTGACTGCTCACGGACCTTGCTGAAGAGCAGGTTGAGCTGCTTGCCCGAGCCGTGGTATCCTCCCTGGGACAGGAACAGCTTGACCTGCTCCTGGACCTGCTCCTCGTCCAGATGCCAACAGTTTTCATCGTCCACACTGGCTCCTGCCGTGGGGTCCGGCGCCCCTGCAATCAGGGAAGAAAAAAAAACACGCACACATGGTTATTTTAGTTTTGGAGTGGCAGGCTCTGCACATTGTCTATATTCAGCAGACTTTTGCAAATTGTAATCAGATTCTTCTCATCACATTGCGGGTCAACCAAGGTCCAATATCATGGTCTTTTATTAAAATCTCATCACTGCACTGAGTCGAACTCACAAAAGCATGAAGGCTTTTAATTATACGCGGATAGATTTGTCTAAGAATGGGCACTTCATGAACACCGGGGCATTTGGATCGTGATTGGTAAGACACTGGAGGCGGGGCTTAACGCTCCTGACACTCCTTCAAAGTCCGTTCTGTTCTCCAGATAGTAATAAGTGATGGTCAGTTAACCAGCAATTTGTGTGAGAGGACCCTTCACTTTTTTGAACTCTTATTTCTAAAATTGATTTCTGTACAATATTAATTCCGAAAAGGCAAAAGAGGATTATAAAATAGTGGATTTATTTTATTCTAATGAAACTCCACTATTGAGGGGGAAAAACAGTATTACAAACTATTTCTAGTAGTTGAGGGAGTAAATGTATGAAAATGAGAAAGAAAAGTGAAGTATGTTATATAAGCTATAGTCCTTGCATAAAGATACATTGAAAGTTAAAGCAATAGTGCCCTTATTATTACGGTCAAAACATTTCCACTCTGACCTCACAGGGACTGAAAGGTAAAGTCCATATGTGGCGGTGAGGACTCATATATGCAGAGGTATTTTCTCAAGATGTGTGAAGGAGTTCTACGTCAATCACATAAAAATGTAATATTATATCATAGATTTTTCATCATCCATTATTAATCGTCTTTTTTTCCACGTTGAAACATTCCAACGAGAAAAAGCATATTCCACATTCATGTTTGATTTCAGACCCTCGTGCAAAGCACCGAATTCCGCTCTTATCAACGAACCACTTGACGCATATTTAAGGGCGATAAAGAGACGATTTGGTAAAACTAACACCAGCTTCTCACTTTACGACAACTGTGACGGAAGAAAAAGGGCTTATTTCTATAAAAGCGGCGCTGGGAGAGAAGCCGGCTAATTGAACAGAGACACTGGTGCGAGATGCTTCAATTCAAAGGACGTTTCAATTTTAGAGAATTACTGATGGAAGAGCACAATCAATAGGTGGTGGAAATATCTTGGCTCCCATCTGGCTAATTATTTCAATTGCATTCTTCCTGTTCATCCCCCTCTCTTTCGCTTCCTCCGCGTTATGTCTCCCTTGATTTTTATCACTTCCTCTTCATTGTGATGAGACCTCAGCAGGGTACCAATACCCAGAGAGGTGCACTGCTCCTCACCTCTGGCCCCTCCTCCACCCGTCTGTGTACAGGTAAACAAGCGCTCTATAGTGTTGATTAGAGGTAAACAATCTCTCCTTTACCGTCTAGATCCCACTAATGAGCAGCATTGATCCTGACACACTTTACCTTCATCCTGCAGTCGATACACACTTGCAGGTATAGGCGCACACACACACACTAGCATGATTTCAGGGCGAAACACAAGCACACGTGTGCCTTCATCTGCATACCTCACTTGCTACTATTGTTAAAACCAGCCAGTCATTGTAGCTTCAGCAGAATAACAAATAAGGTACACATTAGGATATATTTGGGAATATACAGAACCACAAGGGTGTCGAGAAAATAATAATATACGCAACAAACATATGACTGATTCATATCTTTGGGCTGTGGGAGGAAACCAGAGAGTCTGGAGCAAGCATGTGGAGATACAAGTGTTTGTTTTGCTAAATTCAAACCTCCAGCTGGAATCAGAACGAGGGTTTTGTGTGTATTTTTATTTATTTTGAAATATCATGACAATTATCTGTGAGTGATGTGAGATGATGGAAGGAAAAGAACAGGAGAAAAGGGCTTTTAGGTCATGAAAAGTCACAAGCTGTCTTGTAAATTCAAGGGCATAATATACACCATATATTATATTATAATTTCTGTAAAATGAAAAATGTATTGCAGTAATATGTGAGTGTTTCGTCCCTTTATTGTATTGCTGGATCGGAGGAGATGCTTCATGTATGTTTAAACCACCATTATGTGGTCAGTGAAGGGTTTATGGGTCACTTGCAATAGCAAACCGGTTTCAATGAGGGTTGGTTGGTACTTTTGTATTTGGAGAGGATAATCAATTTTATTTTTGATAAGCATCATCAACCCAAATAATATTTTAAATTATTGGTTACTGTATACTCCCTACATGTCAATACATTTCCCGTGCTTCAGGTTTGAGATTATATGGAATACTTCAATGACAGCTGATGATGAATGAACCTCAAAACTCCTTCATTCTTGAACTCACTGACACTCATTGACAGTAAGAAGTCTCCTCACCGTGAACCTGGTTGATCTCAGAGTTCTGCGACAGAATCTCGTCCGCCAACTTCTGCGCGGTGGGCAGTACTTCAGTGTGGTGGACCGAGATCAAATACTGGACGAATTTCTGCAGCTGGTCTCTGCTCATCTGGAAGAGCGTTTCCGAGATGGGCAGGTGGAGCTTGACCTGCTCCGGCTTGCGTACTCGGTAAAGTGACAGCGCCACCACGTGGGCGCAGTAGAAGATGTCTTTGTTGCCGCAGGTGCACGTTACCGCCGTGATCTTGCAGCGGTCGAAGCTGACGCTCACGCTGCAGACGAGTTCAGGGGACGAGGGGGTGGCCGGGTCCGTCACTGTGCCGCTTAAATGGAAACCTGAGAAAACAGAAACAGAGGTCAAGTTAACGCAAAGGAGATCACAACACAGCTTACAGCTAGGTTTTTTTTAGCTTCTTTTATTGGTTCATAGCTATTATTCGAGGGGAGAATCCAAGTTTCCCACATAGGGATCCGCTCAGACAGGAAGTGATGAGCAAGGTGATGATGCGGACTACGACATCGGCAGCGTTTGATCTCGTCCTGACTCTGCTATATCTGGAGGCACGGCTGGTCATTATGCAAGGATGAATATGAATGAGTGGGGCGGCGTCGGCGGGCCTGTCCTAAAACACACGCTGATGAGCATATGAAAGAGACACACGTGCGCACACACACAGAGTCGCAGCGTGGGATCATACATTTATTAATAGTGGGAGTGGTCATGAGGGGCTGAGAGCGGCTTATGAATGCATTTATGTGCTCAGGAGAGATCTCAGAAGAACATGTGGACCAGCCGAAGACATACATCTCTTAAATATGTTTATCAAAGGGCTGAGCTCACGCATGGCCGTGTTATCAAGCATGTATTAATGCAGATATCAAAGCGAAGGTAGCAAGGGCGGGCTTGATGGGGGGCGCTGAATATTTTATCACGTGTAGATGGAATGGGGGCGAGAGGTGGATTAGCGAACTCAACCGAGGTCAGGTCAGTGGCAGAAAGGGAGTGAAGAAGCAGGTAAGCAGGGTTGCCTCCGCTGCCTTCAAGCTCGGCGATAAAAATAAATGGTTGCAGATAAAAAGTAGTTATGGAAGTCGAGTATTTATCCTCTGTGGGCTGCTGCGAGCAACTTTCCTGAAAGTTAAACAGGCTCATTAAATTCCTTCCCAGTCAGTTGGAGGCCGAGAGTTATTTCGCTGAATTTATTCAGGTTTTTGAAGATTGAGGGTGGAATGAGCCGAGTAGCGCGGTTGTTTCTCCAAATACTTGTGACACACAGTCGGCCCCCAGGACCGTTCGACGAGCCATTTAGCTTAACCATGTGGATTTAGTGACATCAAAGAAGGTTGCTACTGACGGATATGAGGTGTTTCAGTCGGTGTTGATTCATTCACTCATTCACTTTGTACTGCCCATTACCATTATAGGATTAAAGGAGGCAAGGATTCACCCCAGCTTGGGGTGAAAGGTCAATCAACAATCAAGTCACACCCTCACACCTACATGCAATTTGGAACTTCTGTCCTTTGTCAGCCAGTAAAAACATCCATTGCACCCTCAGCATGGCGAGGACACAATGATAAAACTATGAGACTTGGATGTGCTTGTGACTTGGGTTACCAAACATAGACAACTAAAATAGAGTAAGTATTAACTTCGCTCAGCATGAAAGACACATTTTTAGAGGTATACAAGGTCACTCAAGGTCAAGGCATCACACAAAGTTAAGTGTCAACTCAAAGGGCAGTCTTTATGCAACTGGTCTTCAAAAGGACTGTTTTTACAATGGTCCCAAAGTCTTCTCTCATGCTTATTCTTCACGTTGAAACATAATTTTGGGGTCACAAACAATGCTCAGTCATGGGTGGCAGCAAGGCATGTGCTTCAGTAATAAAAAGACCAAATCTATGTCCAAGAAGAATTCAAAATCAAAAGGTGCTCCTAAACATCACTTAAAAAGCCAGTCAATAAGGTTTCCTCTCATTGTTCAATTAACTTCTACACATCTGCAAAAAAATAGGCGACAACAAATAGCCGCTGGATGAGGGAACCAGCAGTTCAGTATGAAGCTAAGAAGCCACAAAATCGTTGGCAAGAGCGGACGTCTGGGAATGTCATGGCTAAAGTTGGTATAACTCATATGCACTAGTGTGAAATATCAAACTGATAAAAGCCTCCCATTCCATAACAACACATTAAAGGATGGTGGCAAAAATCTGCTTACATATTCTGGACAATGTTTGAAGAGAAATGACTCAAAATAAGTTTGTGAGAGCTTCAGTTCTGCTGCTGTCAACTTTGAAACAGAAGTAAACACGATCTGGCGGTTTTGCCCCCTGCTTGCCATTATCTGCAAAACTTAGCAGCGATTGGCCCAAAATACCCAACACAGAGCAGATCTGCAGACCATTGCCATGGAGATATGCTTTTCCACTCGGAGAGCCAGCTGGCAGAGTATTTGTGAACAATATCCACAGACGAGGGGTGTGGATGCAATATGGCAGCCACGTGCATCTGTACTGATCAAAGCGTCGACGTCTCCAGCTGCGAGCGCGACACACTGAGTCACGCACTAACGGGACAAAAAGGTTGGTACCACACAGCTGCGGGGAGAGAATGCGGCACCGATTTAGCTGCGTTACAACGTGGCAATGAGCAATGCCTTTTAATATACACATGTGCATTCCGTGTTACTGTGTGACACACAGCTCAAAAACCAGCCCTCTGGTCCAGAATGAAAAGCAGGATCATCGAAAACATGTGAGAGAGCTCAAAGGAAAATCTGATCTGATAGAAACGTGCCTGTCGTGAAAACAGCTGCACTGCTTTTTATCAAAAAGTCTTTTCTTCCTCCCCGGTGGGAAAATCAACAGAACACTTTGCAAAACTCACAACGTGTGGAGGAGAAACACCGAACCGGTGTTTAAGTTTCCTCATTCATGAGCTGAGGTGTTAAAGGACTTTTTCACTGAGCTAATGAGACACTAGTGAGTTTGGACTTTCACCAGTAATACTGTGTTTATGATCATGACACCTTGTATATATGCAGTTCATCCGCATTAAATGTAGTATCACAAAAATCCCCCAGGAAGGTTTAGGTATTTTATATTATATTTTTCTAGTAATACTGGATTGCGTTTTAAGTGATCATCAATATTCAAATTATTTGAATATTGTACTTTTTTTTATCATTTATGTAATCATTGTTATGTGTCTTCCTTCTTTCATCTTGTATTTCATTTTATTTTTGGATAATATTTTGGAAAATTGTATTTCAATTAATATAGATAAATTATTTTTATTATTATGTTCACTTTATTGGTATATATTGTATTTTTGGTGTGGTGTGTGGTCTTCAGCCCAGGTATGATTTAAATCAACATTTTCTTATTTAAATGTTTCTGCTTGGTTTTTTTTTCCTTCCCCATTTGTTAAATATAGTTGCATGTGTTATTTCCTTTATTCCCCAAATGTGTTTCCTCTCAAATTGGTTGTATGAAAACATGTTTTTCTCTTAACTTATATTTCTATTATTTATACAACCGTTACATTATTTTCGAAAAACATTTCATTTAATTCCTCCTCAATATCCGATTGAGTAAAAACAAAAAAGCGACTCCTCTGATCTTTATTTTTGTTTTGTTGATGCTGAGATGAGTCAGCTTGAGGGTGAAATTCAGGGGCCATGTCTTTGCAAAAATATGATTCCAGTGGCGCACCTGAACAGCCCCTTGTCTCAATGCAGCACGTTTTGCTTTAAAGGACACTTGCTCTCTTTAGCCTGCGTACCGCCCTCCATCCACATTCCCACAGCTCTTTCACTCTCACTCTCTGACAGATGGGTAGGTAATGAGTTTCGCCTTTCCCCATCCAATCGTCTGGGCACTGAAAACTGCCCCCCACGCCAAAAAATGCCCTTTTAATTTAGCCAAGCGCTGAGTACAGGGATATTACTGTTTAGACACACACCCTCCCATGACTTGCTATGAATCCCTCAATGTCTCATGTGCTAGCTATTAGAGAGGCTGGTTCCCCCCTCTCGCCCGGTCCAGCCAGCTCCCCACTTCACCGCTCTTCTCTGTGGATGTTCAAGAGGCCAGGATTGGCTTTCAAAGTAACCATGGCGGCCATTTTTAGAACAAGGCCTCAGTGAAGTTGCCCTAGAAACCCCTTCGGACCGCCCTGGTGAAATCACACTTGGCCCGGAGCACGTTGTGTGAAGGAGAACCCAAAATGTGTGAGAGGAACCAGCAGGAAAGTATGTGGGTATAAATAAATACACACATATATATACGTTCAAAACCCCACAAAGATTTGTGGACCACCCAGGAACTTTAAGGGGGACCTACATCAAAGCATTCCTATAAAGTAGACCGCTACTCTGTTTCGCTTTGTGATTTTTTTAAACTGTTGCAGTCGGACCTGGGTAGGGGGGCAGCCCAGGGGCCGAGTCAGGTCTTGTTATCCCCCCAGGTGACCGCTTTCAAGTCAAACTAGATGCAAACTTGTTTCTTGCCCCAATATTTCTCTAGTTGAGTGTAAATTCTGACGCTTATTCCCGGAATGTGGAGACAGCGGGGGGTTGGAGAGGGTCCCAGACACACAGGGATACAGCCTGGGTGTGGAGAAGGCAATCCATGGCAGGACATGCAACCATTCACACACTCACACCTGAGGACAATCACCAGTTAACCTCCAGACTGCGGGAAGAAAGCCTCAAGGAAAGGCTTGAGCTTCACCCCCAAAACACACATCTGCCCAAAGTAGTAGTAGTAGTAGTAAAAAGAAGTAATTTTGTATATAATTTCCAAACCACTATCAATCCCCAGCATATTCTTAGAACTTGAAACGTTTGCATTTGTCCTCATTTTCCTCTTCATATTACATCTCTTTGTGCGCGTTTTCTTCTTTAAATAATCTCCTCTCTCATGTATAATCCAGAGCTCTGTTAATCTGCCAGGTCCAGTTTAGTTTTTAAAAAAGTTGAGCTCTAATTTGAAAGAGGGCAGGCTATGATCTGTGAAAAGGTTTCGCTTACCTCGGCATAAACCACCCCCCAACTCTGAAATCACTGGCCTCAATTAGATTGAGCAACATACATATATATCAGAAATGAAATTAGGATTCCGAGTCGATGGGGAGAATCTGGGCCCAGCAGTGGGGAGGCCGTCAACTTTATTGGCTGAATTGCTTGGTGAGTGACTGGCACCTAAATGCAATATGGCACCATGCCGTTTCAGTTTGGGCCAGGGCCGGAGATTCTCAACACATCAACTGTTTCATTACCAGGAATGGAATAAAAAGTCAAGAAAAGAGACAAAAAAGAGGGACAATGGATTTATGGCATTAATCTTATGAACTGAATGAAGTAGCTGGCGGATGGAATTTGATAATTTTACAGGTCAGGGGTCGAAGATGATATAAATTCAACGTTGCACAAATATCTTTTCATTAGGTCAATATTTGAGTGCCTGATGCAGATTATTCGGCTTCAGATTATGTACGATGACCAGAGGAGAAACAGAGCATGCCAGCCATTTTCATAAAATTACTAATGTAGTTTCAAACATCATAGCAAACACTCTTCATATCCTCATTCACCACATCCATGAACCTCTGTGTTGGTCTTCCTCTTCCTCGTCTTCCTACATCATGGTATCTCTCACTACTGTCCCCTTACACGTTCCATTCACTGTCATGTCACAGACGGCCCTTCCACTCATTCCACCCTGCCTGCAGACTACACATGGAGGTGGACACACAAGTGTCACACAGATAGGGCCACAATCCCCACTAGAGAAGTCACACATGTGAGGACATGTGAACAGAAACAATGAAGGGCCTGAAATCCCCTTCATCTGGACTCCACACAACAGAAACCAGTCTTCTGGCCAGAATGAGGCCCCGCTGAAAGAAGAGCAGAGCGGAGGAAAACCTCTGGCCTCAGGAGGAAGTGGGGCGACCCCCGCCTCTAATTCTGCTCCCTCCCATGGCCAAAGGAGGGTCTCCATCATTGCTCCGTCTCAATTAATACAGAGACAAACACCCAGCCTCTCAGGCAGCTGGAGAGGAGAACAATCAGAGCATGTGTGGTCCTTTAAGGAAGCCGCCATACTGAGACTATAAACACAAACGCAGACCCCGCTGCTGTGTGTGTGTGTCTGTCCTTGCTATGGGAGTGGGTGGAGTAATACAGTAAAGCACAAGGGGGCTACAGTCATGCCTAACACTGGTCTCTGCAAAATATTAGCTACGATTCCATAAACACAACATAAAACTACAAGAGGGAGCAACAAATACAATGTTTCTGACAAACCCATACATCATATTTAGCATATGTATCTGAAATAAATCTATTATCTGCATTGCTTTTTGGCTAGAATTAATTCTTATCCTCTCATATTGACAAACAAAAACATGACAATATTAGTATATTGAAGAACCATACTATTACTTTACTTTTTACCTAAAAAAAATAAACACTTTAAGTCCTCTATTTACTCAGTTTGGATCAAAGAATTTTAGTTGCCCTCACACCTAACAGTTATTACCTAAAGTAGTTTTCCTCACAGGTCCCTTTTCTCTCCCTGTCCTGTGAATGTTTGGGCAAACGCAAATAAGCATAAATTAATATTTTGACTCTCTACGAATTCCAATCTTTTCAGTGGAGAGTGTGACAGCAGGATCTACGTTCTAATCACAGAGCGGGCGCAAAGGAAAAACATGTTTGCACTGACGGCCGTGTGGGTGATTGGGCTTGTCATCGCGTGGCGGTCGAAATGACAGTCGTCGCCTGGGCTGCTGCCACGCTGTACATCAGGAGTGACTTGCAATTTTCAAACTATCACTTTCGGAATAGATTCTAATTTTGCTGGATCGGACCTGTCAGGCGGCGCTGGTGTTGACGCTCCACTGCGCTGATCTGGGGAGGACTGGACGGTTTCTTCACATGGACATCTGAACAACTTTACAACACTCGTGAACAATGACCCGCCAAAATGGCTCCAAACGGTGCATGAGACGTTGCTCTGCCAGAGTAGACGCCTTGATTACCCAAACAGGATCTCGTCCACTACTTCCTGAATGAATAAAAATATGGGACCTATCTAGGTCTCCAAGCCTCGCAGGTCACAGAAGGCAAAATATCATATCTGACTCAAGGAGAAAAAGCTGGACTGCAATTTTTCGACACTTGGTGAAGACATTGTCGTCAAAAGAAGCGTGTGACAAATAAATAATGCGCCAGTCCATGACCAGCAGTGTGTATTTTGATAGCCAGTTTGAAAACATTTAAGAGACCGCCACATCTGTAACTGTCCAGTGAGTGATACTTAATGTTTTCATGCTTATGCTATGTATTCAATCTGAAACAATGGTTCAGGTCAGGACCCAAAAGTGGGCCACTTCCTAGGAAAATAATAATAATCAGCTATTTCCAGTTTCAGTCAGCCTTTGGGGGGAAAAAGACAAAGCCTTTATACCACCTACTTTGTTTGTTGCGATGAACTATTCACAAAGACACTCTGAAATTCCTATTAGATGTAACTCCAGAGTGACACCGAAGTGGTATCAGGCAGCGCCACACAACAAATCTCTGTCACTGGAGAAGTCAGTGGGCTGCTAATTCCGTCTCCTGGCTGTACATTAACTATACATTATCCCAATCCATGTGCAAGGTTCATTAGTGTGAATGAAATTACAGCTGGCTGGAAACGAATGTCTGTAATTAGCAGAGGTTCGTTCCCAGTAGAGCCGCTCCGACCTATAGATGGAGGTAATGGGATCCATTGGAAAGCCATTGTCTGCTACTTGAGGGGGTGAGGATCTTTTTAATGACAAACCTATACAGGGGAGACGGTATAGCGCCTCGGTGTTTCCGTCTCATATATGATGTAGGAACCAAATTGAATTGAACACACAGTTTTTTTTTAAAGCATGTTTCTACAAACACGCAATGCTTCACTTTATGAGTTTTTTGTGACAAAAATATATTAAAGAAATATTGCTCGATATTAAATTTAAAGTCTTTCATTTTTCATCAATAAGACTGAATAAATATATATGTATAAAAATAAGTTCAAAGGAGTGATGAGAATATGTGCCTTTTAAAGCCAAGATGTGATGAAAGTGCCACCGCTTGAAGCTCATTGGCTGGAAAAGTGTGTTTGTGCGCACCTGGTGTATAAACCACACAAAGCAGTGTGGCAGAATGACATTTGCTCTGGCTGTCAGGAATCATTACAGATGTGTTATTCTCGTTTAATTTGACCTTTGCCCGGCAAATTCATTCGTGATTAATCTTTTGGATGAAAGTACTTCTAAATATTAGTCCTGGCATGAAAGACGGATGGAGAAAAAGAATGGTAGCAATGGAAAAAAAGAAGCCTCCACCCAACGACTAAAAGCAGCACGACTGAAATTAGGTCACGATCGTTCTGCATGATATGAAAATATCTGCGCACTGACCGGACCGGATGGAGACTAAAAGGATGGATCCATGTACCTGAGCGTGCATCCAGGCGTGGAAGTAACATTTTGGAAACAGGGGTACATCATATTTCCATCTGTCTTTCTGGCTCCCTTATAAATAAATCACATAATATTCGCGAGTAAAGACAATATATTGAAAAATGGATTCAATTTTTAATAAAAGGGCCTATTCGATAAATGAGATTTAAAAAGTGTCTATTATGGCTACAAGTAATGTTCAGTGAAATCAAACGGTGCATCCTAAATGGCTTCTGATGTTGAAAATATGAATGATAAATAAATACATATTTCAAAAATGGTTTTAAAAAAAATCCAAAATTGTGACTCAAAAAACATTTTTGATTGTGCTACAAGCAACTTTCAAGACAATAGTGGCCATAAAGTAAAACAAAGAAAAAGCAGTTGGCGATTACACAAGAAAAAGCCTAATGCAATATTTGGCAAGGCTCATGCTGACAGGGCCCAGGGTCACATGATGCCCAGGTCAGCTTTTCCTGTTCCTTTCAGTAAGTCACCCGACACAGTCCAATACTCACACACACACATGCTACCCCACCCTTTGACACACACTCATGATGCCTTCATGCCTGCACGCACACTGGCTCTGGTGACTCCCTGCAGTCAACCTCCTTCTGCTCACAAATAGCCCCTCCTCTTTCCTTTTCCTCTCTCCAATAACTGCCTCCCCCTCTCCCATGACACACACACACACACACACACACACACCCATACACACAGAAGGCTGCCTAGCCCTAAGCTGACCCGTTGTGTGTACTGACGTCACATACTAGACAAGGGAGGCATCATTCCAGACACACACAGACGTGCACACACACAGGCCCCAGCCGAGGGGGAAGCTGCATTCCAGCACAGACACACAAACACACACCGCCACGCCTGGCAGTGAGAAGCATGGGGAGCGCTCAGCTGTAGCGTGGAGGCGGGGAAGTGGGGAGGAGGCCTGGAGGAGGTGAAGAGGGAGTGAGGGGGGAGTTTCGGTGGGGGGGGACGGGAGGGAGGGGGGGTTGATGGCTGTGAGCCAGAGTTCCTCTGAGCTCAGCACTTCCCCTTTCAGCTTCAGCCAGCCGCCAGTTTGCGTAACGTTGCCCATGCAGCCCGGCCGGCTTGCGCTTAACCCATTCCTTCCTGGAGTCACCGAGGTCACTCTGGCTGTTCTTTGTTCGGCGGTGCATGCCACATCCTGCGGTACACCCGCCCCCACACAAAACCACCGCAACCTCCCACGATAGATAAAAACACATCAGTGGTCACACTTCCGTGTTATTACCTGACAAAGATAAGAGGACATGGTGATGACTGGCAGGCTGTGGTTCCACCGCAAAAAATGCTGACATCACAAAAGTGGCTCTCCCTATACCTAACCTCACTTTAATATTTGTTGTCAACAATACCTCTAATCCATGAGAGCATCGCTTTCAATTTATCAAAGCACAGTTACACAGGTGGTTAAAAATATATATACAAAAAACAAAACAAGAAAACTGCCACCAAGATCACAGGAGATTCTTTTTTAGAAGACAAACTAAACTATACATCTGTGTCCTTCGACAAACAATCAAACTCATCAGTCTTCCGCACTCTGGAGAGACGGATGAAATCCCAAACACACCGGAGAACAATGTAGGAACCTGAGACCTTCTCAAATGGCATGGAAAACCTTAAACCTAAACAGAGAGATGCCCTTTATGCAACACACAATGGGTGATTGTCCACAGACAAAGGGTGGAATTTGGATAAAGGAGATGCTAATAATGGTCTGGAACAAAAAAAAACACTCAACATACGTATATATATATATATACATATATATATATATATATATATATATATATATATATATATATATATATATATATATACCCACTGACAATCAGATTCGTAGGCCTCAGTACCTAAAAAAACAGTTACCATTTGCTGAGTAAATGTTGGTCACAATACCTCTTGTGAGGCCTTGTACTTAAGCCTCCTTTAGTAAATGAAAAAATGCAACTGGAGTCACACTAACCGCCACTGACACAGGGACGGGCAAAAAGGGGGGAGAGATGGGAGAGGCGGAGAGCTTCTCTCACATTTAATATCATTTGACACGCGTCATCCAGCATCTCTCAGAAAGCCGGTGAACCTTCCGTCAAAGAAACAGCTCGGGCGAAGACGCCGCGCTCGGATCTACACACCGCACCTTGGATACAAACACACGCCAAAGACAAAGGCAAATATCAGAGCCGCATGTCTCTGTGATCAACGGGCTGCTGCAGGAAATGGGAATAGCCAGGATGAAGCCAAGTGAGTGGAGAGTGGTGGGGGGGAGACCAAGAGAAAGGTTGAATGCGTCTCTGCAGATTCACGGTGGTCGATTCTCTTGCCTGCAGGCTATTCCTGTAAATATTGATGTTGATGTTAGGACCACTCTCTTAAGGATAAGCTATAAAGCAAGGGGGTTAGTTTTACTCTGCGCAAACTGTAAGCATCTAAAATCACATGCTCCGTTTGGCCTTCTCTGTTGAGAGTATTGAGGGGAATCAGCCAGAGACTTTCACGGGGTGAAGAGCCGCAACCACATGGGGGAATTGAGTTCTCTCAGAGGGTTTACAGCTCACTAACCTCCCACTCTCCTCCTCTCTAGATGGTTTAGGTTTCGACTCTCAAGCTAAAAGCAGGCAGCTGACATCAAAACCTTCGCAGAGACCCCCTATTTCCCAGAAACGACTCTCATTTCATGTAAATAGCTGCCTTTCTTTGTTACATTGAGTTAAATTGCACCCTGCTGGACAAAGAGAGAGGCAGTATCCACACCAGAGACTCTTTTGTTGACATTTGTATGTGTCGCCATGGTAACGCTTGACTGACCAGCACAGACGTGCACGTACTAGTGTATATTCATTCAAGGGTTGCGTTTGTTGGAGGCACACATTGTGCGTGCGTGTCCGCAAACACAAGACAATGAAGGCGGGCAGGTCCACGCACACAGAGAGACTAGCGGTAAGCTAGGCTAACATAGCACGCCACTATCGAGAGCAATCCAACAGTCTCACTCATGTCAAATTTAAAGCTAACAAAATACTGATCTGGTAACCAACATGCGCTCAAAACGGTTCCAAACCTCCAGTCGCTTAAAGCAGACACTGAAAATGAAATAAAGCTGGAAAGGAATCGATGCTCTCCAGACAGACGACAGCTCACTTTGGCCACAGACAGGTTGGTTCTTCTGTGTCCATTGACCTTTGAAATTGCTGTCACCGTCTGCGCTCTCCACGCATTGTTTGATCAAATTAGCATTTTCATAGATGACAGAAGAGTAATCGTATCTGCATGCAATTATGATGATTATGCCTCTTCAGAGAGTCGTGAAGTGAAGGACAATGTCACCGCCGAGACCACATGAAACAGAGGGCAACTTGCCTTGTTTATCTTTATAACTGTCTGGACTTTTAGATACTCGTCGCCTTCATTTAGGAGAGTTTAACAAGGGGGGGGGGAAGGAGACATCTGCATATAAATCATCTGGACACAAATCATAAGTGTGAATGTGTGTGTGTGTGAGAATCCCCTCCTGTCATCACTCACCCATGAAGTAGGTCAGTGAAATTTGTCCAAATTAGGTCAGTGGCCGTCAATGGGTGCCAAATGACACAAGGAGAAAAAAAGGGTGAGAGCAAGACAGAAGACGTGTAAGATCAGACGCCGAGTTCATTACATCCAGCTAGTAAAAACACACTCTCCTCGCCAACAGAAGAGAGTGTGATGCCATGAACGTCATGGCATCAGAATTCTTCATCTTCAAACATCCCTGGTATCAGAAGCAGTGAGCATCAAAAGTCTGTTTTGATTGAAAGTGCTTCTGAAAAGCAGTCTGATTCAGTTACAGGGCTTAAGGTCTGATTATTTAGGATCCATCCTCCTCCTTCTACACCCTCTAGCTGTTTGGATGGTTCCGTCTTTGTCATCTGCCTCTGTTTCTTCAAGCATTCCCCTCCCTGTTTTTTCTCTTCTTGAAGCATCCTCAGTGTTGTTGCAAGTTGTTGCCAATAAATGGAGAAGCGCAGGAACCTTTGAAGTTTTGTGGCGCAGCGTGATTTGCTTTCATCGCCCCCCATCTGTCAGTCAACAACAGAAAATGTGACTCTGAAAGGAAACTTTCACTGCCCTGCTCATTTCAACAACCTCCGACGTGCATGCACACTTGAACACAAAGAGAACAATGAGAAACAGCAACAACAAAAGTGGTCTAGGACTTTGGACGGACAGGGAGTGGGCTCAACAAGGACACACAAAGAGCTGTGACTGGTACGCTACTGTCTCTGTGAGGCCTTATTGTCCCACATCTTTATGGTCCTTCTCAGTGTAACAACTTTTTCTAACTCAAACACACTTTGCAACACTTTGAAAAATGCACCGTCTGCTATCTTCTCTCTGGTTCTGATCTCTATATTTCCACTATCATCTCAACACTGAACATCTTGTGGAACATGAGGAGTTTTTTTTGTACTTCTAACCCAGTTGAATTCACAATGTCGTTCACCTTCAAATGAATGAGATACAGTCACAGCCCTTGCTCATTCCTCTACTGTTCAAATTTGGCAACACCCACAACAAAGAAACAAGCTGAACAAGTGTGCAAATACCTGCTGCGATTGAACCAAATTAGCTAGACAGATGGGCCACTCAGACCAATGCAAGCTCAATAGCAACGAGACAGATGCTACAGGTGCTACAATGCGACTTGTGTTTGCCAAGATTAGATTTGTTCAGTCTACATCTCAGGCAACGCAATTGTTTTGAACCATCGTTGCTTTCAACAACCCTGGGAGGTTGTTTGCTCGTATGCTACTCGAAACCTTTCAGTGAAAACCAAACGCATCAATCCTAAATGTTTTCTCTCAATATTCTAAACAAAGGATGGGCGCAGGGTCTCTTTGTGTGCGCCAGAGCTCCGTCCATAGTAGCTGCAGGCTACTCTGAACTTTATCCTGTCAGCTCCTCAGTGCAGTTGGGTGTGTAACTTGGAAGCTAACTGACAGGTGTCTTCTGAGGGTAACATCTGTTACTGGAGAGTGACGCTGGATCCTGGGCCTACATCTAATCACAGGCGCCTGTAGCCCTGCCCTGACAGCCACAGAGTTTGGGGGAGGGAAGGGACAAAGGCTGCCTTCCCTGGGCGGAAATCAAACTTCAGCCACAGGCTCGCCTGGAGAAGTGACAAGGCCCACTTCCCCTTTCGCTGCTGTTCTCCGTCCACCCCCTGCTGCCAATCATGTGTCATATGCTTCACACTCTGGGCCGATGCACACATTTGTGTGGCCAGTGCGTGTGTTTGTACCAGAGCTGGGCCTGTCTACATGAGTTAAAGAGACATACAGAAGCGAGAGACAGTCAGACAAAGAGACACATGAGGAGTCAAAGAGCTTTGGAAGAAGTGTCGAGCCAGAAACGACCAAATGTACAAGCTGAACGTGGCTGGGAGTGAAGCGAGCCACAATGAGTTACAGTGACTAGCATTACTAGCCAGGAAGAGAAAGATGGCTGGCTAGAGAGGACGGGTATGGGAGCCAGAGAACTGAACCGCAGCCAACCTGGATGAGGTCTCCATCCAGAGAAGTTGGGATAGTACCAGGGGCCCAGCTTCTCAGAGAAGAGAGGGGGAGGAGTGAATCAACAAGAGATGCAGAATGAAGAAAAGAAGAGGGGGGCAGGCTTATAGGCTAAACAGAGAGAGGGGGTTTAGGCTTTTCAGCTCCAGAGTGGGATGGTTGGAGGGAATGGTGAAGAGGCAGAGCTGGATTGGAAGCTTGGAGGCAAGGCCAGGGCTGAACTGGGGCTGCTGAAAGAGAAGCCAGGGCTAGACGCCAGAAGAGGGAGGGAATGGGAATGGAACGGGGGCTGGGAATGAGAGGAGGCTATGGCAGGGCTAGGCTGGAGCCAGAGCCAGAGCCAGGGGCCCCAGCTTTAAATTTAGTCAGCTGTTACTCTGGCCAGCAGCTGGAGAGACGCATGGAAGAGAGAGGAAAGGGAGGGAGTTGGACGGAACGGAGAAAGACAGAAAGTGAATTTTCAAACAAGGAAAGTGAGCACGGATGAAGAAGCGACAGGAAGGGGAAAATAGTTTGGTAATACAAAGGGTGGAGAGGCGGAGATAGAGGTTTGGAAAAGGGGACAGTGGAAAAGCCATTAGATTCCTTTGAGAGATAGAACAGTGCTGCAAGCAGACAGAAGGTGGTTAAGGCTCACTGGCGATGAAACCACTCTTCCCTCCTCTCTCTCCGGTCCTCCTGCTCCTTCATCCTTTGGTCCAACCGCCTCCTCTCCTTCCGTCACTGCTCCGCTACTCTCTGGCAACCTTCTCCTGGGCTCAAACAGCCCTGCCATTCATTACACAGAACCTGCATGCGTGACCTAAAACTGAGATCCCAAACAGGTGTCCCCCTCCCTCCCCTGAAGAAACACACTCTCGTATTCAAACACAGCAGAAGGAAAGGGATCATATATGACTGAAGGGGGAGGTAGAAAAAGGAGCTGAAAAAGCTCTCTGTAAAAGCCACTTGAGGAACAACCAGAGAAAAATGTATGTAATTAAAGCAGAGCGCCGTGTTTCCACACAGGCGGTGGATTCGGAGTATAGGGGAGTGAAGGTTTGCCACAGGGCAAGGCACTTGCTGCTGGCCCAGCACTTTATGCTCCATTTTATTCTATTCAGATGCACCAGGCGTCTGCAATGAAAGCATTTAGTCTGTGTATTACTGGGTGACTCAGCAGCTCACCGGAGGAGCTCTTCGTGCATATCAACTGCACAATCCCTATCGATGGCGTGGCACACTAAAGAGCCTATGGTTCATTCGCTTCCACACCAGGGCTTCATTTTCTCCTGCGACTCTGTCACCCTTGTCGTCAGCAATTCATTCCACCAAATGGTATTCTACATGCCTTTCTTTTCTTCTTCTGTCTTTCAGTATTGCCCATCAGAGGTTGCCACAGCAATTCACCCTCCTCCACCTTATCCTATCTTTTTCACATCCTCCTTTACGATATCTGTGAACCTCAATGGTTTGTTTTCCTCTGTATGGGTTTCTTTTGACAGAAAATAAATAGCTATACCATCTGAAATACAGAGTACTGTGGATAAAAATGACAAAAACAATTTTCTTCTTGCCTTATAGCCTGTTTCATCGCAACTGGCACCACTTTATAACAACACACTGGGGCTGCTAGCATGTAAAAGCTTCACATCAGAAGTCTGTAACCCACGGAAGTCAAAGTGAATCATGCTAGGCCTCCTTTCATGGGAAACTAAAGTGGGAAATGAATGCGATAGTCACTTGGAGGCTAATTTGAGAATAAAGAACCCCTGTATGTGGTGTCAAAATACATAAATTATCTTCCTAAACCACCACTTGTACTTCCTATTTCTCATCCAATGTAAGTTTTCAGGTCAAATTAAGATCTCCACTGGCAAGAAACCAGACAGTCAACTGACAAAGCATGCACAGAGTTGTCTTTCATCAACAGTACTGGAGGTGGGCAAGGTTTTTGCCATACTTTACATCAGTAATAAATTCAACACATTTTATGAAATGCATAAGTATGTTTTTCACGCTCTCGCGGTACACAGTCTTCTCAGAGAATGATTACGAAGACTTGGATAGAATAGATCACAGTCCATCTCACAGCAAACCTTCCACATCTTGCAACCTGAGAAAATACAAGAACACGGCTATATATGCTTAAAAAAACATGGACCAAAGTCAAGGGAACACTATGAGTATGTGTATTTTTTATACAATTTTTTAGTGACAAATGACTTAATGTAATTCTTTGACAGAACTGACCGACTAGTGAGAGCGTGAATACCGGGTAAACAGTCTTACCCCCCGAAAAAAAAAGCTTTCCACTGACACACAAAGGCAGCTTCGCAGATATTTTTGCAGCAATGCTTTTCCAGCCTATTCTCGCAAATTAGGAAGAAAATTGGTTCCAACGCCCATCCATCCCCCTACCCATCCATTGTTTTGTCTCTATCACTCTCTTGTCTCTGCATGACTCTCCCTGCACCCATCTGCCCTTTCTTCTTCATTCCACCTCTGTGCCTCGCCGTGCCTTCCTCTCCTCCCCTCGGTGGCGGTTAATGGCACAGGCATCCAGTGTGGAATATAGATCAGTGCGAGATGGATGGGGCACCAGGAGCTCCGGCCAGTCCCGTAGGTCCCAGACCAAAGATTAACTAAATATTAGCTGACAGGAAGAGAGAGAGGCAGGGACACAGCTGCAGCTGCTAGTGCCACTGCCAGCAGAACAAACGACAGAGGCTGTTTTTTAACCCCTTTCTGCTCCTGGGAGGAGGAGGCGGGAGAGACACATGCGATAAATACACACAGCACACAAAAATACCCAGAACACATTGGGGTGTATAGAGAGCCGTGGAACATTCGAGTGCCCAGGGAGAAGACGTACACTAATCACATTCTCTCCTCCCCCTCCTGGCCCTCCCATAGCGGACGACGATGGGGGAAAAAAAAGCGAATAAATCTTTATTAGGCGATGTGTCCCTCCTTTATCGATCGCTTTGCTCCTTTCCTACCCTCCCCTCGCGTCACACCCTCTCGTCCTCTCCCCCTGCTTTTGTTATTTTAGGCCTGTGTCTGCCACCCAGTCCAATTGAGTCAGGCTGTACATCAGAGAGGACCATTACCCATGTCTCCCTGGGCTGGGCTGTCACTGGCAGTGATGGGGGTAGGAGGTGAGGTGATGTAGCCACCCAGGAGGGACAACAATACCCGGCTAATAGCAAGACCAATGAGCAGAAGGGTTTGAAGCGACGATGCAGACGGACAGTATGACAGATTGGGAAAGCCTCAACACCACAGTCTGAAAGTGACACCTGACTTCACCTCGGCTCATGTACTGGCCTAAATAAAGACCTTATCTGACAAAGGACATTAAATCATACGGAAAAGTGTCACTGTTAATATTTAGTTTACCAAGGAGGAACTGTCAGGTCCTTCTTTGTCTGCCACTCGAACTCGATTAACGTCGCAGTTTCTTTGTAAATAGAACTTTCAAATTAACAAGCATGATGGCATTTTCCTCGCTCAGAAGGACGGCTCACACAGAAACGCAGAAGCCTACATTGGAACCAAACGAAAAGAGCATACATCCTATTTAAAATAATGACAACCATTTGCATGTGTTCGTAAAAGTTAAAAGCATGGAAGCAGGAATGCCACCGTCACAGACAAGACGATTTCAATGGGAGAGCTGTTTTCACGTGCCCTAGAAATTCAGTAAAGGTGGTACTGTTTCATTGAGTAACGCTCACAATGCCTGCTGCACAATGTTGGAAAAACGACTCGCAACAAATATTAAGCAATGCAATTTTGTTTTGGGGGCAGCTGGAGCCACTCCAATGAGCGAATGAATGCTCAATACTAACGTCCTTATTATGAGAGCATTACACAACTTATTTGCTTCAGGTTCAGTTCTCAAGGCAGCACATGAAAAAGGAACTATTATAAAAAGAAAGACAAGAGCAGTCTGTGGTAAAAATCAAACAAAATAGTCTTAGAATTCCGCTCTCTGAAGACATAGATGACCTTTTCATTCTTTAATTTAGTTACTGCATGGCGGCTTAAGGCAGGCAATGCTAATGGTTCATAACTAACAGGTGCAAACATTTCTGGATGCAAACCTGTCACCACACAACACATCCCTCAACCATGAATATTTGAATGTTCAACAAGCATAGCAAACTTCTCTAGTGTGCGTCATCTAAATGACAAGCGTTTAAAAAAGCTAATGATACCAGATGTAATTCTGAGTCGAGCATGAAAAACATCTGTGTGGGGGCCATTTAAAAACTTCTGAGAGAAACATCACAGCAAATAGGCCAAGTCCTGTTCGTCTCCTAATTTCAGGCGCTGGTAAACAGAGAGCGTTCTAAAGGCAGCGGTAGCCCCCGAGGTCTGGATGGGAACTGTAGGCAGTGAGAGCGGCGCAAGCTAGCCGGGTAGCTTCCCTCTGGGAGTTGAGAAACAGGAAGCACTATGGAAACACGCTGTATCCAGATAGGGTCCGTGTAAATAAGATATGAGGTTCTATTGCCTGGCTTGGGAAATGAAACTGGAAAATTGAGATGGAGGGAGGGGGGGCAGTGAGAGCTCACAAAGAGGAGTCAGGAATGTGGAAGAAAAGATAGGCAGCGTGATGGGAGGATTGGAAGGGTAGGAAAAAGAAATGACGCAACTGATGGACAGGAATGTACCGAAACATGCTGTAGTGGCTTGTTGACGAATTCGGAGACGACCTTTTGTTATTATATTTTGGATGACGAAATAATCGAAATAACATTGAGCTGGACAAACAATGCTCAAGGCTCAAACGTACATTTAAATCAATCAAATATTGGTACATTGGTAGTTCAATGTACACACATTCCAAAAATTCAGGTGAGTAGACACTAGTTTAAGACAGTAAACACTTTTTAAAAATTTGAGTTAAGTAACACAGGTCCAAGTGTGTATATATATATATATATATATATATATATATATAAGCAAGCAAGATTGAATGAAGTTTAGACAGAGCCAAAGTCCTGTCTCTTGTTCTGATCACCACTGAGCTTGAGGTACATGCTTGTCTCACAGCCACAACACAGTTGGACCAGGCACCGCCAGAGGCCCTGCGCACTCTGGACCCCTCCTCCTAACAGCTCACATGCCACTTGAGCCTGCCAGGCAAGAAGAGCACTGGGGTAAAATCCCCCACCCGCTGACGTGGGCTCAGATTCCTGATTGTTCCACAGAAACAATCTAGATTAATCTCTCAGGTGAGAAACTGCAACCCAAGGAAACAGGATTTTATGTTGCTCACATGCTTTACTGTAAAGACCATAATGTAAGCGCAGGAGCTGTCTATAGCGCTGAGCAATTGGTCACAGGAGGGACAGTCTGACCATGTTGACCTTTGGCTTCACAAAATCCCTCGGGGTCAAGTGAAGAGGTCAAAACAGGGCCAGTTCAGCGCCGGGGGAGGAAGCGGTCGATGACGGAACACCTCTGTCGCCTCATGCGCGATAAGGTTCAGCGGCAGGTAAACCCTCATCCCGCACAGTTGTTTATGCTACGGCGCCGAGTCACTGGCGTCCCAGCACCGACGGGCGACTGTGCGCCCTCGGAGCGTGTTTGCATGCGTGTGCGTGCAAGAATGGAAATGTGATAGGGTGGGAATGATGACAGACGGGAATGCCATCCACCCTCTTATCATTAGCATGCCTCACCTTTATTCGGCCTGACACAGAGCCATAAACATGCGCGGTGAGCCATTAACACACAATGGCCGTCCACACACTTCAGTGCACCCATGCAGATTTGAAAAGGTCATTATTAACAATAAGTGCTCAATTCTCAACACAACATGAAGAGGCAAATTTATGCAATTACGTGATTTGACAGCCGTTTCAAGTCTAATGCCATGCAGTTGGCATCTGCCTTTTGGCTGCGGATGGAGGAACATATAGATTTAAATACATTATCTTAATGGCAGCAACAAAAACTGAAGAGTGAAAACAGAAAAAATGACAAGCGATGATAGCTGAGAGGAGTGTTTCTGTGTTCCGTTCAAAGGTTCAAATTGTCGACATGTGTTGTCAGTGTGAGATATATGGGCAGAGTGGCAAGTGGAGAGGGTTTAGGTATTCCTCTTGAGGGGTCAATGACTCACCCTACAGTAGAACCGGAATATGTAAATATATTTTCCCATTTCACTATGGCAATGAACTGAAAAACCGTTCCAGGGGTTCGAGCTATGAAATCAGGCAGAGCAGAGAGCAGCTTCCTTTCTACGGAGAGCAACCAGTTAAGGTGATTCAGCCTTGAAAACCTAAGCTGGCGTAGGTGGAAAGGAAACCGCCCCAACAGCCAGTGACTAAACCTTTGTCTGTGAATGAATAGACTGTCTAAATTTCGTCTGACACCTAATCATTTAATTATCCTTGAAATAACAAAAACACAAAACTAACCTGATTTCCGATCAACATAACAACCACAGTCAACTTCTAAAAGCCAGTACGGAACATCCAGGCAAGAGAAGCAATGTTAGCAATGTTAGTGTGTCTATTTGGACTGGAGTCCTGAAGTGGATTGCGGTTTTCAAACATGAACAATCACGAAGGACGTGGTGAAATCAAGTGTCTCGGAGCAAAAAATATCAACCTAATATTCAGTCGAAAATAGGCTGTGAAAGGAGAAGAAAAAGTTCCATTGAAAAAAAAAAAACTTTTCAAATTGAATGTATGAATGATGACGTACTTGTACAAAAAGCTACTTCGACTGTGTCCGGGCCTCTGAGAAGAAAACAGATGTGATCAAAGTGCTCAAAGGCACTCTGTATTGTGACAACACTGAGAGCATGTGCAGTCTTGATCACGTATACAGCAGCACACTCAAACGCGGAGTATGTATACATATATTGAACATTCCACTGCAGTAAGCAGAGTCTTGGACCGCTTTGTGCTTATTTCAGCAGCCCATCGGTGCAAAGAGGAATTCATTAAAAAAAGGGGGGGAAAAAAGTGAAAGGGAGCATGAGATAGGAGAACGCTGAGTGCTGCATTCCCCTGTTGTTATTATTGCCAAATCGAAGAGAGAGGGGCGGCTGGTAATAAAAGTCATTAAATGAAATAGAAAAAACGGCTTTTAATAGGGTCTTGTCATTGTGGATTTAGTAGCCTTTCTGTCGCCTGCTCCCACTGCTCCGCTCGCCCCGCTCACGCAGAGGAGAGAGGCTGCGAGGAGGCACGACTGGATTCCTAGACAGAGTCAGCCAGCCGAGGAGCTGCGCTGACGCACGCCCATCAGCCACAGTCTGGGATGTTAGACAACTCAAACTCAAGACCATCAAGACCAAGCTCGTGCTGCGAGTTTATTATTTCTAACGGAGGCATCACGCAGACCTCAACATTAGTGAGCACATTTTTCAAGTGTGGTCTAATAGCGAGGGAGACAGAAACCTGGAATGGTGATTTAAGAGGTGTTTGGAGGATGTCTGGAAATGAAGCAGGCATAAGCTGAGCGGTGCCATTTCTTGAGTAATGTCTCGAAATGAGGAGAGCATAAGAAAGTTATGGCTGGATGTAGAGAATGGAACATAGCAAACTGGAAGATGCTGTAATCTGTGGTGGGAACTGTATATTTAAGGCTAAATCGGGGCTGGGAGACGGCCTCTGGAGAGGTGACATCAGCTGGGATCCTATGGAAACTATGAGCATAATGTAACCTGAAAAGGTAGAATCTGCTTCACATAAACAGGAAGGCAATGTTTGCTGCCAACTGCAAGCCATTATGCAAAAGACCACCATTGTTGTCTATTGTTATCTGTCCTATTCACAAAGAATGAAACTATTCCTATATAAGTCAATAAAATGTAACTATAGAAGTACTGCAATTGTTTGAACACAATTGTTGTCGTCATAAGCTGTCAACACACAACACAACATCAGAGCACTGACAGAACCGACACACAGGTGTGTACAACAAAACCCAAAACAATAGTAGTCTTTTACAAGCTTTTTCGTCGGCTCTTTAACTTGGAATTAAAAGTACCGGTACACATCAGTGGGAACGCCCCACAAGAAAGCAACGAAGGAAAAACAATCTTCACATTCAACTTAGATGATATCCGGGATAATAGACTTCACTATAGAGACGGATCAAGTGCTACAACACGCAAAAAAAACAGTAGACGAAGTTAACATTCATTACAGTATTTTATCATCAATATATTTGCTGGACTTTGGATGTCAAATTCCAAACAATTCATGAGTACCATTATGCACACAATGAAAACATTAAAGCTAGCGATGCTAATTTCAGATAATTTAGTTAGCACCAAAGGACAAGCGGTGAGGAAAGAGAACTGATGAATCGGGATCATTCTGGCACACAAAAGTAAAACCTAAATAATAGCATTAGGGCAGAGACCAGTTACGTGTGTGGAATGGGAAGCTAGCTAAAAGACAAAATAAAGAAGACCGAGTTAAGGTAATTGTCAGGAGAAACCCAGAGGGGGACTGCTGCGCGTTTATTATCAGTGCTAGTATGGCGGAACAGTTGAATGACGCACCCCCAGCTACAGAAGGTCTCGAGTTGATCAGCTGATCCGAGGTGCTTGAAAATATTTACCAACCTATCCCAGGTCAGACACATCACAAGACAATTAACCCACACACGCGCTCTTCACCTGCTTCAAAGGACCTTTGTATGAACGTAATAAAGCACCGGGTTGTTAAGACACAAATGGTTTGCTTACAGCTATCATCGCGGAGGATGACTTATTACACCGTCCCCAAAACGCCTCGTTAGAGGAGTTGCACCAAGGACGTCTAATAAATAACAATCTTCTTAAACTGATTAATGCACATCTACTGTAACAGAGCAGCCTCGCAATATGTTGCTCTACGTCTCAGGGTTGTTCTGGTTATATTACATTCGGAAAACAACTGAGTGAGTGAATGTGTCAGAGTGATATATATATATATATATATATATATATATAGTGCTGAAACAAAAAGCTAGGAGAACAGCCATATGTCCATAGGTTAGACATTAGAGCCGACTTGAATGTAGGCGGTTTTGGGAGTTAACTCAGACACAAACGGCAAGAAATGTGTTGTGTATTGAAGTGTATCTAAAGCTAAGAAGATACATACGACTAGTGAGGAGTATTTTGCGTATGAAGTATTTAAAGGTGCCCACAAACAACAAGGGTTAAAATAACACCAAGTGAACTTGCTTAACACTTCAAGAAAGCCCTCTTTGTGACACATTTTATTAATAGAAACCCTACAAGGCGGGTATGCCCATATAGGGAGTTGAGTTCCCCCTATGACATGTTACAAGATCACAGTTGAAAACTAAGTCGCTATTCAACCTTACGTTATCATGTTTCCTTGGCAAAAGGAAATTGAACAACACAGGGGAAATATTATCTACGGTTGGAAGCAAAAACTATCCTACTTATCCATTATCTAAGCCAAAGGGGTCTGAATGATACTTCTGCCAGAACAACCAAAGAGTTCTTGAACTTGATGATTTTTTACAAGGGACCATAAGATAGTGTAGTGTAAGAACATAGATGGTAAAACATGTAAAAGCACTATGGCCATAGAAGGATTAGATTAGTGGAAAGCTCATTGGGTCTTCAGCGGTTGCTCTACATTAGGGCTCTAGACTAGTCTCCACCGACTATTTTCACGAGCTTCTTGACATATGACAAACACACAGACCTGTGATTATGCTGTTGCAAATACTCAACACTTGTTAAGTGCGGTTTTGATACTTTGCATTTTATTTGTTGTCTCGAAGATCCCGGAGACTTGATTGGTCGACTAATAGTTGCAGTGTTACCCAAGTTTTAGCGTAAATCTACAAGGAAGTCTGTGTTATTGTCACTCACATAAATCACCTTTCACAGATCAAAGCGGGGTAAAATATCCAAAACACTTTTATCAGTCCGCCTGCGTGGCCACATTTTCCATCACAGATAGAACTTTCTGTTGGCCAACATGTTTCCATTACACGCTAGTTAAATTGTATCCTATCGTCTTTCCATTCAACCAGCATAATGGGACAAAGGTGTGGAATCTGCTGCCCGGTCTCCGATACCCACAAACACAACGACAGAAAGAGAGAGAGAGAGAGAGCGAGAACAGCTCCTCTTAATGTCTCTTCACATGAATGCACTTGCTGCCCCTCTCTCTCCCTCTTGGACGGCCAGATGTTTACACTAGCTCTAGGCTCAGCCATGTTTCCATGACGATACAAGCCCAGGGTGAGTTACATGGTCAGGGGTAGACCTGAGGCACCGGATCTCAGATCACTGCCGTTCCAAGACTCTATTCAGGCTGAATCTATCATGTTTCTTTCCCAGAGTTTTCATAAAAAGACGCCAATAGCATCGAGGGGTTCTATTATCTATAGCAAAAACTATTCCACAATCCTTTCAGCTCACAAAATTCCGGCCTTGCTAAACTGCCTCTATTGGCTGTGCATCATGTGGGCTCATTCTGGATGTCTTTTGTACGGAGATAAATGAAATCTCTAAACTAACAGGAAATAAATCCAGATCCACCCACATGAAAGAAAACAGCCCACACACAAACAGAAAAACAAGCCCTCACCCACCTAAAAAGCTCCACTTGATAACACATACGACATGCTGGTGCAAGATTTACGTCGCGCATCTTAAATTCTGCACCTTCATGGACAAAATGCCTGACATGTTGATGTAGATCCTCGCAGAGCCCTTTTAAAAAGACTCAAAAGTGGATTTTGTGTGTCTGTGTGTGTGTGTGTTCTTGCCAAACACAGGCTGTTCTTCCTCCACCTTTATATGTGGCAGACTTCTCCCTGGTATTTGACTTACTGCTTTGTCACACAAACAATAACCGTCGAGTGTGTGCAAATATTCTTTTATCAGCCCCTGCTAGTGGTGGGTGTTGTTTTCCCTTCCAGCCGCATTGCTGTAAATTATGCCCGATATTGCCTCGATTCGAGCCCGAATGCTAAACGCATATGATTTACAGTCTAATAAAAAGGTCACATGGCGGCTTTTGTTCTTATGCACCTAGAACATTCTGTTGCCATCACGCTGTCAACAGCACTCCTGTTCAGTAGGTAGTCATCTTAAATAAACAAAGTGATTGATCGTAAGCAATGGCATGCAGTGAAGAGACAGTGGTTAGTAGTTTGTCTGTGGTAAGTTGTTGAACAACACAGTTTTAAATATGTCACAGACAACAATAAATATCCCCCCAAAATGTGGGGTAAACAAAAGGTGGGGCTAATAATAACGGCTGATGAGGGTAACCCATTTTTTAAATTCTATTTTATATCGAGCTGTTTACTGAAACATCTAAAAATATATTTTAAAAAATATATACATATTAGCTGTGGCATGCAATGTTTTTTTTTTCATTACACTGTTGCTGTTTTGAAGGGATCATACTGAATTGTACTGTCTGACAAGACACCAATTCATCCAACATGGCGACACACCAAAGAAAAGTTTCATTGACAATCGCTCTACACTTGATGGAGGCGAGGAACAAATAAGATAGTGACCTTGTTTCACCAGAGATAACCAGAAACAGGCCTGAATTAAAAGAAATGTCTGCTTACAATGTAACGTTTGCAATCTTCCTCACGGCTGACATTGCAGCAATATTCGCAAAACATCATTGTTGTTCAGGCTGAGCAAATGAAGGGTAAATTCACATACTGTTCTTAGCATGATAACTTGCACACTGTCCTTGGACTTAATTCAAGACATTTATTTTGAGTAAAGGTTGATAAACCAGTATAGTTTGGCTACTTTGTACCAAGTGCTTAATACTGTATGTCACCCTTCTATATAGCATATGTAGCTTTATCTGGCTATCGCCATTTATGCTGTGTTGGCATAAGATACATGTGAGGAGAAAGACATTAAGAGGATAATAAAAAGCAAGAAAACAACAATTAGTTCATTAAGCTACTGCAACACAGCTATAATACTCCAGTGAAAATTCAGGACACTGTTAATCAAACACCATATCATTTTTAAAAGTCTGACATTTCCCCGGTAATGCACTTCAGATAATTATAACTTTAAACTTTAAAATGTGAATACGATTTTCATGGTGCAATCCTTAATACGCGACACCTCCTCCACCCTCATCAGCTAGGGGAATAAAATATGAATGAATTAATGAATAAATAAATGTGCATCTCCCGGGGGAGCCATGTGCCTGGTTGTTGTTTCACTTTCTCAATGACATCACGATTTAAAAACGGCGAGTGAATGAGAGTAGATGACGCAGAAACCTAATTAAGATTCTCCCAAGCGTGAACAAATTAACCTGAGTTATGAGCAATGCAGAAGCAAAGGATAGACACACAAGAGTGATCCGTCTCGGAAATAGGAGCGAGCCGAGCTGGATGACATTCACAGTCAAACGGGCATGACTGCAACGGACGTCCAGTGATATTTTAGGCAGGGAAAAAAAGAGCGAAGGCCAAATATTATGGGTTATCTGGTCCAGCAACCTGCGTTCATCACCAAAGGCCACCATTGCGCCTTCAACTGGAGTGAATATAACATACTCTTTAGGTGTCGATTCAGCACGACACAATCACCATTATGTTTTTTTTCCGTCAGCTGATTCTTTAGTTACATACGACAGTTACATACTACATACGATCACCCACAGGATGCGTTCAGTAATGCATCAGTGGTGAATGTAGCCAACATTCTCTCCCTAACACTCCCATGAAAATATAAATACAGCAGTATGCATTAAAACCGACCTGCATAAAAGGTGGGCAACAAACACAAGTCGTTCACCGCTATGTTTGTATAATATAAGGCTGAATGGATGAAGACTTTGGGTAGAGAGGAGAAAAAACAGTTTGTGTGTCACTGGACAATCCACATTACTGATATGAAATGTGATTGTCGTCACAACAGGATAGCATTGTATGCAAATGTCAGGACTTTTATTTCTGAACATCAGCTCATCATTTAGATTTGGAGCAGCGGCATGATAACAATGACATGTAGCGTCATGTGAGAAATTATCCTAACAAGGCGCACTGGATAAATAGGCTGCCGCATGTAGTTTAATGATATAGCAGGGAGCGACATATGCCAGGCATCACTATGTCACTCCTTAGGGACGTGGAGCTTACGGTAACAGGATAGTAAGAATGAGGTGGAAGTGTGCGTGTGTGTCGGTGGGGGTATTTTATTTTACCTCCTGGCACAAAGCCCTTGAGGCAGAGTGAGGGGTGGGGGGTTGGAAATACAAGCGGGGGGTCAGCGGGAGGAGGAACAGGACAGTACATGTCATAAGTGAATGAGAGAAGAGCAGATGAACTTGACCCAGACTGGAGGACTGGAACAGGAAGGAGGGTAATGAAGTGCAAACATGCTTTGTCATGCCATGTTAGAGCCATAGGATTAGAATTCTATAATTAGAGGACGGGGCAGCATAATACTAGCCTTCCTTTCAGCAAGATGAGCTGCCGAGGCTAAATTACACAAGGGGGCCAGAGAACAGATGCTGGGATCAGAACAAGTTGCTCGGGAAGTTTTCTCCGCCTGAGCGATGATGCAATGCCAAGTGATTGACTAGTTAAACGCACTCACACTCAGTATTTTCAGATTAGCGCTTGAAAGATATGAGTCGTCATTGGACGCTATCGTTAACACAACAGGAGCAGATAAAACGCAGTAGTGAACGACACAAGGCAAATTACACAAGGACACAATTAGCTTTATCCCTTCTGCCCTTTTGATTCAAGGGAAAAAAACATTCAACGCTTCAGTCTACCTTCACTTTTTATTGTTCTGGTGCAGTTGCTACGCTACCACTATTGGCTTATACGACAGGGCATACGTTGGTAACGTCCCAGATAACAAAAGCACACTAAGTCAACGTTGAAAGTGCAAGTTGTGATCAACATGGAAACAACGTCGCAAATGACTACCAATTCTGACCATATAATGGCATAAGTCAAAATTGACCCAACGTACGTTTTTCTAACATTGAAATAGCAACATCTATTCAAGAGTGAATCGATGTTCTCTGACCCAATCCAATGTTGAATCCATGTCTTTTGCTCTCTGGGTGACTACGAATCAGTGCAGCAACAGAATCAAGAAGTGACACTAGCAATATTTTACAGTGTCTTGTTGCTATTACTTTTTAAGCTTAAACATGTTCATAAATTCTATGTTACATACAATATTTACAGACAGTAATTCACTAACTATTCATTGCAAATTTGCTCATGGACTAAAGTTGCTAATTTGCTTTTGCGATCATCAGCGGTTCCATTCTTAATGAACTGGAACGTCAATAAATAAATCATCCTTGAATCCAAAAGTTGTTTGTTTCACTGAAAGATGATTTTCTCTCTCCACTGAAATCACTGGGAGCCAAACTGGCCGGTTTGACTTGTATTTTCCTTCTTCATAAAGTTGACATATCATTGAAGATGTGAAATATATATCAACAAACCATAGTTTTCATGTTATCATCAGTGGTCATCCTGACCCGATCGGACCAGCTGAACCAATCAGGTACATACACCAGCAGATCAAAAGTCAAGCTAATGATTATATAAATAGTCAAATAGTATAATGAGACTGTAATGCAAAGATGTCATCTACGCATTGTTTGTGTCACCAGCATACACAACTGTGGACAGCTTGACTATTAACAATATATTATTATACTTAGTGTGTCTTCATTTTCATGAAGCAACAAGCGTAGGTACAGCATGTAGCATATGCTCATTATAACACCAAAAAGAAGTGTTGGACCCACAGTGTACAGACCAATTATAGGTGTAAGACTGCCGATACAAAACCAGCATTGTTAACAAGGGAAGGCAAACACCTCACATTACAGTTCTTATTCCACACCTGGAAATCACTATGTACATCTCGGAAAAAGGCAAAATATTAGCGCTAACAAAGGAGGCCCAGCGAGTGACTACAAAAAGCCTATTTTCCATTAAATATTTACGCAACAACTCATTATACATTCAGGACAAAATGAAGAACAAAAGGGAAGCTAGTTGTACCAATGCTAAATCACCATAGCTTATAGAATTTCAGTAAATTTGCTTGTAACGCCACAATTAGGATCTGAAATAGACATTTCTTTGCATGACAACCAGATTATTCAAAACAATTTCGTAAATTTAAAAATAGACGAGCATCAAAACACAATTTAAAAAGGCAACAGTCGCTCCAATCCAAACGTGTGATTTGTAAGCACGAAGTTAAGAGTGTTATCATCATTTTACATTATCTAGAAACTACAAAGATACATGAGAAGAAATGCAAACATGTAACCCTCTGGTTAACAAAGCGCAAACTTTGGCTAAAAACAAATGCTAACAGCGTTTTTTTGGTACCACCTTAGCCAAGAAACTACAGGTAAAGGTTGCAAGCATTGTTAGAATACCAAAGCATTAGTGTAGGCTCTATAGGATAGTGTGTGGTATTACTGTATAATAACACAACATAAACAAACAAAGCTGCTGTGTCTGCTTTTGCCATTGTTGATAATGACTTTCAATAACTAACCAAGAGTAAACCAGAGCTTCGGACTGCTACATTATTACTAGATGACTCTGGTGCATCAGTCCGGGTCAACGTGGGCAGCGACGTGTCGAAAAATGACAGAGACAAAGAGGAATCCGTGTACGATCACAACGATTCCCGAGTCATTCCTTTTGAGTAAAAACCTTTCCTTGAGCTGCTTTGCATCCTCCCTGCTTCACTACCTGCTCGCTGGATGACAAATTCATCACCACTCGGATAGATGAAAGAGTGCAAGAGGGCTGGCGCCGGGCCATTATAACACTGCTGTAACTGAGAAGCAGTGGACTGTTGGATAACACTTGCATTCATATATGAATATTTATCTCGGAGGCTGGCATTGGAACAGATGAGCTCGCATGGGAGAAAGAACAACCCATCCATCTCACTCACTCCCCTTCTCTGCGCTTCATTCTTTACTTTCACACATCCCCTTCTCTTGCAATCACCATTTCAATGCCTCTCGACTCTTTTGCATTTCCACCCACTTTTCTCCCTCTAGGCTCCCTCTTCCTTGCCTTGATATCTCTCCATCTATTGCTCCTCTTCCTCCTTAAACACGGTCCCCCCTATCTGCTCCCTCCGCTGGTGCTGATGTATGGGAGGGAGCGAAAAGGAAAAAGCATGTGATTAATGTCTTTGAGAAAAAGATAAATAATCACAGGAGACTGGGGGCTGGTAGTTGGCCTTAGGGGAGTAAATATGGAGAGTTTTATGGCTGCTCACTTGGGAGGGAGGGAGGTGGAGAAGGAGATGAGAGGGGGGAGGTAAGGAGTACAGCGACAGCAGATCCATTCAAGTATATTAGCTTTCCCCGTACACAATAACCTCCACATCTATTCTGTTGCTCCAGTGTCTTTCATCATCAACACTGAATCCCATTCCTCTGACAGCGCGCACACACACACACCCTGCCAGCCAACCACCATGCATTTTTTCCAGGCCAGACCCACTGTATGTGTTTGATGGGCCAATACATGTGGTGTGTGATGTGGCTGACAGCCCCTCCCATGCTGCCCTGCTTTTAAGCCCTCATCCTCCAGTGGCTGCCTGTCCCCTGGAGTAGATTGCATCTTTTATTTATCATTTTCTTTTCCTTGGCTTTAAAAAAAAAAAATTCTGGGGCGAAAATTGCAATCAGCATAACATGCCCTCCTCCTGCTGTGTACTCGCCTGTCATCCTCCACTCTCTGTGAGCATGCGGGATGCGACTGACAGCCCGTGCAGACGAAGACGTACACAGACACATGCACAAACCCCCTCTGTGTTTATCAAACCCCCACACACACTGACACACATCCTTCTCTCTCGCTCGCTCATTCTTTCACACACAAAAAAACACACCCGCAGAAAATGACCCTGTTCCCCTCTTTGTCACCATTTCTGACACACACGTATCTGCCTCACACTTAGGAGCCAAGTGTCTCCAAAGCCCTCCCCGCCCCCTTTGGAAAAAAAAGGAGTACCACATAAATGAGCCTTAATACTGGGGAATCTGGTAAACAGGCCAGAGAGGGAGGGGGCGCTGCTTGTCTGCCATGGCTACTATTGTGCAAAGCACATTCTCTGAGCCCACAAGAGCTGAAACCATCTCCACACAGATTCTTTGGAAGGATAGTAAGCCAAGAAGTGAGGGAGGAAGGAAGGGGTGAGCGATGGGAGAGCGAGAGGCTGAGGGAGGAGGAAGATCATGCATAAAATCTTGTTTGCAGAATGCATTAAGATTCAGATGAACTGGGGAGGGTAATGGGATTAGAATCCTGAACCATTTCCAAGGGTGGGGAGTCGGATTGACAGCTGAGTCTATTGCACTGACGAATGGCGGAATATCGGCTAAAACAGTGGCATAAGGAGGCAGGCAGAACCTGTGTTTACTCACAAATAACACCGCTGAGAGAGGAGGACAACGCGCAAAGGGCGCAACACAGAGGCTTTATTCGGCCTCACAAAGGTGTTTGACAAACAAAACACAAGTACTGTGGCTTTAAATCAGCGGCCCTCCCACCCTTTCTAAATATCGTCTATTTAGCCAGCGGTGAAAAGATATAGGGGGGCTTTTGTCTGCGCTGGTGGGGGCACGGAGAGCTGGGAAGACACAAAAATAGGAACAAAGTGCTAAGCTTCCAATTGGGATGGCTCCGGGCAATTCAATGAGCAGCTCGACGGGCGAAAACAAGAAGTGGGCTACTCTTAGGGGCTATTTCCACGCCGCTATAGAGCGCAGCGCTGTGGAAATACCCCGCATTGTTGATGGGAGACGAGGCTACGGAAGCCCTTTAACAGTCTGCCTCGGCTCCGCGGCGAACAATGCGCGTGAGGCGGACGCTTTGTTGGCGTTATTCTGTACCGTTCAGAGTCCACTCACCGACTTGTAAAACGTTGTCCACCCAGCCACCCTCCAACAGAGTGACACCCCGGAGGAACGGCAGCTGGGTCTCGTCATTATTGTCCCCGCTAGATCCACTTTCCTCGGCTCCGGCGTTGAACGACGAGTACATACAGATCTCCTTCTCGCTTCTCGGGAATGACCAGTATACGATCCTCCGCTGGACGGGTTCCGGGATCCTTTCGAACCGCTCCTCCACCCGCTGGAACGGCCACTTTTCCGCGACTCTTCGAGCCGCGATGTCGAGTAGCGACTCGGGGTTGTGCGTTTTCCCGTTCCCCGACGATCCTGGAGCGGACCCCGCGCCGCCACACAGGACTCCTCCAGCCCGCTGCCCCTGCCTGCATGCCGGGTTGTAGCCGGGCCGACAGCAGAGCCGCTTGGCTGGAGGCTGCTGGACTCGCTCGGCCATGATCGCACTGCTTCCAACCTGCAGCGCAGTTCCTCTCCGATCATATAAACGGGATAAGGAAGAGAAAAGGGCAATCGCGCACCGATTGTTTGCCCTACATGGGCAGCCTTGCCTTATTTGGAAAGGGGGCGGCGCTTGCGAGTTCCGTGAAGTCCTTTGTGTTGTCAAAGTAACCAAGAGAGGCGGGGCTCTGGAGCGCCGCCAGCGCACGAGTGTCGCTATAAAAGGAACTGGAGGCGGAATTCCCGGACGTCGGCAAATCCTTTGTGAAGCTGTCCGGGTGCGCGAGGGCGGAGCCCGGGGGCCAAACCTCTTTGAAGTTTCCTTCTTATTTGAGTTTAAAGGCGGCGACTTAATCCAGAGGCGGGCTCGCAGCTTCCCACCGGGCCAGAGGGGCAAGAGAGCCGGCTCTCTCTCCCTCTCTGCTGCTGCGCTGCCCGAGGTACCACTGGGGGGCCGAAGTTCCTTCGATAACAACATAACGATGGCTGCTGCTTTCAAGGCTTTACTCCAAAGGACTTTCAGCTGTCAGTGATAGACAGGGCGTGGGAGGAGGAACATGAACACACAGAGCTGGTCGTACTAGTCTTCTTCTGTAGTCATGACTTAGTCATTACTATTAGCCGCCTGGCGTGGGGTTTAGACTCCAGCAGAACATGTGTGCTCATCATATTTGTACAGCTACACCTAGGCTTTTTACTTTTAAACACATGTTGACTTAGTCAGCCGTAGTGGCGGATGAAGCGGGCCGAAACCGGGCCACTGTTCCAAGTAAAACAAAACCGTTTAATTAAGCAAAGGAGAAGAGAGTAAAGCTGAATTTATCAATGTGCCTGGTACATTGGCAATTTGTACCCCAGGGTGCTTGAATTGAGTTTGTATGGGCTGTAGACTCTGACACGAACTGTGTCCTCCTTTAGAAGTTATAAAACACCAGCCAAATACCAGAAAGAAGAGCTCTAAATTGCTTCTGCATTTGGTTAAAACCAGTTCAAGATACATAAACAAAAAAATCCCTTGATTCAGTTCCCAAACCCACTGTGCTCGTAAAAAAATAGCAACCTAGTAACCATTTTTCAGTTTTTATTAGATCTTTTTGTGTTATTGTATTTGTAAACAATTCTTTCTATTGTTATGAAATGCAACTTTGGAAATGTATTCTGTTCTCTTACTCTTTCATAGAATGACACCATCTTCCTTCTATACTTCGGTTCAGCCTTAACGCATAATGTTCAATACATTTTTTACACGAAAGCACAAAGCCGCTGAGAAGAACTGTGTGCAGCGATGGCACGACATGGATGACCAGGGTGGGAGCCTGAATGCTGAGATAAGCGGCTCATTGATGCTGCTTTGCTCAGCCAATCAGAGGCCAGGATACCGAACAGCATGCCCTGATTGTCACGTCTCATCCATCAGCTGGTGGCACACCACGTTTGCAGTTTAAAAAAATAATAAAAAATAGCAGATTCCCTCCACATGTGAAAAGTAACCTGTGATACGGCAAGGAATTACTGTATTTAGGTACTTGCCTTGATTTACTACTTATTACACAACACATCAAATTGTAGTTGAGTTTAAAACTGTTTAACTTTTTTTGACCTTAACATTGAGTGAGTTCTGATTCAACTGGACAAGTATATAAAGACCTACCTGCCGTTCAAAATAAGAGGGAGAACATGTTTCATTTTTGCTTCTTAAGACCCATACTTTTCTTGAGTTTCGCTTGTTGAAATTTGAGATTAGAAGGGGCAAAAACTAAACTTTGTCCTGTAAGGAAGGTTGTTTTTGCTGAGAAGAATAACCTTATATTCGCTATGCTGTCAATAATAATTCTAATATATGACTAACTGTCATATGAAACTGGAGACTTTACTGTACATATTGTATGTACACTAGATTCATTCTCAAAGCTGAACAGAAATGTTACACCATGTTGTTGGACAAGTACTGTGTCTTTGTATGAGCTTGGTATTCTTCCCTCTTTCTCCTCACTGAAAGCGCTCTAATGTTGTTGGATCATTACAAGAGATGCAAACGTTCTTTGGCCAGAGTGAAGCTGTTGTCCTGTTCATCCTGAAAAACGTTCAAATTGTAGCAACCATTTGCAAGGATGTCACACTCAAATCATTGTTATTAACGGCCTTGGCAACCAAGACTGACCAATACAGAGGCCTTGTTTTGTTGTCTATCTCACACTCCACCTTTCCCTCATTCGCAATCTGGAGATGCTTGACCTCCTCCTCCAGGAAAGGGCTTTCCAACAACCTGGACCCAACATTCCACCCCTCTCACCACCCCTGAAAACCATGGTCTGGGTTGGTGGTTGGTTCTCATCCCAGCTGCTTCACGATCCTCTGGGAGTCTCGAAGATGTTTTTCAACACAAGCAATTATTTATTACCGATGTATACAATATTTGTTGTAACTTGACTAACCATGTTTGTAAGTACATCTTCTCCCTGACATCTACTCACAGAATACAGTCTCAACATCTACAATGGAGTTCTTGTGGTTTGGCAAGTCAGCTGGCCATAAATGTAATTCCAAACATAACACCCAATGTGCCACCATTTACAGGCCAAGAATAAATTTTATCATTGATCATAAACCTTCCCGGCTGAAAATATTAAGCAGTCTGGTCCTTAATTATAACTGCAGTCCATTACGCAGCCACCAGGGACTCATCACCGTGCTTATCGGTTTTTAGATATTTTCACTACGATCACCTGGTTTTGAGCGCAGATGTCATGCATATGATGGGATATTGAGACCTAGGAAAGAGGTAGCAACAATTTCATCTATATTTTTCAAAAAACAGTGATTGTTGTCTCAATGGAAAGTGCTTGTTTCTCACCTGATGATGAACATAATAGTGGTAAAAATGATCTTCAGTGCCAGTCAGGCTCCTCCACCATAACCTGTCTCGATCATCGTCTCTTATCACACCACATATCCACTGTCAGATGATTATATTTTAGTTCCTAATCTGAATTGCTACACTGCATCTGCACTTCCACCAAAATCAATAAATGTTAGCATGCCAATATGGTATTCCTCAAAATTCTAGGTGAAAGTTCATTGGCCTCACATTGGAATGCATATTGCCGTGCATACAATCTTGCTCTGCATTTAAACAGACTCATTTTTTGTGACTACATTACAGCAATAAACCCTATTTTTGCCATTTACACTGCTGACCTCAGCTTGTCTAAGTCAACACCAACTTAGCAACAGTAGTGAACTGCGCGGTGATGTCATCAGGGATATCTTGGATTTTTAAACTTGTCCTTGACCGCTGCTGAATCATGTAGCAAAAAATGAAAACATTGTTATGGCCGTCAAGGACGACACCAACTAGCACAGAAAGCTCTTGAAAAGAATGATTCAATGATTAATAATAAAATGATGTTGATGACTGACTTGAGTTCCACAGGTGTGTTGTCCAGATGTTATCTGAAACTGGTGAATGGACCAGTGTGTTTTTTACACACGTTCATCAAGACGACTGCTATATACATTAGAGGATTTAAATAATTTTAGACTGAGCAGCTCCTACAGATTATATGCTTTAGTTGGATCACGACAAAAGATCTTTACGTCATACAATTCGCCCACTCAGTAAATCTACCAATGAACAACAAAAGGAAAAACGAATCACAACCAAAAGGATGTTGGAAATTCCTCAATGTCTCGCCAGACCAGCTCAGTTCTTGTAACCATTATGACACACACCACGAGTGGAGCTGGTTAACTATAAATTGTGGTGCAGTCATTTAATGACTCCCTCTTCCTGTGTGCTCATAGTTCCGTAATGCTGTGTCAAAAAGAGGAAAAAAAATATGTGGGGCCCTTCTACTGTTGGGGTATGGGCTCGGGTGTGGCTACCACTACCCACCCCTGTCTGAGAAGACATCCAGAAGCTAATAATTATCACAATTTACAAAATCGCCACCAGATTGTGCATGTTTGCTCTGGATTGTCTATAAAAGTTGGCCAGAAATGTGCTGGCGAACCAGATTGTGCGCTTGCAAAAGGGTCTGTCTTCCTCATGTGTTCCCAGCTGCCCCTCTTCCTTCTGTGTGAGTCGGGCTAAAAGGCTGGCCTTTGAACCGCTCTGAAAGTGATCCATGCCGTATGGACGGAGCAGATGTGGTCTAACCTGATTTGGTTTCAATACTTCCCTGCAGGAAGTTCACAAAGCCAGGAGGTCCTCCTTTGTTATGTTAGTCATCTTTCTCGCGGGGCCAGAGGAGCCTTCAGCTTGACTTTTACCCGAGTGAGGTTATTGCAATATCGTTTGCAACAACCTCTCAGCAGATCACGATCAAATGGGTTTTTTTTTAAACAAAAGCCATGCAGGTGCTACAGTACCTTCCCGCCTCGTAAAAGTGAAGGTCTATCACAAGCGTTATATGGATTTCTAACTATGCAGCACAACACTAATACCAATATTTGGAATTGCTGAGTGTTGTGTTGTTAGTCGTGATAGACTTGATGGTACTGATGCCAAACTTTTACAGTCTCTGGATCTGAAACAGTCACTGTGCTCAAAGGCTCTTCCCCTCTCGGCTCAGGATTCATCCTAACATAAAAGGCATTTAAACACCTCCAGAGAAATAACTTTGATTTAATGTCATTCATCTTTTAAATTGAGTTTGGAACCCTTGATAAAAAGTTGAGAGAAAAGGGCAGTTTTCGAGCAGAATTACTGGAGTTGAATTAAAAGATAATGACTGTTTATTCTACACAACTCCTGCTGACATCCTATCACCCCCGAGTTCTCCCTGTTCTTTGACAGAATACTGTGTATGGAGTGCAGTATATAGCAAATAACAGTGTAGAGAAAGGAAAACCATTTGATAAATATAATATAGTGACGTTCATGAGTGATTATCCATCCTCTATCTGCTGCTTTTCCAAGGTTAGGTCACAGGGGCAGCCGCTGAAGTTATGAGCCCCTTACGTTCCTCTCCACTGGCACCTCCAGCCCTTCTAGGGAACAACAGAGAGATAAGAAAGCATGTTTACCTTTCTTCACAAGTTGTACCATGCTGTCACACAAAAAGGTGATCAAGCATCTTACTGTCACCAAACCTCACCTCTCTGTCACATCTAAGGGATGCCAAGCTGTTCTTGATGTCAAACATTCATATTCAGGAGGGCTGTGTGGACTGCTGTCAGTTAGGTCCACACGATTGACAGGGTTTGAGTTAGTTGCCAGATCTGGATTCAGTATTTCCATTCATCAACACGCTGACTGACTCATACTGGTGCAGTCTCTTAACTCATAAATGAGTAATATTAAATTAGAATGGAGAATGCGAAAAACAGTTAAAACATGTTATCAATAAAGCTGCAACTTTAAGAACAGCAGAGACAGTGAATCATCGATGAGATCTATTTTGTGAGGAACTCCAACATGTTTTTATTTGTGTGGCGGATGTTAGACGAAGGAACTACAAACCCCACGAAACATCTTTACCCATAGTCACTTCCGGGAACTGGGAGGCGCTGGCGGTTATCGTGGATTGAAATACTAATCTCAACAACTCAGTAGGTACAGTGTATTTCGTCTTACTTAATGTTCTCGGATAATCTTCATGCTCAGCGGATTAATGTGTTTTTTTATTTGTTTTTCTGTGAGTGTGCGTCGGGATTTGCGGAGATCACTTTTAGGTAGGCCGCGGGGGCGTTAGCAGTCGATGCTATTTTGAGACTACGTTTACTACGCTACTGTTTTACATTTAAGCAGGGTACGTTCGAAGCTCCAATTGACAAAGTATGATATGCATTTTTGTGTTATTGTGTTGCTAGATAGTTGGTTGGCTCTTACTTTTACGCAAGTCGTTAGCATTGCTAGCATGTTGCTATCGTTGACAGATGGTCGAGTACCACCGTGGTCATGTTTTACTTAACAGACGCAAATGCATAAAGATTGTTACTCAAGTCACGATACTGTCACCAGTTTACGCAATCAATATTGTGACGATTTACGTCATGTAGACTCCATTTGTTATCTATTGTCGCCGTCCGAGCGTCAAAGCATATGATGCCAGTGAAACGTGAGAGAAACAGTTATCAGCATACGACTTTAATTTATGTCAATGTTTATCTTGGAAGATTCAAGTCCTCCTTTATCTAAATGACAGTAGGTTTCTTTCTAGTTTGTTGTATCCTTTTTAATCTTTTGGTGTCAGTCTATCTCTCTGAGTGTTATGTTTTTGTTTTGGCTGTCACTTGTTTTCACTGCTAAACATAATCTTTAATTGAGTGCTCTGATGTAGAAGTCCCGTAATAACAAGGTATTAATAAGGATGAAGGTGTTTAAAGATTGAATCAATGCTGCCCATGCACAGTATTTACAGTAACAATAAGTGTAATTTAAAGGCAGCAAAGATTGTAAGTTCTAATGTATAGAATCCTCAAATTAACTTCTTAGTTTTCTGCCATGTGAAAAAGAGTGGTTGAGCAGTTGTAAACCGAGCGTTCTATCTCATCCGTGCTACACCCTCCAATGGGCTTCGCTATTGGTTAATCCTCTGCGAGGCTGTCTCTCATGCCTGAGAATTGATTTGCTTCACTCTCCGCCCAGGTAGGCACCACCTCTCCCAATAACAGCCTGTTCCTCACTGCTCTACTCTTGTTGTCCTCTTGGGAGAGTACTTCATCACCCTCTGAAGCTTTGAGATGGATCGTTCTTCATGTGAGGCAGTTATGATTTCTGGAGACACCCACGTCAAGTGCCGCAGTTGCTTAGGGGTCAAGCATCTGCTGGAACTTGACTCCTACGTGGCTTGCGCCGCCCGGGAGAGCGGCTTATCAGGGAGGCCATTCTTCCATGGGTCGGAGACTTGGTCTGGCAGACCAGTTAACCAAAACCCGGTCTGTCAAGCATGATGGTGAGGGCATTGTCGGAGTGCATAAAAGACAAAGTGAAGGTCTTCGTGAAAGAGACTTCTGTCATTGATGCCATGCCAGACAACAAGGAGGACGCAGCCACACCTTCTCAAAGGCGTTTTTCCACTGGACAACATACTGGAAGCGCATTCCTCCATTGCAAGGGTGGCCAACCAGTCAGAGGCTAAGAGCCACATTGTTTTACTTTGTTGCTGAAAAGAGCCACATCCTACAAATATGTAAGGACTATGAATAACAGGTGAAACACATGCCATACGTTTAGTTTAGGGAATGACAAAGTTTGGTGAAGTGCCGCACGAAACTAGGAAAAGAGCCGCATGTGGCTCGGGAGCCACAGGTTGGCCAGGCCTGATCCATTGGGTGACTCTCTGGCAGTGTGCTTGGCACCGACCTCCTCCCTGTGGGCTACAGTGAAGCAGGTGCTGCCGGACGAACATTCCAAGTTCATTTACACCCTCATTAACATGGCCTTTAGCTGCTGCTCTCAGGTGAGAGCACTAGCTAACAACCTCTCCTTGTTGGTGGGTTCGATGGACCGGATGCTTTTCGATAAAGATTCTTTGTCTGCGTAGGAGATACATGCCCAGGTTTCTATGGCGGCTTTCCTGCACATGGTGCAGGCCTTCATGAAAGACTGAGGAAGAGGTTGTGCGCTTCTACAAATGGTGGCGCGGAATATGTGGTTGGGCCTGACAGGACTGGGGAACAACGGTCCTCTCCGCAGTACTCATTACGGATGATTCACTGTTCAGTGAAGGCATCATCAAACATGTTGAACGTTTGGAAGGCTTGAGGAAGGCTGCGGTGAAGCTATCAGGCATGTTGGGCCTGACGTGCCAGAGCCACGAACCCTGCCCTTCAAACGACCCAGGTCTTGGACCAGCTCCAGGGACAAACGCCATGAGGGGAAGAGGAGGGAACCTGTGGCCTCCACGAGCAGAGGCAGGGTGCAGCAGTGGTGGCAGTGGCAGAAACTACGGCTGTTAGATCAGAGGCTAAGTGGATTTTCGTTTCAATGAAAGGTTCAGAAAGTGCGTTGTGTCTGGTGCTTCTGACTGTGCTACTTTGAGTGCGCCTCAGGTTCGTGTTTCTACTTCAGCATTCTCTTCACCCTTTGTGACTGTGTGTACTGGCTGGGAGTATCGGACAGCTCGGAGTTCTGGTGCTCTCTGCCAGGAAGAGATGTTGACCCCGGGCAGGAGGCATGGAGGCTAAGGTGGCTACCATCCATGAACGTCCACTTCCGACGGCGATTTTGCGCAACTTCCGCTATCAGAGAGCACATCATGTAGGGCTGGCAGCCATTTTGTCTCGTCCACATTGGGAATTGTACAGGGGGACATGTAGGTCGGTCAGCCATATTGGGAAGACGGCTGCACTTCAAGCCTCAAGATGCTCTGGGCTCGTGACGCCACAGCCCCCGGAAGGCAGTGATGCCTTCAGACTCACCAGATTAAGAGAAATCTTCTCCATCGATCATCACTTGCAGCTTCTGGATGACGGCCCGGATGTACCCCTGTCTCAGCCCTTTCAACAGGGCCTTCCCGCAGGTGTCGCTGGATGCATGGGGAGCGGTCAGCAACACAACAGGGACTTTAACGCAGAGTGGGTGAGGCTGTGCACCCCTCTCTCCATAGATGGACAGAACACTAAGGATACATACGATCCAGTTCTGTCTGCAAGCTCCGTGCTTTGTGGATGTCCGGTTTTCAAACCCCCGCTCGACTCAGGAGAGGCAGTGTCTCAACGTGAAGGTCACTCTCCTGGAGAAAGGCGCAGTGAAGAGAAAAGAACGGAGAGACAGCGAGATGGGGTTTTATTTTCTCGTGCCAATGAAGTCTGGATGTTTGAGACCCATTGTGGATCTGCGATTGCTAAATCTCCACATTGGTCCTTGCCCTTTCGTGATGGTAACAGTAAAACAATTGGAATGTGTCCGGCCAGAAGACTGGATGATGTCAATTGACCTGACAGATGCGTACTTCCACGTCCCAATCTTACTGCGTCACAGAATGTCACTTTGGTTTGCAGTGGGAAACAAGTTTTTCCAGTTCAATCGCCTTCCATTCGGTTATTCCCTGGCCCCTCTTCTCCAAGTTAATGCTGACTTATCTGGACCACCGGCTGGCTCTAGCGACGTCAAGAGAGGAAGCACAGAGGAGATTTTGTCTCACGTCAGTCAGTTGGGCTTTGTGGTGAATTTCCAAAAGAATGCGCTGCATCAGATTCAGTACCTGGAAATCTGGTTGGACTCCTGGTTGATGTCAGCACGACTGTCAGACGAGCACATAATGAATCCGCTCGGTCAGATAATGTGTGAGGGACAGCACTCAGGTAAGAGCCAAAGACGTCAAGGCGCTTCTATGTCTGCAGCACAACCAGTCGTGAAACTGGGGTTACTGAACATGAGCAGAGTTGCTCCGGTCGGTTGAGAATGGATCTAGCGCAAGACAAGCACTGACACCTGTGCTTGGTCCTACCAAGCACACTCACTGGCGTGTGTACCCCAGTACTTATACGTCTTCACGGATGTGTCCCTGTCAGGTTGGGCAGGACGCTGGACCAGGACAGTGTTTGTGGTCTATGGTTGGGCCCACCGCATCATATCAACGTTCTAGAATTGATAGGGTTGGAACGAGTGCTTCATCATTGTGCCATACTGTGAGGGCACTCATCTCGATGGTCTTCGCTGTGGTATTAAACTATAGCAAAGCCCGTTAGATGGCGTAGCACGTATGACATAGAAATGGTTACCTGAATGTAACTTCAGTTCTATGAATATGTGTGTAGCCCTCCAGTGGTCAATCAAGCAGGCCCTGTTCTTCCTCTGTGCTTCCAAAAGGAGACGAGCAGTGAGAAACAGGTGGTTCATTCGGAGAGGTGGAGCCTACCTTGGTGGAGAGTGAAGCAAATCAATTCGGAGCCTCTGAGTGGATTAACCAATAGTAAAGCCAGTTAGTGGGCTACATATGTATTATAGAACTGAAGTTACATTCAGGTAACTACTATTTCAGTAAGGTTGCTACATCATACACAGGTGGTATTGTTTCTCTGCAAAACTCGCTGCTAGTGCGTGAATGTCATTAGGTTATTCAGTTTTCTTGTTGAAGTCAGTGTTTTGCCTCATCTGGCCTTGGTATCAAGACTTCATATGGACACGGAATTGTTAGATTTTAGTTTGAAAAGGGAGTAAGCTACAATTGAGATATGAAGTGGGAGTCTTTGGGACATGAAACAAGGTTCTGCAGGTCCCTGGTCTTAGCATCATTACAGCAATGATGTGGCCATCTTGGGGTCAGCAGAATAGATGTGTCCAACACAAAGGAATGCCTCTCATCTGAGTGTCTAGTGGTAAAGCTATCTTAGGTCTGAGGCTTTCATTCTAGATATTGAAGCAGTTTAGATGTCCTCTATAGTTTTTAGTAAAGGTGTACAAATGTGTAAATGAGTCTAGTCATGGTGACATTCTGATGATAATATAATACTTTAAGATTGCAGCTGAAGTTTTATGATACTGACTTTTGTGACTTTCTTTGAGGCCAAACTGATCTTCTGGATTTGTGCTATTGGACCAAAGATGGTAGTTGCTCCCAGGACATCACATACTGGTCACGGGGTTCCTTAAGTCATCCACAGTGTTGGAATAACGACTGTGAATATCAGCATCTCGAAAGGGAACACGATTGTTGCTGTGATTGAAGAACGTTCCAAGAACGGTTATGTCATTAATACTGAAAGTGACTGGTCAGTAGGCCAGGTCAGTGTTCTTATCTTTTCTGTCAAACTGAGCCGACTCAGAACAGCCTATGAGAGAAGAGCACCATGCCACAGTAATTCCCTGAAAAGTGGTTGTAAAGTTGAAATCTGATATTCTTGGGACAAGTGATGATGTTTGATGAAGTCCTGTCTCTGGATACGACATCTGAAGTCAATTTTTGCTCACAACTTTTTGTCTGCTGCGCCATCAAACAATTATGTGTCGGTGAGCAGAATGACATCCTTCCCTTGCAACCACAACATAGATTAGTGTCTTGTATAACCATGTCTTGTGTCACGTAATGTTTAAAAAAAATCTTGTTGTGGCCCTAATACTCTTTCATACAAATCTGGTGACTTTTTTCCCCCTTTATTTCCCCTTGGATTTGCTTTTGTAAGATTTAATATGGCTAACTCTTTATTTACTTCACTCATCTGTCTTGAAAAGTTGTAGCTAAAGCTCCATATTTTGAAATCTGAAATTGACTTATACAGAAAATATTGTTAAAACGCAAAACAGACTAATAATATCAAACTGGTGACATGACCTAGTGCTCACTGATTTTCACATCAGTTCTGTGTGTTACACACAAACAACTTTGTATGCAATTGTGTATTGTTGGCGTCATCAGATTTTCACAGGTCTTTGTCAAAATGTCAACTCATCAAAACCAGGCTACAACCAAACAGGACGTTGGTTGCTGACACACTGCTGTACTGCGTAACAAAGATGCCCAAGAACATATTTTTAGCTGCTACCCTGGAAGATAAAAATGTACACAGTTATGTTAATCGATTTGTCAAATTTAATGGTTGGTTAATACATGAAGATCAGTGGTTCTAGTGCTTGGCAGGGCAAGTGTCGCGTCATTTAAATGTGCTGAGGAAATATTATCACCTGCAATTTGGCTTTCAATGAGCTAGCTCTATATAGACATGGTTTGTGCTGCTTCATGAAAGCCTGTGCTACTGTCTTCACAGGGTTTGGTTAGTCAAAACAAATGCCATTACCCACTGATGATGTGACTTGTGTTTCAGTATTTAAACATAAAACACACATTGTAAATTATAAAGCAAAACTAAGAAGCTGATTGTCTCAACTATTATTATAGAAAACTATTATTAAAAATGAATAATTATTAATAAAGCATGCATCTGATTTGTTTTACTTTATATACTTCACATCAGAAAGAAATAAACCTGTTTTGTATTTGACTTGATTCATGTTTACATCTGAATGTCTCACGCTCTCCTCAAATGAACTTCATGTCAAATGGAGTTTTCAACTCTGTGGCCTTTTTCAGGTCAACGTCATAGTTCCGCTCCGAGGAAATGATTATCTAACGGGGGTTGAATCGAGGGCAAATGGACTTGGCTGTAGTTGACTCTCTCATGCGCTGGCCTTTTGTTTCAACATGAGGCCAAATATATATATATTTATATATACAACAAAGCAAGGCTCTCTCAGCTGCACATAGCATTAGAGTTCTATTTTCATCTTGCATTGTTTCCCATGATAAACTGACCATGAGTCAGCTAGCTATCTTAGGACTGCAGTCCTCTTTCTCTCTGCATTCAGTTTGTTGATAATTGCTGAGGAATTAACCTCTAACTTAAAGTGGTAAATCTCACCTGTCATGCATTAAGTGTTTTTGGCTGACACCCACCCACCCATCTGTCTGATCACAGTTTCGTCTCATTGTGCTCAGGTTTGAGAAGCGCTGCATCTGTGGACAGACATGATTGACGTCCGGGCTTGGGCTGAGTACATAGTGGAGTGGGCTGCCAAAGACCCCTACGGTTTTCTGACCACAATCATCCTGGCGCTCACGCCTCTCTTCATCGCCAGTGCGCTACTGTCCTGGAAACTGGCCAAGATGATCGAGGCGCGTGACCGGGAACAGAAGAAAAAGCAGAAACGTCAGGAAAACATAGCCAAGGCCAAGAGGACCAAGAAAGACTGAGAGCAGTGCCAGGGCACAGATGAGGACGAGGAGAAGCAGAAGACATGCTCCCACCAGACCTCTCTCTCTCTGCGCAATGACAATGTGGCTGTGTCCCATCAGCACTGGCCCACCCCTCGCCAGGTCAGGGTTAAGAGGGGGGACACTGGCCCCTGCAGGCCTGAAGCCAGGAACACACTACAGCAGTTCTTGAGCGGTGAAAATCAGGCACCACCACAAATTGTGTTTTAAACTCTCTCTATGTGTCCTTCTCAACTTTTCAGCTCTGTCCTTCTGCTTTAGCTTAAACAAAATATGAATCAATGTGGACTAATAATTTCTAAGTTGATTTGTATCTCATGCTCCAGAATTTACCGCCACAGTCACTCGAAGGACTTGGACCATCTTGTCTCGACACAGTGTGCGCGGTGTGTTCCTAAGAAAACCATGAGGGTCAGTTCGGTCCAGTGGAGGTTTGGCCTCGCTGGGGGACTTTGGTCAGCAAAATTGACCTCTGTGATGTGTTAGTCATGAGGTCGGCTGAAATGTTTTTGAGAGATTGGAATGCATTCCATTGTTCTTGATGATTTTGTATGTGTTGAACCTGCAGCAACAAAACATTTCTGTCAATAAAGTTTTATAGAAATTTTGACCAAGTGTTGATTTAAATGTCATTTTAAGGTCTAACTATGTCATGAATTATGTTTATATTCTCTGAATTGTAAAAAGAAAATCAACTTTTTGTACAATGAATGCAGGGTGTATCAAAATTAGATATTGTGTATCCATTTCTTATAGAATACTGGCTTGTGTTTACATTTCTTCTCTACGACTTGAGAGAAGTGGATGTGGTTTCGGAGCAGCTCCGTTACATTTTCTCTTATGAGCATTCAGCTTCATGGAACTGCGCTGTTCGCTGTAATGCAAGTGAGAGGACTTCTAAGTGGTGATCAATATCACATTACAAGTTATGATTCAGCATTGAGCTGCACATCCATCACCAGCACAGGCACTATCAGAGGATTGGACAGTTAATATCATCTCTGCAACAGGTTATTCTCTGAAAGTAGCGATGATATCACCATTACATAGGCACAACTGAAACTTCACACGCAAGGGTGGAATAAATAAAGCACAGTCCGTGATGGTTCTTGATTTTCATACAATCCAGTTTAGAGATTATGTTGTGGACACAACATTATAATCTGCTGAGTGTTTAATCACTTTATTAACAGAATACATATGTAATCGAAAGAACATGGGCACCGGGGTCATCGAACTCTATGAAGTGTCAGATCTCCAGGAGCCTAAAAGGCTGAATGGTTTATTTCTTGGGGTTCGGCACCCAGGACCCAGGTTGAAATGTGTTTGCAGTACTTGTGGGCTCCTCGCTGATCTCTTCTCTGCCAAAGTTGGCAGCGGATGCGTGACCTTTGGCCACTGTCCGCGACGATGCCACCAGTCCTTCCTCTATCTCTTTAGTTTGTAGAACCTTGTCTTTCTCCTCAACTTCTTTGGCTCTGAGTTTGACCTGCTCCCTGTTGTGCTCGTTCCTCATCAGTTCCTGCAGGGGAAGCAAACACACATGTTCAGTCGTGTTATATGATGGAACTAAACAACTTGCTGAGGGAGACAGCTGTGTTTAGCATCAGCACCTATATGTTGGTTGCACCCCTAATTCTCTTACAGATTTGAAGGGAGTAAAGCAGAATTGGCTCTTACACAGGGCAGATTTTCATGGGTGCAACCCACATAGGGCAACAAAAAAGTAATCCAACAATCACGTTTTTACTACTTGGTTTCGAACAAGACGTCATTTGCATCTAATGGTTTCATTGACGTCAAGGCAGTGTATAGGTATGTAGCCGGAGACGTTCTCCAACTTCATCAGTAAACTTGAACTCATCCAATAATCGTCCAACGTTGGTGGAAAAGTTAGGCACTTGAGCCACAGCCAGTGTCCAGTGATGTTAGCCTTTCTGTCACATGGGCAGCCAAAAGTGAAGGGAGCACTGGGCATAATGCTGCTGTATGTTGGCAGCACTGACCGACTGGAAAAGAGAGGGGTAGAGCCATGGCCAAAAAGCCGACGCTTTGGGGAGGGAGACAAACATACTGAGCTGCTTTTCCAGCCTGTTAATGACAGGATTTAATCCAATCAATTTATGTCGACTTGGACTGGGAAGAGAGGCAGCGTGACAAGGGGTTGGGTAATGTGCTGGGAGTGGAGCATTGGCCACATCAACACAGTCCAGCTGTCGATGGCTGCTATTGGGACACAAGGCAGAAAATTGGAATAGAATGTTCTGGCACTGGAGGCCGGGGATGGCATTGGCCACTGGCAGGCGGACAGGACGCAGAGATATAAAGGGGAAGAGGAGGGGCTGTGCTGGACTTCCAAGGGGTTTCCTATAGACCCACATTTCACTGGCCAAAACATTTCCAGCATTCTCACATTTAAAGAGCCATAAACCCAGTGAGAGGGAAAAAGTACACTCCTTCGCCATCACATTCTTGGAGGCTGCCAGAAATAAAGCACAAAGGCAGAGATGCTGGGAAAAGTAAGTTAACTAGGACATGGTGTCACAGGATGCCTTTGCTCTTCATCTCACCATCAGCTGCTGTTTATTTTAACACCTGTCCCCCAAAGTTCCTGGTTTCAGTGAGAGACGCTGAGATAAATCGACTCAAAGCCTTCTCTTCCATCTCCACTTCTTCTCTCCCTTGTAACCAGTCCCCTAGAGTCCAACCATCATCGCAGCAGGGAGGCTGCGGGGAGACGTACCTCCATGGAGGGGGGCTCCTTTCGTCTGCCTCGGATCCAAGCTGGAGGAGGAGGAAAGACAAGAAGAAAGTAAGTGCGCCCACACAAACACACAGTGCAAATAAAACTCACAGTCATATTTAGAATGAGCAGCAGCTTCCACGGTGCAACTTTTGCAGGACTTGAGCCAGAGTTTTTGCAAAACATCATCTGGAAACTGTACTCCACTTTAGGCTGCACACATGTTTTGGTATGTAGTAAGACATCTTGCCCCATAAAGCGCAATAGAGCGCTATCAACTGTTACCCCCTTATAACGTAATGTCTGTCTGCAAAGTAACTCCAAAATGGAGGAATGGGTTTCATTCAAACTCCACTCAAACACGCGTGAACATGCAATGTGAAATGGTGAATTTGCTGTCAACATTCAACGCAATGGCCCACTGACAAATAGTTGCTATTTGACGTCTTGGTGAATGTGTGAATGTGTTGTTCGAGAAAGGTAAGAAATTTTGTACATAAAATAGATGTAGGACGATAATACTGGGGGAAAAAATCATGGAGGTCGGCACTCTCTGAATGCTTTTCTGTTCAATCGACCCATTAGTTTGTAAACAGTGATGATGCATTTTGGCACCATAAATACTGCGGTGCACATTTGTCGGTCAACCTAACAAAACACTCCCAGACCCGTAGAACATCAGTGAGAGTTCTGTGGATTCCGCAGACACAACATCCTGCCATGTTTAGCGTTGAAAAGATTTGTTTCTTGAAAAAGTGCCATGTGGGCGGAGCTAAGAGCCACTTCCACTGTCAGAAAATGCACATCAACAGGTCCATAGATGGAAGTATTTCAAACACTTCCCGGGCGTAAATGGACTCGTTTATGATACATATCTCCTCGAGGGACTGATGTAAAGATGGCAAGTATGGTGTCGGGACCTTATATGTTGACGGCATCTGTGTAGTACACAAGCAAGTTCACCTGCAGAGATAGTGATATACACTTATAGATGCGGCAGTATGGAAGCCTCTGATCTTTTGTGCTGTAGTAGCGAGGCTGTAGCTTCTGTGTAGGCCGTGCAGGGCCGCTGATGCTGCATCCCAGAGTGAAAGCATGGATCTGCTCTGATCTTTTGAATTTGAAAGCACGCTCTGTCATTCCCCATCAATACCCCTGTCCTTCTCCTTCCTCCTGAGCAGAAGTGTCTATCATCTTTTTTCCCCTTCTTCATAAGAAGCTCTATTTTGGCTGAGCTGGCTGCACAGCGGAGCAGGTTAAAAGAAGCCAAAGCGAGAGGGATTGTCGAACTCTTCCTCCAGCTAGCGTAGGGATTCTGGGCCTCTTTTATCCCTTTCTTATTTGCATGCTGATGAAAATGCATGAGGGATGGGGCGAAGCAGGATGAGGGGTTTAAGGTGGATAAAGCCAGTCTGAGACACAGGGAACAGTTTGTATCCAGTTGTCGGAAATTCAAAACATTATTTTATGGTTGGGTTGTATAACACGAGCAGAAGGTGTCTTTGATAAACTGGTGAATACGTTTTCACCCAACCCCCATCTTGTAAAAAAGGATATACCCTTGGTGGATAAGCCTGGAACTCAATAGCCTGGAAGTGGTTTCCCCCCCATTCTATTTGTTGTGTGTTTGCGCTCCGCTCTGTTAAAATAGTCATTTATCTACTCCAGCGATGACAACAAAGTGACAATAACGCCGCGGCACGCACTCACCGTCCCACTCAGTCGGGATGCTCCCCTCCATATATTCAAATTCTGTTGGATTGGCTGCCTCCACTATCCGCTTGGCACGGACAACCCTTCCTAGAATCAACGACAACAAAAAAAAAAGTACAAAAAAAAGGCAGATAGAGGAGTGAGACCGAAATGATTTAAACATAAACAAATCCTTGCACCGACACAGACAGACACACATAAATACACAGAGGAATGACGGCGCTGTGACAGGCCATGGATGATTACCTCGTGGCCCTCGGGCCCTTCTCCTCAGATCTCGCTGAGTGGCTCCAAATCTGGGCTAAGCCTTTATGCAAATCAGCTTTCCTTGAACTCGTCCAACCAGAGCCCCCCTCACTGCCTACCTCTTCCAATCGCAGCGCTCCGGCTAACAATGCCCTCCAAAATCAACATCAAGCCGCGCAGGAGACAAAAGAGGTCAGATATCACAGAGAACAGGGGAGGCACGGGCTGTACGGAATATTAAGTACAGCTCTGCCTATCTGTACACAGCACCACGCTCGCTCGCAGCAAGGCCGCCGCCAATTATTTTGGTCGAATGTGCTGATTAGACAAGTTTGGCTGGCACAATGACACGAAGATGGGCTGCAGCTGAGCGCCGGAGTGGCACGCAGCACAAAGGGCTGTGTCTTCAGGTGGATGCTACTCAGCTCCAGGTAGAGAGCGGGTGTCCGTCTATCTCCTCCCACCCCTGTGAGAAAGGATGAGGCGAGCAGGGAGGAAGTAGAAGAAGAAAGACATGGAGAGGAGGAGAGTGATGATGCATGGCAAACATGGCTAGGAGGAGAAAAATGGATGGGCTAGGAAAACAACACGCTCCAAAACACAGACAATCTGTCAGGATTCCATCACCGTTTCTCCGCAGCTGACTGGACACGGACAAATGGAGGCAACCACCTCTACGCGCGCTGCAGACTGATGGCCTTAATGTTTACCTCAGCCATAACAGATCGCTCCGGTTCGGCCATGAATGAATGATGGCGCTCTGCAGGACGGGGGTGCCGCGTGGCCGCCGCCGCCGCGCCTGTCTTAGCACGGCTATTTACTTTGACAACAACAACAAAACTCTTCATGCACGTGCGCCTCTGTAATTACGCCTGCTGCAGATCCCCACCCTTCCTTCTCAGCCTCGGTCGTAATCAGGTCAGCTAATTAGGCTAGAATGGCTGTGACTCCCACTAGATTGGCACTAAAGGGCCTCACTGGCTTCACCTCGCCAGCCCTAGCGTTCGGATACGCACTCCACACAAAACCACAGCCACCTTTCCTGACACAGGCCTCTGCTGGCGTTGACCCTTTTGTTTGTCGACATGAATTTATATGCAAAACACTTTCCTCAGAAGCACCACCTTTGATAGTCAAACTCAACCATCCAACAGCAGCTGCGTTCTCTAGGCAATACTCACTTTTAGCAGGTATGCTAATTATAAACAGATCCTAGCCATATTTGCATTGGGTGTGGGTGGCTGTAGCGCTTCAATTATGATACAGCCCCCCACACACAACACGCTTAGCTGCAGCTAATGCTGAACTAATGCGCATAAAGAAAGGGAGCCCTTTTTTTCCTGCCTATACATTTGTGTTGACTCGGTCACACTCCAAACATGGTTCGTCGCTTGTCTTGCTGGTTTTGTGGCACGACTTGGCTCCTCCAACGGCAGCTTTCATCCCTGGATTTGAATAACAAATACTGTATGTACATATATTTATGGAAAAAAGGGCTGATCCTCCCACCTCCTGCACGATGGGAGGGGCCTTGTCACTCTAATTGGGGTGAGGCTTGCTCTCTTGGTAACTTGTGATGCAGGCAAACTGCAGGAAACCTCACGGGTCATGGTCACGGTGGATTTATGTAAAACTATTTGAAAATAACCAGGAACATTTACATAAAATAAAATCGAAATATTTCAATATTAAGACCGGTTTGGGGCAGTGGTGGTGTACAACAACAACATTGTTGGATAACAACATTCCAACAGTAAAATGTACATTGAGATCAGTAGGTTAACAATGTCTCCAACATTACCATAACATTTTGATGGCACCTCTACTGCCAGCGAAAACAAACAATATCCATACAAGAAACAGAGCATAAACGTGTTCAATGTTAAAAAAGAACAAACCACGGCTATAAAAGAAGTGTGGGCTCTGTTCCATGGACTTTATTAAGCTTCCATATTTTAGTGCAATAATAAGATGGTAGTAAAAATGCAATAACAGTAAAACCTTTGTTGTACGTACAACTTTCTTAGAAGACACCATGACAACCTCAACTGGCTTCTCTTCTACTTTCAGCCTCTCCTGGATGGCTGAGCTCCTCACCCTATCTCCGAGGGAGAAACCTATGGAGAAAGTTCATTTTGGTCATCGAGTTCTTGTTCGGTAATCCTGCTGTAAAGATATTCCATTACAGTAATGAGAGACCGGGGAACTTTCAGGACCAACAAAGGCTCACACTGATAGCTTCACAGGAAAGTTGACATTTTTGCAGCGACAACACACCGTGCGCACGCTGCCGCGGCTGGTGTAAGAGTTAGGAAATAGGCCGAAAGACGACCGCAGTAACTAAAGGAAATCTCGTGACTGCCGCTTACTTGCACACTCTGCGTTTCACCTTCTCCCAATTATGTTGCGTGACAGAATTGGCTGGCAGCCTGGCACATTGTTTACAATAGTGATTTCTCAGCTCAGGGGGCTGCCTGTAACTAATGACTACTGTCACCACCAATTTATCTATAGATCTGTTTTATTTCTTAATGAAGCAGCTTTCATAGTCAGTCATCCAAGCGCTGTGAGAAAAAAAATAAGAAATGGAAGCAACCGAGCATCTGCAGAACATTTAAAAAAAACAAAAAAAACAATATGCAGTGATATTTATTTGACGGCGCGCTCATATTAATCACGTTAACAGCGGCAAACTTTCTTTGACATTGTGATGTGTAAATACGACAACAAACTAATATTCTCATGGGCATGTGGTGCCTTTGTTTAAGGGTATACAGTCAAGTTTGTGAGGCAGGACCATGCTTTATTAGCTAGATTACCTCCGGGTTTTTCTCATTTTAAATCCACATGTATCAGGCTTTTAGCTAGGAGGGTGTCTGGGCGTCTGCAAACATGAGAAAAAATGGATGCCAGATTCTCGACCATGGCCATATACCAGCATAATCTGGCGGTCAAAATACGGTCACGAATTGGATGTCCATTTTTTCATGTTTTGCAGACGCCCAGACGCCCTCCTTGCTAAAAGCCTGTATGTTTTTAATACAACAGTAGAGGTGATGCCAATGCTAACTTCTTCACCATCAGAAACTATCTGACACTTTAGTAGCGCTCGCTGTGCAGTATATATTAAAAACACAACAAGGCAAAATGTGCGTTGCTTCGCTCCTCTGTAGCCACATTAGCATTCCTGTCCGATGATCATTTGGTACAAGTTTGACCTATATTAATATTAATCGTAAATGCTTCGCTCAAGGGTGAATGGTAATGCAGAGCTTTAAATATGAATGGTCTAACAATCATAAAATGAGCTGCGTGTTCAAGTTTAAATTTACACATGCGAACAAAGGAAATCCCGTCCGATGATTGTGCACTGGTAGTTATGGTAAAACGTGACTGTGGTTCGGGAAGAAAAAGCGCTTTAACAAAGATAAACGGCGGTAAACCATCTCTCCGTCTCACAGATCAGAGCTGAGTGCTTTCGCTTTGCTGCTTTCACCCTGTAAGAAGGAGCTATGAAGGGTGTTAGGTGCTTTCCATCTTACTGGCCCCCTTCTGACAGCTCTACCTTGTCATCAGTCAATGGTAGAACCTCCTTACCAGTCAAATGTGAGCGCACACACACATTTGCACACATGCGCAGACAACTGGCTAGAGAGCAGGCAGATTAACCTGGGGGACAGGAGAGAGGGCGCTTCCTCTTAGCGTGAAGGACAAACGCAGCACTGCGTTAGAGAGGGGGAGGGGCCAGCGGCTGGAGGAATGAAATCCCACAACATAAATATTCATAAGTCATCTCACCTGTCTGAGCGCAACTCATCTGTGAGCGTGGATGCGGAGGGGGAGGGGAAGAGAGGAAGGGGAGGAGACAGAGGAGCAAGATTGGGTTGCCGTGGCAGCCGGGGAGGAAGCCAATCAGACGCCAGGCACACCTATCCTTGCCATTTTTTTTTTTTTTTTAACTAAGATGTGATGCGCTCCGAGGGCAGCTCTTTGAACCCTGAACACACACTGTTAAACTCTATCACCTGCCTCAACACACACACGCGCGCGCAACCCCCAACGTCACACGCCAGCTCCCAGGTGATTACCGCTGGGGGCGACCTAAGAGGTTTTTAACCTCCACAATGTCATTCCGGGTGTCTTATGCTGTCTTTGCCTCTCAGCGTGCTATCCTCCCCGCACTCTCTCTGATGACACAAGTAGGTGTCGGGGGAACAGGCAAACACACACTTGACATGGACAAAGAGCACCACAAACAATCTCTCTCTCTCTCTCTCTCTCTCTCTCACTGCTGCCGGTTCTCCGACGCCCCAGTCTCGACCTCTCCACAGGACCGGAGAAACTTCAGGCGTGATCTCACGCAGACAAAACCTGGCAACCCCCAGCCCTCCTTCTCCCGCTAATCAGGGAGGCTTTCTCCTCTCTGAGCTCAGGAAGATAAAGCACGAAGATTTAGGCTTGACACTGCGCTGGAACACAAAGAAGTCCTGAAGCAGGGAAACCATCAGCCTGGATTGAGCCTCGCTGATTTCTTTCCAGCTGAGCCGAGAGCTGGAGAGGTGCGAGGAACCAATGGGTGCATGGTAATAGACAGCTTTATGAAGATGGAGTGATCCGATAAGCATCAGTGATACCAGGGCAACCAGGTAGCTCTCTCCCTCTCTTTGCTTCCAATCGCTTTACAGAAAAATGGAAGGGATATGTGAGGCCTGTAACCATGGTTACCCATTAGCCCTGAGCCATGCAACGCTAGAATAGGTTTAGAGGGAAAAGGCCAGCCGTTGTTTCGCATCAGTTCTGGTGAGGGGAGGAGCTTATGTATAAAGTAGGCCTGTCGCTGCTGTTGGGTTTTTTGTTTTTCAGTCCTCATTCTGTTTGTCCCTGTTGCTGCTGATCCCACTGAGGTTTCAGAGACTCACGGCACAACACAGCATCATTTTAATAGAAGCAACAACATGCTGAAAAGACGACTGATTTCCCCAGCGTGTCACTTGTGACTAACCAGGCACTGTTGAGGACAGAAGGGAATCTATAAAGCCCTTTGTCACTTAAGACCAGCCACCCTGGAGAACTTTCTGCCCTGGATGATGGGTTTCAGTCAGGACTTTGGCGAGCCAGGAAGTCAGCATCCTTTGTGAGGCTGTGAAGCGATGTGGATGCCCTCCTCCCTCTCTGGCTCCTCTGAGGCCTATATGTGTGTGTGTGTGTGTGTGTGTGTGATGTCCAGGCACAAAACTGTCCACCCCTTTCTATTCACCTCCATCACTCTCATCCAACCCCCTTCTTTTCCCCTACTCTCTCCCTCCATTAACCTACCTCCACCTTCTCGCTCTCCCCCTCGGTCTGTCTGCCTGTTACACCCACTCATTTCACCCTCTTTCTGTCAGAAACCCTCCATTCACTCCCATTCTTCCCCCACTCTATAATTTCACCCCATATGTCAGCATCCCCCTTGTTCTATGTCACTCACTTTCTGTACCTCTACCGTCTGCGGCCTTATCTTTCCTGCCTTACTTCTGGCTTTTTATTTCCCCTTCCCTGTCAGGTGTATTAAAATGTTCCGCAATGAAGGAAGGCTTGCACGAGGAAGTCGCTTTACAGTACGTGCCACATCGTTTCTGACACAAGGTCAACACAAAGGTCAAAAGATTTTGCCACTTCAAGCACGCACATACACTGTATCTCTCCTCTATCATGTTGTGATTCTCTTCAATGTGGACTTCCTGCATGCCTCAAGTTAGGAATATATGGTTCAGCTATCCGGACACTTTGCTGCCTCCCTGTGGGAATACGGTGGACGAACAGCTGTAAAGAATATTACATTAATTCTGGAGTTCGTATCATGAATATGGCTGGGTATGCAGGGTGCTGAAGCCAATCCCAGCTGACACAGTGGCGTGATATTCGAGGGCTCACAGGCCTGTCAAATTCCTATTTAAATAAAAATACCTTATGCATCTGCCAGATAGCTCTGCATAAAAAGCTGTGTGCCTGGGGAGCAGCACATTCAAAAAGCACCATAAACCTATAGCTTTACGTCAAGAGAATCTGTAGTATTGGGTTGCCAGATTGTCAACGAGAAGGTACAAAAGAAAGTATACAAGTGTGACTTTGAAATGTGGTAAATAAACATTCCATCCAACCTGTTTTCTTGAGCATTACATTGAGATAATAGGTCTTTGATTGTTTCAAATCAGGGAATGCCAGAGCTTATGTAGTCGGTTGCTTTGGTTTGTTTGTAGTGGAATAACATGGATGAACACATTTCAATGTAGATTTATTAGAAATGGGCAAACGCAGAAGGGGTTATATTCCAGTGGGGTTCTGCAGTTTCATCACACCTCGGGGAAAGGCTGCCAATGTTTTGGGTTTGTCGCCAAGTTTCTTCAATACCTGGTATGGCTTTGCTGTGGTATGTCTTTGCACACCTACACTGGGTAGTACAGAGCGTCAATTTTTTGTTTGTGAAGATGATGCAACCTCAACACGACAAAACAGATGCAACGTGGCGGGGGAAATTCGACGTATGTTGTCTTATGTGAAAGTGTCTGCAGGCTAAAGTGTCCTGCTGCCGTCAGACTTCACAACAGAAAGTGCTAAAATAAATATGTTCTGCCCACATTTTTAAATATAATTTGTGACTTGGAAGTTGAAGTTCTCTTACAATTCTTTGGCTACTCTTGTTTGTAATCTATTTTCTTATTTTACGGCTGTACATTTTTGGAATATACACACGCTGGACTAGTAAAGAATCTGATCTTATCTGACAATATAATATATATATATATATATCAACCACCAACCACATCAAACCACCAAAATGAATCAAGTTTCATGTGACTGTGACGCTCCACTTGTTTCACTTCTCTTTACTTCATAACAAAACTTCTGATCTGTGATACGGTTGGTCGGGCTGGTGATACAATGTAAGGATGATCTCATCTTACAACATGGTGCAAGAGGGAAAAAAAAACATCCTTTACAGTCTCATCTACCGCCGCAGACGTGTGATGAATATTCAGACCCGGGTCATTTATACAGGGGGATTTGAACAAGCCTGCCAAGTGGTTAAAGTGCAGCTACTGGATCTTGGCCCAATTTTAATGTGCCTCCATAAGAAATAAATGTGCCTGTATCTCATTTTCAGCGTCTATCTTTTCAAATGCCTTTTTAATTAAGTAGTTAAGCCACCCTATGATGTTCCATCACGCACACATACAAACACTTGGCAGCCACAATGCAGCAAGATGAGCGCGACTCACTTGGATCTCTATAAATGATTAAACAACCTTCATTTAAACCCCATGCAACGCAAAGCTGCTGACCAATTAACATGATTTACTGTAGCTGCTCCGGACATAACAGTTGGAAACCACCAACACGGTGTCCTACTGTAGGAGAGACCTTCCTTCATCGCACCCAGGGGAAGGGCTGGTGGCAGCATAAACAGCCATTTGGACCCTCGTCTCTCTCCGCAGCGACTCTTTCCGTGGAAATATGCGGCTTGAATCAACGCTCTGATGACACACAGCCATCTGTTGTTGTGTTAAGTGTGCTAGGGCATGAAGAGGGAGGAAAATACTGTTTTCTGAGTTTTCTTTTTTTTTTTTTTTTCCAATGCAACGCAGACGCATATGGAGGTATTATGCCACACAAACACAAACAAAGATGTACTTACTAGTAGCAAAACACACACACACACACGCCTTCCACGGTCCCTTGGGTCACCCATCCTGAAATAGCAGAACTGAGGCCTCTTCAGTTTTTACTTGATAGAACAGAGCGGGAGAATCCAATAAATAATAGACAAAGGAAGCAGCGGTTGTGATAGGAAGGCGAGTCGATGTGTCTTTTCTCTGCAACAGTGTGGCGTACCTCAGTAGAACCTCTAAATCCCCTCCATTCTCCACTCAGTGTGGAGGACCAATAGATTAAAACTGCATGGCACACACTGCTAAAAATGAATAGCTCTAAAAATACATCCTTTTCACTGAGACATGAAAGGAAACTGCCTTTCCCCTGTCCAGTATCGAGCAGCCATTGATTCCAAGACAAAGGCTACACATCCTCAAAGCAGTAAGAAAAATAGCAATCATACAGGCAATTATTTTCAAATGTGCCTGCAGCAGCTGATAATGTCAGCGCGCCTCTCTTCCTAAATAAAAAGAGGAGGCAGGCGTCAAAGCTGGCCCGCTGCTGAAGACGAATGAGCCCATCCACAGAGCACTTTCTTTCATCTGGGCTGCATGACATGGCGCCCCATGCAGTGGAAGACAGAGCCGGGCCTGGGGGACTGACACGCACTGGAAGAGAGAGGAATATAGATTCCATATTGTGCTTGATGGGGGCAACATCAAGACCTTCTAAAGACCGGTGGCCAGATTGCCAGTGGCGTCCCCTTGAATCCCTGAAATAAACAACCCTCGCCGCGGCTCTGCAGCCTGAAGCATAGGTCTCTCTCTGGGATGCAGAAGCGAGCGGGCCTCGACAGTGAATCTAAAGGCCAAGACTCTCGCTCTCTCATGAAGTTCAGGCACGAGGCAGACACAAGAGCAGCAGCCTCCGTGGAGACCAAGGATAGAAAGTTCTCAGACGGACCCAGCCCTACACAATCTTCTCTCTGAAGTCGCTCGGCTTCTACAAAAGAAAGCCGAGGGATCAGTGTCAGGAGAAATATCCACGATGAATAGAACAACATGAAACAACAAGTCCCTTTTTCCCCGCAAATATCCGAGCTCTGGTACATACACTACCGCACGCAGGATTGCTTATGCCCCAGTTTTTCCAAGTTAACAGACTGAGAGAGGTAGAAAATGGGAGCAGCAAAGCATGGATAAAGGTAGAGAAGGCTGGACCGAGCACGGGGGATGAGCAAATGAATGGAAAAAGTAAGTGAAGCAGAGAGGAGAGCGACTCTTCACCCTACTTCAACCACTACTCGTGTGCAGCAGTGAAAGCCCTGCGGTCCATGCCTTAAGGCCCCGAGCCCACGCTTGGCCTATCAGTTTAAGATCAAAAAGAGCTCGCTTTAGCAAGACATATGGCCTGAATAATGCATCTCCTTTATTTCCAAGAGGCTGAACGGGTGAGTGGTAAGAAAAGGACGACACAAACATGTGCATAATACATCTATTTGTTTATTATGAATGGTGAAATCTGTACCCGTCTGACATTTTTCGACATTTTTTGTTTCCCCTTCCGGAGGCCAAGGAGCCAGAGTGTCAGTCAGTGTGATTGGACGGAGGGAGGGTAGCCTGTAGCGTGCAGGGGAAATGGGCTTCGGTGATGTCTCATTTGAATAGTCTGACAGCCAGGGGTGGAGGAGCAGCCTTGTAATGAATTATAAATATGAGGTGGGCGCAAGTTTCCGCACAAACTGCAGAGGGGAAAGAAAGGGTGAAGCACAAAGTCAAGCCAAGTCAGGATGAAGGCTACTTGCCCAAGGATGGTCCCAAAGCAGCTGGAGAATTTAAAGAAATAAAGGGCTGCAGCAACAGAGCAAAGCACCATCATCCTGTCATTTTTCTTCCTGTAAATCAGTCACAACACAACAGCAGCCAAAGGTAACTTCAGATCTGGAGTAAAACATGCGCCCGTCGAGGCTGTAGACTCAGAATAAACAAAACCTCAACACCTTCACACGTCTGGTTCTTTTTAGGTTTTTGCTTCAAAGTTCTCACCTTTTTCAGCCACAATTGCAGTGTGATTTTCACAATAACATCAAACAGTTTAGAGGTGTAACACTGTCGCAGTCAAGTAACTGCTCTGAGTCCACCTCTATAGTCTGCTCCGGCTTGCAGACGACTGACACTTCACCAGTGCAGGGAGTGACATCAGTGCTAAACTGTGACTTGAAAATCTTTTGTACTCATCATGATATTGTTGTGACTGTGCCAAGTGAAACACAGGGCTTCCATTTTGGCCGATTATACACTTGAAGGTTTTACTTGAAATACATTTCTAACCATGTACAGTACATATGACACTTGTCATACGTAAGAAATTAGCGCCTTCTCTTAAGAAAATACTGTGAACCTACTAAAAGCCTTTGAATACTTGAAGTTATGCATTGTGAATAAATGACTCTCAGGCCAACTCTGTGGTAGTTAACCATCACAAACTTTGGTTAATTCCTGGTTATTTTTGCCTCAGATTGAGTTTATGAACCACAATTCCCATGTCTTCTCATAAAATGAGTCCATTGTGAGCTGATCCACAGATTCAAGTTAAGCAGCCGACCTCTATATGATAACAGAATTTGCAGCAAACTCTTAGATTGACCTTCACATGTTCACACATATGCATATTCCCTAGTGTTTTATCAAAAGCAGCCAAATGAGCTTCTATCATCACTCTACTCTGCGCTCCTCTGACATCCTTGGATGAAGAACAGGCCTCCATGTGAGTACACCATCAATTCTACTCGTCTTTGTTGAGGTGGGTCATTATCAGGCCGTTCACCGTGACATCCTCCTAACCAGGACATATCTCCCGAGGAACCTCTGAGGGGATGACACTGAGCTGGAGAATTCACAGCACGCCGGGGTGTTAAGTCTGCAAGACCCATGAGGACTTACTGTCGCCCTCTAACTGTCAGAGATGGTGTGAAGGACACCACTTACACCCCCCAATGGAGCAGCCTGATGACACAGTTCTAGTGCTTGGCTTGGGCGTTGCATGGCCGACTGTTGCCATGTCTCAGCAGGGATATATGACCTCCTTCTAAATCCTTATTCCAGGGAAGGAGTCAAGCTTTCGGTTTGTTGTGATCCACCGAATGAAAGTGATTTGAGTTTTGCTAAGTGTAGCAGGCTTTAACTGCAAGTTATAATAGTAACTTTCTACCTTACACTCACATACGATTCACAAACCAAATCGCCAACACTCCCTTTTCTTATAATGAGAATGACTTCACAGCCCTGAAAAGAGAACGGGCTTCAATCTGTCATTCATCCATCCATCTCACTTTCAAGTCATGAAGATAGTGTCTACTGACCACAGCAACAATATTACAGTAACATTGACCAAAACTGGCCAAATAACACCACGCGCGCGCGCGCACGCACACACACACACACACACACACACACACAGCCTCTCACTGTAAACCTAACCATCTAAAACAAATGGATGAACTTAGCCTTTACGCGTAACCAAACTAAAACCCAATTATAATAACCTAGCTGTAACCTGAAGTATTAACCCTCAACATGAGGCTTGACAAAGTGAGGACCAGCCAAAATGTCCTCACAAATATATATATATATATATATATATATATATATATATATATATATATATATATATATATATATATATATATATATATATATATATATATATAGTTTATTGGTATATATGTATATATATACCAATAAACCACCACACATCGGCGCTTATTGGGCCGGTAGCGCCATCTAGTGACTCATTGGTGCAGTGACACGTTCATGTTCCTGTCATGTCATAACCAACTGGCCGTACAAACAGCAGCGTGTTAAGAGAGGTACTCCCCACATCAAAGGACCGAGTGTTAGCTTTTAAACATCCTTGTTATGCAGACTTCTGTTGCCTTTATCTTAACATACCTGTCCATGTCTTCTGCTCGGGGATAATAAAGTACTTGTTCCCAAAATGATCTGTCCCAACTTGTTCCCGTACGACGCCGAGCGCTCTCCGAAACGCAGCCGCGATTCTGATCATGTTTATTGATCGAAAGAACCGCTGTTGTCCCTTCGCTGTTCAAGTGTCCCCTGTCATTAGCCGTCCGCCATGACAGTGAATAAGACGAGCGGCGATTGGACAGCGGCAGCAGCTCAGCCAATCACCGTCTTTGTGTTTACACCGTGATGCCAAGATGGCGTTGTATTGCCCTGTGGAGACGTTTTGTTACTTATAAAAGCGATGAAATGTGATAAAAGGGCGAGGTATGTAGATTTCAACGACGCGTATCTTCAAGAGGGTTTGTGAAAGTTAACGATAATTTCTAATTTCAAGCAAAACTGCACGGTGTCGTGAAACTTGATAGGAACAGTGTTAGCCTGACCCTAGCATCGTTTTGTTTACGCACTTCATTCTGCTGAATGTATTTCTTGTTAACGTGAATCAAAACCGATTATAGTGGTGTTTGTTACTCAGTAGTTGCGCTTTAATGGTATTCATTGATTTATTTATTGAATAAATCCATGTATTCCATTCTGATTTTATCTGACCATAAGCCTGAAATTTGTATGAAAACAACTGTAAGATCACTGTGCTTTGATCATCACAAAGTCAGTATTTAGAGTTTATGGTCAGTATGAGAAGAAATGAACTGCGTTTTATTATGTAATCTGCATTTCAACAGAATGCATCTGGATGTCAGTGTCATAAAAGCGGTGTATGCCCAATTTTTAATTTGACTTGATTCCATTCGTATAATTTTGTCTTTGCAGGCAAAGACCGTTCTACGGATGAAATCTAAAACTGAGCCACCGAAAGAAGATCTTCTTCTTTGTGGTTGGCGGAGATGTTGGGCGTCTTGTCTGCACGGCAGGCTGGCCTGCTTGATCCCTTGCGACTCAGACGAGCCGAGTCGACCAGAAGGTACATTCGCTTTTTGATTTCTATAGTGACTATTCACATTAAAGCTGAGATTACATTTCAGTGCAAGTTCTTAATGTAAAAGTCTGTCAATAACACATTATATCCCTGCTCAAGAATTATTATTAACCAACACTGTGCAGTGTCACTGCAGGGTCGCTATAAACTATAGATCAGGGTTTTTTGCTGCCGATCACTGATACCGATCAGCCAGAGTGCCGATCATCACCGATACCGATCACATGGATTGACAATGAATTTGTAGTCAAAATGATGCGGCCTTCTGTGTACATGACGTGAAAACATGAGCCATTAAATCATTTTCATTCAGACATGTTTTAATATAAATGACCTGAGAAAGGCTGGTCATCTAGCTCGGTGAAATAAATGATTATTTCTTGGGAAATGTTTGTAGCATTCTGAATGTCACGATCGGACCGCCGGGTTAGCTGTGATTAGCTGCAAACTTTAAAAGACAGATTGAAAGAAGCTCCACAGCAGACGTAGGGAGGAGTGGTCGCGTCACAACCAGCGCTGGCTGTCACACGTGATCGGTTGTTGTGATCGGCAGAGACAGGTAGTGATTGGCATTCACCGATCACGCTGAAGTCGTCCGATCATCATCGGTGACCGATCGATCGGAGCTTCCCCACTATACATGGCTAAATGCTGTAGTATTGGTGTAACATCACTGCCTTTGTCATAGTTTTGATGTCAAAATCAATGTAATAAAACCTGTAATGACGTTGATGCTGTTTTTGCAGACTCCTCTGTCTCCAGTTAAATCCTGATCGAGAAGTGGACCGAATCCATGGCAATGGCATTAATACCATTGATATTGAAACAATAGAGGGCAAATAGTAAGTTGCCTTTTGTTTATATTGCAATTCGCTATTTTTCCTAGAACATTAAAATCTGAAATACCGTTTGTTTTCACTCCCTGGATATTCACTTAGCTGCTGTATCGCTAAATGATTCATAGTTTGATTTAAGTGTCAAACCATGAGCCATTTAACAATATATTTTATAACTATTTAACAAAATGGTACAATTCTAATGGCACGTTGTAGGCCAAGTGTCCTCATGAGTTGAATTTTGTTATACAGTCGCGCATGAATACAGTAGACACTTATTTAATCACCTTTAAAAGGAACATGACTGGAAGCAAAGGTGCCCCCAGATTTTGAAATCGGATACATTGATTTTAATCGTCTAGCCAGATATACTGGTATAATGCTCATGATTCAAACTTCCTTTCTTTTTTTGATCTCTATAACATGAATAACAAAGAACTTGATATTGAAAATGAAATGAACTGTCTTCTCTAGCATGTTATCCGGCGGTGCAGATGGAGTCATTGTCATCTATGACCTGGAAAACTACAGTGGCAAACCAAACTACACGTGCAAGTCCATCTGCACTGTGGGAAGGTAACTCGATAAAGTTGAACCACTAGAGGGCAGCATTTTCCAACTCTGTCACCCAGCTTTCAGTCGCAGTACAGTGTTAAAGTTCTGTATTTGTAACGTGTGTGTTATTGTCTTCTGTAACAGGTCAAATCGACATGTCCACAAATTCAGTGTGGAGACAGTTCAGTGGTACCCGTACGACACTGGAATGTTTGTCTCCAGTTCCTTTGACAAAACTATGAAGGTGTGGGACACTGAGACACTGAAAGTACGTCGACAAGTTTTTTTTTTTTAAGTTACACACAGTGAGATCATATTTATGTTTTTCTGAATTCTGAGCCATTTTGCCATGCTTCTTTGCTGGATGCCTTGACTGCTCACAGAAAAGTTTCTAAACATTCCGCTTCCATGGCTGACTGATTAAAGTCCATTTTCTAGCATTTTCACACCAACTGCAAAGCCAAATCTTGTTGCCCAAAAGTTTGTACTGTCGCTCACAAGCTTGTCAAGATAAAGAAACAAGGCACGTAATGCAAAACAAAGTGTCATTTTATCATCAGATCTGTTTTTAATTGTTGATATAAAACATTCATGTACACGCTGACCACATGACGCTGTAAACAACAGACCTAATTTGCTGGAGTCCACCAAGCTTAATAATTCAGTTTTGTTTCACACTCTCACTTTCACCCGCTTTCTGCTTCATGCTCTCTACCTTGCAATGCCAAATTTGGCAGCGCAGCCCTGTGCTAGAGTTTCACTGACGTCACTGTGACCACAGAAGGTCAGAGAAGGGACAGAAATGGATGTAACATGCTCACTGGTTAAAGTTGTCGATCAATGTTTTACAAAAAAAAAATGGATTTGAGCTTTTATAATGTGAGTAAAAATGAACATTGTTTTGACATTACAGTGACATAATGGTGTAAAAAGTAATCCAGTCTTAGGTGAAAGGTGAATAACGTTGGACATTTTTCATTCCTGGGGCAAGTATATATGAAAAAGTATATATGTATATGGGATTATATAGCAAAAAAAAAAAAGTTCAGATGTTCACATCATATTTTAGGATAGTGAGAGTAGCCATCATTTACTTTGTTGACATTACAGCAAACCCACGGCCTTCGCAATGAGCATCATGATGTAGTCACCTGTTAAAACTCATGAAGCTCATCAAGTGTGCAATGGAGTATTAAAAGCCAAGGGTGGCTGTTTTGAAAAATCTAAAATATTAAACATGCTTTGAGTAATGGCACACTTCTAGAAAATACCATCATTTTACACTGTCTTGCTTCTTCTTTCTTATACCAAGACCCTCTTGCTATTCCTCAGCGAAAGTATGTTGTACACACACACACACACACACACACACACACACACACACACAAAGTATAAAAAGATGGCATTTGCAAGAACTAAATAACTAGAAATACACTCATTAAAATGAAGGAAACATGTACGTGAAACGGTGTTTGAAAAAAAAGGCGTTGACCTTTTCTGGTATTCCTTTCTGGTGGTCTCAGTGAGTGGGTTGATTTCACACTAGTTTTAAATCTGTATTGTTCATTACGGAAGAGAAAACAAGTGGTATCAGGCTGAGATATGAAACCTGATGACACTAGGTGATAAAGCAAAACAAAAAACTCTGTGGGCCATACTGGATTGATGGAGATTTGTTTCATACAAATCTGATTTAAACCTTTGGCCTACGCGAGCGCCAACTGCTGCAGTACAGCATGGGACTGATGAGGTCATTGATAAGACATTTTGATATGTCAAACATGAACCATGTTCTTATCTTAAGTTCCATCCTTTTTGAAGAAACCTTGACAACGTGACTACTCACTGACCAGTTGGGAAGAGAGCAAAGAGATTGATAAAGTCATGTTTTAAGGAAGGAATCTACTGAGCCTTGTGTAGCTGGCAGAGGGAGAATCTGTATCTGAAGTAAGATTAGTTCCTGGATGTGCTGTTTGCCTGGCTGAGCATGATGACTGTGCGCTCAGGAATACAGGGATGTCTCTTTGCAACACACATAATCGCCTCTAATTCTCTTTCTGCTACTCAGCCGGCAGAGGTCTTTGACTTGGGAGGGAACATCTACAGCCACCACCTCTCACCCATCACCCGGAAACACAGTCTCATCGCAGGTGTGTGTCTTCACCCACTTTTTTCCAGACGTCACTTTTCCAGTTTGACTACAGCAGTTCCTGATTCTTGGAAAACGTGAAGCAGGCCGTTTGAGGGTTGAGTCAGGTTCAAAGACATATTTCCGTAGAGCAACATTGTACAAGTGTTAGTGTTACCTCACCACATCGAGCAGGACCAACAGGTTCGTCATGACTAGTGTGTGCTCACCATGGTTTACTTCCTTTCTTATACTCGCTGGCCGACACACCTGTTTCTTCACTGCAGACAATCACTGACTTTCTTTTACACCGTCTGCCTGGATGCTGGTCCAACTGGTTCGTCACCCTGAAGTTTGGTCTTCGGTGTGTTGAAGGCGTTTTGTATCTCTAAAGTCACATTGATAGATGTGCTTATCTCACAAAATGGCCTCCTGCTTGTTACCTTTCCGTCCCAAGCTACAGTAAACACCACACCACTTGTAGGATTTGTGATAAAAACTTGTTCTAACCAGTTAAATAGAAGACATGCCATTGTTTTGTTTTACCATTAGAATGAATCTGTGATCCATTGACTACGTCGACTACGACTAATGATCCACCCTCGCGTCTTATATGAGGACCCACTTTACTATGACCCAGAATTGATCAAGATCATACGATACATTGCTGTGAATGTCTGGTCATCTAAAGCTTAACCACCAACCTCTGTAACCATCTGTGGTTACTATAGTCTTCGGCGTGATTTGTAAAGTGATTTACTGTTTACAATTTTTTTTTATTTCAGTCGGCACTAAAAGCCCCAAAGTCCAGTTGTGTGACCTGAAATCTGGAGCCAGGATCCATGTTCTTCAGGGTGGGTTTATTAAGGTGTTTAGCCTCAGAATCACTGGATCATGTGTGTTTTCATTGCCGCCTCAGGTCACAGAGCAGAGGTCCTGTCTGTGAGATGGTCGCCCAGATACGAGTACATCTTGGCCTCGGCCAGGTATGCAACAGTTACCTTGCTTTGTCTCACTGCCTGAGGTCTACTTTTCCTGCCCCCTGAGGCACATCCAGGGGAAAGTGGCAGGCCCGGGACAACCTCACCGCTTCTTTCACAGCAGTTGCAGGCCATATGGTCACAGGGCAGCCCCGAGTCAAAGATAGTGGCGGTGTGATTCTCCTAGAAACCCGTTCTAACCCGGCCCTGTCACCAAAGCATATGGTAGATCCAGTCCCCACCTGTTCTACGCTACATTGGACTGACTAATTAACCAGCAGGGACTGATGTGCTGAGCTCCCGTTGGACTGTAAGTGATTTTGAAAATAACTGGCACAGAGATGCTCTCAGGAAAGTTTCTGTCCAATAACAGGGGTTCTTCTCTGAACTAAAACTTGTAAAAGGTGTGATGAAGAAGCACAATGTACACAATGATTTAGAAAAATCATTTGCTAATTTCCTTCCAAGTGCAGATAGCAAGGTGAAAGTGTGGGATGTGCGTCGGGCTTCAGGCAGCCTCCTCACCCTGGACCAGCACAATGGAGAGAAGTCAAAAGCCTCGTCTGAAGCAGGTAGTGTGTCTCGAGGTGTTCATGTGTTCGTCTTTGTTTCCCTGCAGTTAAGCGGCCCCTCACATGCATAATACAGAAAAACTTTGTCCCATCTCTCTCTCTCAATTCTCACACAAGTACACAAATACCTCACATCCTGAGAGCGCATCTCGAATGTGACTTCCACATAACCCAGTTGCAGCTCTGACTAGACCAAAGGTGAACATTCTGTACATATTGCTGTATATTTGGAGGGTGGTGTCGAAGCCAAGTGGCTTTATAGTCCTGTTTTCACAAATATATCTGCTGGCTCAAACTAGTTTGACTCTACAAGACATCAATACCACGACAACATTATTATGCGGTCTTTGTATTGTCTGTCTTCAGTCGGCACGGCTCACAACGGGAGAGCCAATGGCTTGTGTTTCACCGAGGACGGACTTTTCCTGCTCACGACTGGGACTGACGACAGAATGAGACTGTGGAACAGTGCGACCGGAGAGAACACGCTGGTGAGCATGGCAATGCATTCACTCTAGATTTACAGTGTCAAGGCCAAAGGAAGGGAGACAGGTCTGTGGAACCTGTAGTGCAGGCTTTATTCTGACCACACACGTTCAAGTGGTGGCAACCTTGTGCAGAGTCAGGCTATAAAATGCAACCGGACATAACCAAGGCTGTCGCAGGAGTCGTACCTTCCACTCACAACTTTATAACACGCTTGGCTCGTGCTCCATGTCACGTCACACCGACAGTCTGGATCAAACCAATTACCATTTCATTCAGCCTCCTGAACCCAGTGGTGAAAGAAGATCCCTGTACTGGTTGGATGGCAGGTTACTTAGTCAGCTGCAGTGACCAAGTAAATTAATGCAGTGTAACTCATAAAATATGGATGGAGGGTAAGATATGCATTTTCTGCATTTGTATCTTCCAGGTGAATTATGGGAAAGTGTCCAACGAGAGTCGCAAGAAGCTGCAGATCAGCGTGTCTCGCGGCTGCAGTCCAGAGTTCGTGTTCGTGCCGTGTGGCAGCTCCGTGGCCCTGTATGATCTCCACTCCGGAGAGCTGGTCACTTCACTCCGAGGTCACTACAACAGCGTCGACTGCTGCGAGTTCCATCCGTATTACCAGGTGAGATCCATGACGTCCGCTCAGACTTTCAAATGATCTGAAGAGCTATCAAACAATATTATTTTGGTGCGGAGGATTTCCCACAATGTTAAAAAAGAAACAAAAAAAAACGTTTTTCTCCTGCAGGAGCTCTACAGCGGGGGCAAAGACTGCAACATCCTGGCCTGGGTTCCTGTCCTGCGGTCCCCTGATGTAGAGGAAGATTCCGACAGACCAAATAAGGTACCGACCAAAACTGGCACCTTGACATGTTTGTGTCATTACTTTCATTTGCTGACTTAACAGAGTAAAGGGAGAATGTCTTGCAAGGAATTCCATGAGTGACGCACTGTGATTCACAGAGGACTCTCAGAACTGGTTTAACCAGTCGCTTCAAGATCCACTCTGTCAGCATCGATAAAGGTTTTGAGCTCTTTGAATAAATGTATTTAAAATATTGTTCCAGGCGGCGGCCGCTCCATCTGCGCTGAACTCAGCCTTCCAGGACGCCTGGAGCAGCGACGAGGACTAGACCATCCACTGCCTTAAGAACTCAGTGCCATGTTGTACTGTCCAGAAGAAGGGAGACTTGAATATTTCTTCTGATCTGATTTAAACATTGTTCTATTGCGTATACAGCCCAAAAACACTCCACTGATGACGAGCGTTGTGGATTTCCCGGAATCACAAGATGAATTCAGCCACTTTGAATAATGTCACTATTGTCAGGGATCTCATTTAGATGAAAGCCTGAATTCTGCTCTGTAAATGTTTCTAAAGTATGTTTTAGTCACCAGTCCACTTCTACTCTGTGAAGTTTGAAATTGTGATGTTTTTAATGTATTAAAATAGTCCTGACATGGGTCGCCTTTGTTGTTTCCTGAAGATACTCAAGAGACAAACAGAAACTGAAAATAAATATATTGGATAAGATGGCCTTTATTGTGTGTAGAAATTATGTGAAACGTCAGGAAAGAAAGTGAGTACACTGTTCACTTTTAGTTACAACCGACAGAAATCTGATTTAATTTGATAACAGTATAATTTTAATGCAGGGTTTACACCACAAACTTTGAAGGTAGCCTTGTTTTCCATTTTCTTTGGGATTTAACTGAGCCTAGGACTGGGGTGGGTGATCTCACATGATGTACTGTGACATCAGTGAGGGACTTAAATTTAAGATGTTTTTTTGTGGCTTATATAAAATAAAACAAGAGGGAAAAAATGTGATTATGCCATTGGTAGTACACTGTGGGTCACCAACAGAGACCAAGGGAGTAGCCCATGGGCCGTTTAAATAAGTAAAACATATTTCCATGTAAAAACCATCTTACTATGTTTGATACTTTTCTTCTTTTTTTGTAAGACCGTTGGTTATTATTGTGAAAACCATTGTTTATGGTGATGTCAGAAGTGTGTACTGAACTGACGGTAGCCCTTTGGGTCACACACTGACCTTGGAGTAGCTCACTGTAAGAGTGAAAGGTTGGTGACCCCTGTTGTAGATCATTATATGGAAAGGGGTGAATGTTTTGGTAACATAATTATGGACAAATAAAAGGCATCACATCTAATCTAAATAAAAGATATGAAGGCACTCTTTTATGATCTTCAATACCTTTTCAGGATATAACCATTTCTTTCACAGGTTTGCCCACAGAGCCACATAAATACCAGTAAAGGGCCACATGTGGATGCCAGGCCATACATTGTCGACCTCTGGTCAAGGGCATTATCAAGGTCACATACATTTGAGATTGTCGCAAAGTAAGATAGCTTTTAAATACTTTGTTTCCTGCTGTATTTCTTGAAGTGGGAAAAAAGTAAAAATAATAAAACAACCCTGAACTTTTAACATAGTGATTGTAAGTAAAATAAGACAAAACTGAAACATGGAGATTACATTTATCAAATTGTTGAGCTAAATTTAAGTAACTATTTATTATTATTCAAGTTAAAAGTGAAATTAAAACATCAAATTCCAACGATTTCTTTCTTTTCAGCTGCTCCACCCTGAGTCCATTGTGGGTGACCCAGCTGTACACATAAGTGTGAAACAACTCCTGTTTAAGTGATGTTACAGCTACGCAGTATGGGGTCATAAGTGTGGACTGAAACATAACGAGAGGGAGGCGTAATGGTTCTACTTTGAAACTAGTTTAAAATAAAGTTTGAAGTAGACTAGTGGACAGAGTGGAATACTGTGTGTTTCCTCATTATGTAAGTCGTTTTCTGGTGTGAAAGTGCGACTCTTGGGTCTGTTTTCTGTCTCCCTGCGTGATGATGATGTGGGTGTCACCTGTGACACACAAACATACCTGCTGCTGTTGTCATTCCGGAGAGAATTTACATGTGTTTATGCTGTCAGTCCTCTGAGAGCAACGATACTGAAACCTCAGCCTCCCCCCTCCCTCTCGCACTCATTTTAAATTCCGCCTGCACCATGTCAGCATCTGGCAGAATGAGTCAAAACTGAAATATGAATTGTGATCACGTGAAAATATTCCATTGCAGTGCGGTAATTGCTGAATACTCTCATGATTTACTCTCATGAAAAATCCACCTCACATTTCAGCTTCTTCACATCAGCTCTGGTCGATGAGGCAGGAGCTTCGGTTGCAGACGTTTTCAGGTGTTTTGTCTCTCAATGGTGAAGCTTTATCATGACATTTGCATTTAAAATGTGTTTTGAGGGTGAATGACATCAGAAACTACCAGCAACTATGTTGGAGTAAAAGCACTCAGTTGGTTTCACCTTACCAACTGAGTAAGGTGAAACTATCAGGATTTTAATAACACACAAGTATCAATCCATATTTACTATACTATATTTGCTTACCACTCCAAAAACATGCATTGATCCTGTTTCATTTGTGCAGTGAATGTAATATGATAAAAAAAAACTGTAATAATTTGTTAAAAAACAAGACAAAAAAAAACAGTAAAACCCACCAGTCATTAAAAAAAAGATAAAAAATAAAGTGTAAAATGACTTGTTAAAAATTAATTAAAATGGCTTACGTTATTTCTGATGAATTCATTTACACATGTATGGTTTTATTGAAACGTTGATCCTGAAACCGAGACGTCAATCAAGAGTGGCAGGATTTTCCGCCTGCGGACTGACCAATCAGAGAGGGAGGGGGCCAGAAGGCGGCGGGACCGACTTGGGACAAAAAGGAGCGCAGCCGCCGCCTGCGTCACACTCACCTGAGCGACGAGCAGCGGCAGGTGGAGCTGAAGTGCGCGCGCTCACAGTGCTTTTATCCGGTGTCGGCGGCAGAGGAGACGAAGGTGAGTTGCTTTGCCATGGTGGATGCGCCCGTGTTTCACTGCGGCTGGGATAGAAGTGGGGACGCGGAAGTGAAGGAGAAACACCTGACGGCGGCAGCGTCGTGCCCGGCTAATGAGCCGCCGCCGCCGCCGCTGCTGCCATTTTGGCTCCGGTGGCTGTGCGACTGGTTTGTCGGCTCGTCTCCGCTCAATCTCAGTGTCGCTAAAGACCAGTGTTTCTGACGGAATAACCCTGAGTCTGTTCCTCCACTTGGTGGACTTCATTTTATTTGATAATGTTGAATATCTATTGAGTTTCTTTATAGTTCTTTGTTTGAATCTTTATATCCTGAACTTCTGGCTTTTTGTTTTACAGTCGGCTCAGCACAAGAGCTGTTTTTTTTAAATGTTTCTTTACTTTACATGCACTTAAACCTATTTTTCAGTCACTCATTTGTTTATTGAGGTTCCCCCACAGCTTCTATCATTTACTTTTAAAGCCCTTTTTTTTTACGTTATTCTAACAGGACTGAAGTTTTTGAATATTTTTCTTTTCCCCTTTATCTAACTGTTTTTAGTTTTTATATTTTGACTTTAGTTTACTGGTTTGTGAATCTGCAGCTGAATGACTGTCTTATTTGAGTATATTATCTGTATATACATTTTATGATGACTCCCGCTGAACACCTCACAGCGCCACAGTAGTGAAACCCCTCCAAACACGGTCCACTGGACGATTGAAAGCTGTTGCACACGCAAGCGTCTCCCGTGAGGTGCAGCATCACAGACGTGTCGCTGCTCGTGTCACGACTTGTCTGTCAGTGCTGGTTCTTACCTCCACCTGCTCGTGTCTGGTGGACACACCTTGATGACCAAACTTCTCTCCGTCTTATTTCACGTTGCGGCTCCACCTTAGTCACTGACGTGCTGGGATATTTTCGGAAACGCATGTAGGTTCTGGAAGGTTCCGTGGGACCTGTCTGGCTGGGCGTTCACGTCATCGATGCCCCATATCTGCACGGCCTCCTCCTTGTAAGGGCCCTGCTCCAGGTCCCTGTGGGGTGACAGACCGCCTCGTGCACGTTTTGTGATAGTTATGCTCTTCCTTAGCTGAGGTGGATGTGGACTCAGCGGCCACGTCAGTCCTGCATTACGTCATCTCAATAACTTCACAACTTCCCCTTGTGAAATGTGTATTTACAGGCTTTAGTTTCTTTGACCATGAAAAGTGGCTTCATCTCACTTCCTGCTGTGTGAATGGAGACTGACACTCATTGTTGCTTCACACACTCTTTGCTTTGTCCCTGTTTTCAGGCCTGAATAACCCGCTTGGCCTTCGTTTGTCCTCAGTTTGAGTTTCTCTGCCGCTTTTTAAAAGTGGTTTTCTTAGTTGGGTTTTATCTTGGATTTATCGGTTTTCTTCACTCCCCTTTTTTTTGGTATTTAAAAAGTTAGCTTGTATGTTTTAAAATCTAAGAAGTGTTTCTTTTTCTATATTTTTGTTTTTATGACAGTGTAATCAGAAATGTATAGAATCAGAATTCTATAGAATAAAATCAAAATTGTGACACTGAAGAAGCAGACTTTCAGAAAGGAAACCAATCTCTGGTTGATCACAGTCTTGAACTTGAAATCACTTTCTGGTTTATGTTAATGCCCAGTAACGTCACGGTGAAATGTTCATGGTCTTCTTGGTTCTTCTTGCACAAGACTCTGTAAAGTTGATGGACTGGAAATTTGAGTGTCATTCTTTTCCCTCTCCTGAGAGCGGAAGCACCGACTCCACTGGCTGTTCTGATACTAGTGTTTCTCTTTCTTCAGAAATGGAGTTTGCTAACGTCAGGTCCTCAGCGTCCATGATCTACGACCGATTCATCCAGAATGCAGGTGAGTCTTGCGCCCGTGTGGGGTTTCAAGAGCCTTGGCGTGATCTGACGGTGGCTCTCGCACCCAGACTCCAGGACGGAAGACTGGCTGCTCATGTCATCGCCCCTCCCCCAGAGCATCATCATCGCAGCCTACATCTACTTTGTGACCTCGCTGGGGCCTCGAATCATGGAGAACCGGAAGGCCTTCGACCTGAAGGGGGTGCTCATCGTTTACAACTTCGGAGTGGTGGCGCTGTCGCTCTACATGTGCTATGAAGTGAGTGTGAAAATGCCTAGAATTTTGACGTCGCCTTTAAACAAACATGTCAGGGTTGCTGGGTTGGGAAGTTCCATCAATAGAAAATGGCAGAGTGGGACTAAAAGTTTCTGCTGAGTCGGTCAGAAACACACCAGTCTACTTTCTTCTTCAGGTGCTGCAGTGATTTATTTTTTTTAGCATTTACCTTCATGTTTGTTCTGTTTTTCACCTCCACCTGCTCGTGGGCTTCACCAGCTTTGTTTTTTCTTTGTGACGCTACATCACCGCCAGGGTTTGATTCTGGTGTTAAATGGCCCTCTCTCCTGTTTCAGTTTGTCATGTCCGGCTGGGGCACGGGCTACTCCTTCCACTGCGATCTGGTGGACTACTCTGAAAATCCCCAGGCCGTGAGGGTGAGAATCTCACACATTGTTGACTCAAAAATCATCCAGGAAAGTTGGCTGACCTGTTCCTGATGTCTCCTCTAGATGGCGGCAACGTGTTGGCTGTACTACTTCTCCAAGTTCATCGAGATGCTGGACACGGTGAGTCCTCAAATGCTGTTTGAAGTCTGAACTTTACCGTAACGCCTGTACACCTCTGCAGATCTTCTTTGTGCTGAGGAAGAAAAACAGCCAGGTGACGTTCCTCCACGTCTACCACCACTCCATCATGCCCTTCACCTGGTGGTTTGGAGTCCGCTTCGCTGCCGGTACGACACTGAGAACAGACTTTAACAAGTGCTAGAGCAGTAGATTTGACCGGTGCCGTTTTTATTCAGGTGGTTTGGGAACATTTCACGCGCTGCTCAACTGCGTGGTCCACGTCATCATGTACACCTACTACGGCCTGACGGCTCTGGGGCCGAATTACCAGAAGTACCTGTGGTGGAAGAAGTACCTGACCACCATCCAGCTGGTGAGTGACCTTGTGCCACTTGGCTCGCCCTGAAACCAAACCTTTAAACTCTGACTCGTCCCCAGATCCAGTTTGTGATGGTGACCAGCCACATCTCCCAGTATTTCTTCATCAAGGACTGCCCGTACCAGTTCCCCATCTTCGTCTACATCATCGGCCTGTACGGCCTCATCTTCCTCTTCCTCTTCCTCAACTTCTGGTACCACGCCTACACCAAAGGCAAGCGGCTCCCCAAAGTCCTGCAGGCTCAGACGTGGGCTCACCACAGCAGCGGCCTCATCAACGGAAACGCCAACCACAACAAGAACGAGTGACCGGACCCGAGTGGACCCGCCCGTCCCTCCTTCAGGGTTTGGACCAGAGAGAGACGATGTTTAAATGAATGTTCTTGACACAAGCTGAAGGGATTTATTTTATATATTTACACTGAAGGTAAAGCCCAAAGTTCTGCCTCGGAAAGTTCCCATGTATCCTAGTTTCTGCCTCCTGGTGGTGACCGGACGCACCCATCCCAAAAAAAAAAAAAAAAAAAAAAAAGAAGCTTCGTTCGTGAGGTCATTTCAAGAGTGTTGACGAGCTTTATTTTTTTTTTTTTAGGAAACCCAGCCTTTGTATTTTTAATATGCTGATAGAAGTTGAGGGTTCATTTCACAAGCTCAAACTGACCCTGCAAGTCTGTTTGGGCGACTCCGTTTTTTGGGGTCATGGTTTTGGGAGGGGGTGTGCGCGCACCAACCGCCTCTCCTGGCTTGAGCCACATTGCTGAAGGGGCCAGACCTATGAAGCGCTGATGTGGCGGCGATGAAGGCCGAGAGGAGGGGTGGGCCGGGGACACTGGTTATACACCACTGAGGAGCCACAGACCCTCCTCACTTAAATTTGACAACTTCAAGACTGCACCATCCACCTACCATGTTTGTTTGTGTTTTCCAAATGGCTGCTAATTTTTTTTTTAATATGTTTGACAACTGCTTCTATGGTGAACTAGACACAGGATCGAGTTCAAAGAGGGGATTTAAGTCGGCCCCTCTCTGAGCAACTGGAACATTTGGTTTTCTTTTCAGTTCTCTGTCTGATCCCTTCTTGTTTATATAGTTGCCACTGAAAAAAGTGTTTATACTGTGTTTTATATGTATTTATGTAAAATAAATGATCTGTACTTTAGCTATTCCGCTTTGTTCTTGCGTCAGACGACTTCTAAAAACCTTTATTTTTACGGTTTATTATGGTTTTCAAGCGACATTTAAATCACATGTTATGTCCAGCAGATGGTGCTGTTGTCAAACGTGATGTAGTGACGGAAGAAGTTTATATAAACAAAGACTTAATTTGTTTTTACCGTCACCCTTGAGAACCACGACGATTAAAAATAACAAAGCGTAATGTTTTACGCTTGTGCTCTTTCTTGAGATAATCCTTGATCATTTTCAAGTTTATTGAATAATGTAGCCTTTGCACTGTTTCTATGTGAAGCCATTAACGTCTGCGTGTGTGGTAGATTTCTTCTTGGTGTCTTCGTTTTCGTTCTTTCACGGATTGTTACCGTTACCTCCCCCTCCTGTGAAAGAGCTTTAACATGGGGCGTATTTTCTCCTTGCCCTTTATTAGGAAAGAAAAGATTATTTTTGTCCCTAAAAAAGTACCATCTCATATTTATATTGGGACTATTCAATTTCTGAAATCTATTTCGGCGTGGTCACAGCGTGACTACACTCTCTTATTTTATAGTATAGTATAGTATAGTATAGAAATTTAAAGTTAAAAGTCTGACAACACCAGAGGAGTTCCATGGTGAAACTGAGATTTACTGAGCAATCCTTAACATTAGCACCCCAGGTGCGCCCCCTAGTGATCCTAATCTTAGAGCGTTTATGAGATAAAAACGACACTGAAAACAAGTCTTCATGTTTTGGCTGCATGCAGCATTTATTTGTTCATATTTGAAATGTCGAAGCCTCTCGTAAGAAATCGTACAAAATGGAGCAGTCCTGCCTTTTGACACCAAAGTTAAACCGCGGAAGCGACAACTCACAACATGGAGTCACATGCACGTTTCCCGCCGCCACACCAACAAACCTCCCGCTCCCTTCGGTTCTTCTTTTTTAAGTTGTAGACACGAAAACGTCCGGAGATCAAGCTGCAGACCGGTAAACATGCGGTTGTGTGTTTGACATGCCTGTGTGCGTTTGTTAGACCTGGGTCACGGTGGAATGTTCCGAGTCAGGAAGACGCTGAGTGACCTTTAACTGTTGGATGTCTGGTGGAGACTCGATGAAGCACTTGGTTCTTCATGAGATGTAGCAGATGGACGACGCAGGAGCGAGAGAATACTGTGAATACTGTGTGCTTCGGATTAAAGGGCCATGCTGTTCAATGTTAAAAACCTCTGCGGAGTTTAGTGCAAAAATAGTTGGACGCCTCTGCACGAGCCAACAGAACTGAAACGGCTTTGTATAGAAAGTCACTATTTACAGTGATGGAGCCCAAAAGAAAGACACAACACTGTTCAGGCCGGAAACGCAAACATGTGCAAAAAGAACTGCTACTGATTCGACACCGTCCAGAGCCTTGACCCGACATGCGGCCGATGAGGATGAGGGTTTGGCAGTTTGGGTTGGTGGCAGTCAACTTAGCCTCAAGTCTCTCCACCTGTTTCCATCCTGACAGTGATGCAATGTGTTTATGGGCTGATGCAGTTCAGCAGGTGGCGCTATTCAGTCAAAAACCCGTAGAACCTTCGGCGCAGACTGAGGTGTCAGACCTGGAAGATCTGATCTCTATATGAAGGGGAAATTAGTCCCAAAGCTTATTAGCTTCATATCTTGAATGAACACAAACTTGAATGTACGTGTGTATTTTCGCAGGTGCACTGCACTGCAGAAGCTTTTGGGGGCGCTGTTGAGTCACTTTGGCACAAGATTGTGGGTCATGTCGAAAGACGTATTTATGTAAACATATCATAGTTTGGAGTTTCAGTTTCAAATGCAGGTAAGACAAATCAATAAATCGTTATTGGTTTGATGTTAAAAGACATTATTTTCTACCTTAAAACTGACTTGTGTGTGGTGATTTTCAAAAGTCAGTCAAAGAAACATGTTAAACATTATGAGTCTGAGTGAAAGCATCCTCATACATTTGTAATAGTATCATTGTCAACAGCTGTGTCATGAGTAGAACAGCTCAGCTTATGTTTACAAATATTCTAGAAACATCCACCATTTGTTTGCATGGTTTTTCTGGAAGTAAACGTCTCTTTATCTGTTCTTCACTCCAACATTGTGTCTCCCAGATCAAGTGTACTGATGATTCCCCCTGCTCCGACCCGGTTCTGACTATGTTACGATAACAGAACAACAGTTAGCCCTTACTTCTTTCAATTCTGAAGGACGGTGATACCCACCAGTGACTTTAAAAACAAGCTTGATTCATGACGTAGCAGTTGGATGTGGGGACTGAGAACGGTGTGGGGGTCACTTTATAAACCCCAGTGAGATCTCTGGTCCGATTATCCTGATCCCGGTCACCAGAGTACCAGGGCCACTTTTGGGACTGAAGGGTGTCACGATAGCAGGTTTTGGCTAGAGGTGAATGGAATTATAGGCTGTAAGAAATTTGATACAAAGGCAGGGAGTGAATAATGACTGGAGCGAATGATTCATCTCGACTTGAGCACAAACCTCATCACGTCCGTCATGACGGAAACTTAACCCCGAGTCTTCACTTTTCAAGTCACTTCCTCTGGACTCAAATATCAATGTTTGGAAAGCGGACGTCTTTCTCCGTAACTGGTGCACGAGGGCTCTGACTGTTCATACTGTCGGGTAGATCCCCAAAGTCAGGATCAGTCGCTTGCTCTGAGAGTCGCGAAGAAGTCGGCGGCTCTGGGTCAGAACAAAAATACTGCTCACCACAAAATCAACGAGAATGGCACCTGACGCGCGAATGCCTTCCATATATTTACAAATAAATAAACCCGACAATGGTTGTAAACACTGAGAATAGTGAAATAAATAAATAAATAGATAACGTCACTTGTTTTCCACAACTCAGACGGACATGAACGTGTCTATGGCCGCAGACTCTGGTCAGGCAACACACCCTCCAATTGTCGTGACAAATGAAGAAACTGGCAACTGTTTGAAAACTTCAAACAGGAAGTCAAGTGATGTCACATGTCCATGTGACCGCCGCCAGCATCCGCTCTGATTGTGTACATGTGCGAGGGGGGGCGGGGCTTGACGACGAGGCACTCTTCATGCATCCTCTCACGGCGGCGCGGCTCTTCTGGCGCCGCCCCGGAACAGCGTTTACAGCAGTCACCCGTGTGAGCTCGGCCCACCGGTGCAGGAGGTTTAAGGGTCATGGTGAAGAGGGTCTCGGTGAGTTTCATAGGTGGGTTTCACCCCTGCACTCTGTGCCACAGTCCTGCTGGGTCTTGGTGGCCGGGGTCTTGCTCACCTGCGAGTCCTCGGGCATGTGTGCCAGCGGGTCGGACCGGATGATGTACCTGAGGACAGACGGGAGTTTTAATCCAACTGCTGGTCTCTCCAGGTCCAGGAAGTTACCTAGCCACCTACGTAAGCCGCGACTAGTGAACCACGGAGAGGGCTAAGAACACACATATTTAGAAAACACCTGAGCTCTTTTAGCTTCCCTTATCACTCATGAAATCCTCAGATTACTAATCTGGAGTCAAGACATTTTATGACCAGAACTGAATGTAAGTAGCTCTTAGTACTCGACCAACCATTTGGATTCAAGCACACCATCCAAGGGAGAAATGTAGGATGGAAATACGTTTCAACCCGATATATCTGTGACATAAACATTTCACTGCTTTCTTTCTTTCTCTGAATCCCACTTCTCCTGCATCACTGGTCCACCAGGGAAGCTTCCAGATTACCAGTTTCATTATGACAGTTAGATCCCAATGGCAAAGCCTGAACTGTGATCTTGGGGGTCCTGACACCAGAACCTCGGTGGACTAAAATTTTTAACAGAATTTCTGCTCAAATCTGGGTGTTCAATGCGCTCACTGGTGAAAGATATGTTCTTTTTTTATCTCTGCCCTGGGAAAACGTCCTAGGGAGAATCCCCATTTTTCTTTTGCACTAACTGACTCAAAACAAAAAACATCAGTCTAATTCTCTTATACATTTGATTCTAACTGCTTCTCTTACTGCCAGGGAAGCTTTAGATCGCCTTTAAATACAATGGGCTGTGATGCATTTCTTCTTAAAACATAGTATTGTTTTATATTGGATATCGCCATTCATATGACATATTTCAGGAAATGCATTTAAGATCAAATCGCCGAGCCCTAACCTAAGTCAGTAAAAAATTCTCTCCCCTGACTGACAGCTTTGTGCCTCTGCCGTGCACTGACTCTCTTGAAGGGTCACCCTGAGGCGTGGGGGACAGCAACACTGTCTGCCTGCTCCCTAGAAAGCTATAAGAGTTTGGATGATCTGCTTCAGGGCGAGTGGAACAAACAGACCAGGAAAACACAGAAGAAGTAAATAAGTTCAAGCTTGTAGAATCTTATACTTAATGTCCACTTGGTGGCGCCAGAGCGCAAATGAACCTTCTTGAAGAGTGGACTCATGAGTCGAACCAATTCCTCTAAATGCCTCAGCACTTCAAGAAGCTTCATCTCACCATCACGACGAGTCACAGTGAGTGCAGTATCACGTCTAGAGAGTGAAGCCCGGGACAGTACTCACACGATGTCGTTGAGCTCCAGCATGGTGTCGGGAGGAGGATTGATGAGGACGTAGGACAGCGTGTTCTGATGGTCGTTCATCTCATCTGCAAGTGAGACGGGCCGTCAGTTTGGCTGCGCAGCCCCGCACCCTCCTCTGCATTGAACACGCTCCTATGGAACCGCGGCAGCCCCTCGTGACCAAATTCACAGTGACACAGCGGGACCCTCATGCTCTCGTCCGAGCGAAGCTGTCTGACTCTGACTCTCTAACATGGCTGTGCATTTTACATCGCAGCGCTAACATGTACGTGTGGCGCTCTAGTTCCCCTCTGAGCTGAGCTTTGACTGTGAAAATAAATCGGGGGTGAGAATGAGTCCCCCCGACGACCCACCTGCTTGTTGCCCTTTATAAAGACAGGCGGGTGGAAGAGAGAGAAGGGCTGAACGTTACTGACAGGCTTCTTTGAGGGTCTCAGAAGGGTGGGGGGAGAGGGGGTTCCATGCTGCCCGCTGACAGCACCCATGCAGCAGCTCCATCACCAACATGCGACAAGCGTCCGCCGCGACATCCTCCTCATCATCATCATCATCATCATCATCATTCCACACAGGACTGGGGAGGCAGCAGGTTGCCATGCAACAGGACCACACTCAGCCCACAGACCCCGCCTGGTGGGGGCGACACACACACTCCCACCCACCCACCTACCACACACATACATACAGAGAACATGCTCCAGCATCCTGGACCAAAGAGGCAGCGCGACTCAAACCGAGTGAAGCAGAACACATTGTGAGTGCGAGAGTGGAAGAGATGGAGCTGAGGATTAAGACGATAACACTAGTGACGAACTGGCCTATCACATGGTCGGTCACGCTCTCTACACTGGTGGGCTCACAGCACAGGAAACATCTAACATCGCTGAAGGTGTCCAGAACTACAGCTGAAGCCCCGGACGGATGGAACCTTCCATCTCCAGACAGAATGTGTTCTGCTCCGCTCACGAAGCCAAACCATGGCCCTTCATCGCAGATCTTGACGTCACCTCACGTGAACACAATGCAGAAGAAGACCAGGAAGAGAGAGCGACAGGGAAGCGAGATGGTAGTGAACGACTGTCTTGAGATCGTCTCTTGGAACACACTCACGCTCACACTCATGCATGATGGTAGCAGGACTGTGGTCGACCATCTAACCTGACGGTCTGGCTCCATCTTTAAAGGGTTGCTCGGAAATGTCCTGCAACTCTAAGCAACAGTGTTAACTGTTAACTTAGTCGGCCATCTTTAACTCGCTCTTCTTGCATGGATGCTGGCGAAAGGACCGACTCCTTTCCCCACAATATTTCAATGTGACCGCTCGTGTGTCGTCAATGAGGCAAAGAGAAATTACCTTGCAAATATCCTAGATTTACTCGATTCATGACATCGCTCGCAGTGAGATTAGAAACATCCTCTACAGGGCGAAGGAGAGAAAGAGGCAGAGAGAGACAGAAGAGCAGGAGGGGAAGAGACAAAAAGAATCAGGCAGGCAGCGAATGCATTTGCAGTTAGAAACCAAAACTCTTGGAAAGGTGAGCGAGAGACAAAGCCATGCGTCAGAGTGTGCACAGAATCACTTCCAAATGATCCATCTGTCACGTGACAAGATCCTCACTGACATTGACTGTTCCCAAGGTGATCTTTTGGGATTCTCCCTGAAAGCAGTTGAATCGACAGATTACACAACAAGTGCGGCACATCTGGAGCATGATTCTGTTTGAGATGAACTGAAAGCATGAAGCTGCGAGAAGAGCGCAGATGAGAGGAACGCAGGCAACTGCAGGGGCTGATGGAAGCACTGAGGTGGAGGCCTCCTGCTCCCTCATGCACGGTGGGACGGTGACACTGCCACCGCGTGACCATGTGAGATGGGTGTAACACCGGGACTCTGAAGTGTGAAGACGTGGAGATATGTACACAAAACAGAAATGAAAATGTGCCTGTATGGTTAAAAAAAATCCTCAGACAGTGAGACTGCTGAACAACAGTTCTTTTTTGGGAGGGTTTTAAAGACATGATTTCATGGATCGAGAGTCAGGGGAAAATTGGAAAACTTAAGTTCACAAAGTTGCATTATCTCAAAATTGTTTAACACCTCAGTGGTTCAGATAAAATGTTCACTCAGAGGCTGCTGAACATCTTCTGGTGCATTCAGTAGAAATAAACATATATATATATATAATTTAACAATACAATATTTTAACACAAATCACTACTATGAATACTAAAAAAATGAACCCTAAAACATGATTTTTTTTCTTATTTTTTCTTCTTCAGCAACTGAAAACTGCAGAGATTTCAATTGCTTATTCCCGCTCTTGTTCGTGGCAAATAATGTGGCCCAACTGGAAATGAACTGGAAGCTTCATGAAGTGGTGTCACTTTCAGGGCTCACCAGGTAGCACTCTGGGTTTAAATATTGATCGTATGGTACTTCACAGTTTTGTAAACTGGGGCAGGAGGTTTTTAATATGACGCTCTATCATCGGTGTGAGACGTGGAGCGGGTCTGATCTTACGCGTCGCCCTGTGAGGATTTTTTCTGATGAAATGCCACAAGGATTCAATGATGCAGTCACCACTATCCAAACATTTGGATGTGTCAGAATGGATCCATCGGTCGATCTACTCACCGTACCCCACGGTGGGCAGGCCCAGGTGCTTCATGCGGTTCTTGACCAGCTCGGACAGCTCCTGCCGTTCAGACCGACGATACAGGTTCAGCCTCTGCTGCGAGATGCGCTCGGCCCTGCTCGAGGGCTTCGTGTTCTTCCTACTCAGGCGCCGCGCCCACTGCATGCTCTTCTTCCTCAGCAGCGGGTGCTCGGATTGGTCGCTGGAGTTGGAGTTTCGGTGGGCGGTTTTCTCCTTCCAGGTCTCCCCGCGGTCCTGCTGCTCCACGCCAGGCTCCATGCTGACTGACACCTGAGACTGGCAGAGGAGGAGACACGAGTTTGACTTGGTGATCTCATCTGTTAAAACAAAGAAGGACATTAAAAGGTGCGGCCATCACAGCACAAAAACATCTGCCGGGATCTTACCTGTGCATTACCTTCCTTGCCCTGTTTCCAGAGAAGGACACACAAACATCCAAACAGAAAGAGATGCAATGAAAGACGGCGGTCAAGCCGAACGAAATCAAGTCGCAGCACAAAATAAAACTGATGAGCTACAGCAGAATAAACAGGGAATTAACTTCACCATAGCAACTTCTGATGATTTCATCAAAAGCTGTCGGAGCATCTAAAGAAGATGTTCCAGCAAAGAAAACAAGGGAGGACAAGCATCAGGGTTCAGGGAAAGCTGGCAGACGCTACACAGCCTCCCACCGCAGCCATCCAGCTTCCCCTCCCGCTGCACTTGCCTCGGAGGTGGAGAACATGTGCGACTCTGTGCGGTAGATCCCGATGGGAATCTCAGCGCTGGACGAGCAGAGCTTCTGGAAGAGGCGCCCGTAGGTCCGGATCCACAGGTCGTCCTCCGTGATCTTCATCTGAGAGAGACAGCCGAGTCAGGACTTTAAGGTCACGAGAGCAAAACGTAGACACTTACAACACACAGGTATCCAGAACCAGGAGTGGTGTCCAGGCCCAGGAGGAGGCGAGCGATGGCGATCATGTAGTCTTTGACAAATGACTGCGAGGAGAGAGCAGTAAAGTTGATGTGACATGCACATCCCCACACCGCATCCACAATAAACCATTAAGCGTTGAAGTCACTAATCGTCTCCGAGCCGCCGTGTCTTTGATCTCACCTGGTACAGCAGCGTGTCCAACATGCTGATGCTAAACACTCTGCCTGCAGCAAACGGCAGGCGGAACATGAAAGCCAGATTGGAGCCCTTATCTCGCTCTATCTGGAGACAGAAGCGAACGAAAAGTGAACTTTGCAGACTCTTTCCTTCTACTTGAGCAGGAAAATCTCTTCACTGATCTCCTGGGCTTAACAATGACAGTCTGTTCTTGTAGGAACATAAAAAAATCAAGTCAATACAGGCAGAAAAATTGAGCCTAAATTTATATATATTAAATCTGTGCACAGTAGGAACTAAGTGACCAATGTCAGGTCCGGGGGCCACATGCAGGATCAACTAGAAAACTGGAGATGCTCATAACACTTTTCAATGAAAAATTCAACTTTGTACCAGTATTTCAAAAGGCTGGAGACAGAAAATGGTAAGAGATGAAGGCAACCGGTAAAAGAGGTTCACACATCTAATTGATACATTACGATGGTGGCAGCCATAGTGAATTACACACATTAGAGACGCTTATCTGATGCACTGGAGACATTCCTCCTCATCTCTGAAGCAACAATGAGGATGATGATGTTGACACAGTAACTACATCAGGCTTTTGCTTGTACTTTGCCTTCCAGAAGGTTAATACAGTGTACTGTAGTTTCAGCTGTTTTATATGTATCAGGTGTTGACCTTTAATTTTAAGTTAACAAAAAAATCGTATTCAGTTGGAGGTTTGTGATCATCTGCCCTGCAGATTTTCCATCTCCTTCATGGCCACAAACATCTCCACACGATCCAGGTCTGGAGTTTTCACTCACCTTTTCCAGTTTGGAGAGCGCGAGGGAGTAACAGTCCTTGGCTCTGAACTGCATGAACCTCATATTGGAAGGGTGAGTGAGCTCAGTGATGATGCTGAGGCTCGGGAACAGTCTGGGGAGGAAGAGGACAGTGAGTCAAGTTTGGAGAAAAACAGTGGAGAGTCTCAACTGTAATGTAAATGCAATTGCGTCGTCCATCCCCGGCAGGAGCTACTGTTTGAGGGCTTATGAGGCTTCATGAAACAGCGCAATCATTTTAAGAGCCCACCAGATGGCACTCTCTGTTCCTAAAATCTTTGAATATAAATAGCCATTTTAATGAAACTTCACATTATTTTTAAACCAAGGGCGCCACCTGCTGAGCTCTGAAAATGAGGACAACGTTTCATAAAGCCTCATCAATATGGTTAACAACAACATATTTCCCAACATCCCCAGTAGTCATAAACAGTATAAATATTTATATAGGTAGGTAAACAATAATAAAAAAACACAATAATAATCATAGTTATGATTATAAAATTCTTCGTTCTTACTACCCATTGTTCAATTTTCTTTCAAATGTGTGGCATTTATGGAAGTGTGTCCACATTCAGGTGCTTCAAGGCTGTTTACCAGGACTAAAAAAAATATTGAAACGTGCAAACAGGAGAATTCTTTTGAAACATAGATGATGTTTCAAGTTTGGGCAGCAGTGTGAATAGGAGGCGGCTCTTGCTGTTTAACATCAGCTACAGTGTGAATCCACCTCACGTTTCAGTCATGTTTTCCAGCAGTGCATGAACATAGATTAAGGAAGTCTTTTCAGATTTTACTCATCAATTAACAACTAAAATCCGAGATTAAAAACAAAGCGTTTGTTCAGCAAATGTCTTCAAAAACCGGCAACAACAATAAAGGGAAACTAGACTTGTGATTGTAAAATTGAACCGAACCCTAGTTTTAAGTCAAATGAAAATGAATGGCTGTTAAAACAGCCACAAGAAACCGACCTGAACATGGTCTGGACGTTGACAATGGTCTTGGCGTCGGCCATGTAGTCCTCCTCGGCGCTCATGGTGCTCTCCTTGTCCACGACCACCAGGTTGTCAGCGTAGATGATTCCACACTGCAGCAGGTTGTCCAAGCTGAAGAGCAACAGCCATTACTCTTTCAACTGCAGTTGGATTCAAATCTAAACCTGTGAGGCCAAAACTATTTCCTTTGACTTCATCTTTAATTAAAAATCATTTGCGAGAATAAATCACTCTGATAAATGACATTCCAACTTAGCTGAGTCATCATTTCCAAAGTCATATCCCATTACACTCCAAGCATTTTTAAATTTTTGGTGAATCTGCAGTCACTTCCTGTTTACATCAGTGAATACTAGAAAGCACTGGAGATGCTGCGCTCAGCAGGGGCACTTAGTTTTATAAAATTATCCCTCATAACTTGTGAAAATGGATTCTCAGAGCGTGAACTCCGAAAGCAGCACTCTAGCTTTTATCGTTAATAACTAGGATCAAAACCAACGTTTTGAGGAGCAGAGAAGCTACCGACTCTTTGATGTCCTGAAGCACCTACTACCTACTTGTCAATGGTGCCGGCCATGAAGTAAACCATGGGGAAGCAACAGATCGCCTCCAAGAAGTGGTTGTCAGGCCTGCGGGAGACAACACATGAAACAGAGATCAAAGGACGCTCCACCAGGACGCCATTAAAACAAGGCGGAAATGCCCCGGTAACGGAATTAACAGGAATATGACTGCATGAATCGATTGGTGCGGCAGCAACATGTTTGATTTGGATGTTCTATAATTGAGATGGCGGCTCATTAGAGCAGACGATTTCTGCCTCTCCGTTTATTGATTCCAGTTCAGTCCAAGTTAATGAAACCCTGAAGATCCGAGGCAGAAATGTGGCGCCAGCAAACACAAGGTCTGCCAGCTTCCTCAGGTGAAGATGATGTTTACTGAAACAGTCATCACAGATCATGGAGTGATATAGTGGCTGTTTGCTCAACATTGTGCTCTACAAACTTGGACTCACGGGTAGTCCAGCAGGAGCACGATGGGGTTGAGCTCTTTCCTGGGACGGTAGTACGCTCTCAGAGGAACAATAAAGTTGTACAGGCCGTTCCCCGCCGTCTCGGCAGACACAATAATCAGCTTGTTCTTGAAGCCGTACGCCTTCGCGTCCTCAAAGCTGTTGTGTGTGCAGCCCTGTGGAGACAAAGTGACATAATAAGCAACTTTTTTTCATACATAGCTTTTGTTTCTGCATCACCTTGTCGAGACGGAGGCAGCAGAACGGCGCTTTCTGGGGAAGCAGGTGGCACAAAGTCGGGGAGCTGCCGATGTAGGGCGAGTTAGGAGGGTAGCCCTTCACGAAACTGAGGAGGGAGGAGAAAAAGGACAAGAAAGTGGGCTGGGATTAGCTCACTGCAGAAGCCTCAGGAGTAAAGGATGAAACGTAATGAAAGTTCAGTGTTCAGGTTTGGGTGAGTTTTATAATTCACACTGCAGAATCAAAACACTGTAACCTTTCTGACTTGAGGTAAGCTGTAAATACACAAATTCAAACAGCAGTTTCTCTATTTACTCTGGCCATAAAAGTAAATCAGGCCAATTTGAGGAGTTTTACTCTCCATTGCCGCTACCTCTGTGTATTAAAGCACCAAACTCCCCACATCTTTTCTGCATTTATGAAGGGAAACATTGAGAAAGCATTTTTTTCACCCCCAAAATTTGAAGTCTGCAACAGCTTTCTCGTTTGCTTAGCTGGATGGGACAAGATACTCCTACAATAACACGACGGTGGTCATTATGGCTTTCGGAGACAGTTGTATTACAAAAGAAATGACGAACGAGGGCGCTGTGGTTCCATGAAAGTCCACTCTGGAGTCCCCTCAGTGATCCCATTAACTCCAAGCACAGCAATAAGGAAGCAAGCAGAAGCCCAGAGGTTAGTCTCGCTATTTTGTTCACAATATTGTGAATCCAAAATGACTCTCCAAGATTGATGGCTTTCACATCGTGTGGAGATAATATTGCTCCAAGTGACGCACCAAATTCAATGAATCCACAATGTTCACGATTCTATTTCACCTGCCGAACTGAAGCTTTCCTTGCGTCGCAGGATGAGAGCGCGTGAGGACGCGGGCTTCATTCAAGAGGGCATCAAGGTGCTGACCCGTCTGCCGCCTCCGAACATTCATCATCGACACGCCCTCACCTTACAGCACTGTGTCACACAGATTACACATCCATTCCTTCCTCATCAATCTCCTCTCTACAGCCAGTCAGGCAGGTGAGCAGCATCACAGGAGAGGGAAAGTGCTGACCTCAATGACCTATCCAACACATCCATCACTTTTACAGCAGCACCTTTCAGGAGCATGATTCGCCCCTTACGCTCTTATTTCTTCCTCATCAATACTCCCATTTACAACCTACTAGACAGGAGAAACAAGATTAAGAGGAAGTTCAGTGGGTTGATCCATCTAGTGAAGGAGATAATGACTTTTGGCATGAAAGAAGTTTAATCTTCATGACCACATAAAGCAGATGAGGGTAATTCATTTGGGCTAATGGCCACATGGATGGGAAAACAAAAGGGATTTCACTAACATTCATGTGGTATTAGTCACTAAACTTCCACTGTCCTTGGGATAAACTCATTTCTATCCTCGTCCTCATCCTCCCCAATGACAACCTCAGTGTCTTCATCCACATCACCCCATAAAACGTCCCTCTCACTCTTGCATACATGCAATACAAAAGACAGATACTTTTAAAATAAAGAAAAAAAACCCAAACATATATATGTTGAATGACTAAAAGACTCAAAGATCAGAATAAGATCACTTACTCGCAGCCTACGGAGCCCTCTTCATCCGATTGGTTGGTCTCGTCCTCCGACTGGTCGCTGAGGAGATCACAGGGCAGAATGGCAGAGGAGTCTGCGATCTCCAGGACGGGCGCAATGCTGGGTCTGCGACTTCCAGAACCGTTCTCTGTGGGCAGGGCCAGTTTCCCGCTTTCCTCAGGAGGGTCAGGGTTCTGGAGGTCGATGGCTACAGTGCCTGCAAACACCAATGACACATTAACACTGCAAAAGAACCCACACAGAACATTAAGCTAAATAAAACTAAATAAATAGAGAAAAAAACATTCTAATAAGAAAAAAAAAAGTGAAGGAAAGCAGGATTGAACCCTGAAATCCGGATAAATAAATTGTCTGGTTCAGTTTTCCAATCTCTTTCATGTCACCAGCAACTTGGAAAAAAGGTTTCCCATCTGAAAACAGCGAGCTCAGCATATTCAGTTGAATGTCCTCAGAGGTCAATGGCACATACAAAAGGTTCACACCTGCGAGTTGCATGCGTCTGTTTAAAATATGCATTTCCAGATCTGATCTGAAAGCATGCGTATTTTTTTTGCCATGTCAGCATTTTAGCCAGCCACATTTTTGGGAGATGAACAGCTAAGAGGAGAGCCTCCGCAGGGAATGCTAATGTGCCAAGTGCCACGTCGAGTCTCACAAACACAATGAATGAAAACCATGACACCTAACACAACAGTGAAGTGTCAGGCAAAACTTACCATATGAAGTGGCCTGATCAACTTTCACAGGTCAAAGCAAAAGCAAAACAGCGATGTCGGCCAGGAAAGTAAACAAAAAACAAAAGCATGTAAGAAAAAGAACCATGCGTAACTGCAGCCAACATTCAGAATGTTTATAGAGAGTGAGGTTGACCAGATAAGCTGATGAAATTGTTAATGCTTTCTCACCCATGCTGGCTATGATGCTGTGCACCGGCAGCCTGGAGGGGGCGTCATAGAGCCCGGTGGCAGGGAGGCCCTTGATGTGCTTCTCCTCCTGCTTGAAGATGAAGGCAGAGTTCTCCTCCTTGGTGATGTTGATGTAGTAGCAGGTGTCTGTAGCAGCCATGATGTGGCGGGGACCCGGGTTCAGCATGATGCTCTTGTTGTCTTCTCTCTTCACTCCGATCAGACACACACCGTACCTGCAGAGGATGCAGAACAGCTTGGGTTCAGTTGTGAGCTGAAGAAGAAGGAGTTGGGAGTCTGGGCAGTGTCCCCTCTGATCCAGAGGGTTTTGGTTCCCAGTATGTTTAGCCTTTTACACGAGCTCTAATGCCAAGGGTGAGAAGGACTGGCTTCAATATCACCTTGATATACCAGAACCATAGTGGCCATGTGGGTTGAAGAGGGAAGCCTGGCATGAAAAGTTGCTGCAGCTGGATACCAGACATGACAGTTGCAGCAGAGGACCGCACAGTGATAGGAGGATAAAAAGAACCAATTGAGGTGCTCCAAACGTGTCTTCACTTGGAAGTGTTGGTGAGACAAGATTAGTGGCAATTCAAGGCCACGTGGCCAACAGCACCAGTCATAGTAACATAGCTAATCTTGTTATTGCCTGTCTATATTCCTTGAACCTTAAAAGAGCCAGTGGTTCTGAATGGAGACAAAAAATGGGTTCGCGACCCTCACTATATTGGTATGCACATATTCTCATGTGTTCATAAACAGTCATATACACGTATATGTTAACACAAAGAAGAAACAAACAAAAAGGTGATTCAGGTTTCAAAATAAAAAATTCCCCTATATATGAAAGTTGTTTTTGACAAGCAGCTCTTTTGAGCATATTTTTGAACTTGTCTGCGATCGTCTCGCCTTCTACAAACGGATCTGAGTCACATCACTGACGCCTGTCAAAACTTGAAGAACTATCAAAATGGACAAAGCTTGATATTTAATATTGAAAAAAATAAACAAATAAAAAATGGAGATGTATACAGCACATTTCCCCCCCCCCCAGTTCCACTAGAAAACACACACTTCAAAGTTCAAAACATTCGTGTCTCTACATATCCTTCATCATAGTGGACATGCATCCTGAGACCAAAGAAAGACTGAAAAAGGACCAAGTTACAATCTAATGGCTGTATATTTCAGACTATAGGTTGCAGCAGTCAAAAAAAATGCTTCATGAAGAAGAAAAAAAATATGCAAGTCGCACTGGATTATAAATTGCACTTTGGGGGAATTTATTTCACAAAAACATGAAACAGTAACACCATGATTTACTCACGCGAAATCAGAGAATATAGACAAGAGGCAAGGCGACGCAAAGCAGGGGTTTTTGATATTTACTTGAAAAAAGGGTAGCTTTTAATCATGACAAGTTAAAAATTGTCACTCATCTTCTGCCATTACACCTGTTGCTATGACACTTTATTGCATGATCATGCGAGATTTCTGTCTTGGAGTACGGCATTTGCCATAGGTGGTGGAACAGAATCAAAATTATCGGAGCACATCAGATAATGCAATGTTTTCTCATTGGTCATGTACAGTAATTTCCGGACTATAGGGGAAGAAGGAAAATAGATCATGTTTATACATAAGCCACACCGGTCTGTAATCCGCGGGTGCAGTGATGCTGTTTGTGCCGTAGAAAGGTCAGTGGTGCTTAAAAATGCATAGTGTAGCCGTATAAGTTGCAGGTCCAGTGAAACATTGAAGAATTGTAATTGTAATTCCCCTTTTTCTTCATGCGACGTTCAAAAATAAAACACAGGCCACTTACTTCTTATGGGCGTGGAAGGACGCATACGTGAAGCTCTTTCCATCATACTCTCCAAAAAACTTGCTGTCACACAAGTGGATGTGGTAGACTTCATTCCCGGAGCAGCGCCCATACGTTCTCTGCCACTGCTCTGGTGACAGCTGGCCTTCCCTGGAAGAAGAGTCATAAACAAATGCACAGCTGTCATTCAAATCCAGGTAAGAGAATAATGATGATAAAACCAAACAATGTTTCATCAAAACGCGTTTCTTCAACTGCATAATGAGATGTCTTGTGTCTTGGGGTCCAATACATCTTTTTTCCCCGGCTCCACATTGATGGATAGCACATGTGACAGCTGCTGATGAAATGAGCAATAAATGGAAATCCCTGCTGCTGTTTCGCTTTCTGAATCTCTGCCATCAGGTCAGATAGAATCTGTCGCCCTGATAATGAAACATAGCAGAGCAAACAGCCCATTTGTGAAAGTCAATATCAGATATTCTTCTGCGGCGTGATTGGAGCTGGTTTGATAAGAGATAGTCATCTCAGCCACTGCATTATTGAGAAAAAAACTGAAAACTTTTGCAGTGATTAATAAAAGAAAGTTGCTTCAGAACTGTTCTAAAATGTAGCCAAAAATCAGCTCAGTGTGTAATGCACTTTTTCTGCAGGAAATCAGAGCCCATGTCTCCAAAGAGAAGTTAAAAGGATATCGAGAGGACTGCATATCAAGCAAGGTCGACAGAATCCGCCCTCCAGCCTTCAGAGCAGAAAGCTACTGAGCAGTTCTTGATAGATAACAAGCAAAATAGAGGAAACGCTCTTGAATGAAAAAGAGGTTAAAACAAATACTCTTTCATGAATTCCATTATGTTTAATATAATGAAATCATGATCAAAGATTTGATATTAACTGCGCAGCAAACTCACTAGTAGCGATCTATTTACTGACTTCATGTTGACTAGAATACAAACTTGACCGATAAATTAGGTGTCATTGAACGCAACATAACTTTAAATGAAGTCTAAGTAAGCGTGGTACTCGTAACTGAAAAGGGCGTCTCACAGAAAGCAGCTTGACTTTAAAGAAACACCTACTGTCCTCTGGAGGTGTGAACCAGGAGGGTGACCAGAGTGGACGTGGCTGGACACACGCAGTTCAGCGCCAGCATGGCGTACTTGAACTCCTCTTCACAAACAACGTGATCTGGAGAGACATGGTGCTGGTTAGATTCCAAAGTCATGGAAGTGACAGACAAACGTAAGCATATCTTGCTGACCAGCAAACTTCACATGGAACTTGTTCTCCGGCTTGAGGATTTGCACGTACAGAGGACAGTTCGGGGCGAAGTCTTTAGCAGCCCATGCTCTCAGAATAGTCTGATGGTCCTGTGGGATCATTAGTTTGGCAAATGAACTCCAACAATTGAAATTGTTTCACTTGAGATCAAAGTTTGGAGGAATATTAGCGCGACTCACAGCAGCTGTTCGGTCGACCTCGTTCCTGCTGCTCAGGATGAAACAGGCCTCGGCGTCGTCCATTCTGTGGCATCGACAAACAGATAAAGGCTGAAAGAGGCTGGGAGCTGTGGCGAGGACGTTTAGCCATGTGAAAGGTTCATTATCAGGTGAGACAGACAGGTGAGCTACTGCTGATGAAGGCGGGAAAGGTTAGCAAATCGACAGCAGTGACGCCGGAAGTTTATGTGACTGTCTCACAGATCAGTGCACACGCTCCTCCATCACGTCTCGGCGGACGAGACGACATAACTCATTAAATTTCACGAGCAGGTGCGAAACAGCATCTGTCTCATGGCAGAAGAAGCACAAAAGCCAGTAAAATCTCGACCTGTTGCTGCGTATTTCACGATAATTTTAAGATTCCCGGCACCTTCCACCCAAATGAGTTCTGACTGGCAACACGTGGCCCCTCACCTGCTGATGTGGAGTGAAACCCTATCACACTGATGTGCTGGCAGATGGTAGCCATGCTATTAGACTCACTGCACAGCTGCACCTAAACGTGCTTCAGAGACGTTCAATTGCCAGGAGATAATGCAGATGCTTTACATAAAGACTGAAAGAAATCTGAAATGTGAAGAGCTAGGAGACCAACAAAGGATGCGTCACTCACTTGGCCCTCATCAGGTCCTGATCTTTGAGCGCAGACCCTTGCAGGTAGATGACTCTCTGAGACCACAGGGGGATCTGCAGGATTCGTCGCACTTGAATGTCGATATCAGTCGGACACAGAATCACCACGTAGTAATCCTGAGGGGCACACGACGCTTTACAGCTTCTTCAAAGTGGCACACAGTTTTAATTCTTTCCAAGTGACTGTTATTGCATTCAATAGATTCCACATGCAAAGACTTCAAGAGATGACAGATGACACCGAATTCATTATAGACAAAAATAACAAATAGATTCAAATAACAGAATCATTGTGCAGAAAAACCTTTTTTTGGAGGGCAAACTTTTCAGTGCACTAATTCCAGGTGCACTGCATCCAAGGTTCAACTCCTGGTGAAGTTTATGTGACTGTCTCACAGATCAGTGCACACGATCCTCCATCACGTCTCGGCAGACGAGACAACATAACTCATTTCCCGGTTCAATTCCCGGTGAGGAAATTAGGGTTTAGCTCTTCAAAGGATTCTTTACTGGTGCAGGCTTGCGCTCTCTGAGTGCTTTTCTAGCTTCCCTTTCAGAGGAAGTGATAAGCCTAGAAAGTGACATACTTTTGCCAGCCAGAAATATATAATACAGTATCATGTTCCCCAATAAACAATATGAACAAGGCAAATGTTTTCACCTTGCTTGTTTTATTTGGTTCTTCAAGCTTTAAGCTTTAGGAAGAGAAATTCTTTAGGGTTCACAAACCTTCAGGCCCCACTGTAAAAGTGATGTCCATTGTGCCCCTACATCTTCTCAATGGGGCCGTTCCCCATCAATGAATGGTCATGTAACCAAGGACATCAGATGCCCTGCCAGTGTAATGCAGTCATGCATGTATCTATCTGCACACGTGTTGAGCTATATAAATGCAGTAAGTATAAATGCATGTTCTTGAAAATGTGCATGTAATGAACAACATAATACATGCACCTGTTCCCCCGACACACAGTCCAAGTGATAGATTACCTTTTTATAGCATGAGAACATCAACATAACTGCAAACAGTGTAATTATCACTCTCTTACAATGAGATGATGACTTGTCAAATGTGTGCTGTTATGAATATTGACAGCGTCTTTCATCTGGTACCTGTAATCGAGGATGAGCATAGAACTCGTTGAGGAAATCCATCAGCAGGTCGATCTTCAGCGAGCTGACGCACAGCACCACATGCTTCTCCGTCTGCGCTCGGTGTCGGCTGTAGTTTCCTCCCAACTTCTGGCTCTCCATCCACAGATAGGCCAGTTCCTCAAACTGACAGGAAACCCGAAATGACAACAACAATTCACTGAATAGTGACGGGCTGGAGGGGGAAATATGTTTTGACCCAGGAGAAGTACTGAAAGAAAACGGCTGATTCATCGGCGCTGCCATTTCTCAAACAGTTTCTTCTGCAGGGGAAGTAAACACATCCCACATTTGGAACGGTGGGCATGTTTGTGATCTCTATAAATAAATCAGATCCATCGGTGAGATTTATTATTCCTGATGTGTCTGCCTCCCCAGCACCTCATGGTCTGAATTTTAACTCAGACAGAAATGTCAGACTCATTCTGCTTCCATGAAACTGAGCCTTGGATCACGGAGGGGGTTTTTACCTGTAGAGGCAGGACCACCAGAGCCACGCAGATCAAGATGACTACAAGCAGCTGCGATGGCCAGATCTGTGGGGTAACATCCCCGTACCCCACAGTGGAGAAGGTGACGATGCAGAAGTAGAAGGAGTCAAACAGGGTGAGGTTCTTCCCGGCTCTCTCAAGGTGCTGGATCCCACAAGCTCTGAGCAGAAGGTTTATTTCATTAGGATGACGATGATGATGATGATCAGGTGATCGGGAAGTGTCCAATCGTAGCCAAACCTCCACTTCAAAAACAAGCGAGTGGTATTGATTCCCCAGCTGATTCAAATCCCATCTTAGGTTAATGAAATTGTGCTTTTCTATCGATGTGTCAGAGATTTAATGAAAGCCTGAGGCAGGAGCCCTGGTTGAAGGCCAAGACGAGAAACATAAGGGCTGTCCACCAGTGGCAGCAAAGAAAGACAAAATATTGAATCAGAGCATTTCTGCAAATCAGCTCCTGGTTTTTCATCATTTGATGCCACAAAATATTGAACACATCTGGGTACTATGTATATATCTAAAAAGATTCTGTCTAAATTTGTATTAATTATGAGGAAAAAAAAATCAAACTTAAATGTGAAACAAAGTGACATTTTTTGTGGTCTGACAGCTTCAAGTTTCAGGTGTGACATCTAAAGCATTATTATTTCATTTTATTTTATTCAATTTAGTTTATTACTAAAAATAATAAGAGTAAAAATACATGTTTTTAAAAATATTAAAAAATTGAAGTGTTTTCAGTTTACATTTCTTTCAATTGTCATTTACTGCTTCTTCTTTTGCGTTTTAGTTGTAATTGTTTGATCAAATATATCACTTTAATCATAGTATTTTATTTCTCTTCAGTAATATTGCCCTGTAATTAAATCGTGTTTTATGTTTCTATTGATTGATATAAATATTTGTTTTCTTGATAAATAATGAAAATATAGATAGATATAAATTATTTAATCATGTTTAATATTACACATTAAATTGTATGGTATTTTAAATTTACAATATTGTATGACCCTTCCCCAAATATTTCAGAATCAGAATCAAATTTATTGCCATTGATTTTATTATTATAACAGGATAAATAATCTACAAAAAGTACTCTTTCTGATATTCCTTTAGTTTTCACTATAATTTGCAGACCCTCACGCCAGTGTATGATGTGGCTCCACTGGAAATGCAACTGTGCATCTCACCTGACTTTATTCAACTCATTGCATGCAACACTTGACTCAATTATAAACCAACTAGTTTCATTGCTCACACATGGAGCATTGCCTCTGACAAAGTACTGAATGAATCATGAGGCCGGCGTCGCAGAAAACACAAAAGAAAAAGGCTCACCCGGTAAAAACCAGACACAGTAAGGTGCAGATGAGGATGAAGACCTGGTTGAACATCGCCGAGTGGGTCCTCTGGATGGCACGGTGGAAGTCATTCTGAGAGGAAGACGGATGTGAAAGGGAGGCGGTTTAATAGATTAGTCAGCTTTAGTGCATCCAATAGTCCTTTACTCACACGCAAGAGAGGGGACATGTCAAACGGGAAGATGCATGGTTGTAGAAACAGGCAGTACATAAATCTAGAACCCTCTCACATCCACGCAGCATTGGTTGGTGGATTAACTAAGTTTAACACTGGATAAGACCATGCAGTTTGACAAGCTCAGTGCGTGTTTGCACTTTACCACCGCATTCCCTTAATATTTCAACTTGCCTGGAAGGTTGAGGGAGGAACGTTTGTTAAAGAGCAGCACATCTGTCCACATGTCAAACATTACACTGTTAGAAACCCTGGACTTATCAAACCTAAATCACTCATCTTTTTTAGAAAATCAAATAAAATAAATAAAAGTAAATACATCTAAAATACATTTGTGCGATAGACTCTGATACTTCATATACGACTTAGATACGACTTTCCTGATACGACAAAAATGCTTATGCAGTACAGTGAAAAAATGATTACCATGTAGGTTCATTGTGGCCCAAATTGAATATTGCACTTAACTTAAACCTTCAACTTGAGGTTACTATGTGAATGCAAAAACGTTTTATGCTACATATGACAAACATGAGAGGAAGAATATTAAAATGATTTAAATCCTATGCGGTCAACTTCCATTCCACATAACTGAATTTTGAGTTTGACTTTTCCCTAAATCACTCAGGAGCCTTCCTATGTATTTGCACTGTCCTTTGGTTATCAGAGACAGCGTCGTGGGGGCAGCAGCTGAAAGAGGACCGGACGTCCCACTCCCCAGAACACCCCTCCATTGCGTCAAGAGATCAATGATGCTGCTGCACACATCAGCTTTTGTTTACATGTTGCACAAAGACGCCGGTGAAGAATAACAGGAAAAACTGCTTCAACATGTAGCCTCAATATTGCAGTGAGGAGAGTGAGCGATCATTTCATGAGGATGCCCCGCGGACACCTCCCTTTGGAGATGTTTCAGGCGCGGCCAGGTGGGAGGAGACTGAGGGGTCGACCCAGGACCAGGTGGAGGGATTGAATCTCTTCACTGTCCTGGGAGCGTCTGGGGATCACCCAGTCAGACCTGGTGGATGTTGCCTGGGAGAAGGATGTTTGGTGTGACCTTTTCAAGCTGCTGCCCCTGCGACCCAGCAACGGATGAGGATGGATGGAGTGTGAGATATCAAATCAGACACTGCAGTTTGAGGGTATAAAGTGAACGTGAGGTGAAACTGCCTCTTAAAGAGATGTAATGAATGTGTGAACATGTGAGTCACAGATGCCTTTTATTCTAATCACATTCTGAAGCAGCGCTTTCTTTCTATCCCCTGCTAGAGCTCTTGGCCCTTTGATTTACCATCTGCCCAACGACCATGTTTGAGCTGTGACTCCCGCCTCGTCATTGGCTCTGCAGCTGACCACTTGGACAGGATCGTCTAATTAAAATTTGCATAATGGAGTCTGTATTCATCAACAAAGTTAGACTGTTTACACCGTTACTGTTTAGCCTGTCTGGCACCCAAATACTCTCAGATGGTGCCGCAAAATAAAACAGGTGCCCAGTAAACAGTCCATTTGGCCGCCTCCTTTCATTTCTGTTACTTGTGATGAAGATTTATTGGCTGCTATATACATGGGAATCAGCAGGAGTTTCCGACTGGATTCACCTGATGAAAAAGAACCTTTTAAACTTGGTAAGAATTATGAACTTAATCTGCATACAGAACAAAACACTGTGACAGTTTTCAGAAACCAAGCTGACACATAAGATTAAATTGTCTGGAACCACGGCCAACAACAGAAGCAGAGGAAAGCTTCATAAAAGCACAGCACAATGGAACGAAGGCGATGCTTGCAGTGTAAAGCCGAGCAGGGTGTGATGGTCAGGCACTTACGATCATGTTTTCCAGGGCACCTTTGGCAAGCCAGCAGTTGAGGAACACAGGGACAAATATGTTCCTCAAAGGAGCCCAGAAAATCTATCAGGGATAAAGCAGACCATCCAGTAAACATCAACAATCAGACTTCTCATTTTTATTTTGAAGAGGTGAACACGACACAGAACTACCTCCTTTATATGAAAAGCAAATGACTCACTGTGATGATAAATGGCACTGTATTGATCATCTCCAATATGAAGGATATCTGAAATATCTGCTCCCAAATGTTCCCCTGCAGAGTAAATACAATTGGAATTATTCAGAGATCCAGTACATTTATTTAACGGAACCGTACGGCTTGGGATGGAGGAAACCTAATGAAGCGCGTCTCTTATGGTTTTATTTCAATATGAAAGGCAGCAGTGGTTTAATATGCAGATGAGCCACCACAGTGACCTCAATTAGCTGCAATATTGTGCATAGAGACTCCGCATCTAGAGCTGCTGGATCCACAAGAGCATCATATTAATATATATAGGAATGGAGAAAGGGATCGGTCACTGCTTTCACCATCAAACAAAGGCTTTGTTGATGATCAGTTCAGTCCTGAGAAGAAGCGAATATCTGCCAGACATTAATGTCTCTCATGACGCGTCAGTGAACATAGTCATAGTCTGCGGCTGCGAAGTCTGTGGTTTCTCTTGGTGGTTGGCAGATGCTTCCGTTGTAACAGATGTTTGGTCATCGACAGTGCAAGCAAAGGCTCTGACTACAAGAACTGCTCCCAGGGGGGTGCAGTGTATAGTGTAGTGATCTAATTTATCGACAGCAGAAAAGTGAAATGTAGTCCTGATTTTGTCAGCCAAGTCCAACTGCCTTCAACCTAAAACCTGAATTGGACTTCCCTAAGCCAAGTAGCCGAGCTGTCCATGGTGGTTAATATCCTCACTCCTTCAACTGTCTATAAATGACGCCGAAATTGATTTTAAGTGACACCCGCGGGGCGAACGCTAGATTGCATTCACATGCGCCTCATTTTAAATGCACAAAACATCCCTGCCAAAACAGAGCACGGGAGCTGCCATCTAGTATCCAAACACTGCATCACCACCCCGAGAAAAGGAAGGGAAGAGCAAAGGTCTTTACCTTGTAGCTGAGATACGTGATGAGCATCGTCTCCAGGAAACTGATTAAGGCCACTGTCACCTGAAGCAACGCAGAATATGTGAAACCAAAGCCAGCAGTTAATAAACAATGACTGTGTGGAGCTTTTATCCATAATTTAATGGATTAATAATACAATATATAGTGTGTTCGGTGCACCCGGGGGTCACTCCCAGCCTGAACTCAGTCCATTTCTCATTGGATTCCCCTCACCTGTATTGCCCACACAGGTTCCCGTCTGGTCACCCAGAAGATCAACTCCCTGATGAAAGCAAACGTTCATTTACACTGAGCTCTTTTAAGACAGGACAGGATGGAAAAGGACAGCAAACCAACCAGCAGATATCTTTCCGCTCCGTTGTGTTTATCCAACTGTTGTTCCGGCTATGAGAAAGAATAATAGAAGCTTCAGAGCAGGTTGGTCTTGTTCATAGTACAATAACAGATGGTTCATCAACCTCCTGGACTCCACATCCTTATGCGAGAATATGTGATTTCTGTCTTCAAACAGCCGTATGTTTTTAATTTGACCCATTTGCCACATTTGAGGACATTAGCTGCACCATCTGGTGCTGACACAACAACGTTACTAGCATTTCAGTGAAAACAGGATGGGAGGCATGTCAGAAAAAAAGGTTCTACAGCGGCAAATTTTCAGAAAGAAACCAGTAATAAAGTCTCCGGTTTCAAAAGGCATCCAAATTTGACACATTTTCCAAAGTAGCACTAAGGATAATACTAGCGAAAACCGTATCAATAAGCAACTGTCAACTTCCTTAGGTCAGACAGGGCAAAGTGTGGCTCGGGGGCCAGATGAGGCCCATTGTTTGCATATGTGTGGGCCTCATGAAATCAGAGCAGAACTACAAAATGACATTGTACCTTTTTATTCATGACTATTGGATTTTTAAATTAGCAACTTATTTTGTCAATCAAAAAAATTGGAATTTATATAGGATTTATATTTAGAATATTTCAATAAGACACGTAAAAAATGAAGTGAGTAATTCTTATTTTCTTTTGCGAAAAGGATTTGCCGTACTGTCTGAGGTATAACTCATAAAAGAAAAAGAAACAGTTAAAAGCTTGGTTCTCAAGAGTTAAGTTTTTTGCAGCCTCTAAAAACAAGTTATTTTGATGATGAACGCTCAGCCTGATGCAGACTGTCCGCAGGTCCCGTCTCTTTGGCACAGTGGGGGCTTCACGCTACTGATTGAATTCAACATGATGCAGTGCATTTGCAGAAGAGTACCAGCAGTGTCTCTCAACTCTGCAGCTCTTATGAAAGTCATTTTTAAGAACCGTGAAAATATTAGCAGAGAAAACAAAAAAACAACACCCACTCTTGTTAATTCTCTCATTTGGGGTTTCACAGATTGCTGTAAACGGTGTGTGTATGTGTGTGTGTGTGTGTGTGTGTGTGTGTGTGTGTACGTGTGCCTCACCATGGTGTGCTGTTGAACTCTTTTGGGTTGTCCAAGCTGACTCTTACGATGTAGAGTACACAGGTGAGAATCTTGAGGGAGAAGTTGAACAGGCGGATCCTCAGGCCTGGGAATTTGAACAATATTTATTTCCAGCAGAAGTTTGACAGTTCAGACGATCAAACAACAGATTGAGTTGTCAGTGGCAGGGATTCAGAAGCTGACAGTGCAATGTGGTATTAGAACAGTGGAGCGAGCTGTCACAAGTGACTCCCTTTGAAATGAGTTTCGAAACCTCCAGCTGAAAGAGAAAATAACAGCGGGGCTATTGAGGGATTTGAATGAGAGCAGGATAATAATTGCTGGGACGATAACCACGGCTCCCTGTGAATACACCTGCCATCCTGAGGCTTGTGTTTTTCCTATTCTACTCAGACCAACGGCTAATGAATCTCTTGCGCCACGACCTCCGCGGAGCGAGACTGCATCAATGTTAAAATGATTTGGAGCTGGACAAACGTAAGCAGTGCTGCAGCCATATAGAGCAAACAACGCCTGCAGCCCAGTCTAACATTTGCATCCCTCTGTCTTGTTTTACGTCAACAATTGTGTTAATTAATGTACAATGACATTTGGATTCAGGGACAGCGAGGTGCTGACTATTTCTTGAAGTGTTATCTTCAGTCTTGCACCAAAAACAAACAAATGGCTCTGAGGAACAAGCGGTGGTGCAGCCTTATCTGAAGAGGGAAAAGACTGCAGCAAACAGCATAGCAGCAGTCCATCTATGCAGGACCGCAATGAAACAGCCTGTACACGAACACAAGCTCAGATAGAAACACAGTAATAACATCATGCCTTTTCATTTCAGAACTTTTCACTAAGGATTACACCCATGTCTCGGTTGTACTTACTTGACCTTTGGTTTTTGATGAAGAACAGCTTCAGCCTCTCCTTAAAGGTGTTTTCGTTCACATAGAACTCCACTTGCACCCTGCGGGACGTCACGCGATGTTAGTATAAACACACATCCAGAATGAAGTTTTTGCCTCCAAAAGTTGCTATGTAAGTGTCATAATTCCTTTTAGGCTAATTCACTGTGCAGCGCCATTTGTCTTCCGCCCATGTAGAACTGTAGAAGTCATAGCTCGCAAGTTGGTTCGGTGAAATGTATTCCAGATGGATGGGTTCAGGAAAATCCCGCATTGGTGGCCCACAACTATGACACTAGGGGGAGCTATGAGGTGTGTAGGTCCAGCAACAATAGGACCAGCCCAGAGTCAGTTTGAATATGAACCAAATAGAGCTGTTGATCAGATTTTCCAAATTTGATTCCATCGGATTGTCAACAGCCATGATTCAATTCAATGTCATCAAAATAATAAAGCGTCACATATAAAGCACCAGTCAGAACACTGTTCAGAAAGTTCTTTATACACAAATATAACTGCCTGAAATAATCTAAAATATATAATCGTGCACAAGTACACATATGTGGCCAATGTCTGAGCGAAACAGACGTTTGGATGATGATAAAATGAGTTTTTAGGAGCATTTTAATGGGAAAAGTACTGTACATGTTTTGTGTTTTGGATCTCCTCTGGCAAACTGTTCCCTATTTCCTTTCCAGGAGCCCCGACAGAAATGGCACGGTCACCTCTAGATTTAAGTCTAGACTCAGGGTCCACTAGCAGAGACCCACCAGAGGGTCTCAAAGTGGATTCTAACATGGACAGGGAGCCAGTGGACACTGGAGTGATGTCCTGCTGTTAAAAATCAAACGTTTAACTCAGTCCTTGAACCAACTTACGAGCCAGAAATGTGCAACAAATTCCAGTTTGTCTCAATTTCTAAACATTTCAGATACTAATCCCCAAGAAGAAACAGATCCCTTGTTCATCTTTCACAGTGATTTCATCCCATGTTGATGAGAGGAAAGAATCATGATGCAAAATTCTTCTGCTCCTTCTGAACTCTGTCATGTAGCAGGAACCACATGAGGAAAAAAAACTCTGGATATCCAGAACGTACCAGACCCAACAAGCTATAGGGAAAAAACACAAAACAGATACCATTTTCTATATATATTTGAAACCTCTAAAAACCAGTATTCAGTGTCTCGTGTTAAGAATGTGGGCATTTGATCTCATGGTATCGACTTTGCTCCACATGTGCATTTAACTTGTATTTGCTCATGTGAATGTAAAGGACAATTACTTGTAAAATCCAATAAAAAGTCTGATGAAAAAAAAAATCAGCATCTTCTGAAATGCTTGTGCTGAACAATAGCATGCCGAGACAGAAAATAAACAAATACCTGATGATATCATGAACAATCTGTGACCTCATTTTACATACACTAGCGAGAAAAATCTGTCTACTGTTGTTATATAAGTGATATAGTACAGCCAGGACCCACTCATGACACAAACACATGAATGAATAATTGATGACGTAAAACGAGGGTGTCTCAGCATAACTGATGTTAGTACATTGATATTTAAGATTCAGTGAGACATGACTGACTCGTCTCGGTGCTACAGCATTGACTTGAGATGACGTCTCAAACGTAGGTGGATGAGACACAGGCAGCTTCAACGTACTGGGGAGATGGGCACTAATGAACGGGGAGAAAGTATCTGTGTTAAGGAGAGACCCTCCACAATGTTTGAAGAGATGAATACATGGTACAAGAGGACAAGCAGGCAGGGGACCATTACAGTGGCCTCCAGCGGGAGCTAAGGCTGTGTAGGTGGAAAGGGGAACAAAAGAAAAGCAACCCAAAGCAATTTCCACTGCTCTCCCTCTTGAAGCTGTGTCACCATGGATACCGCTTCCACGGCAGGAAACCTGTCTCCATGAATTCGGTGAGGCTTCACACACGCCGAGTGACACGTGCTCATTCGTGTTCAGCGCTCTTCACGTGCTACAGAAGCGTAGCGACCGCTCCATCACATGGGCAGAAAGAAAGTCGTAAGAACAAATGCCTCCAATTGAGCCGATCAATAATGCAGGTCGTGCAGGCGTGTTTCCAATTAAAGCAGCTGTCAGAACAGAGCAGAGCTCCTCCACGACTTAATGTTTACCCAGCTTGCCAACAAGTGCACATGTGCAATTACACTTCACACAGGAAACATGAACACGCTGGAGCCTGAAACACGACTCCGCATGCAACAATTGTGATGCAATGATTGGCTGGAATTGGCTTGACAACTGAGCCCGTCTGCCGTTCTGTGTGGGCAGATGCGGGAGTGTATTCTAATAATAGTGGAAGACAAAGATTTCCCTGCTCCATCCGTGCTAAGATTAGACATGGAAGTAACACAACTGTTCTGTTTTGTGCACTATAATGGTCATAAGCTCTTGCAATTCATCAGGCTCCAGTTTGTGAACCAACTTCTAGTTTATTTTTTTTGTGATAAGAAACTACTTGACTGACTAAACCATATGAGTTCTGACAAAATAAAAAGCCGTCTTTCTGCGTCCTACAGTGAAGAATTATACGGCTATATTTAAGACCAATGTAAGTGTTTAGTGTCTCGAGTAAAACACTGTCTGATAATAGCTGCCGGTGTAATGGACCACTTTCATTACTATTAAGACACGCACACACGCTCCCACAGTCAATGAAGCAAGCGCATCAATACAGTCCAGATATACCGCGCTCCACAACCCACACACCATGAGGAACTTCCAGATATAGCAAATCTACTCCCCCTCGCCTGAAAACAGGAGCTTTGTAAATAAACATCAAAGCTCGCAAGGATAATCTCATGTCTTCACCACACACAGCACCTTGACCAGGGCTTGCGTCAGTCTTTAGGAGAGCATGTAAGAGAGGAAAGCAACATCATTTCGCCTCAGCTGGAGGGAGAATACAGACCAGGGATGGTGCTCCTGGTCAGATGGTCTTTCTGCCTCGGCAGAAATCCAATAAAGGCAGTAACTACTTCCTGATTTGCACTGCAGCGTCTGGACAGCCGGGAATCAAAGCAGATGCTTTTTGTGATCAGTTAGGTGGACATACGACTATAAGAGAGATTCATTTGGTGTCATCAACATGTCTTTGATAATGATGAGCTGCTACAAATGTTTATGAGCTGATATCCATAAATAAGACGTGGTACTATACTAGATTCACAATATATAGGGGCTGACTTACTAAGGGTCCAGTACGCATGCGGCTTTTGCAATCGAGAACCTTGGATAGCAGATGAACAGGATTAAAAGTGGATACTAAAACGCAAGAACCCAACCTTAATTAAAAACTAAAAATAATTAAACAAAAAAAAAAAAATCCTCCCCATCGAAAACGCTACGTTGAGTGTCAACACATCAAATGACATATTAATTCCTTCAAATGCTGTAACTGGAGCAAAAACAATTTGCACCTTGGAAAGACACAAACCAGAGCACTGTGTGTCTGTGATCTTCGGGAGACGCCTCGCAATACGATCCTGCGCATTGGTTGTGACACCAAAGTGCTTGATCTTGGATTTGCAATGCATTTGGTTGAACCCGAACTCTTTCAATTCATTGATTTATTTGACATCTGTGTTTTGGTATTTTCCATGCGTGGGCTGCGCGGCATCTGACATCAGGACGTTGTACATAGCTACAGACAGCAGATTTTTTGAAGAAAAATGATTTTGCAGATTTGAAAAAAATGTATTTCTGGAGAATCGTGGTTCTTATGTGAGTCTGCTTTTCTTTTTTTTTAATCTTTCATCACAAATCACTACAGCAATTGGGTCAATGCCATCACTGGGCTTACGACATGAAAAAAAGTAATATAGCAGTTTAAGACAATACTTTATAACTATAGTATTTGTTAGTGAATTAAATGAATAATCATAATCGTAAAAATCAACTTAAGCTTGAATGAATGAATGTCACATTTTCCATATCTGGTAAAGGCACCAATGCAACAATCGCAGGAAAAAAAGATCAGTTGCATATTGCAATGCTGGTTTGAAAATAATACATGACTTAAAACCTATTGCAATGCAAAAAACGAACTGCATGGGTGCTTTTATTTTAGCACAGACATCAATGCACGCTTAGAAAAAGCCAACTTTTTTCATGGTAGAATTATCAGGTGAGGTATTTCAGTGTATCTTTACTCCAAGCGACTGATCCGTTCACTGAAGAGATATTCTGCAACAGCCCATATTTAGTAGAGTTCCTGATACAAATGCTGCGGAGGTTCTAAAAATATATCGGAAGGACATAAATATCCAAAGACAGCGCAGCTTTTGTTGTTATTTTATCAAACACTTCAGATGGAGGGAGTGATGCAACAGAATGGAATGCACTGAAACGCTTGAGGGTCACTCAGAGCCATCCATTAATGAGTCCTTATAATGCAGGGGTGGGACGTAATCACCTAAAAGGAAGTTGGTTGACCCGCGGACCAAAAGGATCAATAGAAAAGAACACGAAAGGGCTAAATGGCTCCTCTTCTGAATTCTGTCCAAGGGAAGCTGGGGCGAGTGTTGTGGATTTAACATACATGAAGCAGATGACGTTTGACTCGGTGTGTAGGTGTTGAAGTACAAGAGTGTAAGTCGCCTTATTTGAACCTCAGAAGCTTGAAATTTCGATCGTACCACTGCCACGTGTGGATGGTTGCAAGTAACAAGCCTCTGATTTTAACACGATCAGATAAAGAAAATACATTTGCCTGATGAGGCCATCTTGTCACTACATCAAAAACAGAACATCAAATCAGCACTTTTCTCTTCCTCAACATTTATAAAACGACATTACAAATGTGTTTACAAGAAATCCCACTAGGCAATTTCATAACGGTATTTTATCCTACCAAGAGTCGCTAGTCAAAGACGCGTTGTCCGGCTGTGAATTCTTCATGTTCACTCAGGAGTTTCACTGTATTGTTCTACAACATACTGAAAGCCTCAGACAGTACTGTTCTACCGTCCCCACAAACATGGTTTCATTTCATGGGCTTTCATTTCCTGCAATTTCAGATGACAGGTGCTGTTAGGCGATGGCAGAAAGTGATCTGCAGAATAAACCTCTCAAATGCTCGCAGTTTGAGCCCCATTCTGAATCAGTGAGGGGCCAATGTTAGGACACAGGAACAGCCACAGGATCATACTAACAAATACATTTTCGGTCCCAAACCCAGGACCAGAGAGTATTTGATTCATATCCATGAGTAAAAATCTTTGTTTGACCTCAATGCAATAGGAAAGTCTGAAGTATCCAAAATTGTGCATGACAACGCTGATGCCATTCCGGACGGGAGCACATTACACCAGAAGTCTCAAAATTAAAACATACAAACTGCCTTTTTACCATTTGCAGTTGTGACTAAAACCAAAGCCTGCAATGGCGACAGAATTTCATCAAGACCAAACTTTCTTTTTTTGCAGCAACAAATGTCAAAAAGGCAGCAATAAACAAGTGTTTTTGGCATTCATTTGTGTCCATTCACATTTCAGTTGATGGACTTGTAAATCCTTAAAACAGGCAATGCAACATGAGGATGCTAAATACTCTCAAGTCAAGTGCTTTTGGTGCTCGCATAGGTGTCACTGGTGATGCAATCCATACCATGCAAGCATGATGCTGCCAGAGACTTACTGGGCATTAGTCGAGTCCATACTGTACTCCTCCTGATACCTGGACGCAGCACACATGGACACAGACAGCCACAAGTTAGGAAAAAGAAAGGATTAGAAAGTCAGGAAATAAAGGAGACACACAAGGCTAGGGTTCACTTTCTTTTAGATGTGAACACTGAACCTGAAACTGTGAACATCAAGGATTAGATGTTCGAACAACAGACAATAGACATGGGTTGTTATGACGTCGATGATAAAAGCGCCTGTGCATGACAAACATAAACAACCAAGTTCAGTCATTCTGACAAGATGATGTTTCAATTAATGCAAACCGGGTGGGTCAGTGAGCGCACCATCAGAGGGGCCATGGGGTTAAAGGGGACAATGTTAAAACAAGGAGAGGACCAACAAACCCCGTCACACAATTTGCAGTAGTGGAGAGCTTACACAAGTAACAGCTTCATTTTTTTATTTAATGTCTGGCACCGCAGCACGTAGCAGCCCGGCAACACGTTCGAGAGTTCCGGCAGCACAGTATCCCAGCATCTCACTCTCACACAGCCATCTACCGCTACAGTAGCACCTATAACCCTCGCGTCGGCTATTTTGAATGGAATTCGACTTACGATGGGTTGGTCGGAACCGATCCCAGTCATAAGTTAGATGTTACTTGTATAGGGGAATATTCCCTCAGGTGGGTGGAGAGTAAGGAAAAAATCTTTGGTGGCCAAAGGCGATGCTGTAAAATAGATAAACCAATAGCAAAGTCCGTTCGAGTGGGAGTTACCTTAGTTACCTGGATGTAACTCCAGTTCTCTGACTACATGAACTATTACAGTGAAGAACAAGGAACACGAAAACTGCCATTAGTACAACAGAAATTCTCAATTATGATTCTGGACTGATACACTGTAGTGTCTACATGCAAGTTAATGAAGTTCGCCATGTGCTACATGTACAACAAGATGTACATATTGTAAAGCGGTTCATGATGAACCGCTTTACAACAATAGCATGTTGCATTAATATGTTCCGTGCTGTGGCAGGTTGCATCTTAAATCATATATTAATGTTGTAAGTCTTTATCTAAAGAGAGACGGAGGTGTTGTTCAACAGGTCTTGAAGGCGTGTCAACTCCCTCGCCATATTTATGGCCTCCAAATGGACTAATGGGACTGCCATTAAACCCCGGAAACAGCAAGGTCACCAGAGAAAAGACCCAAGTAATTAACCGGAAACCTTCTGGCATTTTGTCAACAGCACATCCTCAATTATTTATGTCGGTTCAATGAAATAATTAGCTGTGAAATCACACTGCACCAACATCATTATGTCGTCATTCAAACCCTTTATCAAGGCTTTCAAGGAGAGGATCACTTCACTCAGGAATTACTGCTCTTCAACAACATTCGTGAAACTAGCTGAGCCAAATCGACTGTGGCTTTAGTGAAGTGCTTTCTCAGGAAAACAAAAGGAAGTAGAAAGTAGGATGTTGGCGATCAACAGCAAGCGTGGAGTAAGCTTTGCGGTAGTGGTGAGCTGTACAGTGAAAGGCAAGTGGAAAAGTTTGCCATTGCCTCAGCTTTACATGCAGGATAATGCAGCAATATTAATACCTTTGAGAAGTCATATCTCTATGGAGATATGATTCAACATATCATTCAGCCCAACACTTGTGAAGCTAAGCAAGGCATTGGCCACAGTGGGGATGAAAAAAAATCAACTTCATTTAGACAAAAACACGTTTGGATCATGAAAAAAAAAAAAAAAAAAAAAAAAAAGAGAGAAAAAGTAAATCAAAAGGAGAATGAAAGATGATCAGATGTGGGAGTTAAAAGTGGTCAAGCGTAGCTCTGGCAGGGTTCAGTGAAACACAAGTCCTAGTAGCACGTAGAGATGGGGCTCCAAATGGTTGCTCATATAGAAATCAGGGTAGCAGAGCCTTCTGACTGTCACGCTCGTACAGGCAAGCGTTGCTATCTGAGGGCTACGTTACTATTGCTGAACCAGCTGTCTATCGTACGCCTGGAAAACTCTATTCCGTCCGTGGAAAACTGTATTCCGTCAAGTGCCTGTTCTCCAAACGCCGTGTTACATTTGTTGAGTTGCAGCCTTTTAACACGCCTCCACAGGGATGTGTTTTCCTTCGCTTGCCGCACAGTTCCGCACAACTGACATGTTTGCCCGCGCAGTATGACTGCCACAGGTGATTGTTCTTTGTGAAAAAAAAGTATGCCATATTCCCATCGCATACTTTTTCTTTTCTTCTGGAATTCAACACAAACAGGAAGTACTTTCAGCTGGTGTTCAGATGATTCCCACCTTTAAATGTTCTCCTCAACTTTAAACAACGCAGCTAACGTTTTGCCGAGAGTAAGAAACGGATCTAAGCAATAGTAAAAATGATTTTGTTATATCTGCAAATGATCCACAAAACTACCGTTGCTACATTGTTTTTTTATCGAAATGGGCAAGTCAAGGACAGAACAGTGTAATTACACAGTCATGGATACGGTACATAGCAACAACAGCAGCAAGGTCAACCACTCTGTTGCCTCTTCCTATCTATTTACACAATGTAATGAGCAATAAAGATGCAATCCGGGAGAACAGTGCGTAAGTGGAGAGACCAGCCAAACACCTTTCAGCCCCATCTGGGCAAAACTGCTAAGCAACTCCATGACTGGACCTAAATTTGTCTAAACCTTAGAATCATTCTTCCACTGTCCAAAACGTAAATACGATTACCTCTTCCAGCGCAGCAGAAAATGGATGCTGCTTACCTCTTTGCAGCAGATCGAGTCCCACGATTGAGATCTGAGCTTCTGAGACAACAAGTGTGTAATGAGCAGCACTTTATAAGTATGGAGACAATTATTGTAGCAAGAGCTGCCTCAGTGATGCATTGAGGGTTGAAGTGGGCGGGCCAGGCTACTCTGCAGCAATTTCCAGTACCGATTTCTCACTATTAGGGTTTTGTTTGGATGACCAATGTTTTACAATAGATATATTACAGTACGAGCGTGAAAAGGCAAATGGAATGTGACATTTTAAAGAATAATTTTGCATGAAAAACTTTCATTCTTTGCTATCACTCTAGAAATATTTTTTAAAGTTAGTATCTTAAACTGATCAGGTCACAACAGTCGTAGTTTTCACCATCACCATTATTCACCAGCATGATACAGGTCTTCAACCAGATATATTTAATCCTAAAATATGATTCATTTATGGTTTCTATATAGAATATCAATTGAAGATTAGAAGCTTGAAGGGGCTCAGTGATATGCCGGTGTCGATATGAATTCACAGAAAAGCTCAGTGAAAATTTAGGTAAGAACAGGTGATTTCTGGAGAAACAAGGTGAAACACATGGTGAAACAAGGTGAGCCCACTGACAGTGTCAGTCCCATTAAAGCACAACAGGACGGTGGGTATCCAGTGGGACAAACAAATGGCTACCACAAAACACAGTACAAGTTGAGGACACTTTTCAGACTGAACCCTAAATGATTCAGACTGTGACTACAATATTGTCAACCTATGCTGTTGACAACAATGATCTCTGGAGTGCGGCAGTTCTTTATTGAAAAGTTGCAGGGAGAAACTGATTGAAGGAGCAAATATAAGCGAGACATCCAGAGGAGATACTGAGCAAACATCACTATGTTATTGAGTACAGACTCAAGTACTGTACAGATGAAAAAGCACTGTGCACAGCGCAGCAGGATGTGCCAAGATAGAACAATATCAAATATTGCAAGCAAATACCTCAATATAGTAAGGATTATAAAGCTAATTTAGGTATGTAAAGTTTGGAATAATGACAAATATATGAAGTTTTCAATCACAAACCTAAGCAAGGAGAAGGTAGGTTGACCAGTGAATCAAAAGCTTTGACTTCAGCTGGGAATGACTAGATAATATAAACAATATAATGATCTTCTGTTAATACATATAAACAAAGAAATCCCTAAAACAATTTGCAAAATTTCTCAAACAGCGTGAAATGTAGATAAACTAATAATTAATTGCAATAAAAGGGGGATAAAAGAAGGAATAGGAGGGAATACAAAATAGAAATATCCAAGTCACTTTCGATGCATCACATCTAGTTTCCGTCTCCTGGTCCGACCGCATTATTCTCAGCAAGCCGTCCATCAGAGCTATCAATTCAGGAGACGTTTAAAGATTATTAAAGGAATCCATCTTTCCAGCGCTGACAATTTGATGAGATGCGCACGAGTGACTTAGCGACACTTTACAATAAAAAGGGAGACTGTAAAAGAAGGACAGTGGTTGACAGCTTTCTAAAGCCTTCAAGTACAGAAGTGGAAGTCTGTTCATTCACACTTTTATCTGGTTAGAGGACACGACTTATGACTGCGGACACTGGCAGGGAGCTGATGCTAATAAAACGGCTTGTAGTATATTTAGATCTTACAGGACAACAGCCATTGCTGCCAAATGCGCAGTTTCCAAGCAGATTTATTTCCCACTGAGACAACGTGGTGTTGTTACAGGATGAGGCCAAAAAAATATATCTCTGCTGCTTTCTGTTTTGACCACATGCCGGGCTTGAAAGATGCTCTGGTCTTCTGGTTTTGAAGCGCCTCCAGGACTCGTTAAAAAGGCTTTTACCACCAGCAGTATCGAGTGTTTGAGAGACACGAGAGTGACTCGCAGGTGCAGTAAATTATTACTAAAATACAATCTTTCACTGAATGATTGATTTACCTGGCTAAGGGCTCACTGTCTTGAACACAAAACCCTATTCATCTGTGAGTGTGAAGGAAACGGAATGGGACATGATCTCGGAGACCTCCTCATTAAGGTTACGTGCGCCATTAAATCATATTTATGTCCCGCCTGTAAAGAGCAGCAAATTAAAGCAGTAAATATTGGTGCCAATATTTTCCGATCAATGACCAAGAATCAATGTGTCATTACTTCAGACGTGCAATTAACACGTAAAGGTGACACCAGCTCCGGCCAGCGATCAATGGCACCTCTTCTGCGCTAAGCACTGAAAGAGCCAACAAATATTTGCTGTTTTTTTTTTCTAATTCCACAGTGAGGCAGCCTCATCAATCAATCCCAGTATCTTCACCACCACCAGCATCCAGGCGCCTTGTCATTCAAGCACCATTCTGCACAGAAAGAATTGCCTTTCTCTTTCAAGGGGATCAGTTTTGCTTCTTCACTAAGCTAATCCTGCTTGATAAATATATAGCCCAAGTTCAAGTTTGCAAAATGGCCGTCTCGCTTGAAATGCTCCATTTATGTTGAATGGACCACATGGAACTACAAACATGGAGGATGAGTCGCAACCAGTTTCAACTGCTACATCACTATCAATAAATAAATGTTAAATGCTTAAGCATTTAAATCCACTTAAACATGCTGGTTTGTCAATGAAATCAAAACTTACTTGCCATTTTGGTAGGACACTATTGCTGCATTTCAACACGTCAGTTAGCATAAGACAGACTTAATCAACCCTGTGACCTTTTGTAGGTTGCATGAAGATGTTTGACATGTGAACAGATACTGCGGGTCAGGGGTAACGTCATGCATCATCATCGTCATTGTGTTCATTTTTCAAACTTGTTCTTTAACACTTAAAATGTGGTAGGCCACAATAGTACCCTTTAAGAATTGAAGGGAAAAATGTGTGAATATCAGCATGAATGAAGAGAAGATGTTAGCTATGTATGGATATAATGAAGTTTTGTGATCCCCAGCAGAAAAACGATCTTAAACGCTACTTACATTTTGAAAGCAGTGAAATGTAGCGGCAACAGGCACTTGTCTAAGATATTGCCGTCACCTCTTTGCAGTCAGATGAATCAATAATTACACAATAACTAATATAACATATATATATATATATATATATATATATATATATATGCAAGTCAAAAAGAATGTTGAGGGATTCATGGATTAGTGACTAACTATAGGATTCGTCTAGTGATTAATAGTGCCACACTGACCAGTTCAGTTTAGGCGATGGACAGCTTTAAAAATATGTGCAGCACAGCATTCTCCATTTTAGAGAAGTCACTTGCTCTCTCAGCACAGCGCTGTCAAATAAAGAAAATAGAGCAGCCAAACAGTAACAGCAACACAGCACCAATAGGCTTCTAAAACAACCAAGATGAAGGGTTATCTAAAGAACTTCACACAAGCTGTATTTTCATTGTGATCAGCTTGTTTGTGCGTCGCATGTCAAGGAGCTCAAGACCTGAATGCTGCTCTAAAGCAGTAAGGATCATAGTTAAAGCTGTGCATTAGGATCTACTCATTTCATCAGGCCTTTTACAATGGAAACAATGGAATTATGGCACAGCGATAATTCAGAAATGAATGTAGGGATGAATAAGGAAAAATGTAATAGGGAAAAAAGTGTAAAATTTATTTGACATGTTTATATTTCCTGATTTAATTCATCTTATTTTTCTGTATTTCAGCTTTAATTTCTTTATATTTCAACACGTATTTCTGAATGATGGCTCTGCTTTCACTCAACAGAGACAAGTGACAGGGAAAAGCACAGTGTTTAACCCACCTCTGCTATTTGTTGTTCCCTCCTGTCATTGTCCGTTATTTAATCTAGTACAGCGTCCTTGAGCGACGGGAGAAGTGCTTTTAAATCAAATGCATTCGTATTGAAGCATGGAAGTGTCTGGTGCCCTTTTTCCTGCCGCTGAAGAACCTTGTTCCAAGCCAGGGAGGTGATCAAAACCCATCCACTCGTACCAGAATGAACCATCTGCTGCACCTGTCCTTCAGACAAGACCTAACTGCCAGGTGTCTGGATGACATCAGTCCTTGTGGGTCTCTTTCAGCCAACATGGTTTTGACCCATTTCACACAAACTGCAATCTCATTTGTCAAAACAAACGGAAGTGGAGCAAAGAGAAAGGAATCTAGATCACTTCTAACACGCTGTCTGACGATGCTCAGGAAGTTCAGCCCTGGATTGTGTTGTATTGATTTGGATGCATTAACTTTTTAATTCAGAATGTGGTGGATAATAGCAGGCTCATGGAATTATGTAATGCTCGACACTGCGGGTACTAAACCCGGGCGCCGAGATTATGAATGGAAATGTCTTGAGACAGACATGTGCTCTGAAGAGAGTGGGCAGGATTTTTTATTGAGATGGAATATAGATCGAGTATTCCCCCCAGGATGATCGCAGGTTCATGCAGCATGCGTGTTTGCGCCACGACAGGTGGATCAGATCGGAGGCGGCTACCTTTGACCCGCATCGCTGCCAAACGAGCCCATGGTTCGGAGAGTGCTGGAGGGGTTGACCCAGGTGGGCTCCGGCGTTTTCTGAACCTCGGTCTTCACGTCAGGATCGATCTCCGATGGCGATGGAGTCAGCTTTGCTCCTGCCATGTCGAGAATATCCCCCTTCCTTCTCCGCGGAATCAGTCAGAGTTGGGAGCACCGCATCCCCCGTCTCACTCGAGCAGACGCGGGCGGGGGAGCGCTCCCACCGTGGCGCATCAGGGAGAAAGCGGTGGCAAAATGAGCAGGGCTCCGGCGTGTCTCCTGCTTTTCCAGCGCGCCTCCATCTCTGAGATCTTCCCGCGCGTCCGTGAGATTCACGCGTCGTCACGATGTTCACGTCCACGCAGCGAGGACCTTCTCCTGGTCTTACATAACTTCCACGGTGGATCAGGCGTGACCACCGCGCGAGTGTTTTCCAGCACCACAATTGGGTTATTAACCAAGGAGGTGATTCACATCCCAGAAATCAATTCATTTCAGGGTTCGTGGTGTCACGCGGTAGGATGAGCACATCATCATCCACGATCCGAGATTGTTTTGATTATCAGACACGACCCGCTGAAACACGAGACTTGCAGCCAAATCAGAGGGAGGTCCTTAAACGCACCGCGTTTGCATGACCACTACAGGCGCCACACCTGAGGCGCGCGACTGCGACTCCACATGATGCGAACAGCCTCACCACAGCCATCCAAGCGCTGGCAGAATATCAACAAACAAGTCATCTCACGGTTCCTCCGCGGGATAAATGGGACATGGAACTGAATAAATCATTCGAACGGAAGCAGGAAACAAACTCAAGTCATAGATGCGCAAACAAAGAGAAGGGTGTGACATCATCCCATGTTGCCATGGAAGGATTAGCTGATGTTGCTGCTACAGCTCTAAGTGCCTCCAACAATTCTGACCACAAACTTGATTTTTAATTCCTATACCCTTGTAACAGACCTGACTCTCTCTTAGAGATGGGACAGAACAACATCTAAGGGTGGACCTGGAGTCAGGTGTTGTAGGCTTGTCTAACAGGGAGGAGTCAACCTGTGTACTGTGACTTATAGGGTAGCGTGAAATCTGGGCCTCTTGACTTTGGCTGTTGCCCCCACAACCCGACAGCACTAGAAGAAAACATATGGGTGGATCCTACGTCCTGTAAGCCACTTTAAAAATGACGAGTTAATTACGATTAATTAATTACAACATTATTACAATTAGTTAATTCCAAAAAAATCATTAATTGTAACAGTTTGCTCTCCAGACAACAGGGAACCTTTGTAAGTGCAGGAGTTCCTGGTCCACTGATCACACTGCTGCACAAGACACGTCGCAGCTAGGATGATAACAACAACAACAAACATGGAGGAATCCCTGAACAAAAGCAAACAAAAGCATCTGTTTGCTTTTGTTCAGGGATGTTGTTCGCTACACAATGGCCAGGGTTTCCACTACTCTGAATGTACTTGAAATTCTTTTAAAATTCAAATTCTTATACAAATATTTTCAAGACATAAAACGAGCTTCAGTTTAAATAAGGTGATATAAAAACTTGAATATAGCCACCATCGTGATTTATTGTTCTGTTGTCGAACTGATGCAAAATAATCAATATTTTGTTGTTTAAATGTATCTATGGGTCCATCATTTGATTCAGTAATATGCCAAATTCATTAAAATTGAAAAATGTGGCTTCTTTTGGCAAATACTCTTACACCATTAAACTGTGTTTAATTGAGATTAATTAATCACAAATTCTCTATTAACTAGATTCATTTTTTTTTTTTTATCGAATCCCACCCTTAATTTTAAATAATGAGTGGGGAAATTGTATTTAACAAAACCCATCGTCGAGAGCTTTGCAAATAAATAAATAAATAACTTTTATTTCAGTTCTCAAGCACTGTGTCTGGCAAAGCAATATAGTTCAAGCTGCAGAATGTTTTACAAAAAAAATCCCCATTGTGGGAACAATATAGGCAGCCTAATCTAATATAATGTAATCTAAAACAGCACTGGACTTGAATCACATGCAGTTAATCACGAATATTAAATATCAATTACAAGCCAGTTACAGTCAAACATGTGACTTTAAAAGAGTTAAGTATTTCTGAGTGTAATAGCATCATAGTATCTCTGGACATTTCTCTTATCAGCAGACTGTTCATTGCGTTGCACTCTTTAGTCGTGTGCCACTGCGCACGTGACTTGCATTTGTCAGGAAAGTGGAATGAGCCGGAGTGCTGACATGAAATATGCAAAAAGGATGTGAGATGCTTGGAGCAGAGGAAAGGTGTTAACTGCTGAGGCAACTGCTTGATGGTGAGGAAAGCAATATGGAGGAAAGAAATTCTCTTCTGTCCGGACGATCGTGTTTACTGTGATTTCTCAGTGGAATGCTACTAGACAGAGGAGTCCAGAAGGGGACGCTTGCATGACACCACATCATAATCCTCAACTCTGGTTGAGCTTGTTCATTTTTACTTTCAGCCTTAATGGTCAGAAATCAAATGAAATACAAAATACAAATGCAAATACAAAAACGCTGTCCCAGAGATGAGCTGACAAACTGTAGTGAGTGAAGTAGTTGAATAAAAATGAGCGTCACACAGCAGACACCACATTCTTTTGGAACTCTCCACAAGCAATGTCAGTATAAAAATCATTTGTTATTTAAAAACATGTTTTATAAGGATCTCACAAGCGCTTTCATTATTGCTGACGAAATACAAGTGTCAGGAGATGCGTTCAAAAAGAAGTAGAAAGGCCCATGAACAGATGCCAACTTGAACCCTGGGCTCTGTGTTCGAAACTGATTAAACAACAACAGTGATTCACCCAGAAGAGGAGGAGCTTTCTGGGGGAAGTCTGGGTCTCTTTGCTCTGGCTGCTGCCCCCACAACTTAAACTTGCTGGACAATGGATGGATGGAGGTTGAACGGCTGATTGTGAAGAGACTGCTTTTGTTAAATCCAAATAAAGGAAACTCATTCAGGCCGCAGCAAACCGCCGTTGACTACAGCCAATATTTAATATTTAATACTCTGTGTACATTTCTATATTATTTATGGACCTACAGCTCCCGGTGGTGTCTAATTTTAGCAGGAATTCCCTTTGAAGACGTGCTCTGACACGATATTAACATTTTAAATGACAAGGTAGCACACACAGGTAGCAGTGTAGCTTCAGCTTCAGTCGTGAACTGAAAACCAAGGACTCGAACAGCAAGAGAGCAGCGAAGGGGAGGAGTGTTGATCTTTATCTTGAGCTGGATTAGCTTCCTAGGTGTGTCACAATGTGACAATAAATGAGGAGGAGGCAGCAGTCAAGCTGTTCCTGACCATTTAATTCAGTGGATGTTAAGACGTTGTCAGCAAGGTGGAGAGCATGGGACAAGCCTGCGACAACTTCAGCGGCTGAATGAATTTCAGTTACATTATTGGAAACTCAAGCACTCTTCTTTAAGCCTTTACATTAATTCTAAATAAGTTTGCTAACATATTTATCGAGATTAAGTTACTTTTCTTCATCAATTTAATGGCATCGTCATACTATGCGTTTTCACAGCAGAGAATGTATGATGAAATATTTCTCTACGTCTTAATTAGCAGGATTTATTGCGTAGAGCGGAGAATAAATTACAGAAAAAGCAATAAAAAGTGAGTGGTTCCAACCTGCGCTGCGGCAGTGCGGAGCTGCTCACGCACATGAGCTCAGAGAGGCACCTAGTGGCGAGATCGGGATTTGCACCCAGAGTGAGCAGGAATTCATTTAGTACGACACAAATTTGTCTCAACTTCCATTTTAACTGTATGCTTAGCTTTTATTCCCTGACGATTAATGCACAGAAGGAAAGAAAAAATCAACTGTTTTAGCTTTGCTTGATGAGAGAAATGGATTCTGACTATTTGGAACCCCCGTTTCCTGAAAGGTTGAAGTCTCTCAACAGCAAAACCACCTCCGTACAAAGTGTACTCAGCCATGTGCGGAGTCATTTGAATATGGAAATGTTTAAGGCGCATGTAGGGTGAGAATCAGAACTAGAGAAAGAGCTGCAGTGGTGAGGAGGCGCCCGCTGAGAACCCAGGCAAATAAACTAGGATGGATTCTGCAAGATGGAAACTTGCTGAGATGAAAGAGAATGATAAGAAAAGGGGCGTCACTGCGGGTGGAGACGCTGGCGAATTTAACCCCGCATCATTCAGCTTAGTCACTGACAGAACGATTGCAGCTTTGAGGGCTTTTGTTTGCCAGGGAATATAATTTTAGTTTTCAAAAGCTCTTAAAACTGGATCCAAAATAACGCAGACTGAAAGAATAAAGCAGTTCGACTTATATTTGTCCATCCATGGCGCCCCCTCTGTGTCACATTGTGATGGCTGTGAGTGAAAAAAGGTGATTTACCCGGTGCCACCTGAACTCTGTGCTGCAGTTGAGCACCGAGAGCTGTTATCATGGCTCCTCTGTCAAACCATATTAAGGCAGAGCGCTGGTGCTGCTGTGGGCGAGCCGTCTGCCTCAGCACAGAAGGAGAAGGAGGAGGAGGAGGAGGAGGAAGTCTAGCCGGAGCTGGAGGCAAGCACGCAAACACGCACGCTCCATCGCTGCACACACAGGGAGGTAAGGACTGCTGGTTGGCCTGCGGGCGTTCTATGCCAAACTACCTTTCTTAATGGCCACAACCTCATGCGCTCACTGCTTAATGAAAATGTTGAAGGCGTGCGTGCAAAACAGCACGCTCCAATGTTTACACAGAGGAGGGTGACAGCATTGAAATGGAAGAAAAATACCCAAGACCGCTGGGAATCACAATGTTATCGCACCTCTACCAACATCTTAAAAGAAGTATGCCGATTAAAAATATTTATTCTGCCAATATGGAGTCTATCCAATATGTTCCATACCAGGGGTTAGCAATTAAATTTCATCAGGGGCCACAGTTTTCAGTTGTCACTGTTGTGAGGGGCCGTCAAGGCAAGAAGAAAAGAGTTAAGAGTGAAATTCATTTACATTTTGCGGCCAAAAGAATAAGAACAGAACAGAACAAGAAAAACTGCATATATTCATTTCAAGATTCTCTTTCTATGAAACTTTCAATTATTTTAAAGTTAATAATAAATGTGATGTAATTGTTTACTCAGAGGGACCAGAAATGCAGTTAAAAAGAGCACTATATTTCAACGTATCTATGAAAAGTCCAAGGGAAACAAACACATAAAATGGAGGGAAAAAATATTAAATAAAAATGAAGAAAAAAAAAGTTTTATTTAGAACGTGAATACTAATGAATGACGAAAAACTCAATTTCAAAGTCAATCTGGAGTTTCACTCTGACCACATGAGGGCCACATTAGTGCAGGCAAAGGGGTGCATATGGCCCCCGAGCCTCACTTTGCCCACTTCTGTTCTTTACATTCTATTGACTCCTCTAACAATGACATCCCATGATGACATTGAGTCTCTCTTTGGTTATTTCAGCACATTTGATACAACAAAGATGATACATTTAAATCGTGCCAAAGTATAGACACAGTACAGTTTTATATAATATGAATTAAACACTTCCAACTTTTTTCTGTCGATAACAAATGAAATTGCAGCTACAATAATGATATATTCACAGACACATGCTACTGCAATACTTTCCAAAGTTTGCAAATAATTCTGATCACCATTTTAGCCGAGTCCAATAGAGGCCAAATAAAACAAAAACAAGTTCAAACTACTTAAATAATAATGAATGCTTCAGAGAACTTCACAAAATGTTGATGCTGCACAGTGCTCAGTTTTGGCTGCTTATAATATGATTTAGTAGTAGCATTCCTTAAGCCCTTCTCCAGAATATATGATGCGTGATTTAATCTGTAACACATAATCCGCTACGAAACAAACATCAAAAACATTACTTTGCTAATATCATCATTAGAACCAGGTTGCTTCACTCAGGCGCTCTACTTCCCTTTAAATCTGCATATGTGTTCTCTTATTAGGGCACCGCAAAGACAAATGGGCCAACGGCCCCATGAATAAAACAAGTGCTCCCTGCATGTGGTCGCAGGCAGAGTCAGTCTTTGAGAATTTCCTTTCTTCATTTTCAAGCCTGAAGAACCGAAAGACGCAGAGTGAAAATGTAATTCCTCTTGTACCGGTCTTCAGCAACAATAATGCTGATGGGGAGAAAAGGTCAGCCTGATAAATAAAAGATTCCTTTCATAGGTTCGAGCAACTGTGTGTCTTTCAACACATTTTTACTCTCATACTGTCTTGTAAAATCAATGAATGACAACACTGAACTCCTCACAGAGAAGCAGTATTTCGGCTGGTGGAGGGACCAATAATGTGACTGTTGTTCCAGATCATTCCTCTGTGTGACGCTGGATACAAAAAGAAGCACCTACACACACACACACCATCTTTGCGGGGACCGCTCATAATGCTTTCCCCAGCCTCTCACCCTAAACCGAACCATCCAAAACAAATGCCTAAGCTTAACCAGGACCCTATACCAAACTGAAACTAAACATAATGACCCATATACTTTGCCGTCTTCATCCTCAAATTGAGATTTGGATTTGTGGGGTCCAGCCAAATGGTCTCCACAAAAGGCATATGATCCTAACAAGGAGGTGTTTTGTTAATAATTGGTCCCCACAAGCAAGGACAAACCAGGTACACGCACACACACAAAATCTCATATCTGGAAATGGCCCCATCGTGGCATCCGCTCATTGAAATATGACAGCCACTCTCATCACAATTAAGCTGTGACTAATACATCCGAGCAGCAGGAATTTCCAGAAAAGAAAAATTGCAAACAAAGGGGGGGGGGGTTGAACATTTTTTTGAAACGCACCAAAAGACATAACATTCCTCTCTGCGGTACTGTCGGAGCCGAGCCTGCGAGTTCAGCAGCGGTAATGACTGGAATTAATCTGAATAATAGGAATAAAAAAGCTTCAGAAGAAGTGCAGTCACTTAAGCCTTTTCTCCGTATTCCAGGAATACCATTTCTGGAAAGTGAGCCTTTCGGATTCTTGTTCACAGACTCTTCACGGATCAACAATTTCATCGGAAACTACAGCTTGACCGTGATCACACAGAAACAAACAGAGCAGACACCGGGCTGCCGATGGGAACAAGTCTTCCTGTCTGTAAGTGTCATCCACCCACTCGCCGCTGATGTTGGTGAGTAATGCCACCTATAGCCGGAGTGGCTAATCAGAATGGTCCGACAACAACAATCCATCAGGCGCATTGGACTTTATGCAAGAGGGTGAAATCAGGAGGCACAATATTTCATGAATTATATAACAATAACAAGTCTGACCCACAGATGAGGGGAGCATTAAGAAGTGAAACACAAATGAAATCAGAGTCACACACAATAGTTTGGCTTCATTATCAGCCTCTTCAGCTTGAGAGCGGCTGCACACGGCGCTGACAAACAAAGACGCTCAGCTCTCTTAGCTCAGAAAATGACCTCATTATTGTGACCATCCGGGTTTGAGACATGGCATTGAAAATCAGCACTTCCCTTAAAATGACTTGATCAAAACATTGCTTCTGGGTCATTCCCAAATCGACTCCTGCCATCTAGGTTGGCAGTTAAAACTTAAAACTCCATTTCTCAACAAGCTCAGCCTCCTTTCACACATAACAATTAGTCAGTGAACCAATTATCAGGCATTAAATCGGGCTTTGGCCCAAGGAAAAAAAGGGGTTCACCGCTGAGCTCTGCATTACAGTCTTCCAACATGAACCTAATGAAGCGACACAGGACGTGTATCAGTTTAATCTTCTGCCTCGTGTTTGGTGCATCTTTTGTTTGTGCTCTCCTCTTCCCTTCTATTCCCACATTGCTTTTGTTTTCCACCTTATTACTCGGGCTCTTAAATTCACTCAGATGAAACTCATCCAGGCGTCACACTCCCAGGAGTCACTTCCACAGGAAAACAAATATCTCTGTAGCTCACAGCACAATTCTCATCACAGGACACTTTGTCTTCCGTTGTATGCCGCAAGTACTCACTCGTTTACAATTTAAATCTCCAGCCCGAGGTGAAAGCCGGATCATTCGTTGCCCAACATGGACCTAATGGACCAGATTATGAGGCGGTCATTCTCAGCAGGATGCAAGTCTTTGATGTAAGATATCTATGAAGAGATCTATCAGCGAACCTGAACTGCAGGAGCGATACTGATTCCTCTTGCCACCTGCAAATCAAGGAACCAGTTTCCCTGTCACGACTGTTTGAAGAAGACAACAGGAAAAGTCCTCTCTTATGAGTGGATTACAGGTGGCAAATGTGGAAATCCACACGGTTGAACATGAGTGAACAAATAATAAACCTCCTATAACAGATATATAGCACTGAGGAAACATAAAGGCACTTTAGAAAGCCAAAATACACCCATGAAAAGGACGAGTCCAACAGCCTCACAAGACATCAGTCGGTTTCTTCAGATGACTGGCATTTCCCTGACAGCAAATCCAGGATCATTACGCTGAGTACTATCACTTGACAGACAGAGGTGTTAAGCGCTAAATTCGCAGCCAATTAATGGCGCTCATTTTGTTAACGCTACATTAGCATCTTGGTGAGAACCGAGAAAGCTCAGGGAAAAAAAAAAAAACCTTAACATGGTTAAAGAGATAGATGGAATCAATCTCCTCCTGCGGTTCAGATTTAAATCCAGAAGAGTGTTTGCTGCTGGTTTCTATTTCTGACATGAGCTCAGCAGACACTCTCCCCTTGCTGACGGATAAACCCACACACTTGGATGTAAAGACTCGCAGGTGAGCACAACCGCTATAAACACGTCACCTGTAGAGACGCCTGCAATAGCCACAAAACCACTTGCCGTACCTCTTCAGCAACTGCATAGCCACCAGTACACTCCTCTATATATCAGTGTTTTTCAACCTTTCTTAAGATGCAGCTTGTGATAATTCGTACCTCGAAATAAAAGTTATCTCGAGATCATTCTTATCTCAAGTTAACTTTTATCTCATGATAATTAGAATCTCAGAATATACCAGAATATAGAATGAGTAGCTTTAAGCCCATATGTGACTAAGCCATATACATGATCACCCGCTCTCAGTCCATGGCGCTTGTTTTCCCACGACTCACTGATTCTATATAGAGATTTATTCACAAAATCCGGTAATGATGAGATAAAACTTATAAAATATAATTTATAAATATAGTCATACATGTCAGATCCCAAAAAATAAACACATGCATGTCACCTCTGTACCGTACCTCCATACTACGGGGGCTGCGTAATACGTATAGCTTAGTCATAGATGGTATCATTTTGAGTAGAAGACACTTGATCCGAGTGTTAAAAGTGCAGCGACTTTGGCATCAGCAATATTCTGACTTGCAGACAGTGACTGACAGTGTTGACCAACAGTAGAAGTGGCAGTTATGCATGCGCTGACATTTACAATTGTATCTTGAGATAGAAATTATCGAGATAACTGTTATCTCGGGATGAAAAAAATAAAGTCATGCACGTCACATCCAAAAAAAAAAATAAACACATGCATGTCACTTCCTGGGCTCCGTAGTTTTGGCATGTTAATTGCAGGGTGTGGTGCAGCAGCGCCACCTCCAGGGACAAGAGCAGACTGCAGCGCATCGTGTGTTCTGCTGAGAAGGTGATCGGTTGCAGCCTGCCATCTCTTCATGACCTGCATGTCTCCAGGACCCAGAGACGTGCAGATCGGATCAGAGCTGACCATTCAATCTCACATGTATTTTTAGGACCAACTTGCTGACAATTTAGGCCAAAGACCTTCTACTTTGGAAAATTTCCAGACTAAGGGAACTTGGCTGGTCAGCAAGGAAGCATTGACCCTGAAAGCTTTGAGAAACCTTCGAGTCACACGCTTTTTTTTTTTTTTCTTCTTATAATTGAGTTTCAATCGGACTCGCTCAGCACTTTTCAAACGATTCTCAAAACAATCAGTCGGTTATACACGTCGAAGTGATCCCTCCCAGGTCCTTTCCTTGATTCATGTGAGGCTGGGACATTTCTAATACGGCTGTTTGCGGCATACACACCGGTTGAAAGCCGATAACTAGCCTGTAGCGGTCTCTTGCTGAAGGCGTGTTATTTTATCAAGTTGATTCTTGCTGGCCGACTCCTGCAGCCCACTGCCATTTACTGTTATAGGCCACTATGACAGATGCAAAGGAACAGATGCCAAAGGCCATGAGGGCAGCGAGGCAGCGAGCACAGCCTCCTGGGGGTTAATTTGTTTTGAAGGCTTTTCACTCAACAAGACATCAGCACAGGAAATAATCCAAGACACATAGCATGAGCGAGCAGCGGATCATCAACTAATAAATGGCTCGTCCTCATCTGCTTCCGTTTCTACTTCAGGGACGCCACAAATTATAGAGCGCTGTGAGAGCATGTGATCATTGTTTTCCAGAGCTTACTTTCCAACATGCAGACTGCAGGGACCGTGTTCAGTAAGCTACAATTATCCTCTTGTATTTTTTTTTTCCTTCATCTCTGCAACGACCATCCGGCATGTGAACGTGAATGCTTACACAGAGCGTGACTGACAAGAGTATTGGTAGCCCGGCAACAAGCCCTAATTACCCTTTGCAATTTGGTGAGAAGCAACAAAACACTTCACAGGAGACTCGCTGGATAAAATATAGATGGGCCTCATATGCAAAATCAAACAGGGATAAGTCAGCAGCTTGGATTCAACCAGAAGCCCGTAATAAAGCAATAAAAAAAAAATAGAATAATGCCAAGTGACGGCAATTATTCTGTTGGCGATCCATCTTGTTTTGTTTTGATTGGCTGAAAGCACTTCTGATGTCATTGATAGATAAAGCTGAACAGCAGGTGGAGAGTCGATATTAAAGCTTCCTGAGGACGGAGACTGATCTGCACTTGCCAGGGTTACATCGACATAAAACATAGCAACAGCAATTAAGATCTACGTAAACAAGGACCAGAATGATAAGGGAGGGAGAAAAAAAGCAGCCTTTGTCGAGAACATAATTCTTGTTAAAGCTTTAGGGTTACACTCTTGGAACATCAATTTAACGAAATGATCAATGAGCCAATTTGCCACACACAACAGCCATGCACAAAAACCCATGGAATCAATGCGGGAACACGGCTACTGCGGACGACAAGCAACCAGCTGAGGCAGCGAGATAACCTACACAATGCGCCACTGGATGGAAATAAATGCCCTGTCGGCATATGAAGACACTATGCAAATGGAAAGGGTTGAGAAGCCGAAGGTTTGACTACACACCATAGACACATATAACTGAAATCAAAAACAGCTAGGGTTTGAAGTTCATTTGTCTATTTTAAAGGGTAAGATGTAAGGTAACCCATCAAGAGAATTTGAGGACACCATGGACAGTTTGCAGAGCAGAGAACCACTTACACCTACGGACAAATCACAGTCATAAAATTACCTCTTCAAGTCTCTGGACCACCTGTCCACATTTCAAGAAAGTAGACTTGGTTGCTGCCAGAAAGCAAACAGGCAGTTCGTACTGTGGCTAACTTTAAGACATGTTTTTAAGACTTTGGAGAATTTTAACTCAGAATAAAATGTATTTATATGCAACTTTAAAGTATATATATATATATATCTGAGACTTTTTATGTCATTTTTAAAAATGCACAGACACAAATATAAAACCATTATTTCTCCCAAAACTATTTTTTCCCCTCCATTTCTTCCCCACAATGATTCTGATTTCAGATCCAACAAACGTGTATTTATCAAACCTGTGATGTGACACATCTAGGACTAGAAGTAAAATCATGACTATTAAGATGCAACTTTTCAGCGTTTTTTTGATTGTGAGAATTTTTTTTTTCTCTGAGCATCAGAAAATGGATCAAAACCAAAGTACACAAAACTTTCACACTTCTGTCACATTTCTCTTAACTAACTTTGTTATCCAAATAACATAAACATATAAAATGTGCTTTTAATGTCATAATATGATCTGAAACTTAGATTTCTTTCTTGACAACTGGATAAAAATATGTTCAGAACAGACTTGATAAGTACAATAAGAGTCATATTGACTTCACCAAAGAAGTCAAAGAAAACAAAATGAAAGCCATAATTTTTAAAGTAAACAACAGCAGCGTTACAAGTCAATTCATGGAAAAAATAAATGGTCAAATACATTAGAGAGCAAAGAGCAACACTATAACCATTGAATAACGTCTCAAGTCAAACAACATGGGTCCAAATATAAGTGCAACAATACACATGACAACTCAACAGGAAGTGCATAAATCAGTACCATAAATTTGCAAAGCAATACTGAAGAAGATGCAGAGCTGTTCTAATAGCTTTGCTTCAGCACCATGGAGAGTTCTCAGCAGAGCTGTTCCGCCACCGCTGCTGTTGCCTGAACAATTCCAGCCCACTTGGGCGACAAGCAGCATCTGGCGGTTTGTCTGTAAAACCACAGCAATAACAGAACTGAGAGACTCCCCAATTCTCCACAGCACTCACGTCACTAACACCAATCAGGGCAAAGCTTCCCATCATCAGACTTGCTCGACGGAGGTAGAAATGAGACACCAAGTAGCCCACAAACCTTTCAAATAAGCACTTATAAATATATTGATTTGTTTTTAAAACCCACTGCAGTTTGTGGTTTTGTTTGTAACTGAAAGTCACATTAAAAGGAAGTTGCTTTGTCTTTGACTTTGGCTGTGCTGTAGAATTACAGCAAAACATTGAGCCCCTGAAGGCACTTCAGTTTTTCTAGCACTCATAATTCCAAAGTTGCTTTAATGGACAAGCTAAAGCAGTTTTGACACCAGTTTACAGACAGAGAATCCAAATAAATTGTAATTTCATCTTCACATTATCTGTATTTTCTTTTTTCTTTTGTTTTTAATAGATTAAGCTCTATGAGAAACATAATTGTGGAAGAGACAGGGATTTTCTTTTTTTTTTAAACATAATATTTTTGTTTATGTTGCACACAGCTTCTTTAGAGTGTTTGCTGTGGCTTATCATCCGTGATAATGAAGAATAACTTTATGGTAAAATAAATCCCATTAAAATTATTTTTAACTTCAAATGCCACGCCAACACTTTAAAAGAACCCAAAACTTCAACAGTGTATGCAGACTTGGGATCACACATTGCTCTGAAGCATCGCCATGATGACTGTTGGAACAGGCGGTGCTTAATGCTTGACAACGTGGTCAACAATGGAATTATCAAATAAAGAGGAAACGTGTGAGACATGAGTCATAAAGTTGAACCACTCCTGTTCGTTCACCAGCCGACCAGGCAGTGAGGCGGGGAGTCGGTGATGCCACAACTGAAAGTGGAGGATAGCGTTGCCAGATTTTCATGGCACTTTGAAAATTGTAGAGTGGGTTGCCAGGATTTCATCAGAGGTCTTGCAGAGTTTTACGCCGTTTGATCACATCACATGGCACTATTCGACATCGGCAACTCTTCGACACCAAAGTCGAATGTTGTTTCTTTACTATACTCAGTATTCGGTCAACGACTGTTTGGTGCTTATTAAATTTGATGTTTAATGATCACATCGATAGTAGATAAAGGTCAAATTCCCTTTAACCATCATGCAGATATAAGACATAATAGTTTTAATATTGGCATTTTAATATTCCAGCACAAAATATATGTATGTAGCCACTTCATCCAAGGACAGAACACTGAAGCAGAAAATGTTAGTGGGATTTATTGGATTGTTCTTCAGGTATTTTAAGCTTCTGGTTAAAGTTGGAGAGTCTTCAGTCCTTCACTCAGATGGAAAGATTCCCACAGGCACCACTGAATAAATTCTTCCCCACTGTTTCCAGTTGATTGTGGAAGGACAGAATCCTCAGCAGACTAATGTGGAAATCAAGGTTGCGGCAGAAGTCGACCGAGCTCGTGTTACCTGTCATCATTCTGAAACGTCTGGTCTCCGAGCAGTAGGTCCCTGAAGCGGTAGCGAGGTGGAAGAGGTGGAACCTCTGTGTCCATCTCCGCCATCTTGAGACTGGAAATGTCCAGAATAACGCCAGAGTTGCTGCAGTTGTTCTTCTGCAGGGTCTCAGAAGGTGCCCTGTCAAACCAGGGCAGAGAGCATCTGCTTAATAACATGCTCACATCTGTACTGCACTTACGTCACATCTCCCACGTCGGTGAGGGAGTTGGAAACCTCCAGAGGAATTAAAGCTTTCCAGACAGAGGAATATAAATGTTAGCTATGAAAACAATTCATTCTCCGAGGACTAGGAATCAAGTGCGAATCATGTGCACGCTCTCCATAAATCCCCAGATAACACATTAGCCATCTGAGTGAGGAAGTTCACAACACAGCAAACACAAGTGCTCCACAATTTAATAATGCACAAATTATTCATAAGGGGCTTTAACACGAAAGCAAAGGCTGCTCTCATCAAGTTATTTTATGTATTTTATAACTCAGTCTAAACGTCTTCAGGTCTCGCCTTGGAGCGGCATGTTCCCCGAGGAACACACCTGCAACATAAATGTTTTGCTATGCAACAGAAGTGCGGAGCTCAGGCCTTCCAAGTAGGTCATGCATAAAGGTCTGACTGCGATGCTACCAACCATAACAGTTGTAATTTACACAGTCATGAATAACTGAAATTGAACATACTGAAAGTGAACATACATTTCCAATCCTTGATCGACGTGTGGCGCAGGTTATTTAATTTATACGCAACACTGCATGCTGTTGTGTGGGTGCATTGTGCCGCTCTTCGGTGGTAATGAGTGGAGAGAGGTCGAGGAAATTACCTGTCACTGTGGGAATTTGATGATCGACGTGGAGGACTCATGGCTGCCTCTGTGGAGACACAGAGGAGGAAGAGAGAAGAGGTATGTCTCACCTTGCTTAATAAAATACACCTCTTAAAGACTCCAGGTAATGAGATTATACCCGGGGGTCGGAGCTTCACCCTGCTCAGCTTAGCAAAGCTTCTGAAATCACACGCAAGTGTGAGCCACCCCATTCAATGAGAACTCAACGTTGACCTTTAATACTGATTTTATGTTCCCTAAAAATGCGTAGCTGCTCATCGTGTAGTGGTTTCTATCTTAAAAAAACATTTTTTTATGGCTAGTGGAAAGAGTGACTGCAATGCCTCCTCCATCTAAACCTATCTGGATCATCCATCCCAGTCACACCTGTCCTCTTCATGACCTCATTTACCTCCCCCATGAACCTCATTGTTAGTGTCTATCATTCTTACCCTGTTTCTGGTATCTCCATCTCCTACATTACTCACCCACCAAGTCACTCCAGACGACAACTGCCCTAACTCCTGTAATTATACCATACAGCGCATACTGGTCTCACTACTGTCAAAGCTTTCCTGACAGAATATCCCCCCTTTTCACGGCTCCACCCTGCCTGCACTGTCTGCTTCACCGCCTTTTATCATTGTCGGTTCTTCAGTTCTTCAATTGATCCCACTTGATCTGTTGTCACCTCTGCCTGCTTCACAGGTCCTCCTGCCTCTCCCTCGTATTCGACCTTGTATCTACTGACCTTCAGTCCTCTTCTTTCTGGCTTACACCTCCACTTCTAGAGCTTCTACTTCAACTCTTTATTATTGTGACTACAAGTCACTGTCACTGACAAGAGAGCTATATTACATTTTTGTGCAATAAATATGTTCATTCCATAAATAACGTAAATGTTGCAACTCCAATCAAAAGTAAGCAGTGAAAAGATCAGCAACTATGTAGCAGACTATATAAGAGTAAGAACTCAAACCACACCCACGAGTTACCTAACAAAAGAGTCGTTTCGGAACATATGGCCATTGCATGGAGACAAAATACCCCGTTCTTTTAGCACCACTTTTGAACGACTTACATTTGAAGGACTGTACATAAAACTGACCAACGCTTGCGGAAAATCCTGCCTGCTGCAGCGAAGAAAGCAATAACTAGGAACTGGCAGAAAACAGCTGCACTGAGGCACTGGATTAACATTTCTGAAACTATAGAGACAATGGCATACAAATGAAGACAGGAGGAAGACTGAGGGAAACGCCTTAATTACAGACAATATAACTCTCAAAAGATATTCAGCTTAAGTAGGAAAAAAAATCTGAACACTCCAAGGGCACAATATCTCATTGAGTGTGGTGTGTTCCTTTTATCTGATTTATTATTAGTTATTTATTTATTTAGTACTACCTTTTCTGAGCTGTACTGTACATACAATGCACTTTATGCATTCATATGTACTTTTTATTATCACTAGAGAATTCATTTTTGCCTTTGATTATGATATTTTCATTTGTGTGTGTGTGTATGCCTGGATTTAAGGTTTAAGTTTGGTTTAGACTCCTGGTTAAGGTTAGCCATTTGTTTTGGATGGTTAGGTTGACGGTGAGAGGCTGGGGAAAGATAGAGATATAAACATAAAAGTGCAAAAAAATGTATAAATATACATCTTGCGCTTAGGCTTTCACAGAATTCACTCTCACAGAAAATGGTCATTCATGTACGATAGTAGATATGCATCAAAAATAGACGTTTGGATTGGTAGCCAGTTTCTACAGAATATTGTTAGCCATCATTGCTTCATCTTATGCAAACATTTTTTCTCATTCCTTTGCGCTGGATTCATGGTCATTGGCTACAGTCTGTATTTGTGCATCCGGTTGAGAGTGTTTGGATTTCTCTGCCACAGGGAAAAATAAGAGGGTAATCTGAAGCTTTGTGTCTGTATGTGGTCATCATCGAAGAGTGTGGGCAGTTTTGAGTGGGCTAATAGCACCCAGAGACATGCTCCATCTGATTAACAATGAGAGCATGAACCTTCAAAAGCACAGACGGGAAGGACAGAGATGACAAATGAGTCTGCTTGAATATATATATATATATATATATATATATATATATATATATATATATATATATATACACACACACACACACACACACTCTTCAGGGGGAAAAGTGGAAAATAGTAAAAATGACTGTGGGCACCACCAAGCAAGTGAACAGCTTTTTATAAAACTAACAACTGCCAACCTTTGAGAGGGAGCTTAATGGATGAGGCGAAGTGACCACGATAAAAGGGAACACAACAAAACTGCTGCCGGTGAGGGACGATCTGTGCTTAATGGAAAAAATAAAGTACAGTCATGGCAAGGAAACTAAACAGACAGACATGCTTTCCAGCTTTCCAGCAGAATTACTCAGTTCTACTGAAAAACAAACACTTTATTAGAATAGCTCGTATTAATCAAGGATGCTTTGTGGCTTGGGATCAAAGTAAATCCATCTCTTGATCTGATACTTTTTTTTTCAGAACAATAAATCAGTTTCAAAGAAGGTGCTGTGTAAAATCAATCATATTATTCGTTGACGATACTTGAAAAGTCTTAAAAAACAATGCACAATAATAGACATTGAAATAGCAGCATAAATTAAAATAATTTTTTTTTATTTTTGAGGGATAAGTGCTGTTGGTTCACCAAATGTTTGTGTGAAACTCTCATAATGGCAACTCATCTACATAGAGTTCTCCTCCACACATTCATAGCGTGGATTCCTGCTACGTCTGGACTTCCCCTGACGTTTAAGTCAAGTCAGACTCGCAATGACAGCGATGCACTGTAGTCATTTGAGGAAGACTCCACCCAACAACAGTGCGTCTGGAGAGGACGCCATAAATCTGTGGGAGATTTAGTTTCTAACAAGTTACCGAAATCAAAAATGCACAAATGTAACATATAAAAACTGAAGGAATTTAGATCTATGGAATCCAACGTGTAAAAGTCGAGCTAGTGGAAGAATTGCTTGAGGTGATGGAAGACCTGCATACCAGCGCTGCTGGTGGTTCATTTGCATTACTGAGTGACTTAGGCAGCACAGTGAGTGATGTCACGGTTAGTGTTGCAGCAAAGGTTTGAATCCCTCTTGGGCTTCCAACCACTATAGTGCACATGAAGACACAGTCTAGGCCAGGGATCTGAAAGTGGGGGCCCTGAGGATGCATTACGGGGGGCCCATTAATAGATGTCCGATTATGGATGTGGCCTCAACAGGACACTCTCTCTTTGTCCAATGCGAGAGGGTTAGAAACAATAAGTAAAACTGGATGGAAAGCGTGAACTTAAACCCTGAACTAAAGGTGCAGAAACCCTCGTGATATATGATATTTATATAGATAACTTGCTGTCATGCAAGATGAGGTGCTAGACTCCAAATTTGCGTTATATATCTGGCGCTAGTGATCTTTTTCAAGTGAGCCTCCCCTTGTTCTTCAAGTGGTTTGCATTTCACTTGCTTTAAAAAGAGCATTTCTAACACAAATAAAGGAGTACCTTTCCGTTAATGATGTAAAAGTATTTAATTCCATGCTAAAGGTGGAACAGAATGACTTTGACGGCCCTCTGGTCTGTGACTCACGCTCACATCGACTTGGCTTCTAGTGGCCTTTGGGTAGATTGAGTTTAAGACCCCTGGTCTAGTCTGTGCGCTCGTGTCCAACTGCCCAGGGTGACCCCTGCTTCTCACCCCAGTGAAGGAATAAGCAGAGGATGGAGAGTGAATACATCAAACATGCTTGATCAGATCAAACCTGGATCATCTGTATAAAATGATCCACTTTCTGGGCTGCAGAACAAGATAACTGCGTAAGAGTATGAGTGGTGTTGACATGCTCTCCATGTCAAGAGCATCTGAACATCGATGCAGACTGCATGGTCTCACGTCAGCACTTACTGTAACCCTGGCATGTGACGGTCCGGAGCCTGAGCACTAGGACTGCAGCGAGCCAAAGTCAGAGTCATTCTTTCCTCCAGGTGCAACCACGGACTGCCTCCCCGCAGACTTCATTCACCTGACTGTTTCCGAGTCTCGTCATGGTAAACAAGCGCGTTTGCTCCTTAAACTGCCGACACAGCGATGCTTCTGCCGCCGAGGAAGCCTCCGCCTGACGCAGGTCTCCGTCATATTGAGAAATGTCACTGGAATCCGCAGCTTAATAAAGCTCGGACGAGTTAGCTTCAAGTGCGGCGATGTTGCTAGCTGCTGTGTTTGGTGTTAAGACGGAAACTAGTCCGGTGCTGTGTTCTGATTGGCCGACGCACCGTCACAGATTTATCGTTCACCTTTATCGATCCATGGCCCCCGCCCTTCCAACCGAGGATCTATTCACCCCCGGGAACAACTTTGTTTAGGTCAAATAAAACATGCGGCTTTTTTTTTTTTTAATCCAAACTCTTGCCTTCCAATGACCAAAAAGATGGATTCACCCGCTGAATGCGGATTATCGTAGCGATTACCTCAGTCGTTTACCGAAATTAAAACGACGCTTCTTTCATATCTGTGATGGAAATCCAGATGCCATCTGCTGGACAGCCTTGGAGTTCCTGGAAAGCTGGCAGGGTAAATGCATTTTGAGATAACATCGACTGCTTATTCCATGTAAAGTAAGTTGTTTGGCGCGTTGTATCCTCTGATATCACTGAGTCTGAACCACCCGCACAGGTGTTCTGGAATGCATTTTTAAACAATAAAACAAGCAGGCATCGGCACATTTATTCATTTTACTGAAAATACTGTACATCACAGGCAAACTCTTCAAACTCTATTTTAAAAAAATACATTCATATCAAGTCATGATCCATACCTGGAGCTGGTCTTTCTTCTGCTATCTGCCTCGCAAATGATCGCCTCACATTAAAAAAAATATTCATTCTGTATTCAGCAGGAGATGGTAGAGAGGCACCGCGACAGCGCCGGTCTCCAGAAAAGCTGTGCGCGTCCGCTCCTTCCTCTGCCTCTCCACACTTCAGCCCATTATCCTCAAGAGAGCAGAGCCCTCAACGTCATCACTGTTAAACCCACACAGACGCGCACAGCTTTCCCAGGCAGCCGTCGGATGTCGCTCACTTTCTTATCTTCTGATCTGGATTCCCACTGAGTTTTCACATTATGCCCGATCGTTTTTTTTCTTTCCACGCGGAAAACGTTCAGGGAAATTACTGTATGATCATATACAGTCTGGTAATAACACAAGTATCATCACTTTCAACAGCTCTTTCACTTCCTTCATCCACAAACCTGGTATTTATATTTCCGTCCCAACATTACTCATGTCTTTTCAAAACTATTCATTTGACAAATTGATTCAGGTTTGCACTGTAAACACACCACTTCAAAAGCATTGTGTCTGGCATTGTCAGAATATGCCACAAATAAGTGAGAAAAAACCCCATTATGGACATGATTCATTTTCTAGAATAGCTGCTCATCACTTAAAACCAACCCGGTCACCTCACGCTCGCTTTTATTATAGGCTTTCCGCTTTGACTAATGCAACAATGCCTTATTTCTACAGCAAACTTTTCAATAATTCACTCTTCTCGCCTTCTTACTCGTACACATGACAAACATCCATTAGCCTTTAAAAAAAAACCCACATCTATTTTAACATACATTGTGGGGTCTCAGCACAAAGCCGCGGCTCTCCCACCCGGGTGCTTGCTCTTCATGCTTCCAAAGTGTCTAAAAACAGATATAGAAGGAAACAGTCAGACAGAGAAGCACTCAAATACAATAACAAGCCTAGAGGTTTATATAATACATAGGAGTCTGCCTTCAGCGCATGAATCACTAAGCGCGTTTATGTCTGACTCCAAATCGGGGTTTAAATATTCTCGTACACATGACCATCTAAATCCATTTTAATACTGGTTCTAATGTGGCAAGCAAGGTAATTACAGTCCTCCTCCATCATATTACCAATTATCATTATGGTGACTTTGACAAAAGTCACCATAAATCTAGTCCCGCAGCACTTATTTATATAAACAACATTGAAGACAGCGTGTTTCATATTTGTTGCTAATGTTCTCGAAAACAAAATTAATCTCCAGCCCCCTGCGGGTGCAATACAAAGGCATCCACTAGTGTGCTGGCGGCCACCAACTCTCTCTAATAGCACTCCACTTTACGCAACATTTTCCTGCAGCCACGGCGCACACACAATATATGCAAGTACGTACGTACTGCCTTTTGATTTTGTGTAACCAAACACATAACGTCCGTCACCCCCGGCTTCGAGTTTCCTTTCACATTGTTCCAAGCTGAAAATTGCTCGGGGCCAGTTTCTGGATTATCAAGGCTTTGTAAAAGAAACATTTCCAGACTGCGCTTTCCTCCCTGAGTGATCTGGAATAATTACATTGACTTATATTGAGCGGCCTTGACGGAATGGTGTGCCCTTGAGGCAGGAAGTCCTGCAGTCACATGCGTCTTCGCTAACTATGATTTGCAAAGAGTCCAGAAAACAGCTAAAAATCTATGTACCTGGGGTCACTACCTTGTGCTCCGCTAAAGCTAGAAGTCCCTGCCTCAAGGGCTCTACATCCTTCACTTTAAATTATCAAGGAATATTTCACTCTCCACAAATATAGTTAACAATATGAAATAATATCGATACTGCAATATATCGTGATACTGGTGCGCTGTTGTAATATAATGTAATAAATAAAAGCAATTTATTCCTCATGTTTTCAATGACAGTGCAAGCTAGGACGCTTTCTAACGTTGTTCCAAGAAAACAAGGCTAATAATGCATTAGCTTCTTTAGTTTAATGTGGCAGGAGTTGACGTTCTTAGGTAAAGTGTATGAATATAATTCTGGATTTGACTTTCAGTATTTTATAAAGAAGTTGTTTTCAAATATTCCTGACATTATTTGTTCTTTGAATTTCTTAAGAATAAAAGCACAACATGGAGCAATATTGTGATATCATGATGCGTATTGCATCGTGCCCCAAATATTGTGATGCGTATCACAGTAATGGTAGTAATTGCAGTGCTGACAAGATCACAGTGATATCTTACCTCCACGTGTTCGTTTCATGGTTGTATATTTCAATAGTTTTCAGATTTGATGATCCGTCGCTGCCTCCGACCGCCAGTAATGAACCATTGAAGACCACCAGGGACACCTGAGGCCATTTATTGTTATGAAACCAAATGAATCAAAGTGTTAAAGTCACGTACACAAGTCGATAAGGGAATATTAGCGCTGCTCACATTAGTCCGTTTGCTTCCCATCCTCTTGACCGGAGTCCAGCTCATGGTCTCTGGGTCAAACCTCTCAGCAGAGCACAGCTCCAAATCCAGTTCATCCGTGCCTCCTGCCATGTAGATGTGTCCCAGGTGAACGGTGCAGCCTGCGCTCTCTCTGGGGCTCAGCATGTGGGTGCAGACGGACCACGAACCATCCTCTGGGTTGTATCTCTCCACTGCACATGCCACCAAAAAAAAGGTCACACAGGGGTCAGTTATCATTCAAACCATCCACAATGAAAACTTTTCAAATCGACCATCATCTGCTTTAGTTTCCGCTACATCTGAAATAGAGCCACGCAAAGATAATGAAAAGCCACTTTCAGTAATGTCAGCAATTGACTTGTGTGCCTTTGTGTTAATGAGGCATTTTTGTGTACTATTTTATCCTGGAGTGCAGTCAAACACATGAATGACAAGGCTTATCTAATTAGCTTCGCATACATTTTGTGCTTCACTCAACTGTGTTATTGGCTGCCTCACGCTGTGATGCAGATCCACGTCTTTTATGCTGAGACCTTCCTCCCAAGATCGTTTGCTAGTGACTTACAGTTTTTGCTCAGTTTAAGAATAAGTAGCAAGTCTGCCACAAATTTCACAGGCAGAAACTTGTTTTGCTGTCTAAGTGGGGACATTGCATTGACTTTCAAGCTTTCCTCAGCCTCTCTCCCATCTTAAACGCCATCCAAAACAAATGGCTAAACTTAACCTGGACTCTGAAATAAACTTAAACCTAATTATAATGGTTTAATTCAGGTTTAAACAGCCCCACAGAGGCATACGAGCCCCACAAGGTAGAATTTTCCCTAAAATTGGCCCTCACTAGGATAGATAGTTGTGAGGTTTCCCATTGCAAAATGCCATTCACCCAAAAATTAACTGTCCAAAACAAACAAAAACCTTAACCAGGGCCTAAACCAAACTTAAATCCAATTAAAACAACAGTTATATTGAAGTTTTAACCATCAAATTTAGACTTGACCATGTGGGGCCCAGCCAAATGGTCCTCACAAGAATAGATAAGCCAATCGCGCAGACACACACAGGTTTGTTGTTGCAATTTTTGTGAGCACCTCTCATTGCCATAACCCTTTCCCCAGCCTCTCACCCTAAACCTAACCATCCAAAACAAATGGCTAACCTTAACCAGGACTCTGAACCGAACTTGTGCCAAATTACTCTAAACTACTTTTACTGATGTTTTAACCCTCTAAACCTTGTGAGGACAGGCCAAAATGTCCTCATGTCCTGTGATCATTCAAAAGACATTTCACAGTTCTCAGTATTCAGTTCACAGTCGTCAGTTAAACCTCAACAATGATGTGGGAATTTAACCAACATGCATTTCTCACAGCCTGAAATAGTCAGCGACAGAGGCAGCGCAGGCTTTATTTATGTTCGCAAGGTCAGAGGGCACAAGGGAGAGTGATTCTCCCTCTGCATGTGTGTGTGTGTGTGTTTATGTGCATGTGTGGAGGGGGGGCTACAATACTTCTAGGTCAAGATAGCCTTCATACATGACGTCAGCACAGTAGTGTATCATAAAGCTGTCAATAATTCAAGAGGGGAGAAGCTGTATATCCAGTTCTGCGCTTAATGTATTCGGCCAATCAAATACACGCATTTTTCGTTCTCAACTCAAGCCTTCAAAGAATAAATGAGATAAACCAGACATATATTTGAAAATGTACACATATTTGGAGGGCGAAATAAGCCATGCTGGAGTCTCACCAGGTGTGAGTGGCCAAGACCAGAACCTCCGCAGTCTTTCTAGTTGACTAGTTTCTGGTCTCACCTGAGTTCAGGGTCACGTGACCATCATGCCCTCCAATGACATACAAGTACCCATCCAGCACGGCGGCCGAAGCGCCAGCACGTCTCGTGAGCATCGGCACTTGCTTCTTCCACGCGTTCAATTTGGGATCATATCTGAAAAGACAGCGTCAGGATTACGAGCTGCCAAATAACAATTAGACTGTCAGTCATAGAAGTGAATCGTCTGTTGTTCAGCCTACTCGCAACAGTTCCATTGCATACTTCTGTTAATGATATTCATGGGCCGATTTTTGCTTTTTTATTTTATGCACATAATCTCTCTTTGTGATTGCGTTCCTCAATCACTGCCGTTTGATTAATTGTCACAAGCAAAGTCATGACAGAGCTTTGTGCCGCTGCGAATAATTTGTCTTTTCAATTTCTGTAAAATAAAATTTAAAAAAGAAGTCGGGAAAGTTTCAGAAATTTGCTTTAACTTTTTGAATATGCTCTCTAAACATGGTGTGCAGACTATTATCTGACCATTTTATTTATCGTTGCGTGGGTCACAGGAGCAGTTGCCAGTGTTAAGAGGCTCAGACCACTGAGGAAAACTAAGATGTCCCCTAGTCAAAGGTCACATTCAGGGGAAGACAAGAAGGAGTATCTACATGGGATCTTGCCCATGACATCATGGTCTTGTACTTTTGGTCCCGCTTGGAACTACAGGAGATACTAAGGCAAGACAAAGAGCTTTGCCTTATGGCTCAGCTCATTCTTCACTATAACAAACCAGATTGTTCTTCTACATTTGCTGAGTTATTTAACCAGAGATTTAATATGCCAAGTAGAAATGAAAGTGAATGATGTGCTCCCACCTCTCCACAGTGTTCACAGGAGCGAGACCATCATGTCCGCCGATGGCATAGAGGAATCCCTGCAGGGCCACCACACACACTCTGCTGCGTGGGCTGCTCAAGGACCCTACATCTGCACTCCAGCTGTCTGCGTCTGGGTCGTACCTGTCACAGAGAGACGGTCGAAAAATCCCCTTGTTGGCAGAAGGTAATTTGACGTGATATTACGAGAGAGTTTGCGGCACTTGAATACAATTAAAGGTTATTAGTGGGAGCTAAAATTGTGGACAACATGTGAAGTGTCCACTGCAGATGCGAACAGTCACTTCTGAGCAGAAATGTCACAACAATACTGCAGCTTTCTCCAGGGCTTCAAAAAAAAAGCTAGCGAAACTCAAGCTGATACTGTTACTTGCCAGTCGTCTGGGGATGTCTGTGGGAATTGGGAGCACAGCCAGGTCCTGGAGGATGTAGGAGTTAAGACAGCAGGAGACAATGTGACCCTCTGCAGCAATGAGTGTTCACACTAGTTCTGGCTGAGATAGATATCCAGGAAACTCAAGGCAAAGATGCAGGTTCTCTCTGAGACTGAGCCAAAAATCAATTTGTACCTAAATGCTGGCATCTGCTGGTGAGAGCATGTCAGAGCAGCCATCGAGATCGAGACTTTTAACTGGGAATAAAAACATATTCAAATCTATCCATCTATCTATGTACAGTATCAACAGTATCAGGTACTACCCCCTGCCTTCATACTCTCATTACTATATTGCAATAACCACCAATATTTGATTTGATAATCCATTCTGACCTCAAGGGAGCAGAGGAGCTCTTTCTTCTTCTCTACAAGGAAAATTGTATTCTCCTCCAAATATTTGCGTTGAATGTGAGATTGTCTCTTTGTTTACCAGCACACTCGAGAAGGATTCAATAATTCATTGATTTCGATCTCTTCCCCGGTAGGTGGAGGTTTCCACACATGAGGGGCCAACATGGACGTGCCGCCTCTTTCAAAACAAGTTCTCTCTGTGAAGACCTCAAGACATGAATCATCAGATGGATCATTGGAGCGGGCTTCCTGTTTTTGTGAGTCCAAAGCACAAAAATGTTGAATTTCAGGGGAGCAGCTATCTCACCTCTCCACGCAGCTGTAGCACCGAACACTATCTTCTCCGCCTATTGTGTAGATTTGGCCGTTCAGGGTGCCGACAGCTACATTCCCACGGTTTTTAACCATACGAGCGGCTGTCCTCCACTCATTGTACTCTGGACAGAACTGCTCCACCAGACAGGTAGGGTCTTCCTTTGTCCACCCACCAACTGCATGAGGAGCGTGAGGTTGGTGTGACGCACATGAGGAAATGGATGAAAGAACATTTGTGGTTACTGACCGACAAACATCTGGTCACCAAAGTTGTCTTTAGGTGGGAGTCTGCTGAGCCTTTTGTTCCGGGAGAGGGGGACACGACGGCGCCTGGGGCCACCTCTCCTACCTGTGTCCTTGAGCAGCAAATGACGGGGCTCCGGCTCATGAATGGCCGCCCTGCACAAATATAGGTCAGTAAGATAAACATTAATGATAGACATAGGGTGTTGTGGAACTCTACTGGAAGTCTGAGAGAAGATCAAGGACACTTTGAGCTCAGCCATCCGCAGGCACTCAGAGCAGAGCTGGCAATTGTATTTCTATGTTTTGGACTACAGCAAAATAGCCAAATGTTTGTTAGCGAAATTGAAAACAATTACGAACAAGTAGCATTTGAAGATGTTTTTTTTTTTTTTTCACAAACATGTTGTATCTGCAAACCTCTATGAAAATACATTGCACACAACACAACCACGAGAATTTGCGATCTCTAAATAATAATAATGACCTTTAAATAAATAATAATTGTACTCTTTAAAGAATAATTCTAACGTTAATAATTCCATCATAATTTCTGATTGTTAATTTGATTTTAAATAAAATTGTGTGCTAATGAAAACTACACAAATGAGTCTGTAATAACTGCCTCAGACGTTTACAGTGCAATTTTGAGGAAGTCCTGACGCCTGACAATTGTAATCCATCTGCATCGATATATTCTATCCATAATAAATGTCTACAATCAACACCAAATTCTGATCCATTGCCTTTTACTGGAGGTCAGATCCTCCGCTTAACGCTCCCACGTGTTTGAATGGTGAGACAAATAAAATCAACTCCACTGAACACAGCACATCCATTCAATAAGAAAGTCATTGCTCACCCTTGCTCATTGTAGATTCCCATTTTGACTTCTAGCAGACTTCCTCAGTCTCAATCTCAGTCGCCACTCCGTGTACTTTTTTGAACGACTCAAACTGCCACACTTTGGTGCTCTCTGCCTATACTTATACCCTTTCCTGTAAGTGGCACCCCCCACCACACCTTCAATCATGAATCATCCATCCATCCCTGCCGCCGGAAACACAAGACTCCTCTCCTTCAATGGCTTGTCAATTTTAGAAAACCTAAAATTACTGTGTCATTTGGTTGACCGTTGACTTCAAGTGCAAACATGATATGTGACAGTCAACCCCCCCTCGCCACCAACCAGAAATGCCACACATGAAAGTCTCACGAGCAAAAAGTGTTAACAGAAAAACCTTATTTGAGCCGGTGTTTTTTGTCGTGTATTCTAAATGATACGTAAAATAGGAAGCCTGTCATTGAGCATTGGTCATATAAATGAGTCTTGCTATTTGACTGAGTTTGCTTACTTTCCAGAAAACCCAGTTCAAGTCTTCACCCCCTCATCCCTGGTTCTCTGTTTCTGTCTGACCCTGCTCCTATTGCTGCGTCCTGGTTCCCCTTCAATCGTTCATCACTGCTGTCTCATGTGTGAGTGACTCCTGTTGCTCCAGATTCCATGTATTTATATCTCTCCTGTGGCGACACCTTGGGTGATACAGTGAATCATCTCATGTTGTTGTAGACATGGGAGTCATGTTGTTCAGATGTAAGTCTCCTCCTATACAGTGGAGAAGTGTTAGTCATCAGCGTATGGCTGGAGTAGGTCACGCTCTCCTGTCAGGTTTGTTTAATCACAACCTTTTACAAATGGTGGATTGGGTCATATGCATATCTCCTACACGTGATGGCCCTAGTTCTACTGTATGTCCCTCTAAATCACATCATATTGCATATAATAATACAATACTGGGAATGGAAAATCGCACTGCACTATAACTTTTTTTGCTCATTATAGTAAAATTCATTTTTACATATTCATTTTACAAAATTCTTATAATGCAGCCGTCATGTAACATGGAAGCAAAATGAAATATGAAAGGAAATATGGAGGAAAATTTGCAGCAAAATAAGGATACATTGAAGCTGGAGTCCAAACGTTTCATTCATGATGCACAATCCAATTTTATATGTTTTTTTTAAACGGAAATATACTGTTTAGCAAAGTAACCCCAAAACGGAACAATGAATTCCAGGAAAATCTTCAGAATTTTGGTGGTGTTCCAGACTACCATCTGGATCCACAGTTCTTCTAGGGGTTTGTCACTCTCTGTGGTGCTGAGCTGTAGTCTGAACTAAAACAATCTTCTATGTGCTTATTGTGGTGTAGTGCGAGCAGGTTTCAAGACGCTACTGCCACCTACTGTCCGATTGAGCTCATTGCAATCAATGCTATTTCAAATGTTAGTGATTGTATTGAATGAGCGATTTATACAATGTGGGAGGGACTGAACGGCATGACATTTTTCTTTCTTTCTTTCTTTTTGTGTTACTTGTACGTCTACACGTCTGCTGAAAACTGTAATACGTAAGACAATACTTGCTCATATATAATCATATAGCCTTTCAACACAAGCACCCGAGTTTGTCTGGTCTTAATCTTTAAAATGTAATGCAATTTACCTTCAGCCAATTTTTAAGCTAAATAAAAAATGTGTTTTTTTTTTAACAACCTATCAACAATCCACCAATGTCTTTATTGAACTGAAGGGGATCACTCATACACTGTTTACCGGCCGGCATGAGGAGGAGTGGGAGGGCCGGTGGAACAGGCTGGTGAGCAGGTCGGCGAGCTCAAATAAATAAACAAAAATACATTTGAGTGGAACTGACTAAGTAACTAACTATTTCTGACTATTTTTCCTCAACAATTCAGTACAGGAAAAAACAAACAAACGATAATAATGGGCTCCAAGAAGGGGCACTTTTGTTATTCAAGGAAAATGTGCTGGTGCTGCCAACGCTGGTGATCTACCTGTGCAAGTCCCTGACAACATTTATTGCCTTCTTTAATTTAATTTTCTTTTAAATTTCACTGAATGAATATCAATTTGCAATTTGACTTTTAATTCAAACGTCTCAACACAGAAGCCCAGGTCGATTTATGGTATCTTAGTGGAGTGTTGTGGTGGGATAGGTCACTTAAGATGACACTAAAAGTAGCAAAACTCCCCTTCAGTACCATCATAACCATGGATCGAACGATTTTGTAAAAACCCCATAAAGGAACAAACCTTTACTGCTATTGTATGACCAACCTGACCCGTCACCAAGGTGATAAACCAAATTATCCACCGGAGGATGCGACGGAGATCCTTTCGCTGGTCCAGGCTCCGAAAACTACAACCCTTCCTCTGGTGAAATATCCCTCTGTGAGCTCAAACTCCTGGCTGCCCACTTTCATTTGGTCACTTTGTGACCTTGGCAGCATGGCCGCACCTGCCCCAGGCTATTTGAGACATTCAGCAGTAAAACCTCCAATCTTGCGCCGGTCAAGTGTTTATTAAAGTCTGTGCAGTCAAGAGGAATGCGGCCCGGCTCCTCAGGGCCATAAACAGGCCCGAGATGAGTCTGAAAATGGATCTGGCTGTGATAAATGAATAAATGCTGCAACATTTAACACATATATTTTGAGGGACATGCTTGCATTCTGGCAACAAGCTGGTTATTCTTGGCAGGCCTTGAACAAACAGCCTCGGCGTCTTGATGAAGGAACTCTGACTACAAGTTTGACAGGTGAGAAACACACAACACATCAACAGTCCACTGCTGGTTTCCAATGTCATTGTCTTGTGCGCTGTCAGCAATTGATGCCAAATGTTTCTCATCATTTCTCTATTTCAAGCCTTGGCAGGTGTTGGGGAGGAAACAAGGCATGGAGCACCATCAATCACATGTTCGGTTACAATTTGTGGACTAATACTTCAGAGGTAAAGTTGTTAGGGATGTTCGCTCACAATAATCTTCTTCATCATTTTCACTCTCTTTGTCATCTTCTGCTGGTGGTCTCACGTGCCAGCTCTGTATCCCAGCAACCTGGTTAGACCCTGGACAGGTCCATCACCGGGCACACACACAATTGTGGGTAATAGATGTGGTTGTATGACACCCACAGCACCATGAAAGACAGGCCTCTCTCTCACTGCCAGTCAGTCTGCACTGTCAGACTGGTGACGTCGCTCACATTGTGCAGAAGAAAGCACCTGACCTTCCTTCCTAGCATCTCACATGCCGCAGAATTCCCCGCCCCCTTCCCAATCCCCCGCCTGTGAGACCCTGGCAGCTGTCCCTACACGGCCAGCTACATGTCACATATGTCCTAAATGTGTAAGCGAGCCGCAGCCTCCACACGTCATCTCCTCCAGCAGCAGAGTAAGTTACAGTCGGGAATGTCTTTCTGACAGCTTTGGGACTGTGTTGCTGGGTGAGTTTGGCCACAGTTTTGGGGCAATTATGACCCGTCACACCAGTCTGTCCTCCTTCAACACAACTAGAAAAGCATACACTAAATTATATTACACATATACATATATCATAAATACACTTTTAACTAGAAAATAGTTGGAAAATCTGTATTTGTGTTCAAAATACAAATCCATTCATATTCCTACCCAGACTTAACAGCTTTGCAAATTAGTGTACGTTTTTTTGTGCATCAATTTCATTGAGAGCTATGGGAGCTTATATATTTTGTGTTGACTGAACAATTTTTTTTTAAACACCAAAGATTAGTTATGTTTTTATAAGCAGAGTTTGCTTCCGTCCATCAAAGCACATAAGTATGTCACAGTGACAACTCCCCAGAATTAAAAACAAACAAGTTGTCTTCAACTTGGTGAGAGATAAACAGAATCCGCAGGAGTGGGCCCCATATTTTTCCCGATGACACGAAAACCCAGTTGAGCTGAAAGTGATATTGAGGTTGTGAAATGAGGCTGAGGAAGAAGAAGACCCCCCGACTCTGTAAACTTGACAGCTGGTGGGCTTTACTTGGTGACACCTCTGACAGATGATCCAGGATGAACCGGAGTCCTCCGGAGGCGCTGTCACAAACCGCAGCTCTTAAAATTTAATCATATTCGTGGTCGGTTCTCACTTGAGAACATTAAACATAATACTCGGATACCCTCTGGATCTTCCCACACATCAGCACTCACACTGACTCCAAGTAAGGACAGAGGGGGCGGAGACAAGTTGGCCAAGTGGCAGCAGTGAATTTCCCATCAGGGGTCACCACAGCAACCCAAGGATCTGCTCTTCTAATAACAGACCTGGTCTCCATCATCTAAGGGTGGACCTTCTCCAGGCCTGTGAGATAATCCAGTTCAAATTCAAAAGTGGTGAACGAAAAGAGGTGTCAATGAAAATGAACATTCGTGAGGAAAGACCAAAGCCAAATTGAAAAGAAAACAAGTGGCCTGAAAAAGATGGAAATCCGGGCGTCTTTGTCACGACTGCTGCCACCGCGACCTGAACTGATCCATGCCTGAGAGCAATATTACCTCCTCCTTTACCAACCTTACATCTTCATCTTTAATTCAATGACTTGCCATTCCGACTTGTTATGAATCTTGATTGACAAGCGCTGGAGTGAATGAAGGACAACATGAGTTGTTTTTTTTTTTTTTTGCCCATGTGGCCGTACAAAAGCTCCCTGCTCGTGTATAGTGAATAATAGATGGCTCTTGAGCCAGGACCCCATTAATGCTGGATCAGTAGAGTTTTTTTTTTTATTTCTTTAATCCCTCACGAGCAGCCTGCTCCACATCGCAGCGTAGAATGACTGCAGCACTGCTTTTCACAAAAGGAAGAAACAGCTCAGGAGAAAATATATGATTCTGTTCGTCTGCAATCGTGTCCATTTAGAAATAAATATGAAACAGAAGTGACTAATATAAACATTTAAAAGCTAAAATAAACACAAGCATTAGGTATAAATAGCACTCATCACAGAGCTGTTTAGTTTATATATTCCATTCATTATAGTATTTATGTTTAAGCTCCAATTTAATAACGAGCTTCTTGTTTTTGATGGATAAGACACTAAAAGGACGACCGTCAAAAGCCTTAGGTTGCGGCCGCGTTGGTATTTTGGCGCAATCTTGTGGCCGAACACAGACATGACATCTGGCGCTGCGGCTATTTATTGCAGTAATATCCATCATATATCATGCCGTGAAAGTCGACAAAGAGAATAATAACGTTAGGATGAAAAGAGTTTGCTTGATGAATATGCACACTGACTATTTCAGTGTTAAATAAAAGAACACGCATCAGTTGCATTTATTTGATGATTTATATGTTGCAGTCCTTTTATTTGAAAACCACCACACATTGAAAGATCAGTAAACAATGCGGGATATAAACGGAGAGAGTTTGCATTGTGTGTCAGTAGATGGTGGTGTCGGCCTTTTCCAGAACATTCCTGCCTCTCACTGCAGGAACCCATTCAGATGAGCCTCTAAAAACCAGCGTTTGTCACTCTGCATGCGAAGCAGGGAAGCCTTTCCTCACACCACTATTCCATGTATGGAAGGTTGTTCAGGTCAACCACAGTGTGATCCAACACTGCTTGGGCTCCACTGGGGGTGCAAGGTTTTTTCTCTGGGGCTCCTCAGCGGTGGTAATGAGGCGAGTGAGGAAGTGCACTTTCATTTTTCCCAGCCAGTTAAACCCCACTGTGGCAGAGATTGAACTCAAGAGTCGCTGTCCTTTTTCTCTTTAACCCCGAGGACAGCGATTTCGTGATGAAGTGGTGCCGTCAGGAGAGAAGTTACTTGTGAGTCATAGTCGTGTGAATATAAATGTGTAGTCCATGTGGGTGTATAGCACAGGCCGCTGTGCTTTTGATCTCAATCAGCAGGGTAGAATATTAGTAGAGACAAATAGATGCAAAACTTCTGGTGGTATTTGGAGAAGTAGAAATAAAACCTCTTCAAATATCTGCAAGTTGCTTCGACATCAATGTGCAGTATCATATAGTGGCACATTAGTTCAGCGGACATGGCGGGAGGCTGATTCAGAGCCGCCAAGCCAAATGCACTCAGACTTCCTATCAGTTATGGCTGTAATGGATCCAGTCAGACGGCAGCCGGAGCCTGTGTGGCCTCTGAAGAACCGATAGATGTGTCAGGACACATTACAAGCATCTTGGAGTGGGATTTTATTTTTTTTATTTTTTTGCGGGAGGACTGAGGTGAGAGAAGAGAGCGGAGGGAGGATGGATGTGCCTGTGACTTTGAACTTAAAGATCATACTTTATCGATTATTTCTGACTATACGCTGAATTTCTTTTGGATTCATCCAAAATCAAAGATGATCTTGTGCTTCCTGCAGCACCCAACACTGGTCCACCGCGCTGCCCTGGGTATATCACTGACAGTTTAAAATATTTCTGAAACCGATATGCTCATTAGCAGGCTGCCCTCGACATCAGCCGTGGAAAAGCTGGGGAGCAAAGAGTGAAGGTTGGGATTAAAGATGGATGAGGGACCAGTGTCAGGATGCAGTCCGGCTGCCAGAGGTGTCAGCTGATCAGGTGTCACTGTGAGATGCAGAGAACAGGAGATCACAGCTGGGCCCGGATCAGATGGCTCCCAGCACTGCACCTGACCACGGCACCGGTAAGATCCCTGGTGTGCGTGACTGTGACAGATATATTGCTTTTATTTGCTTATTGCCGGGCTGCACAATCATCTTCTCAGGGAATGTAGTTTTGAGGGAAAAAACCCTGGAGAAAAAGGTCGGAAAAAATATCCAGAATCTTTGTGAGAATGCGGATAATTTACATGATGTTATGATCTGGTCTCACAGACAATCGAACAATATTGATCTTCTGTTCCTGCATCGGTTCTTCTGGTAATTAATGTGAAGAATATTCCATCTACTGTTTCTGCCTTGGTTCATCTGGTAAATACTGCAATTATGCAATATCGATTATACACTTGTGCCAATATGTTTGGAGCCGATCTCACCAACAACGACCAGACGCAGACAAACAAATATTCACATTGAACAGGAATTTACAGTCTAAACACCATGTTAAATCAGTTCCTTTTTAATTCAGTGATTCTGAACATGAAGAATCTTTGTGGAACTTTTCCGTTTCATGACGCAAAAGCCTCTGATTCTTTCCCTTGAAGCACATGCATTTGCTTTCCCAGCTTGTGTTAAGTACCCATCACTTCATGGGAGAGAAGTCGTGTCATTTACAACTCTATAAATCAGCCTATTGAATACTGAGGCTGAAACACTTGCATTGAATTTACTTTAGGGGCAACTATATGTATTAATTCATTGTTCCACAACGTCGCCCCAAGAATTGATGTCTCTTTCACCCACCCACTATCACTTCATTCCACTGCCGAAGCTGCTCTCTGTGTGATCTCATCTCACTAAACACTCGCTGATGTGGCTGTAAACCACGGTGTTTGAGTTTGGCTACATTCATGGCTACGCGAACATATCGGCTGATAAAAACGACCAACTTTACAAAGGCAAGAAAGGGAAGAAATATGGTCGATGAAGCGTAGCGCTTATACGTAGATCAGGCTTGGCCAAATAAAGGAAGGGGCCACACTTAATATGATGGGAAAACCCATGTACCATTGGGACAAAAATGTATGAATCAACGATGAGAATGTAATGATTCAATGATGCTATCAAAGCTCAGGTGAATTTGAATAGAAACATTTTCATTTATTATACATTTTTTGCTAATATATTAAGATACAATTTTTTGCATTTTTTGTTTTTCTTTAAATTTACAATTATAATAGTGATAAAGTTTCCTTTACAATTATTAGCAAATGTACATCAAAATAAGCATTCATCAAATACAAATGGCTTTTTTTTTTTAAACACAACCTCCTTCACCTGAAAAAATAAAAATGAGACACAAAAGACAATTGAGTGATTTAAAAAAATACTTTGATAAAGTTCAGGAGGATAATAATGTAATTTAAAACACTAAGCAGGCCGTACATTTAGATCATATCAGTGTACTCAGTGTATGTAACAATATTCATAGCGTAATTGAGATATTATTTTCTTTAAAAAACAGTAATATTGGTTGTCATACCTCATTGAAGTGTTTCCTCTTGTGTCATCAATTTTCTCTAAAGGTAGATGCTTGATTTAGATCCTTTAACCACTGTGTGAAGGAGAGAGTGAAGCCTTCCATTGAAATAAAATCACTTGCCACTAATGTAAGGAAGAAGGTTATATCAGTGAAGAAAGAGTGTCAGTGGGGAAAGAAATGCTCAGAAACATTGCTATTGATGGGGAAAGGAAACACTTAGAAAAACACAAGAATCACAAACTAGATAAACAGCGACTCACTTAGAAAAATGCGTTTACTCTCCATGGTGCTGCTGGCTGACAGTCAGACAAGAAGTCACTCAGTGGTGACGTCGAACCGGGCTCTATGACAGCACGCGATGGCGTCGGAGGCAACTGTCTGGGATCATGTGACAGCAGGGGCAACAGGAGGCGTGGGTGCAATCGTGCTTCTGACACAATGTCACGACACAGAACTGGCCATAGTGTGACCTTGCCCTTCTATCCTCCTTTAGTCTGGTGTGTGAAGAACTTCAAAAGTCCTGTGGTCCACATAAAATGACTTGGTGGCCATGATTTGGGCCTCAGACCTTGAGTTTGACACCGGCTATAATGCATCAAATCTGTCAGGCTGCAACAGTGCTTAGATGAGCATAAACAAAATATCTAACACTAGAAGTCAGAGTTTGTTTACAGGACAACAGGCTTTGCTCTGTGATGTCTGTTTTCTCAGAGTCAGTGAGCCAGCAGATGACAAGGCCACAGACACACAGATTAGGTTACACACACAGTAATTCACTGTCAGGCTGCCGAGGAAACACTGCTGGACACATCTTGTCGAGTGGAAAACAAACATTGGTGTCATCTTCTTCACTCATGAATGGAGTCCTCCAGCAGGAAGGATTTGTTTAAAACTGACTAAAAAAGGAGAGCTTGAAAAGAGATATGAATATGCTGAATAAAATAAGTCAGAGTTAAGCCATGCACTGTCAGGCAAAGTTGCAGCCTGTCGTCTCTCTGGCAGGAGGCTACGGTCGATCCAGACCAGAACCTCCTGTCACAGGAACAGCTTCTTCCCCTCGGCCGTCAAACACTTTATTCCAAAGCACTTTCCTAGTTGGTGGGATCCTGATTCTGTCTTCACCCCAAACTTTAAAAAGGGGCCCTTGATGACTTCAGTGTTGACGCAGATGATCTTGATAGGCTCTTATAAACAAAACCATCGGGTTGGAAAACCTTCAGAACAGAAAAAGGAATGAGAAAAAAATGGACTGGACTGGAGAAGCGCTGATCTGACATAACACACGAATGTGTGGCCAATGTTTCATTTGCTGTCTGAACTACAGACTGAAGCTGCCATAACTCCATCAGCACCACTTTAACACGACATCTCTGCAGCGCCGTGATCAAGTTCCGGTCGCAGTTTTCAGATGAATGATTGAGACTCATTCCTCAGTCAGGCCCTGCACATGAATATTTCGGTGTCAAGGCTCTTTCACATTGTAATTCCTGCTGCGCACAATAATACCGTGGGTGTCAGTGGTCTATCGGATCTGCAGCAGAGAGGCGTGACACGCTATGTGGTTTGAGACTCCTTATTTTCAAAAGATATTGAGTCCTGCAATTTCGAGTGTCTCGGCGAAAACGGTGAGTGTGTCAAATAATCAGAGCCTGGATGAGCCACTCATCGTGGTCAAAGTAGCACCGACAATATGAATAGTAAATAGTTGTTGAGGATAGATGGGAGTGAAGGCGATGAATTCCGATCATGAAGAGTCAAAGCCTGTTCTGAATTTGAGAGCAGCTGTGTTAAGAATGCCTCATTGTCAGAGCCCACTGGATGGCACTCTCCTCTCTAGCATTGAATTTTCTCCACCATGCTTTTGTTTAATTCTCTTAACCATTTCAGACAGTCCAAACGTTTTTTGTGTTCCAACTTAACCGTAGTTTTTATGATACAACTAAATACATTTCGAAGTTCATTTCCTTTATAGGTGGTCCACATACTGTTGAGGCAAAACATGTTGCAACAAGACGATGCAAACCAAAAAAAGATTCATATTCGCTATATAATTTAAAACAAAAAATAACAAGACAGATGTTTGAGGAGCAAAACTAATTATGAACATGGTATAACTGTTGACAGATTGATGGCGCTTCATGACGCCTCATTTTCACATCTCAAGTTGCCGCTCTCTGCTCCATAATATTGAGAGCGTCACCTATTGGGCTTTAAACATAAGGTTCAGGAAGCTCCACCAAGTGACCATGCTGCCACTAGTTCTAATAGATAATAGACAGAGTAAATGTTTGACCTTGCTTGAGCAAGCCTTTGTTCTTCAGCTGTGATGGAGTCGTACCAGAAGGAATCGATAAGGAGAATCAGGAGAAACAGCAAGACTCTCCTGCAGGACATGTATGGTGGTGTCAGCGGAGGCGAGCGACAAACACCTGTAAGATATCATCTGCACTCTCGCAGCCCCGTGTGACATTTGCTAATGGAACGTCTGAGTGGCAGCTCTTGCCTGCCTCACCATTAACTCAAATGTTACTCAGCTAACATGTGATCATAATCTCTCTGAAATTCATTTGACCAGATTCTGCTGCAGATGGGTCGAGACGCCAAAATGATTCACTCAGTCGCGAGTCTGATCAGAGCAAAGAGCAAACTCCTGCTGCTGGAGAGCCCTGACACAGTGGAGATCTACAAGGTCAGCCGTCTGCCACCTGCACAGATGATGAAGAGAGGACCGGTGGTCCTCCATCTTCTCAGTTAAACATCCAGCCACTGCCTGGAAGATGTGTGGAAGAAAGCATCAGCAAAATCTGTTATAAACACAACAAAAAATATCACCAATATTTTACCATATTATCTGTCATAAACAGATAGGTTTCTATTATTCGATTATTATTATTATATTATTATATTATATATAAAACAGAGAGTAAAATGTTCTGGTATAGAGACTCTCAAGTTAAATTCGCTGATGACTAAAGTCAAAATTAAGACCACAATGGGAGAATCCAATATGTTGGCTTTCACAGGAGTAATCCTACATTTGCTCACAGGTTAGCGCTGATCATGATTTTGCCTCTGTTCTTTCCTCACAAGCTGCATGGTTCAAATGTTCAGCCGGGTAAAGATGACATTTACCTTCCTGCTATCAAGACAAAGCCTTCAAATCTCAGCTCCATGGCAGGAGCTCTGAGCCAGTCTTGTCCTTACCTCTATGACAAAAGAAGAGGCTCCTTCTCTTCAGTCGCCTCTCAAAGGACCGGAGCTCCGCTGAAAAGACAGGTAATGTGAGAAAAGCCATGACAAATTTCCAATTTCCCTCAATAACATGCAGCTTTTTCCAACTTAGAGCCACTTAAAAGCCCAAAGAGAAGCAAAGAAATCCAACGTCACCGTGACAATGACTTACCTTGGGCAAGGTCGGCGTGGATCAGGACAGTTGTCTACTCCAGACGAGCTCAAAGTTCTCCAGCAAGTCAATGGAGGAGAGAATATCATTGTCTTCAAGGGATTAGTGACTCCTGGAGGTATCAGCACAGTCAATCCAAATGTATGACTCAGATTCAGTCTTAAAAGAAAATAAAGCCAAACATTTGTCAGCAGCAGAAAATCTAGCCAGGTGCCTCGGTGGGATCCAAACTTTTCCTTCTTTCAGATGTGTGGGCCATTGCCATTTGAGGGATTTGACATGTACAACTAGCAAACATTTCTATATTATGTAGATGTATGTATGTAGTACATCCTTTTGTTTTGAATTTCCTTCACTTTATGTTACCCAGATTTGTTTAAAAAATGACAATTTAATATTTCAGGATGGTAAAGTTGCTCTCAACCTTTTTATTGACCAACAGCATACAAATCATATGAAATTGTAATGGAACTTGGCTCCTCATAAATATCCCAATATTTGTAGACATACGCCTTTATTTCTTACAAGATCATATGGTTCAGCATAAAGGTCTTAATTTTAATGACAAAATTTGGTGAAAGATTTGGCAGATGGCTAAAACTACATTGGACTGATCTATATTATCACTGAGTTGTTGTCCTGTATATTACATTATGACTCATGTTTACATGTTTGAGAGCTCACGGAATGCACCAGACAAGGTGCCACTTCCACAGGATACCACTGACACAGCAGAAACCAGTCAAGAACGTTCACACCCAAGCGATAATAGACGCTTTGGAAGCCCTGATAGTAGTATTGATTTCAGATGCTTTCGAATTAGTTTTCTGATATATAAGTCTGTCTTGGTGTAATAGAAAGAAAAGTGCACCTAGTATTGGGCAGCTGAGCGCTTCTTCTCCAACATGGTGGTGAAAGCTCCTTTCAAATACATCTATTCTTTGGGGTGATCTCATGTTCTCCTGTGTCTTTCAGAGCAGTTCCAGTTTGTCTCTCAGCGACACAGAGGCTTCCCCTTCAGCGCTACCTTGTATGTAAATAGTTTAATGGTTGCCAGAATCAGCTCCTGCTGTGAATACCGCTACGCTCCAGGGTTCCAGCAGGGCAGGAAGAGCTGTTTCAGGCTTTCATGGCTGTCTGGCGGCGTTCCCTGTTACAGGTCTGATTTCACCACCCGAAGAGCGTGATATTGGCAGGAAATTGGAAATCGCTCGCAATCCAACTGCTTTCTGGAAATCTTTTCCTGATTCAGACAAAAGTGTATCGAACGGCATTGGAAGGATGGTGGTGCTGGAGGCCTGCGGAAGAAATATGTGTCTGACATGTTTCATCCCTTTCAGATGCACAAGTCTTCGTAACAAATCCAGCTCCTGCCAGCAACTGAACCACGGCACTAAGGAGAGCGTAATTATCCCTCTCCAGCCGAATCCTGGCAAAGGTACTGAGGCTGGATTTCAGTCTCCATTCACTATTCTTTTTTAAAGCGGCTTGCTTTCTTCTTTTCAATATTTCCACATATTATTTTAATGAAGAACTAATTCACCCCCGAAAGACTTCTTCCCACCTTTAATTTGGCTGTGATATCGCCCACGCAGACGGGACCCAGTCGTGTCCGTCTTCTCCTCTGTTTATCCCCGCCAAGCCGGAGAGAGTGCATGTGAGGAGGACCAGAAAACAAACCAAGAAAGCAGATCCTGTATCCACAGAGAGTGACGACCTCCCCGACGCTGAGATTAAAGAGACCTGTAAGAAAAGGTGCCGGAAGGGTCAGAAAAAAAGCAAAGACAAGACAGCAACAAGACTGACAGGAGACATGACACGGGACAGCAAATCATCAGAGGTCTCACAGAAGTCATCGCGGTCCGAGAAAAATGATGACCCTGGGTTATCTGTCGGAAATGAGATGAAAACAAATGACGTGGTTGGAGCGGAACCGACGGAGCCGCTGAACAGGACAAACAAAGGCCGCCGTGAGTTGATGTTTTAAACATTTCAAATGGGCAAAAGCTTGAATTTCTCAGGTCAGATGGTGGTAAACAAATAGATGCTTTTATAGACTGACTCCAATAGCATCAAAACATCTAATAAATGAATGAATAACTCGTGATATATATATACATATATATATATATATATATATATATATATATTAGGGGTGGGATCATCTTTATTAATCGCAGTTGAATGATATATGAATATTTTCCACAAGAAGCCACGCATACATTTTAACAACAAAATATTGTTTATTTTGCAGCAGTTTGACAATAGCACAATAAATCCCGATGGTGGCTATATTCAAGTTTTTATATCACCTTATTATAACTAAAGCTCTTTTAATGTCTTGAAAATATTTGTATAAGAATTTCAATTTTATAAGAGTTTCAAGTATTCAGAGTAGTGGAAACCCTGTCCTCTGTGTAGCGGAAAACATCCCTGAACAATAGCAAACAGATGCTTTTGTTTACTTTTGTTCAGGGATTCCTCCATGTTTGTTGTTGTTGTTATCATCCTCGCTGCGATCTGTCTTGTGCATCAGTGTGAGATATATATATATATATATATATATATATATATATATATATATATATATATATGAAAATTGCAGTGAAATAATAATGAATAATAATAGATAATGTAAAAACACAGCTTGTTGCAAGTAGTATTTTTTCACTCCAGCTACTTCCTTACTTAATATAATCACACCGGACAGTAGATTTGTAATATTTAAAACTGAAATTTTTAATGACCTTCCGTCTCAGCATGTGGTTTTCCGAGGAGCAAAATAACACAGATGTTTCTTTTTAAAGACTCCTTGCAGGACGAGGGAGAGCTGACTAAGTGCAGAAGTGAGAAAGGGAGGAACGAAGGATCAAAACCGAAAAACAGAGACGGGGAAAGACTGAAGGATTTCTACAAAGAATGTGTGGAAATGAGCGAGGCGTTGGAACGGAGCCCGAATAAACATAACTGGTTCAAGGCAAACAGTGAGTGAAGCAGGAGCATCAGAGCGGCGAGAGCAGCAATCCTGCAGACTGCTGCGGATGATTTACATAATACACTCGAACTGAAAAGGTTGGATTGGTGATGCAGGGAACGGGATCTTCCAGAAAATTGGAGGATTATACAGCGATGAATGTATGCACAAAGACACACACAGACACGTGTTGACGCATAAATCTCCCAGCGACTCCATACTGAATTCTCACATCAACAGCGGCCATCAATATCACTTGTGCTTTTGGCTTTGCTACAGACAGTTTTATTGCTTCTGAGTAGATTTTCTCTTCCTGTGCCAAGTCCTGGAGAGGTGTCGGCTCCACAAGAAACTGTCGTGCTGTCCCCAACCCTCACCGTCAGATGTAGAACTGAGTCCAGAAAGTGACAACAACCCACTGCCGGATGAAGAGAAAGAAGAGGAGGAGAAGAGCAGTGAAAAAGTTGTAGAGGAGCAGCCAGCACAAGAGCACAACCTGCAGGCTCAGGTATGTGTGAATCTGTGTCTGACAGCAAAGTTGTTGTTGGCTGACAAATGTTCAACTGCTGGACTTTCATTCACTTTCAACTTCAAAAGCAGCCTTGCAATGGTTAAAATGACATGGTACAAGATGTCAGGTTCCCATACAAGTACAGGTGTACAAGTACAGTTGAGCCCACCTAAGCCTAGACAGAGGCCAGTGCGTAGTCCCAGACCATCTCTTTGAGTCGAGTCCAAGACCAAACTCAATACATTTGTTCTTATTTTGCTCTAAGAAATACATGTGCGTGACTCAATGACTAATAGACTTATGCTGATGCATCTGCATCCATGTTCGTCTTGGTCTCAATTTGGTACTGAGTCCTTAAAGTCTTGAACTTGGACTCTTGATGCTCTGGTCTCAGTCTCATGCTATGTGGTCTAAACTCTAACACGGCCGCACAAGTACAATGAGAATGAGACGCAGTTTTCCCCTGAGGAAACTAAAGTAACCTGCATTTATCCAGCAACAGACAGCATCCCCAGATGGGAAAAGATTTACTTTCTTCAAATCCCAAATGAACTTAATAGATAAATACCAAAAAGTTTTGGCTTAATGTGTCATCAGAAACAGATTGTCCACAAAGTGCACTAAATACTAAATAGTTCCACTGGCTGCATCCAGAATTTCTTGCCATAGCGATTATGTATTTGTGACAAAGTCACAAAAATGTGTCCAAAATTGCTGCACTTCCTCAGTGACAGCAGCCACTTTCCATGGAAACCAGAAGGGAGTCAATGAATTTTGATCAAATACAGAGGAGTTATAGTGGATAATATTATCATATTTCGGATGGCTAAATTCTACGAAGTCAACAAAAATTTGGAGTCAACTTTAACATGGCCATGAGCAGCAGGATGGAGGTATTTCAACACATATGAGAAGAGCCGACAGTGATTTGTCAGATGTGTTATTCTGGAGTTACAAGAGGCAGTGGATCTGCAGGTTGCACTTATAACATGCAGGAAAGCCTCAGCGCAAGAGCTCTTCTTCTCTACAGCGCAGATCGGAGCTCCTTGCAACAGTCACGTCACAACAGTTGGTCTGAATTGTAGAGAACCTCATCTATCTTGTTGCCCATCTGCTGACCACCAGGCACTATTCCTCTAATTGTAGCTGTTTGAGTCTGTCAACATGGGTTTCACTGCGATCTATCTGGATCCTCCGCGCAGCATCAGGACTGTACTTGATCCACATTATGAAGCTCTTATTTGGATCTAGGTATAAAGCAACACACATGGAATGCGGAAATGTTCATTCCTGTCTATGAATATGTGCAAAGTAGTGATGGTCAATGGGGTTTCATGAAACAGTGTCAGACTTTTCAGTGCTCAGAATGTGGCGCTGTTGCTGTAAAAATGATTTAGATAGATACCACAGCAATGCCTTCTACTCTCTGACTTCTTTTACAGGTGGATGAAAAAAGGAAATATGATAGTATTATCAGTGGTTCCTACAAGACTGTTGAACCAAAATTCACTTCACTTAAAATTTGCATGGAAACTGATGACTATTTCTACATATGGTGAATGTAAACATTTTAACTTGAACAAACAAGCTTTTTATTTACTGACAGCTGAATAACCAAACCCTAGCAAAACCCTTCAGAACATTTGTCAAGCCAACAAAACACAACCAGAATCACATCAAAATTCAAAGTTTGCCTGCTTTCTAACCAAGTTTTATTGATTTATATTGCTATATTATATTTAGAATCAGAACAAGACAAGCAGAGCTAAGATTAACGATTATTGAAACATTAAAAACAAATTTGAATAAATAAATAAATAAAATAAAACAGTGCACCCTCTAGATTATGTGAAAGGTGAAGATGGCAGAATTCGGATGGATCTATTCCACATACTCTTTGAGCCATATTAAGACTTATATAGTGGATTGATAATGTTGAGGTGACACCAACGGTACAATGAATACAAAGAGGTAAAGAAAACTCAACACAGTCTTATTATCAGAGGATTAATCCACCAACGGTTTTAACAAATGGTCTCTGCTATCTGGGACAGTCAGGCTCTTGGTGATGAAAAAGCTTCCGACAGAGCCTGAAAAATTCCTCAAGGTCTCGCAAAATGGCTAGTGGAGGTGGCCGGCAGCCAGACCATATGTCTGTCTCTCTTTGGGCTGCTGCCCACATCTTAGTGTTATAAAAGCTTCCAGCCACTGAATCCTTCCCAGACAGCTCATCTACATATTCAGCTGCACGGACATGCACAGACGTGATAATGGGCTTGAGCTACGAGGCAAAGATGTCGGAAAGTAATTGGATGTACATGGGTTATGACAGTGTAAATGTGTCTGACTTATGATAAAAAAAAAGATCAAAAATGTTTCGACCTCTGGGTCAAATAATTAATTTTACTCTAGCGTGCCAAAGGCTGGAAGTAATGTCACAGTAAATACTTTTGAACACACTGTTCAATGTAATCTGAAGGCTGAGAGGATGCCTGAGGAGTGGAGGAAGTGGAGTGTCCCGGTGCTGACTATAAGAACAAAGGAGACTCTCAGAAGTGTAGCAACTATAGAAAGATGAAGTTGACAAGGAAGACCATGAAGGTGTGAGAAAGAGTCGTTGATTCCATTCTCAGAGTGATGGTCAGCATCAGTGAGCAGCAGCGTGGTCTCATGCCAAGAAAGAGCTCCACAGATTGCTCTGAGAATGTTCACAGAGAAGTGCAGAAAAGGTCGGTAGGTTTCTGAGGATCGAGGAAAAGCCTATTGTCTTCTATCAATATAATATAAAAATGAGCAGTAGTCACAGAGATGACCGGACATTGGAGTCTGCCCCAAAATGTATCTCCATGTGGATGACTATGGACACCAAGACACTGAAGGAGTTTCCCAACAGGTTAAAAACGTGAAGAGTGAAAACCTCTGCCAAGCAGCTTCAGTCCACCCATTGACAAAGTAGCCTTCAAAAAAAAAAAAAAAATCTGGCACAAATGCTGAAAATATGTCCTGAGATTTCACCCACATCAGTTCATTACATTTCAAGTTATTTTGAACACAGGCAGACATGGAGGCAAACTATCTGCAATGTATACATAACCACTTTGGCGCAGGTAATGATGTAGGTTTTCCTTAAAATAGTTGTTAATACACAAATAACTTAGAGCAGATCTCACTTGCTATTTGCAACCCCTGCGCCATGCCATGGCTTACCTAACCCCAACCTGTGTGGTGTTTTATGTGACATGAGGTCAGGACATTCGCTTCAAATGAAAACCCAATGTGTCAACATGTAATGCTGACGGCTGCCATTGGCGTCAGTATTGGACGCAAAAGTCCACTTTCCCAACATCAGTATATTACGCCATGGGAGTGAGGATGCAACGGTCTTGCTGAAATACCTGGTAGGAGGAGATGTTAGATGTTAGATGTTCTGAGCCCCAGTCAAGCGGCTTCTTTATGTCACCTTGTTCTTTGGGTCACTATTTCTTTATTGCAGGCGAAAGGAGGAGCATTACCTCACCAAAACGTTCTTCCCTTCAGTTAAGAGGACGGTACAGTCCTCATGAGTGAAGGTTGGCAACAATCTTTTACATCACACTTGGACTGAGAGCATGGTTCTTTTCAGACTGAAAGCCAACAGCATCTCATCAACCGTGAAAAAGCTCTGATATCTGAGAGCCTGACGTCACCAAACCAAAAAACAAAGTCTAGCTCTGATAAAATACTCCAGCTGAGTTACAACACTGGCATGGATGTGCTTCCATAACAAGAGTGGTGGATGAAGCCGAGAGAGGTTGTGATTGTGCTCAGCAACACAGGTGAGAAGGGCTCCTCACCTGTGTTGCTGCTCTCCAGATCTGGGAGGCATAGGAAGCAGATCAATGGGAGCTTCCTCTCCCTCCATACAGACACTAATCTAATTTCTTTTCTCTGGCGGCAGCTTAACGCCTTGATGACAGTCCTGAGCACGTCGGACGAAGTGGAGCAGCTGATTCTGAGGAACACTGACCTGACAGACGACCTTTTACTCAGCCTGGCAGGGGCGCTGAAGAGCAGCAGGTCCAAAGTCACACTACTCAACCTGAACCTGAACCTCATCGGCCCATACGGTGCTCACATCCTGCTCGATGTCCTGAGAGTGAAGCCTCAGGTCAAAGGTCTCCAGTAAGTCTCCAGACAAGCACAGTGTGAGCTCTGGGAACCTTACTGAATCACTACAAGGCAAGAAAATAACTAAAGCGAGACGGCCATCTGTCTTTTTACAGGAATATAAAAATTCAGTCTTCCACCCTGAATTACACAATCCATCTCTTTTATGAGAAGAAATGCCTGTGGTGTTATTTTTTGTCAAACTTTTCATAGCCATTAAATACAGCCGCCGTCTTTGTTTCTGTGACATTGGCTCAGGGACTTACTGACAGAGAGCAAAGTGTAGCTGACATACATCATTTGCTCGGCTGTATGGAGCCAACGTTGCCTCCACACTCACAGCCTTTAATATGCCTTTTGTCTGACTCAATTTTCAAGTCATGGTTGTTCCCCGCAACATGAAGCCCAGCTTTGATTAAATATTAACTAATATTAATTCCATTCAAATTTGAATTCATGTGAACGCTCAGTCAATAAAGACAGATATTATAAAACACAGATCAAAGGAGGAGGCTAAGAAGCATGATGATGCATGACATCAATGAAACAAAAACATGAGCTAAAACATATATCCATTTATATATATATATATATAAAATACCATGAATTATAAATGAGTGAAGATTTTCCACTCATAAGGTGAATATATTGGTCAAACACTTTAAACGTTGAGCAATTTCTTTATTTGGTTGAGTCATCAATTCACCTCTGTCTGTTTTTGGGAGGAAACTAGAGTGCCTGGAAGAAACCCAAGCTACTAATAACCCAAATGTGAATGTTGATGAAAGAACAGACCAGACGAGCTGTTTAATGGTTTAGTGCAAGAGTCCAAAACACAGAATCACAATTCAAAAACACTACAAGTCCAAATAGCTTAATAGTCCAAAGTCCACACAACTCAGAGTAAAACAGAACCAAGGGAGCAGAAGATCTGAATGAACCAAAAACACACGCAGAAGTCAGAACATTCACTCAGTAGAAGAAGAAAGAAGGGCAAAAGTGCAAAACACAGTTGAGAGTCCAAGAAAAGAAGGTGATGCACGGCGGCCTTCACCAGTTGAGAATCTGGACTATATAGCACATGAGCCTGGGTCCAGGTTTAAGGTTTATGTAGCTGCCGCGGTTGACTGCAGATCAGCACCAGCTGTGCACCATTGATCAGTCCCCCCAGGATTTTATTGTTGTGGCCAAAAATGTCTCATTTCGAAGAAGTTCCAACCTTTTTCAACTGTGGTACAACGTTATGGGAAATAAGGACCTTTGCAAATCAGCTTGAAAAAAAACTAGTGTCAATGTTTAGCCTAAAGAAGCTCCAGACGGCAATGATTTTTAACAAAATATGGTTTATTTGCTAAAAGCAATGAGTATTTCGAGTGCAAAGAACACGCACAAAATAAATTATTTTGACCCCTGAGAGCAATATTTGTGAGCGTTGACTTCATCTCAACTAGGTAGGAGTGAATATGATGACGCACAAGAGCTGGAGAATTTGCAGTGAAGTCGCGTGATTCCCTGGATAGACTGCTTATTGAGTCTCAGAACAGAGGAGGAGACAGCAATGTGTGAGGAGACAAAGTCAAAATAAGAGCAGATCATAACACATATCACAGGACACAGGTCCATGTCAAGAGTAGCGTCCAGTGGGAATGAAACCTCTGACCGTGTTGCTGTGAGGCAGTATGCTGTAGAAAGTAACTGAAGAGCTGTGAAACAATGACTTCAGCAAATTATATTCACAATGAAAATATGTGGGACAGGAATTACCGACAAATACAATGCTACTATAACTAAAAGAAGTCAGGTTCTCCTGACACATGCAGGTGGAGTCATGTTGTATGTACACTGTATTCATTCTCAAAATCAAAGTCATGTAGGCGTGTGCTACGTTCCTTTAATCTTTTCCTCATGGAAAGGGCTACAACAACTTTCATAAAGTAACGCAGTCTTATATGTAGCTTACTTTATGTACCATAATTGTACTCATATTGTATTATGTATTATTATACTTCTAACTTAATCTAATCCAGTCCATCACTCAGAATACTTTATAAATCTCATTGATGGGGTGGTATTTAGAACCTACCAAAGTGGCTAAAATTGGCCGATGAATGTAGGAATAATTCATTATCCATGAGACTTCTTGGTTACACACGGCCAAATATTTGATCATTTCACCTTGAACTCATGGCTCTTTGCCCAGATCTGGTTGACAGAATTTTTTTTTTTTTTTGCATTGGTAATGGTGAAATGGTTGTATTAACTATTAAACATCAAGAAAAACATTGTTTTTAAAATGACACTTGAATCAAATTTCTTCTGTGGCAATGCTTCTTGTGATCTTTCTGTTACAGTTTGTTTGGAAACAAATTGCGGGACCATGGACTTTTGACTCTGCTGAGTGGAGTGGCGGAGCTTCAAGACCAGACGGCCAGAGCTGCTGCTGCCATCCAGCAGGCCATTCTCTTCCCATCCGAGCAGAATCTGCAACTGCAGCATGCAATCATCAACTCGCCCGCTGGGTGGAGCTCTTTCAAGGCCTTTGCTCTGTTGGAACTGGACATTGGAGGGAACAAACTTGGCAGCGAAGGGGTGAAAGTCTTAGCGTCATATATGAGGAGTCACTCCTGTCTGCAGTATTTGGGTCTGGCTCAGACCAGCGAGGCCGATCTGTCGGCCTGGAAGGAGCTTTTCGACAGCATCAAAGGGAACAGCTCGCTGACTCAGATCAATCTGGATGAGAACAACTTGGGCGACCCGGGAGTGCGACTTTTGGCAGACGCTCTGATGGCGAACATGAATCTGAAGCAGGTCGATCTGGACTGTAACGGCATTAGTGATGTGGGAGGAAACGACATCATGGGGGCGCTCCTTTCCAGGAATCACTTTCCACTCACACACTTGAGCCTTCAGGAGAACAACATCAGCCCAGGACTCATCAGACGGATTCACCAAGAGGTCAAGCAGAGATGAAACCAAACCAAGTGTTCAAGTTTATTCATGTGTCACGATATCACCTATTTTATTAACATTTCTTGACAATAAAAACAAAAGAAAACAGTCACATTTAAATGGTGACATTTAAATTTACTCATCCTCTTTCCGCTCCACTAAAAGATTCCTTCCTGCTTGGTCTTCTAAACAGATCCTCAGGTAGTGTGGGAGTCATGTTTGTTTTCCACTGCAGTCTGGATGTGCTTTCAAAAGAGCTCTCTGTGAACTGGACCTTTCTTCGTGCTGTTGCGTTCACCTCGGAGTTCATCTCCAGCTTCTTTCTTCTACCCACCAGCTTCACCACTCACGACTCCACACCTCCTTCCTTGCTAAATCTGACTTCATCTCAAGCTTTGCTGACCCTATTTTTTACTTGTAATTATTTACTACCTCCCTGAGAAAAACGACACCTCTGCGAATCATTACGCCCACTGACTTTACCGGCCACATCTGACTGACCTTTCTTTCCTTTGCCATCACTGAGCTCTGCAAATTCAACCGTTGTGTGGATCATACCTACTCTTCAATTCGCAGCCAAAAACAGCGAATTCACCAGAAGTCTGGAGCCATCACCGTCAGTCGTCGAGGGTCTGTGAATAACTGCTTCTGATCAAAGCTTGACAGGAGCGGTAATTATTTTCTTTTCCTCCTGCCAAGTGGTGAATCTGCAAAGTTTTTCTGCCGTGAATTATTTTCTGCAGATGGAGATGTGAGGAGCGCAACATCTTTATCCAGATCTGCAGTGTAACTGACAGCTGCTGGGTCGCAGTATTTGGATCAGTGCACTGGACCTGTGTTTGTCCCTATCTTTACCTAAACATCTAAGGGTTATGTTAGGCATCTTCTCCTTTATTGTGTCCTAATCTTAACCAGTAAAACTATTAAGATCTTGGCACCTAGAGCTACTTCTTCTAAGTTAAACATGGAGACGGGACGTTTGCTGTTGGTCAGATCTGCTCACTGGCTGTTCTCTTTGCCGCTTCATGTAGTACATATTTTGACCACAGGCCATTTTACCCTGCGTTGTGTCTGCGTCTGCGATCTATGAGGCACTTTGCATCCACGATAGGCAAAGCTTTATTTCTGTCGCAGCACAAACACGAGCACATATATTCTGCAGAGCATAGCGGTGGCAGGGGAGACAGCACTGTATTGAAGTTAAACTATTAGGCCATCGTTCAGTGTAAGACAACACAAAGATATTTCCACATAGAAAACCAGTATCAGCTGGTCATTCCTTCTCTAAAGTTGCCTACATGGGTTCACTATTTTCTTTTATAATCTATTACCAAAGATGCGGCCACATGAAAACTGCACTGGGATGTTTTTCTAATGGAACCGAAAACACCTGCAGAAGGTTGATGGAGCAGGGACGTAACGCGCATGCCAGGCAAACACATGTGGTGTCAATAGAAAGGCCATTTTCACGGCACCAAAAAGGAGGACACTTTGCACTGCACTGAAGGAAGCATGAATAACCTCATGGGATTTGTGTATTTCCAATGCATAGAACTTTGTGAACAACAAAATATTGTTTTCATTGAAATTCAATTCGGTCCATGATTATAATCCTCTAACTGATGTTAGTTATGAAAATGACATGGAATCCTAATCCTAACAGTCAGTTTAATGGCAGCCACCAAACATAGTCGCTGTACAGCAATGATACATCATGATGTATATGCTGAAGGAGAGGAAAAAATATTCCTGACAACTTAGTTGATAGTTTCAATAGGCCCTGTCCTCTGGTCCTGATGTCTGCATCACTCCAACATAAAATCTGGACGCTAGCATCCTTTTCGGGATGCTAAGGGACTGTTAACGCTTGTTGTAGCAAACTACGCACATGGGTGTTTTCACACAGTTTAACCAATAAGGCGTCAGTTGAAGCTAGCAGCATCTGACTGACAATCAGATCACCTGTTTGAGGAAGCAGCACATCCTTGGTTGGTTGGAACAACCTGTACCCGCTGTGTCCCTTTCTGGAACAGTTCTGTGACCCCTGGTTTAAATCGTCTTCCAGTCCTTTAACAGCCAATGATGTTTCTGTTTCAGTCAATGATGTTAGGGCCATGGACCATATGCAGCGTTGCGTAGAGGTGCACCCCGAAAATGGAGGATGAATAGGTCCGAAGCTGCAGTGGATGTCGAACAAGAAATAGAAAAAAATGGATTGTACACCCTGAAACCGAGTGTCAATTGGGCTTTGTGAGCATCGTCAGCTTCCATCTATTATGTTCGTTTTTGTGCTTTTATTTTGTTGTTGCGTCTCTAGTTTTGTGTGTGTGTTTCCGTTTCCTGTTTGTCTCCCAGCCTCCTCAGCAACGCAGCTGGCCTCGATTCAGCTAATCAGCGCAGCTGTTTATCATCACCTCAGAGCCAGTTCGTGTTGCCAGATGGTTACTTCACATTCCAACGGTAAACTCTCTCCATCCTCCGCTCTCTCGTGCTCTTGTTTATATTTCTAAATTCTATGTGCGAGCTGGTTCTTTTTCTGCTGCCTCCTCAGTAGTACTCCTCGCTTTGTGAGTGTTATGTGTAACTCACCTTTAGTTTTTCTCTCGATAGATTTTTATTCCTTGTGTGTGTCTGTATAGTTCCACCACTAAGCGCTTTGTGTTGTTTGGGCCTTGTGAGTTTTGTTTCCGAGTGCGTTTCGTTGTCTCCGTCAGTCAGGTTTGAGTTTAATTCGCCTGCTTGTCTGTTTTCAGGTTTTGACCCTTTCCTTACGTGTTTGTTGCTCCACTTTTGGTGTCGACTCCATCGGTTCTTCGTTCCTGTTTGTGTATTATTTATTGAGTTTCCTGTAATAAAACTTGTTCAGACCTACTCTGGCTGTTCCAAGCCTTCTGTACATTGGCAACAATTCAGCACTTGGGTCAGACTCCTCGAGCGATCATGACACCCTTGTCTTCCTCTCTGCCCCCGAATGACCTCTTCATGAATGGCACTCCATATATCAAAACAATTTATCTTGTCCGTTTGCCACCAAAAGTCATGAACCACTCCTGCAGTAAAAACAGCCTCACATTTGTCTGAGTCTTGATATGTGTAATATGGGTTTAAATAATGGCCCAGAGAATATTTCTTTTCCCCCTTCAAGACACCAATATGATGTCTGTTTTCTTATATTGAACCATCTATATCATTGAGGAATAGTTCAAGAAAAAATAACATCCAAGGAAAGAGCAATACTTTTACGGCAACATTTGTTCTTTTCTATTTTTCTATAGTAGTTAAGGTACAATAACGTGAGTAGTTAACAACTCTTCATTCCTAACTGATTCTGATTTCACACAGCAACAGCGGCGTATTTCGTCTCTTCACTGAAGACATTCATCCTCCTCTGTTATACGACACATCAGTGACCTCTTTGTCCTGCTGCTCCTGCAATCTTCATCTGGTCTGAAATGAACCAGCCAATATTACAAGAGTCCTTTAATTGAATTTCCTCAAATCAGAGCCGTCAGACACCAAAGCTCAGTCGGAATTTGTTTCAGCTTCCACTCCAAGAACTGGCAGACTGCAGTGCAGTATCTGATGTCACCTGTCAGCACACTGGTCATTTCATTTTAAATGGATCAGCTACTTTTACCTTGCACGACCCCTTTTTCTCTGCCTCCCCAAATTGCCCTCATCTATCTGCTTTTTGCATTTCCCAATGGGATTTCCAGACTTTGCTTTTTAAGGCCACTTCAGCTTTTACTTTAAAGGCCAGAGTAACAATGTTATCTCCTCACATGCACACTTGAGACACACTTAGGGACAGTGGGTACGCAGCACATTTGGAAGAAGTACAGTACAGTCCACTCCAGTCTCTTAAGATGCATCTGGTGTCCTACAAGTTTGACATTCATCTTCTGAGGAACTTTCTCTGGAATATCTGACTGTGTTTCCCATCACATGATTTAAGTGATGTGGAGCTTTTTCCAGGAGCCAGTTTTGGGCTTATGAAGCTTCGTGGAACAGTGTCATCATTTTCAGAGCCCACTAGATGGAACCCTCTGATCTTTAATCTTTAGATATGCGCATCCATGAGATGAAAACATCAAATCATTTTTAAACCCAGAGCGCCACCTACTGACCTTGAAAATGGATGCTGTTTCATGAAGCTTCATCAGCCCATCACTACCTGGAGCCTTCACCGAGCCCGGCATACTGCCCCCAGGAATCATCACTCCTAAGCTAATGGCTCCTTTCCCCTTGTCTCTCAAGGATAGGAAGACATGCTTCATTCTATCAGTCTGGACATACAACCCATGACCAAAAGTGACGATGGAAACATTGATCTGCCACTAAATCCACAGCAAACTCATAGTAGTTTGTTGAAGACTCCATTTTTCTCTGACTGTGCAAGTCCTTAAAATGACCACATAAACAAGAATGTGTTGGTTTGGTTCCCACGTGTGCACTTGCTGACCACCTGCATGAGGTGAGAACCTCTCACTATATTTGCTTAGGACTCTCTCACATCTGTTAAGAGTCAGTTTCAGTTACTCCCATCAGGAGGGAGGTCATACATGCAGAACCACAGGTACTTGCTGCCATCAGATTTGGACTCTAATGTTGTGTGTCCTGTAATGTGACTGCTGTTTCCAGGTCTATCTCCCATCATGAGTGGAGGTTCACCAATGCGGGGGCAGTGTGCTCATCCACCTGTTTTCATGCTACATTTAGCATGTTGTGTTTAGTCAATGATTAGTTGTCAGACTTGAACAAAAACTTTATGTTTGCTCCATTTAGTTCTGCTCTCCATGAAACCACAGGCACAAACAAATCTTCTTTGTCTTCTCTGTCCAAATCTGATATCACTAATGCAGCTTGACCAATCCAGGATGTTTGTTGTTCAGTCCAAAGTATTTTGCAGCAACACCTGTAGCTCTGTGACTGGAACATGATGAGGTGGAACATAAAATGATTAAATAAATATCCGCTTTTGGATCCTTATCTTTGGTCGGTTGGAAACAGACGCTACAATTATGAACAGTAAATAGGCAAACAAAAGCCTGGCACCAGATCATGGGGCTGGATGTGAGACGTCTGCATAACAGATCCATTTCAATGGTGCTCTGTGGCATGAAGTGGAACTTTTAATTCCTAGCAGGCAGTGATAGAAGTATCAAAACTGCAACAATAGTAAGTGAAACTTTTTCACTTTACTCTATTGTCCTACATTTACTTCAGTTATATAGACTGTCATCTCCTCATCCATGCTGTTTGGTTAGGTATCTCCTCCCATCTACATCCATTCTTTTAACTGTCAAGTCACATAAACCGAGGCCACAGGATTACTATTGCGACAACACATCATCAGTAGGGTGAAACTAACCTGCCTCACCACGGTCTAATCCCAGCTCACATTCCCCATTGGTGGGTGAACAGTCCAACTCTTGGAGAGTTCTGCTCCACAGCGATAGCAAGAGCCGACATCAAAGGATCAAAGATACCTACACCCTTCATCAATCTTGAGCAAACATGGTCATACAAATCTATTTAAATTGGAATTTTGATAGTGACTCAGAGCAACTTGACAATACAGGTGGTAAAAGTGTGTTCTGATCTTTACAATTACCAAATATTCCACCTGAGACTCAAATCTTAGGCTCTGCCTTTGCCTGTAGCTAGTTTTGGCTTGATGCCTTGGAGGTATTTCACCCAGCTGGAAGGAGACCACAGGGTAAATGAAGAGATTAGATCCTCAATTCTTCTCACAGAGCGAGATTAAGTGCTCTTGGAGAGATGAAACTGTTACCCCTGTGACCTGACAAAGGCAGCATGTGGAGATGAGTAAGTGGTTTTCCCAAACATACCAGAACGGTGACTCAGCTCATAACGGGGCAGTTATGGTTGAAACTGTGCCTGAACCTTTGTAGGAAAAAAAAAAGAAACATTAGATCTGGCATTTATCTCCAAATTGTTTTGGATGTCGATCTGCTCAATGACAAGACAAGGGGCATTGTTTGGCTGACATTTGAGTTTGGGATCAAACCATGGATGATTTATCAATATTGAAAAGCTTCTCTGCAGGGAAATGTCAGATAGCAGCAGGCGTCACTGTTGCAGGGGGAAACTGTGAAACCTTTCATTCAGTGTCACAGCAATGTGGCGACAATCCAGTTCACGCAACACTAAGTTGTATCGGAGGCCGACTGAAACACTTCGAGGCTGCAAAAAGTCTTTCTTCTTGAAGTCTATGAAATATTTATTTTCTCTCTCAGATTAATGAGAGGTGCCACGATTGGTCCTCTTAAGGATTCTGCCTCAATAACAGAGCATGGTTGAGAATATAAACTATAGGTTTCATCCATCTATGTGTTGAATAAAGCTGAATTATCTATGTCCACTCACTTCCTGGGTTGTATTCATAGTGCATTTATCATCCCCACGGATCTGAACTCCCAGGAGAGTTTCATTCCTCTGGGCCCTTCCTCCTCGGCCAGCACAGACATTGCCTGTCTTGTTTGTGAAGCAGGACTCTTTGGTAACAAAAACTCACATCCGATCAGCTCAGACAGGTACATGGCGAGGTGGTGAGCTCTCTTCCTTTCTGTCCGAACTGTAAGGGGTCTGTGTGTGAGGAGGAAGGATCCGGTTGCAGGCGGCTGAATCGCTGCTCTGTTGAGTCTCCCCTGGACACTGTCATAGCGTGTTTGCTGAAGACGGGTCAGCGAGGACTCTCTGTGGTGAAGGAATTTCACAGCACACGACGACACACGGTGAAATCAATGCAGTCTGGCAACACATCTCTGCTACCGGAGAGACACGGATATCGATTTGTATTCCCTCAGTTTCCTCAGTGTGATACAAACCATGCCACAAGATTACTCATTTCACAGCGGTTTATGAGTCTTCTTTTGTGTTCAGCAGAAACTTTCTCTTGTAATTTCTGGATCAACCACCAGGGAGCACTGACAGGATTCCTTCACTATCGAGATATAAGGGAAGCTTTGCTTTCCTGTTACACTGCAAAACCATTTAATGCTTTCTGGCTGTGGACAAGTCCAATTCATTTCTTAAATGTCAATCACAATGACAGTTTAGTGTCTAGTTAAATGTCAGGCCTTATCTATGGGATCAGATACTGCCAAAAACAGGACAGAAGACAATCGACAAACAAAGCACAGTAGGACACGCAGACACACCCTTAGACACCCACACAAATGAAATTGATGTGTTCAGTCAGGAAGAGGACAATTTGTTGGTCATAAAAGTTTTTTTTCTGATGGAGAGATAAAAACGTCTCTCTATTTTTATACTGCAGGACTGTTGGCTCAGAAAAGATATGGCCCAGCATCGATTAGTTTCATTGATGTCGTATTGTTTATAGTTGTGAGAGGAGATGTGTACTCAACTGCAACTCTCAGAGAACTTTTAATACTTCACTAAATTAAATCAATTAAATGTCACTTGCACTGTGAAGACTATACAGCCACATTTGTCAAACGTAAGGCTCGGGACCAAATCTGGCCCGCCAGGTCAGTAAATGCAGCCCGATTACTAATGTTATTAGTTATTATTAGAATTATTAGTATAACTTTTTTACACTTTCTAAGATTATTTCTTATTAATTTATTGTGATATGTTGAGTACAGAGCATGTTAAGAACACAATTTCCCTTGGGATTAATAAAGCTTTTCTGATTCTGATTCTGATTTAGTATAAAGTGCACCTAACGTTGCATCTCCTCCACAGCATGTTGATACCATGAACCATATACATTCTACATTCTATGCATCACATCTAGAAATAAAGGAACAAAACAAAACTGACAAAAACTGTGACTGGGGGAAAACCATCTCCGGTGTCATGGGTCAATGGTGAAGGCAGCGATGCTAAAATTCCCATCCACTCACACCAGGGAAAACATCCTGTGTATACTACTGATACCACTGTCACAGAAACCTTGTTTAATGTATTGGGCCCCTGTGTGGTTGATGAAAAAGTTTATCTATTTATGATCACTTGATCTCGTTCCTTCGATCGCTACCTTTATTCTAGAACATAGGTGAGGGCAGATTATGCTGCATTGCCCCTCACCTGAAAAAGTACTTCTTAGATCTTGTTGCTAACCTAGAAGAGGACATTCCGTACCCTTCTGACTCTCTTTCCCAGACGGTTTCAAAAAAGGGCTCAGTCTTGTCTTGCATGAATCTACAGAAATTGACCTTAAACATTGCAGTACATATGCCAGGGCAGTAGTGGGCGCTGCAATGCTCAAACAACAAATGAAGGAGATGCTTAAAAGCTCTGAACAAATTGAACGCGAACGAGACGTTATGGATGACTGACAACAATTTTTTGGTCACTTGCTACATGATCCATTGACACCAATGGGATTCATCTCAATGGATTTCTATAACATTTCAGATCATGTTTGACAGTGGCTTGAGAAAAAAAAAAAGTTTGTTCAAAACATTAAACAACTGCTGCTCATTATGATAAAAGAGGAGCTGAAGATTTTGTGTTAATATTTACAATGAGATGAACAGTTGTTGCCAGACACCAGTATCATTGTGAAGTGACTACAAACTCTGGATCTGCGTAGATGAAAGGCCAACCTGATGCAAAACAATGTCTCCGATAGGACCTTAAGGGGGCCGCACACATAACTATGACTTGACTGGCTCCTTTCTGACCGAGGTTGGTACAAACCTGCTTATTTAAACTCTTACAAAACAATCCTTATGTCTGGGGAGTGTTCAGAGGGAATTCATCTGGATAATCCGCTCTGAAAACGGGCATGACTGTCACTCGTAAACGTTAAAAGTGTCCAATATTTTTGACCAAAAAATCTTTGTGTGAGGTGAGAGCCGATTTATCTCGACATAAACTGCGACATGGACCAGAATGTAATAAATCAAGAAGTGATTCGACAGAGAAACAAGGAGTTTATTTTATTAATCGATTAAATTGATGGCAATAAAAACAGTCATTTTTAATCTTGAGACGTAAATGTTTCTCCAATCTGCAGGCGTCTTCACCTGGTCCGTTCCTTCACATGTCCGGGCCTAAGTTCTGCAAACAGCTTCCTGTCATTTAGTTATGATTATCATCGACTCATAAAACTATCATCATTCTTGGTGGGAGTTGTGCTTCCAATGTTTCCACTTCGTTTGATCACACGAGATTTCTAGCTTCTTTATGGCGGAACCCTTTAAGCATGATGTCAGCACTGATGTAAGGAGCTTACGTTTCTGCAGACAGACAACGACCATATCCATTCTGACTAAGCAGTAGCGGGACAAACGGAAAATGGCTTGATCTTCGACTTGAACTTGAACTGAAGGGGACATTCTTTTTTTTCCTGCATCGTTATTTAAGGGCGTGATGGGCCTCCGAAGTCCTTCCCGCGGTCCTGCTCTGCTGTTCCCACACGTTAGAAGGTGCCGGGCTTTTATTGTGAAAGCGGTCGGGACTCCGCAGTTGTTTCACTGGATATCAGCTGAGGGGGACCGAGGGAGGCGTTCCCGCCTCTCATGCCTCCAGTACAAACTTTGATTTACCTACAGCTCTTACACTTTTCCCACTGCTTCTGAGGCGGACTTGACTGTAGTTGGACCGGCGTGGGAGAAGTGAGTCAGGAAGCGCAGGTGGAGTGTTTTCTCATCACTTGGATTTGAGCCGTGACTGAAGACGAGCTGGTGACAGAAAGCGACACTTGCTTAGTTTCATACGCTTTTCAGAGCGTGTGCCTTCTGACTGGCTGAAACCCCTGGGATGGAAACGCGCAACAGCTTGGTCTGGATTGTAAAAACTCTCAAGAAAGAATGAAGTAACCGCTATGGAGCCAGAAAATGCCCCGAACTCCAAAACTTCTGGAGTCGGGGGGTAAGCTCTTTTCCCTTTTTCTTGTCTCAAACAAACACAAATATCGTGTCCATACTACTTGGTTCTCTGTGTTATGTGTAGTTCCCCTCTACATTATATGTCATAACTGTACGGGACTGTTTTTGTATACTAATATTTTAATGTTTGAGAACATGTGCACTTGATTTGGATGTTCTGTTCTTCCAGAGTAAACGACTGTGCAGCTTGTGTGAATGAGCTGCCAAACAAAGTGGGACTTTTCCCTTCTCCCAGAAAATGTATGAGAGGAGGAGAGTTTTATCTTCCCCTCTTCCCCAAATTCCCTCCCTCCCTGCTGAGCATCTCACTCATTTGGTTGGCTGCTCAGCCCGGTGGGAGGAGAATTGAAAGTGAAAACGTTGCATCATATCCTTCTGCTCCTTAGGAGAGAAAGTTGGCTGGGAACTACACTTGTACAGCACTTGAGTACAGTGCTGATGCTTGGCGTGTGTCAGTTGAGAGTAAAATAACTTCCAGAATAGACATTTTTAGGTCACCGACAATCATTTATACTGCTTTGATTAATCAGATAATTGATTTATATATATATATATATATATATATATATATATATATATATATATATATATGCAGTGGTACCTCGGTTCTCGACCACAATCCGTTCCAGACGGCCGTTCGAGAAGCGATTTGTTCAAAATCTGAATAAATTTTTCCCATTACAATGAATGGAAAAAGAAATAATGCGTTCCAAGCCTTAAAACAGGCATTTGTAGGAGTGAATGTAGAGTGTCTGCTGCAGGTGCGCTGTTCCTCTATGTGTGTGGCCGCTGCATGTGGGAGGTGTTGCCGAGTGAGTGACGTCTCTCCAGAAGGGAAGAGGTGCCCGGTGCGTGTCCAGCTCTGAATGTGCGCTTCTGTGCAGTTTGGCTGTGACAAAGTCATAAACCAAGTAACCTAGCTCTGTCCCAGACTCGCCTCATCCCTGTCCCAGCTCCAGCCCACAACAGGACATCAAACCCTGGAGTGAGCGCTCCAGCCTCGGAGGTGTGGAGAGAGAGCACCTCCCCTGTGACACTCTACCACGGTCCAGTGCGGAGACAGGAAAGGTTTTACACCTCAATATGAAGAAAAAACAAGCAGTAAATGTAGCTAACGGGACACGTCTGCATACAGAGGCTGTGTTACACACAATAACAAAGCGCTTTGTGGGTCAGCTAGTTGGTCTGCGCACGGCTTTTTTCTGGATTTTTGTTGAAATCCGAAGCAAAAAAATCTCAAAATTTTTGTTCGAACTCCGATTTGTTCGAATTCCGGGGCGTTTGAAAACCGAGTTACCACTGTATACATATACATACATACATACATTCTGTCAGCAACCATTCAAATTGCTGAGACACAAACAAACACCTGTTGTTAATGATGTTGTGCACAGTACTTTTCCAACGTTCTGCATGTTCTCTTGTGTGGGCTCCGCTTGTATGACATATAATACTCTACTGAGCATGAAAATATCCTGCATCCTGGCCATCAGCTTGAGCAACTATTCCTTAGCCTCTGTGTAAAGAGTTTGACTTTATAAGCCAAAACATCTTCATCATTAGATTCATTCTGATCCGGTAACACAAAATATATATATATTTTTTGTGTAGTGTACAGAGTGATCCATTAAATGAACTGAAGATCTCTGCTATACAATTTTAATGGTGGGTTTCTACTGTGAAGTAGTGAAGGGCCAACAAGGTGATATGAAACCATCTCCTCATTTTCAGAGTTCAGTTGGCGGCTCTGTATGTTTAAAGTTGATGTGAGGTTTCATTGAAATGGTTGACGACTTTAGATCAGAGAGTGCCATCTAGTGGTCTGCAAATGAGCACAGTGTTTCATGAAGCCTCGCAGGTGCCAGGCCATTGAACTTGGCCCGAATGAAAGTGCAAACCTGATTAGCCTGATTCTTTTTTTTTGTCAATTTGTCAATCTTGATATGAAGGCTGGAGATCCATGATGAGCAATGTGGGACACTTAGCTGATACCTTTTTCCAAAGCAACTAACAGAAGTGTGTTAAACGCTGAAGAGATGCTCTTACTTATTGTTATTTTGCTGTTACTACAATTCTACTGCCTGCTCACCACCTTGACTTACTTATATCTGTGGCAAAAGTTTTAGCGTTGTTTTTAGCAAAGAAGTAATAGTTGAGTTTGAAGCCTATGTTGGTCAGTTCTAAGAGTCTTGGATGTCGATGGGAAGTTTATTCTGTCATCCATTGTGGGGTCAAGACTACAATCGGCCTTTGTTTTCTCGTGATGTTTGGCTGATGCTGTGCATGGTGGACAGGCTAAGGCTGCACCATTTCATCATGACAAGCCCTTCCACGCATATGCAGATAAGCTAGTCATCACTTGATATGGTTCTGGATTGTGGGAGGAAACCTGAGGAAACTGAGAGTGCAGCACTGACCACAACCCCAGCGTTGTCATATACTGTATTTAATGATATGAGCTACCTTGTCGCATTAAGATTTGGTGTTCTCCTGACACGGACAATTACAGGGCAGATAGTTAAAAGCAGCTGCCAGCGGTTGACCAGTGTGTTTCAGCTGCCCACTGTAGAAACCACTAATAGACTTGTTGAGTAGCTTTTATGACAGCGCTGTCACGGCGGGCTGCTTAATGCAAACATGAGTTTCGCTCCACGAACAGCTTCTGCTACTTCACTCAGCCGCTTTATTAGCTCTGGAAGGCTGTTAAAAGATGGTGATAACAGACTGCTACCTATAAAGACAACTGCGTCAAACACGCACTGTAACATAGACGGCTATAGGCGAGAGGTTGTTAAGTCTCAGTCACATTATGGTGCAGAACATCTCACCGCTTGGTTGCTGTCAGAATGAAGGTCAAGGTGAAAAAGCTGTGCAATATCATGTTATGATACATTGGCATACAAGAAAACCGGTTCAGTGAAAGGTGGATTCAGTGAAAGAATACAGACAGACCAGTCTATTGAGGGTTTCTGATCTCAGACATTCTCTTTGTTGGGTGGTACACTGATTTATAGCAAACACCTGTGGTTCTAAGCCGCACCAGGAACAAGAAGAAATGATGTTTTGGAACATGATGTGCTGTTGCAGTTCGGTTTTGGAAAGAAGTGTTTCCGCTCCAGGAGCTTTTCCACCAACATCTTCTGCACTACTTGTTATGGATCATTTTGAATGGAGGACTTTGGAGCGGTGGATAACAGTATTGTGTTCCTTTTAAATACATGAATTTAGCTTTCACCAGTCAAAACAATGACGCAAAAGGATGTAGAAAGTTGGATGTCTGCCACTGACTGGATTTAACTGTCCAGATGACCTTGGATATAGCAATGTTATTTTCCCTTCCCGTTTGACCTTTTTCACCCCTGACAGTGGTCTCCACCGGTTCCAGCCAGCCTGCACACTCCTCTTCACCACTATTGATCTTTGAATGACTTAGCAATACTTGGTTTCCACCACCTCAGTTCCCTTCATCCTCACCCTCCCTCCCTCATATTCACACTCGGGCATTCAGCCTTCCTCTTCAGAATTTCACAGCTCTTCTCCCCAGCTTCTTCTCCACCTCCTCTTCACTCTCATAGATAAAACACACCTAGTTTTTAAGATCAACATTCTAGGTCGATAAAATCATGGTGCCATTGAAGTTGCTATCGTCAAATTTGAAAAGCGCGTTCTGCTATCTGTGAGCGGAATGACGAGGATAAATGACAGCACTGATGTAGAAAACCTGCTGCGCTTGTCTCTATCTTGACTTAATTTCTAGATCTCGGGGGATGAAGTGTTTACTGGGGTTGACAGGGAAGAATCAGTCACCTGGTTCTGATCTTACTTCTGTCAGGCTCCGAGATAAAAACATCCATCTTCTCTCGAAGCAGATGTGTGAGTCTTCTAAACAAAGCTCTAGCTGCCTTTCCTGCTGGGGTGGGAGGAAGAGGTGCGAGAGGGGTCAGACACACAAGTTCCTTTTTCATTAAAAGATGTGGTTTATTTTGTACTTCAACATGCGTTGAGAATTTAGTTATTTGGAAGTGTTCTATTGGAAGCAGCATGGATGTTCAAGCTTGACGGCTTCTTGTTATCGTTTTCTTCTTCTCCAGGAGAACGCTGATCTTTTGGATTATATTCTGGTTCGCCCGGTCCATAGCGCCCACACAAGGTCAAGGTGAGTCCCGTCTTATAACAAAGATGTTTTCTATATCATATTTGAGTTTAGTTTTAGTTCATCGAGCCACAGAAGAGGAAGTTAAATCAGGTTCAAATGAAAAACGTTTTCTCTGCGGAACATTCCTTTTATTCCAAGTGCCACATGCCCTGCTGCACCTTGTAAAAGAGGTAAATAATTTATGGTGCTATCTTATTTGTGCACTGGCCTCTTAGTTACATTTTGAGAAATTACTTTTTCCACTTTCTACTATAACACTACTAGTAGCATTTTAGAATCATTTGAAGCGCATGTCTTCTTTTTTGTCCTTTGAAACATCCATCTACTTGACTACAACAACAACATTTGTGTCATATTTCAAGTAGGCAATAAAGAAATGGCAATGACAAAATTGGGCTTTGCCAGATGTTGCATTGGGGGGTTCTTTGCGTGATATGTGTGGTCATTAGTGCCGCATCCTACTGCCCCAAAGGCTCCATCCTTAAGATGTAGATGGCAATCTTCATTTCCCATTACACATCCGACTCACTATGTTTTCCCAGAGAGACAATTAACAGTGACTAATCCCTCAATTTAAATTCTTTGAATTGCAGACCACAAAAGAGCGGAGTCCTCCTCCATATTTCCAAAAGCTGCGTCAGATGATCGCAGGGCTGCTTGAAGTGTGGAGGCCAAACATTCAATAGAACGTTCCTTCCCCTGAGAGCAATGAGAATACTGACCTCCCTTTTTGTTGCACTCAGAGTGAAACTGTTTGACACTACAGACTCCCTTCGGAATTCCCCGTCCCCTTCTTTGATGGAGTTGTCTAAGCATTTGTTCCACTTGAGCGTTTGAGGAGGCCATGTCAGAGTAACAGTGTTGATTTCCTTTTTTTCCCCAAAAAAACATTTGACCACTTTCCAGTAAATGACATGAGAATTATTCCAATTATTCCTGGTTTGAATGGCTGAACATTTTCCCATGTTTTGGCGTGTCCACTGTAACCTGGACCAGTCCAAGTCCATCTCACCATCTGACTGACTCTGGGACTTTTTAATTGCCTCTTGTTGCCCACTGCACCACAACTTTGCTCAAACAAACCCAATTTCCGTGTCATAAAATCCAAACAACAAAATGTTATGCACAATATTGTGCTTTTGCGACAGTATTTGACCACTACATTGCAACACTAAATTTGGTCGTTCCTGTAAACAATATACAAGCTTAGTTGAATCAAATAAACTCAACATATTGTTGTCCAAACCAGTCCAAATAAATAATAACTCTCCAGATGTGGGATGAACGGAACAACCCGTTGGATCAGTGAGCTCATCTTTATGATAAAAGCTCTCCTTCTTTTTAGCGACTGACTTGCTGTGACATATTACTTAAGGAAGGTCCCTGCGCTGTCACAATCTGTTCCGTCTGTTTGCAAGTTACTATCTGGTCGTCATAATGCAAGACTAATGCAGACTTCTCCAGGGACACTGGAGGGTTCATGTGTGATCTTGGCAGATGGACAGTTTCAAACATTGTGTTTGACAAGTCACCCCAGCTAGAGTCAAGGAAATGGCCCTCGCAGATACGAAGCCAACCTCATTCCAGATGGGAGATCATTTGTCAGTGACCTTTTGGAACTTGGCTATAGATGGAATCAAACTAAACGCTTCCTTTTCATTATTAATATTCTCTATATATGCTGCCAAAAGTCCTGTGGATGTTGGACTTGGATGAGATGTGCTCTGGCACTCACATACCACTGCTGGAATTTAAATATATTTTAAATCCAATTCACAAGTTAATAATTAATTGCAATGAATTGTAAAAAAATGCTAATATTTTTGGTTATTAAATTGAAATTATATACCCTTTATTTACCTTTGCAATCAATATAGAGACTGACATATTATGCATGTACACTATTTTATTCAATATAAATCCATATATATAATTTCACTGTTTTGTTTCTTTTATTTTCATATTCAAACATCATATGTCCCACTTAAATTTTCTTGAAGTGAGCTTGATTTAGAGCATAAAAAACCATACATGACCTTCTTGGTCACTTGTTTTTCTCCTATAAGAAGAGGACTTATAGCCAGTTCTTCAACTCGGTCACAGTAAAGCCTCGGGCAGCCCACCCCAACTGCATTTGTCATCACTGAATTAAAAGGAAACAGACATTTCCTTCCATTAAAATCAGTGATGCATCGCTGAAAATGGAAGACAAACATCTTTGTTCTCCTGTCTGCAGGTTTTCAGCCCAGCTGACCTCCCACAGCACACACTGGGAGTCCGTCCTCTGAACACCACTAATGTCAAAACTAATTCTATCCCTCCCGATCTGAGACCCATTATTCATCAGTTGCTGCTCGTATATTTGCTTTGAGTCCGACTGGAAAAATGTGGATACGTGAGACCTGTTGATAATCTTTTAATTTGCACACGCTGAGAGGATTAACAGAATATTTTGTGAGCTCTGACCTACAATAATGAATTCCTCTGGTAATCATTTCAATACCAGAAAGAAACATTTAGACAGCACTGCTGGTCTTCATCTGTCAAAATACAAGTTTCAATTGAAGCATTTCTATCGATTTTTGTTTTCGATGTTGCACATCCTTTTAAAGCAACTACCACAGCGAGGGTTAGTGTCATTGCTGAAGGAAACAGTTGGAGAATAGGTGTTTGATAAGTTGCGAGCGTTTCAAAGCAGAAGTGTGGATCGAATCAGCCGCTGAGAACTGTAAACTAGACTTTCAATTGTGCAAAAATAACCCTCATTTCCTCAGTGCAGTAGCAGTTCAACAGCAAAGAAAGCGGTCTGCGGAACGTGATCTTGGTCTCCTCACTGCCGAAGCATTAATCGTCACACTTTACCAGACAGAGATGACTTTGCTCTTTCAAGTCTCCTCTCCAGGGAGCAGCAGTTTGCTCATCACAGCTGATGAAATAATTGCCTGTTTTGCGACACTTCCCCCAAACTGAATGCGACCTGATGTGATTCCCTCCTTGAATTGTTAGGCGGCATTTCAAATTTCCATTTCATCCGGATTTTGATTAATCCAATTAGTCACAGGATTGCGCCAGTGTGCTGCATCCTGGTTCCTGCGTGGAATGCAGATGAGTGCAATTCACCAAAGGTCACTGTCCTTGTTGAGTCTGGTGTTCGCACTTCTGTTCTCGAACACGCACCGCAATGTGTCAGCTTCATCTGGATGGATATTCTGGAAAGGTGAAATAACAAGTGATTTAGTGCAACAAAGCAAACAAAAATAGTAAATAGGAACCTGTCTTCAGGAACAATAACAATGTGGAACTTAAGTATGAAGGTCTCAGCCTAAATCATGACTGGTAACCCTAAACAGGATTAGTGGAACTCAAATTACTCCAATTCAGATTTACGCGTCCTTGGCTCCCGTGTTAGGAAGTCAATGTTCCGTTGTGTTTTTTCATTTTTGGTGGCGTCAGAGGTCCAAACCGAGTATCCTCACATTGCCTCAGCAGGTCCCTTGCTTCATTGAAAGCTGCTCGACGTTTCCTCACCACCTCCAAGTAGTCCGGAAAAATGGAGATTCGCTTCGTGTTGTACTGAAGTGGATGTTTACTTTCCGCTTTCTACATGACGTCCATTTTCTCAGCGAACTAGTGGAATTTCACCAGAATGTGTCTTGGCGGGCCTGTGTCACTTGCTTTTGCATGAAGGCTTCTATGTGCTCGGAGTGTAGTCCAGTGTATCTTGTAAAACAAAGGTAACGTGTCAGTTAATGATTTTTCCCCATTAAAAATCCAAAAAGAAAGAATCCTGAAACTGCCTTTGGTGTCACTTTGAGATTCTAATGGAAATAGTGGGTATTTGATACTTAGGGAATGACAATGTGTGACTTCACAGAAACCGATTTCACTGTGTTTGAATGCTCATTTTATGTATGTCAGTAGAGATCAGATGATTTGGAAATCTCTTTTTAGTGTCTCAGTATTCTGGATAGGCAAGTCACAGTGAAAAAACGCGTAAGAAACCACAGAGAGCCTTGAGAAAGCTCACTGGAACACTGCTTCAACCACAGACTCAGAACACAGGCAGTGGTGTTTAGGTCACGGAAGACTCCAGGCATTGATCGATTATGAAATGAAAAAACAATGTTAGGAAAACAAGTGGTTGAAAGTGGTGTACTGTGTAAAAAATGGAAGTCTCACAGACATGTCAGTTGTTTGGGATGTTGGCAATCTAGATTTCAATTTGCTTGGTGAGAAAATGTTGGGGGTGCTTTAGGGGAGACTAAAGACCAGTTGCAGCTAGAAAAGTCAGGGTGATCTGTGTCCAGTACCAGAGAGAAATAAACAATGCTATGTACTTCTTCTTTGCAGATGTGGATGTTATGCAGCAGCTTGGTCTCTCTGGACGAATGGTCCATGGCACTTCCTCTTTATTACCTCCCTATGTGCCAGTTGGTGTCATCCCCATCCAGTCTGGAGTTATCCTCACCCCCCGGGCACGGATCCAAGCCCCTCTGTACACTGTTCTCCCCACGACTTTTAAATCCACGAGTTTCTCAGTGATCCTCAGCCTGTTGGTTCATCGAATCAACAGCGCCTTCCTCTTTTCTGTTCTGTCCAAGAAACGGAAATTGCAACTTGGGCTGCAGCTCCAGTCAGGGAAGGTCCTGGTGCATGTTGGCCAGAGAAACTATGTAACTTTTGACTACGACGTCCACGATGGCAGATGGCATCATCTGGCCTTGGATGTCCGGGGCCATCTGCTGACCTTGTACACATCATGTGGAAACAAAAGCGTACAAGCAGACTTGCATTTAAAAAAGGAGGAGGTACTGGATCCTGAGGGATCATTCTTGCTGGGGAAAATGAACTTCAACTCTGTGCCATTCGAAGGTGCAATTTGTCAGTTTGACATTTATCCCTCTGCACAGGCAGCTCATAACTATTGCAATTACATTAAGAAGCAATGCAGGGAAGCTGACAGCCATCGGCCGGTGTTTGCTCCCCTGCCTCCTTTAGTTCCGAAAGACGTGACTATCTCTCCAGTAACGGTGCTTCCCTTGGTGGAACTCTACGATAAACCTCAAAGAGACTCTGTGCTTGGCAGGCATGATTTGCAAACTGACCATTTGTTTCGATGGAATAGGACCCCCTCCTCCAAAAAACCTAGGTACACCTCAGTGACCGCGGCTTCATTTGTTGATGCAAGGATAGAAAATCCGTTCAATCTTGCCACAGAAAGCGTCACTAGTGCCCTCCAGATCAGCCAAACCTCAATACCAGCACTAAGAAATGTAACTCAAAAAGAGAGGACACATGAAGAGGAAGTCAATGGTCACGTACTTTTCAGGACAACCATGGCTCCGGCAAGCCAACCTCCAAGGCAGAGTACGAACCGCCATCCCACAATTTCAACGACTCAGGGGTCTCCTTTAAACACCCTCCTTCCAAAGAAAAGGCAATCAACCACAGCAGCTCCAAAGAAAGTAATTTGGAAGGTGCCCAATACACAGGAAGTCTCTTCATTCATCCCCATTACTCCAGCTGCAACAGATGGCTTCCAAACATATGACCTTGAGCCCACACAGTTCTCTCTCCTCGCTGGACCCCCCGGACTTAAGGGAGAGCCAGGACCACCGGTGAGTGAGTCTTCATCTTTAGGCGGTGGAAGGAGGGGGTTCTATTTAAGTATTGGCAAGCTGAGGATGTGTTTACTTACTAACTACATGTATCTCTGGTGTTCTTTGATCCTACTTGTTATCCCTCAGCCAAAATGTATTTGACAGATTTCATATGTTGCAATGTAATGAAAGGAAGTCAGCACATCTGTAAACATTTGCATTGAAAATAACAAACTTCCCCATGCAACTGATAGAAGTGATCTTTCTCCAGTGAAGTCAACCGTGTTTACACAATGCAAATTCAACTCAGAAGTAATCTCAAGGCACTTTACACTGCAGAGCTGGAGGCCATTTTAATTAAGGGTGTTCAAAACATTTTCAAGATGAGCCAGGAAAACGCTGACAGACCTCTGTGTCACAGCTAATATCCTATATATATATATATATATATATATTCCATTCCCTGAAATCATTCATTGAAATATGACTGTTTTTGAGTTAAAAAACTTGCCAAAAGTAACTAAGAGTGATGCCCCACTGCCTTATTAAACCTCAAAAACATCTGTTAGCTATGATCAGATTTGGTCGACACATTAACAGGGAATCAACATTAAGTTCGTTCATGTAGCAAACTGAATACAGGAATTCTTTCTCAGAGTTGAAACCTGAAGTGTCTGTTCAGTACTTTCAGCAGAGGACACAGGATGACTGCTCATATTTTCCACTGTTTAGAAAAACACTGTATTCTTACATGAGGAAATGTTGACCGAACTGACTGTTCTAAGTAAATCCTTCCTGCTTTGGCAGTGATAGAAACCACAATGCTGCTTACCCTTGAAGTTGTTTCCTTGAAGGAGAGCAGCCACTGATGTTGGTCGACCACAATGGTTCTTCAGGAGGTTTGACAGGAGACTTTGTTGAATGTTCCCAACTGGTTTGAGGCTCTGTATGTATAGAATGTATATAGATTTCTTTATTCTGGTAGGATTTGTTTTGCTCTTCAGCAGTTCCAAGCCTGCACATTAAATCTGGGTAGTATTATGTTTAAAGGGAATATGATGGTCTGCTACTCATTTTTTGGGTATTTATCCAGTTGCATAAGTGATGATGTGAAACCTGGACTAGATGTTCTTCAACATGGCGATCTGTTGCTGTGTAGCGACATGATAGGAGTGATTGAATATTTATAGTTCCTTCATTGCTTTACACAGCCTTCAAAAGTTTTCACCAATTTTATTCAATTCTGAAACCAATGAGCAAAGTTTGGTGATTTGCAACTCTGCAGGAACAGTTTTCAATTAGTTGGTCGACAAGTGGACGTGAAAAACCGATTCGTATCTGCTAGTAGCAATTACGGATTCCTCCATGAAATGTTGAAAATGTCCATGTTTCACACTAGTTGTTATTGATCTGTTGCTTCATTTCCACCCTTACATTTAGAGACTTGTTTATTCAGGACCACATGAGTTGAATCCCAGTGCGATTTTAAATTTCTGTTTATCTACTATCCTTAGAAGGAAAAACAACAAAAGTTGTTTCACTCCAAAAACTTGTCCGTGGATTCCTTTCCAAAGCCATCGATTTTGCTCATTACCCTTCTGGCTTATCGAATCAAACATGGATATCCCAGATAACTAGGGCTGGAGTGCATCTGACACTTTTGACCAAGTTTGCCAAATATCTGCTGTAAACTTGTGGAGTCACATAAACACAGATGTAGCCATGGGGATAAGAGACCACTGCCCCTAGATCTGGAACATTCTCCAGTTCCACAGGTTGACCCCTCATTAGCTTTGACCTCCGTGAGCTTTGCTAACCCAAGTATGAAATTGTTTTAAAACTGTCTGATGGGCCTCATTCATTTGATAGGCTGGTGCTGGAATTGGTGTGGACATCCCTGCCAAAACATTGAGTCAGTCCTGCTGTCTAAGACATTAGTCTATTGGATTGTAATAGTATTAGGTGCTGTTGGGTGGATGCCTGACTTCCTAACAAGACATTCCCATGGATGCCAGTATGCCTGAGTGTTTTGCAACAGCTGGAGACTCACATTGTTTTAAGTTTCACAAACCACAGCTTTAGTCTTAATTTTCCTGGTCACACTGAACATTTGTTTCCCTAACTAAACAACATATTGATTCGCCCTCCTAGAGGGCCACTAGATTATTATTATTTTGTTTTACACCGCTGGGCCTTGAGGGCCATGAGACACTCAGTTATAATACACTTGCCACATACAGTGGCAGTAGTGTGTCATTGTCTTGACAGCTGCAAATATGTGATAGTTACCAACTATGGAGAAGTTCATGAAAATGATAAAGAAAGTGATGGCACCCCAAACAGTAAAAACTGTTCACCTGTTGGAGCAGTTTTAAAAATATTTTTGCATTTTATGGCAATACTTTCATTCATCTTCTTTAGAGTTTATTTATGAAAAGAAAATATTTAATGATATTTAGACATTGTTTTATTATACATACAGTTTTCCCAATTTTCTCAACAGAACATGATATGCACGTGGTTCTGCTGCCTTTTCGATGACAAGTATCTTTGCGCTGATGACATGGTTTTGTGTCATTTCACAAGGTTTTGGTTTGTTTGCATGTATGGTTATTGTACACAAATGAATTCAGTCAATCTGAAATCAGAAATCACAGTAATGAATCAGTTCTATTCCTTGAATGGGCCCCATTTGTTCTGGAAAAGGTGGGCCTCAAGATCAAAAAGGTTAAGCCCCCCTGCTGTAAACAACACCATACTTAGCAAGCATCCATTGTAAATAAACTAGCCATTAGTTAACTGACGGTCATATGTGTTTCCCAGTCTAGTGTTACCCTTTTCCTTTGTATTCTCCAGGGCCTTCAAGGTCTTCCTGGACTGCCTGGAAAGGCAGGAAAGAGGGGTCCCCAGGTGAGTGCCACCCAGTCTACCATTCTCTTCTTTAGCTCTGTGATATTCGTCTGACTGGCAAGAGCAGGTTATTGCAGCCTCTTTGTCTCAGGGTGCGATCAGAACATTTTTCTTCTGGTCACCGGAGTATAAGTTTTAGTTGGACAATGAATCCAACTAAAAGAACAACAAATGTGATAAAGTTTTACATAGTAAACCACAACTAATCTGCTCACTCTAAGTACAAAGGCCAGATGCTCCTCTAGTTCTTCATGAGAACATTAATGGACCAACTTTGAGGTGTCAGGTGATGAAAGAGAATCAGCTCTGTACTCCTTCCTTGTTAATGTTGAATGACTGCATCCAGCTCACGGTCCTCCCATCCCTCAGTGCTGAGCCAAAGATACTCAAACTCCTCGAGAACTCATTCCTAGCTTCAAGTTTGTATTCCAACCTTTTCTGACGGGTTCTGACCATGGTCTCCGTCTTGACTTGGCTGGAGTTCAGCCAAATGGACTGCCGTATTTAGCTTGAAATTGCTTATTTGCTTAATTACCAGTCATATTTTCTTTCTGTGTGTGTGTTACCTGCTGCGGCTTGTGAGGCCGTGCCCTGCGGTCAGGCCTCGGTGAGGTGGGCCATGTGAACCCAATCTCTTTAAACAGCGAAGAAAGAAGGCTTTGTCCCAATCTTATTAAATGCATTTAAGACCCTGTCTGGAGCTCAGAAGGTCCCTCATGTAGCACACCAACGTCTTTGAGCTCATTCATCATCCAGCTCCCGAGACTCCAGTTTTCACTGTTTGTATTCCACAATGATTTTTGCCAATTAGTTCACGTGTTTCGTGCGGGATTACACACAACACCAGGGATCAGCAAACAAGTGTGGGCCAACAAAAGCCCAAACAGTTGGAAGAATGAGAGACTCTTAAGCATCTTGGGCTTCTGAGCTTCTTGGATAGTCACTATGTTGTGTTCCAGTTTGTTTTTGATCCATTTTGCTGTGCTGGTTCCTGCTGTTTGTCATGTGGTCACTGTAGAGCTGAAGCAGAAACCATCTTCAGTCAAAATACCGACTGGCTCACTTGTCCAACAATTACACCAGTCTGTGAGCTCATTTGACCCAGTATAAGGTGACACAGAGCCCGAGTTCTGTGGACCCGGCTGGGGATTCTTGCCGCAAGATGAGAGCTTTTGTGTAAATACAGGCTAAGAAGAAGAAGAGAGAATGAGCGTCTATCTACCTAATGCGAAACACAAAGTCAAATGAATCACACATGAGAAGAGGAAAGATTCAAGCTCATGAGTAATGACACAATAATGACCTCACTGTAAGTTTGTTGGGTGTCTATTCAAAGACTTCCACTTTTTCTCCAGTTTAAGTGATGCTCTACATCGTGAACCACCTTTCTAGCAAGTGTGTTTTTTATACTCCAGGTGACTTTTCCTTGACCTGGCTTTCCAGTTTTACCATGCTGTTTACTCATATCTCTTCTGAACGGAACGGATCTACATTCCTCTCCAAGTCAGGATAGTGTACCGTACTCTGGAAAACTTGAGTCAAAATTTAGTCAGCTGCCTTTTGTCTTTTGAGGTCAAACCTGCCCTCCCTATCAGCAGCATCACTCTTGTGTGTAATGCAATTTGTAACATTTGGTTCCAAACCTCTGTGTTTTCTCCGCCCAGTGCTCCTTATCTGAAGATAATGGCTCCCATACGCTAGAATTTAGAGTGAGTGGAACAAGGTGGATGCAATGGAGGAGGGGCTGGAAATGTGTAGATGAGCTTCTGTGAAGTGACTCCATATGTCAAGGGGCGGTGGGGAGGCTGATTTGTCTCCACAGTCTGATAATGGAGTGCGGATCACCCTGCTCTCACTGACAGCTCATAACCTTTTCTGTCTGTCTCATAGTAACAGTATTGCTTCTTCACACCACCAGATCCGTCCTGTTATTTCCACGTCCCATAGTGGAGTTTTCTGACCCTGATTTTTTTCTTGACAAATTCAATTGCGTGCATTGTTCGAAATGCGTCAGAGATCTGCTGTGAGCCTCAGCCTTGCCATCATGGCCGTCCAACTTACAGAGGAGGTTAGAGAGGAGTCTGTCTAAGTCACGGGAGGTGAAGAGGAGAGTGCAGCCAGCGTGGAACGGATGAAGAAGACTGACGGAGCAAAGAACAAAAGGGAAGGATCTGTAGACAGTAGTGAGACCTGCCATGATGCATGCATGGATCAGGGAATCAGAAGATGGAAGAGGGAGACAGGGAGGTCAGCGTGAGCGGAAGAGCAGAGGGACAGCTCAACAGGAGAATTTCTGAGACAAAGGACATGGAGGAAGAAGAGAGAAGAGGAAGAAACCAGTGAGGTATAGAGGGAGACCCGGGCTGGGCCTGAGGCCACATGCAGCCCTCTGATCTGCCCCAGATGAAGTCAGTGTAAAAGTGGGAATGTGGAAATGCAGAGCGTATTATTCTCTCCATCAGCTGAGGATTTTGTTTTCATGTAACTTGTAACTCTTTAAAGCAATTATCCTAGATTATTCATTATTTTCTTTTTATTTTCATTCTTTCACAGGTTTTTGTTTTATTATTTTTCAAAACCAGTTTTTGATTTCCTGTACTTTATAATAAAAACATGTTATCAATTAGGCTATTTATTACTTTGTGTTTTTAATAATAATAACAACGATAATAATAATAATAATAATAATAATAATAATAATAATAATAATAATAATAATAATATGCATAAAATGTATTTTTTTAAGATACAGATAACCTGGGAAATGCCAGTAGGTGAATAGTTTTCATGATTAAAATAAACCCACTTTAAACTACATATCAAAAAAAGAAATATTAATATAACTATTAAGTATATTAATGCAGCATGAGAAGCACCAGCAGAACTGTTGGTTAAATGAGGTTGACAGCTCAGAAGGAAGTCAGTTTTTTTTCCTCGAAATAATTCAAGTGTCAAGAGAGTTAGAACACAGTGCTCCCACCCTGCTGCGGCCTTTGAACACATCTCCAAACTTTTGGTTCGCTGTGGCACATTTCTTCAAGTCAGCACTAGTGTGTTGATCACTGGTCGCTGTGCCAGGGGAAGTTGTGGTTACACTTTTCTAGCGAACTCCATTTTGTTGTTTGCATTGAATTAAAAGTCTGTTAACAAAAACAGACTTCATCACCATCATCAAAGGAATACAAGAATAATTAAAACAGCACAAGCAAATTCTGCTTAAATTTCACTTGGTATCTTCTGAAATCGCTTTGTTGGTGGTGTTATTTTCAGATGGCTCTGTGACTGCCTTGGTTCTTCTCCTCTGATCTTTTTGACCGCATTTGCATCTCTAACTATAAAATGCTGTGTAATAGTTAGTGTTGCATGATTTATTAAGTTGTTTAGCTCTTTGCTGTGAAGCCAAAGGAATAAGCTGCCCACAGTCTCTCACATATTAATCTCTAGTTAATGTATTTTTCATCAAAGATGTCCTCTCTTATGCACTTTGCCATCTTTGCTTTTACTGTCAGGATGATGACATATTTTAACCTTTATTGAAGCCTGCCATGAAAAATCACTTTTTGTTTTGACTGGCTGCCACTGTCATCACTTTGATGAATGGATGAATGGATATGAATATATTACCAAGGACCAAGGGGGAGATTAGGGTTATGGATGAGTGGCCTTTACCGCTGCACCCCAAAAGCCAGTGGAAAATTGTAGGGATAAGGGAAATCACATCCATGTGTCATAACTTGGACAAGAAAGCAGACAGGAAGGACAGGCAGGAGACACAGTAGATATCTGGAGCACCTTAAACAGGGACCTCGGGCAACACCGACTTGTCCATAACAGATGTGAGGATCTGATAGATTATACAAGCTGACCTGGAAAAGCCCTGTTGGATGACCCCCTTATTATCGCAGCTTTCTTTAATTATATGTGTCTTTATCAGGGTCCTCCTGGACCACATGGGGCGCCGGGTCCCGCCGGAGTACCTGGACTGAAGGTAAGTCAACGCACATCAAATGATAATATATTTTTGTTATTTAAAGTTATTTTGTGTCTCTCTCACATTTGACATGAAGTTATTTTTTGTGATTTAGAGGGAGGCTGTCTAAGTATTACAAATGGAATGAATGAACAAACATGAAATGGGAACTGCAAATGTGAAGGCAAAAAAATATATATATCTATATTTTATTTTTAAGTGCACGAGTTCTGGTCCACTGATCTCACTGATGCACAAGACACGTCGCAGCTAGGATGATGGAGGAATCATGGAGGAATCCCTGAACAAAAGCAATCAAAAGCATCTGTTTGCTTTGTTCAGGCATGTTTTTCGCTACACAATGGCCAGGGTTTCCACTTCTCTGAATGTCCTTGAAATTCTTATAAAATTGAAATTCTTATACAAATATTTTCAAGACATTAAAAGAGCTTTAGTTTAAATAAGGTGATATAAAAACTTGAATATAGCCACCATCGTGATTTATTGTGCTATTGTCGAACTGATGCAAAATAAACAATATTTTGTTGTTTTAATGTATGTATGGGTCCATCATTTGATTCAGTAATATACCACATTCATTCATTCAATTGGAAAATGTGGCTTCTTGTGGCAAATATTCTTATACCATAAAACTGTGATAAATTGTGATATATATATATATATATATATATATATATATATATATATATATATATATGCATTAAAATTTTACTAGCATCATGTGTCTTATTTATCGATCTCTTCTGTTAGTTCTGCTGGAGGTCAAGTGAGCAACACCAGTGACGTTGCTCGTCTTCAGTTAATACCGATTAGGTGATGTCATGACACTCCCAAGTGTGATGTAAAAATATAGCTCTTCCGTGCTTCATGGAATTCTCACAAGCTGGATAATTCTGGAAAAATCCCAAATAGGAAATTGGCCAGATGATGTACAGATGTTGTACATTTGTCATTTTAACTGACCCCTTCAGTCTATTTCTCGTTCAGTGTAGGAAAGGTTATTGAAACACACACACAAAGAACAGTGTTTACATGCACTTGGTCAAAAGTTTGTCCAGAAAACTCAGATTACAGCCCAGTACTAACTTGTTGGAAGAGACATAATAAACTAAAAATATGCAGACTGGTGTGGAGGCCAAAGAGATAAAGAATCTCTAAAGGATACGATAAGAAAAGAAAACATGGAGCGATGGCGATGGATTGAGACATTTTTACTGTCAATAAGATGCTCCAAAATAACCAATGAGAAATAGCCTTATAAAGATCTATGCTAGCTGGGATCATTTATGACTATAATTAGATCATAAACGCGTGAAAAGGGAATGATTTAGAAAGTTGGGTCATGTGCTGGATTTTGTTTTCTGCCGCGTCAAAAATAAATAAACATTTTTGCTGACTAATCACAACATCACACTAACCCAAAATGGCCAATGAACGTCGTCAGGTTAGGAGCAGAGGACTTCTCGTTCTTCTTCTCATCACTGTTTCCGTCACCTACAGCAAGGCAACCTTCCCTATCATAACTTATGTCATCCTACCCAGTCACGCCCAATGACAATGTAAGCACTTTCAACACTGCCACTACGCTACATTTCTGTCACTGATACCCAATTTGCGCAGTCAGGTCTCCCCCAGTTTCCCTTTTTCCGCCTTGGCTGCACTCTCTTCTTCACAATTCTGCCTTGCCTTTCCTCGTACCACAAATCACCATATCATCTGCAAACATCCTAATGCAAAAAATGCTCAATCTGACACCAATTTAAAGCCGTCCATTAATCCACTCATCTGACTTTGCCAGCAGAAATGGTTGCTCCGCTCAACTGCATGCGAGTCACACTACACAAAGGAGGCAGTATATAAAAGGACTAGGGGAAAAGTACTCCTGTTTCAAGCCAAAACCATGTCAATGAACTGGGATTCTGACAGTGTTTGTAATGTTTGGCAGGTCCTCAATGGGGTAACCCACCAGACTTATACTACACATATGTTTAAGCTGGATCAAAACCAAAACTGGCCTGCAGCTCGAAGATTAAAAAAAGGAGAAACATGCTGGATCAAAAAGAGCTGAATGGAAACTGTGGGTGTTGAGTTTTAGACCATGTGTTTTTTACCTCAGTTACAATGAGCTTCAAGCACTATTTGACTCACAACAAAGGTAGTTGGAATAGAGTTTCAAAAATACAGACCATCTGAGTTTGGGCTTCTTCAGATGAAGCATCGGAGAAAGACATTTGTTAGGTGTTGTTTACATAGGGACAGTGTCATGGGCGCTTGTTATGAAATTTGTCGTGAGGCGGTGCAGACATATTTTGCTGCCAGATTTGAGCTGAGGCTCTGATGTAATGCTGATAAGAGCCCCCAGTTGCCTCATTCAGTTTCCAAGTACAACAAATTATTGTCCAGCTATCATCGATTTGTAGCAGAAAGATTTTTTTAACAGA